>NC_135786.1:206497916-207160833 GCF_051106095.1 Pogona vitticeps | reverse complement strand
CCATGTATTGAGTTGAAATTTTCACTGAATCATCTACTACAAGCATAAGATTTTTTTTCTAGTTACCATCAGCTCACACACCATCCAACTATATGTGACATGGGTGTTGGGTTTTTGCCCCATTTTCTATGGTATATTAGTTTTGAACATACTGACAGTACCCTTTGCCAGATACCAAAGAATGTTAAAAAAGCTGTTTTCATCTCCAATGAGAACAGGTCATCTGTAAAACCAATAAGTCTTAATTGCCTGTTCAAGACCAAGCCATCACAAATTTTACTTGCTTAAAATATCCCGAGGATATCCTATACTGTCAGATTTCAAGATCCTACCACAAATATGCACCCCTGTCGGTGTTTTACTAGCTGTTTTCCAGGTCATTCCAATGACAAGATATTTGTGTATGAAGATCAATAGTTATATTGAGTTTGCATGAGTACTTGCATGGAACATAGTGGCTAAGAGACTGAGCTAGGAATCAAAAGTCCCATATTTGAATCTTGCCTCTGCCATGCACTCATTAGGAGGTTTTGTCAGACCTTATACTTTTCTTCATTCTCATTGGGCAAGATTCTTCCATCCTTGTTTAAAAAATAGCAGTAGTGGGTATCTCTTTTTCTTCTAAATATTTGGACCTGAAAATTTGATTCTGTGACAAGGTCCATCTTTGGCCGGGGGTGCACTGGTGGTAAGGCGGGAAAAAGACGAGGAGGCTGATCTTGATCTTCTATAACAACATTTTTATTTGTAACAGAACTCAACTCAACAGCATCGAACGGGTCTAATAAACAGTCATCTGTTAACAACTTGTATTTTTTGGGTCTCACCACATTTCCTCTCTCGGGTTCTCCTAGAAGGTAGCTGGCCCGAAACGTTCCCGATCCGTCAAAGGCCGCAAGGGGGTACTCCGTACCGCACATACAGTCCCGCAACAGGCCCAATCTCCCTCCAGAGGTTTCTGTTGATAGGAAGGGCCAGGGCGAATCACCCTCCGTCCACCAAGGTGATTCCGCGGGTACACCACTACCGTCCATTCTAGGGGGTCGTATCCTCGTCCCTTCCCTCCTGTCACCAAGGGATCCGGCAACAATCCCCCTCCCAGTTGTAGATTAGGGAATTCTCTTGCGAGGCCCGGCGTTTCTCCCGAAAAGAGCATAGGATCTGTCTGAACCCCTCTTTCCTTAAACCTTTCTAGTTCTCCGTCAGTTGACAGTCTAAAAATGCACGCGCTTTCACTCTCTTTTATGTCCTCCCACATGATCAGGTCTAGCTCCACCCCTTCTTCGTCGGCCAGACAGACTTCGGTGGACCTTCCAGCCCCTCCTTCTGTTGGTTCTATTTCAATCAAAATACCCTCCACGCAACTACTGCCTTCTACGATGTTTCCTTTCATAGAGGACGGCGCACTTTCCTCCACTCCTTTACAGATTCCATCATGGCTAATGGAAAGGTACAGGTCCCACTAGACTGTAATCCAAAACATTCCGAGGAACAAAAGTTCCTCGCCTCTTGTTTCTTTAGTAGCTTCCTCAGTTCATCATATCAACCACCCCAGCACCTTGCTTGACATGTTGGCAGCCTTCCTAATCTGTGATACAAAATCTTGCTGAATTTCTATTATTGAAAACTAGAATAGTTCTCCAGCACTATGAAGAGATTTGAGTCTCTTGACCACTCCTTTCAGCTTCCTTTTAACTTGTCTCATAATTCTTGGGAAATTTCCTCTTTTGAAATCACATGCAACTGTGTTGTACTTATTTGACAGCTTTCCAGCTTTTTTCTGTATGTCATGATTGGCAACACTATGGTCGTAGTTCCATTTGGTCCACCACCTTTCATAAGGTTTTGAGAACAACTCAGAATTAACTCCCTCTTTAGGGTAGGGATTGACAACACACATCCCCGTGGGTGCTTCTGCAGATCTCTCATGATCTCACCCTCACTTCCTCCCACCATTGTATCTGTTGCCACAATAGCAGCGGCAAAAATCCAGTTTTTACTTTTGTAAAAAGTAAAATCATGCTGCTGGAAAAACAAGACTCTTTGTAATCAAGGCTCGTGGACTTTGTGCACCTAGTTTTAAAGGAAAATGTTTTACCCCACTCCTACTGGAACAATTTCAGTGACAGTGGAGAGGGTGACTTCTGGTAGCTGAAGGAGAGGTACCACGGGGGCCCACCCTTGATTTAAGGTACCTAGAAATGTCGTCTCCTTGTTGTGACCAAAGCATACAACTGACACTCATTCAGTTGATGAGACATTATACAAAACTTGGCTGACTCCCTGATTTCTTTGTGTATCTCACAATCACCCTTAAATTTACACTGGTAGGAGACAGATAATAACCAGTGTCCAGCCTGGCATCAGTGGGTGGCATCCCTGGGAAGCCCCAAAGACTCAGCATTGCTAACATTGCTGCTCTGGGCCCTTTGGCCTGTCACTCCAGTTGGCATAGTCAGAGCGCATTGTAATTGTTCACAGTACCCTGAAGCAGAGGTTGTTCTGTTGTAATGCAGGCAGTTACAGTGACAGCCACCTGGAACTCTTTTGAGGACTGTCACTAGTACTGCTCCTCCCCACCATCCTTCTCTTCCCGTAGTCTGTGTGCATCCCATTGCTTACCTCTGATAGAAGTAGATAGTAAAAGCCATACCAGCCTGATGCCTGGAAACACCATAAGATGCCCAATGTATGGCTATGCTTTCATTCAGTATCAAACACTCCATCTTATTTGACTTGGAACACAGGGTATATATAGTAAAATACCTATAGACCAGGTGAGAGCCAGTGTGGTATAGCGGGTATTGTCAGACTAGGATACTGGAGACCTGCATTGAAATCTCTGCTGATCCAGGGAAACTTACTGGTGGAGTGGCAACAATAATCCGTTCCTTGAATATCTCATGTATCACAAAAACACTTTTAGGGTCACCATAAATCAGAAGCAACTTAATGACTACAGCCAATATACTGGTGGAAGTTCAGGTGGACCTCCCACATACGCTAACAACAGTGGTTCCCAACTGGGTAACCCATGTGTTCCTGGACTGTAACTCCTAGAAACCCTAGCCAGCACACCTGGTAGTGAAGGCTTCTGGGAACTGCAGTCCAAGAACACCTGTGTTACCCAAGGTTGGGAACCAGTGCACTACAATAAGTGAGTTGGTCATGGGATTGCAGGACTGGCCCTATCCCTCTATCATTCGGCCATTGTATGAAGGGCATTTAATAGTACATGCAGAAAGTCTGTTACATTCTGGGTGAATGTGCTGAGCATGAATTGTGTAGCTTTTGAATGTAGCAATATCACTTGCATAACCTTACCAGCACCCCATGATTTTATGTGTGAGGAGTACTATTAATCTTCCCCTGAAAAATGCACACAATACTTTGTCTTACTTATAAATATTGTGTTCTCCCACCCCATGACCCCATGGTCTCATAAACCAGCTGTCATCTCACTCACTATATGTACTCACTGCCAAATTATCTCTATTGGTACAGCTATAAAACATTCAGATGAGATGACTTGCAGAAGGACAAGAGTTTGGTAAAGTTCCTTTTGAAACTACAACTTCCAGATTACCTCAGCCTACAGGCCGGCATTTTGGCCAGGTATTCAGGAAGTTGTAATCTTATAATTTTTCTAAGATCTATGGAATGAACTATGTACAAGACTCTTTCTGAATTTCTTTAAAACTGTTCTTTGGAAAATCTGAAGTGGCTCACTCCTAAAGAAATGAGTGTTGAGGTGAAAGAGTCATTTCATCTGAAAATCAGGATCTTTCTTTAGCCAGAAAACAGTGATTCATCAAGCGCCAAAAGGTCCAGTCATACAGAAGTAGAGCATATAAATAGCCAACTCTGGGGCACTAGACTGCAACTTGGGAGATCCAGCCATTTAATTCATTGGATGACCTTGGGCCAGTCACTACCTCACACTCTGCCCTACCTCACAGGCTTGCTGTGAGAATAAACAGGATGGAAGAAAGCTTGTGCATTGCCTTAAACTCATTGGTGGAAAGGCAGGATACAAATGCAGTTAAACAAGCCAATCATCTAGCCTGTCACCTCTTAAGAATATTATTAAGGAGTAATAAAATCATATTTTTAAACTTCTTTTTAATCTGTCAGACAGCTGACATACAAAAGCATCTTGATTGTTCAGAATGCAGACATACAAATCAGGAAAGTCAGACTACCAAATCCACAAGCATCACCCCTAATTCTAATCTGCATGCTTTAAATCCACCACATCTGTGTATAAAAGTACATGTTTGAGACAAGACAGCTGCAGAATAAAAGCTTCATTTGAAACAACCAGTGACTCAAATCCACTAGGATTTATGGATCAATATTCCAATGTTCCCTTTCCCTGGCAGAGATCCCAGCAGTTGCTTGCATGCTGAGAAATTCAAAGTTGTTTCAGGTACAAAGTTAATGCATTTCATTGTTTTTTGCCCACAGGTGGCAATGACTAGCCACAAGAGTAGCAATGAGGGCTTAACCTTGTTTGAAGCATTTCCAGCAATTTCTATTTTGCATGTTCAGTCAATAGATTCTGCCTAGCATCCAAAACAGTCATATGCGGCTTGATAGAAGTTCACAATAATAGTGGCCAACATCCTCTTGCAGTCAAACTAGCATACCTACTCACAAAGTAACATTTGGAGACAAATTGCCTCAAATTAGGAAATTATAATAAATATTATAATAAATACATCAAAAAAACTAAAGAACTCATAATTGATTTTAGGAGGAAGAGAAATGTACATTTACCACTGTACATAAACGGTGAGGAAGTGGAGAGAGTTGGTAGTTTTAAATTTCTGGGTACTTACATCTCAGAGGACCTCTCATGGACTATAAATGCCAACATGCTAATGAAGAAGGCACAGAAGAGGCTGTATTTCCTGAGAATGCTCAGCAAGTTAAATTTATCTCAGCATTTACTTCTGTCATACTATCGTAGCACCATTGAGAGTGTCCTAACCTATGGCATTCTGGCATGGTTTGGGAGTAGCTCTGTAGCGGACAAAAAAGCTCTACAGAGAACCATTAAAATTGCCCAGAATATCATCGGGCTCCAGCTACCAACCCTGGATGACATCTTCACATCCCGCTGTCTAAGGAAATCACATAGCATCCTGAGAGACTCTTCCCATCCTGCTTATAACTTTTTTGAACTGTTACCATCTGGCAGAAGATATAGAACAATTAAGACTCGGACCACATGTTTTCTCAGTAGTTTTTATCCCAGAGCTATAATTGCAATTAATAATGAGCTTAAAGACCACCAGCAGTGAATAATTAGTTGGACTGAGTTACTTGGCCTGCAGTGTAGATGTTTGTATTTTTAGTGGGGGACTTTTAGTGGGTGGGGAGTGTTTGAGGAATTTTATGTGTGTGCATGTGTCTGGTCTCTGGGTGTCTGTGAATTTCGTTGTATGTGTATATACTATGACAATAAATTATTATTATTATTTTTATTTTTATTTTTATTTTTATTTTTATTTTTATTTTTATTTTTATTATTATTATTATTATTATTATTATTATTATTATTATTATTATTATTATTATTATTATTATTATTATTATTATTATTATTATTATTATTATTATTATTATTATTTCATGTTTATTGATTCAGGAACATTATCTGTTGTGTACTCTGTATGCAACAGATATTCTATGGCGATTTTCTAATTTAACTCACTTTCAAAAGTTATGCTTTCAGTATTATGCCAGTGTAACTATGCATGAGCATTTTGGCCAATGTCTGTGACCTGGATTTCTAGTAGGAGTATACATTATGCAAGTTCTAGAAAGAACATCCTTATCATTAAATGTAATGCCAATTTCAGCTACAGTCAGGAAATTCCACAGAGCAGGGCTAGCTTGTGACAAGATCAGTCAGAATGGAGCCACTTTGCTATTTCTTGCCAGCCCAGTTATGGAATGGGTGTGAAAGCTTCCGGCATTATAATGGTTGTTCATCCCTATTATTATTATTATTATTATTATTATTATTATTATTATTATTATTATTATTATTATTATTATTATTATTATTATTATTATTATTATTATTATACTTTGCATTAGGAGACACTCCGCATGCAAAAATATTAAGACTCTGGCTTTAAATTCGGAGGTGCTAGTGTGAAGTTCTAATCTGATGAGAACTTGCATGGAACATAGTGGCTAAGAGCCTGAAGCAGGATTCAAAAGTTTCTTGTTTGAATCTTGCCTCTGCCATGCATTCACTAGGTGGTCTTAGGGAAACTGCTTACTGTCAGTCTCAGTTCCCTCATCCACAATATGGAGGATAATAATCTTATTTTACACCATTGTTTTGAGGATTACACATAAATGATGTACATCAAACACTCATGTTTATCCTTATCTCTATTGTTAGTCTTTTAAAAAAACAATTTCACCTACATATGCTTGGAAACTATGAGCTGGAAAACCCTAGTATAATTGTTTACTAATTAAGATACTTATACCCATTCAGTCCCTCGCAGGGTCTGCAACATAATTTGTCATCTGTCTTTTCAGAAATTTTAAAGTAGAAAGTCCAGAATTCATATAGTCATGCATATACAGTATGGTGTAAAAAAAGCTGACAATGCAATTCTATAAAAAGAGTGTGTCTTCTGCTGAGCCACAAGTCATATTGTGCAAAACTAGATATTTCTTCTTAATTTCCTTATTTCTTCGGCAAAGCAGTAGGTTACATAGCTAGAGCCAGCTTGAACCAGAAAACAAGTGTTTCTGTTTATGTTAACTCTACCAAAATGAGTTAATGTCAATGAAACAAAACAAAACGAGGGGCTTGTTTGGGCAACATTGGTTTTCAAATCAAGAATTAATCTCTGAAGTTCACATTCCTATCAGTCACTGTCTCACTCTGTCCTGCCTCACAGGGTTGTCCTCCGGATAAACCTGGAGGAGAGATAATATTGAAAGCTGCCTTATACTGCTTGGCCAGTGGTTCCCAACCTTGGGTAAGGCATGTGCTGTGCTGGCCAGAGTTTCTGGAATTGCAGTCCAAGAACACCTGGATTATCCAAGGTTGGGAACCACTGTTCTAGGCCATTGGTCCACCCAGGTCAGTAGTCAACTCTGACTGGCAGCATCTCTGCAGAGTTTCAAGCAAGGTTTTTTTTCCCCAAGACCTTCTTGGCAATATTCATCTTTTCCTTGGGTCTCTCCTCTCACTATGAAGCAGCCCTCTACAGTTGCTCCACTGTTTCAGTTCTGTTAAACATACTGTTTAATGTACAGTGGGGTCTCTACTTAAGAACTTAATCCGTATTGGAAGGTGGTTCTCAAGTTGAAAAGTTCTTATGTTGAATCTGCATTTCCCATAGGAATGCATTGAAAACCATTTAATCCGTATCTGCTCTTTTCCGTCCATAAAAACTACAGTGGAACCTCTACTTAAGAACTTAATCCGTTTTGGAATGGCGTTCTTAAGTTGAAACGTTCTTAAGTTGAAGCAAAATTTACCATAGGAATGGACTGAAAACCAATTAATCCGTTCTGGCTGTTTTTTTGTTATGTAGAGGTGCGTTCGTACATTGAAGCATTAGTTCCCATAGGAACTAATGCAAAGCTGGTTAATACGTACTCTACCACTAGGGGGAGAATTTTTTTTTAACCTAAGATGACCTAAGGTTAAAAAAAGAGCAGGAAAGGTTTTTTTTCCTGTTCTTATCTTGGATTTCTGTTCTCAAGTAGAAGCAAAATTTAGCAAATGGAGCTGTTCTTAAGTTGGATTGTCCTTAAGTAGGGACGTTCTTAAGTAGAGACCCCACTGTACCAGTTACAAATTAGTTCACATTCTATAAGAACTCACTCTGCAATCTTTGTAAATTATACAAATTATAGGCACAGAATTTATTCCCCATTATGGATGTAAGCAAAGACCTAAATGTACTGAAGTCCTTCTCCCTGGAGATGCTGCTAGGACAGGAGAGACACTCAGGTTGTCACTGGGGAGGGCTGTCTAAAAACAGAGATGGCAGTGAGCCAAGTTGCACATTAGAGGTGTTCCTTTAATCAATTAAGATGAAGGCAATAAGGACTTCAATGTCACTTTTAATGAAATGCTAGTTTGGCCCATTCATTACCACAACACATTCAAAATATAGAACTTGGTCCCTCCAAATTATTCTTTGTTTTTTTTTTCATTAAGTATAAAGTTTACACAGCTATAATGAAAAATATTGAATCATACAAACACAATATGTGTAGTTTTCTGACCTGTTCAGTCAAGTTACTTTGATTTAGAACTAATGGGGCTGCAGTTCTAAAAACACATTTCTAAGAAGTTTCAGCAAACTCAGTGGGATTCTTTTCTGAGTCAATATGCAAAAGGAATCTGTTCCCTAGGTAGGCCTATTTTAAGGAGATAAAAACTCACTTAATTCAAAGCTAGCTTGTTCATCCAGTTGAAAGGGATGCTAAGATTGCTATCTCCAGATGCTTACTGGGTGATTTCTTTCCCAGTAAGGAATATGAGGTGAATTAACACTTTATGGCACTTCAAAGGCCAAAGTTGTTTGAAAACTCCAGCAGTCATTTTGAAGATTGTTATCAGGAATTTATGTTTCCCAAATTGTTCTCATCAGCTTAGTGTCACAGGATTTTCCCAATTTCCCAGAAACTGTTGACATTTGTCATTCTTATAGAGAGGCTCCTATTGCAGCACCCATACTTTTAAGATAGAACAATTGTTTTTACTTGTACCGCGCCATTATCATTGTGCAATAGAAACAGACCTTTACCTTCCCAATGCTGCTTTCCAGAAATAAGGTAATGTCCCAATTGTTGGTGTTAGGATCACAGGAGGTGGCTTTATACTAAAACAGGACATCAGTTCATTGAAGCTCAGCACTGTTTGGCAGTAATTCGTCTTGGATTTCGGACAGGATATAGAACCCTTTGCATGAATGTCCCATCACTTAATGAAATTCTCTTCCTCCGCCCATTCATTGTTTCTTAACTACACAATGGGTGGATTCCATGTAATTCATCCCAATGATGGAGTAGCTTGTGTCTGTGAAGCAGGAAGTGAGTGACTCTTCCTTCCCATACAGGCCAGTATACACTCTTAAAATCTGCATTGCAAGGGCACTCCAGTGTCCGTGGGGATAATATACAAGTGAATGCAGTTCACTGGTCAAAAAGATTCTCCATCCATGAACAGAAAGCTGCCAAAACATTGGTCCATCTAGATCAGTGCTGTACACACTAAATGGAACTTCCCCAAGTATGCTCCACATCAAGTACTATCAGAGAGCCTACACTGATATTTATCTGGACAAATAAGGTACAGACAAGCTTAGGCATAAATGTAGGTGAAGTTTAGTAAATAGGTTCTGTTTTGCAACTGATGTACAAATGTACAATATCAAATAATTTATGTGAACCCTCTCTCTCATATTCACATAAATATTTCTTCACTGTACTCAGCACTTCTAAGAGGCAAGCCCATACCATCCTGACTGTGCTGTGCTTTAAGCCAGTGGTCTCCAACCTTGGGCCTCCAGATGTTCTTGGACTTCAACTCCCAGAAATCCTGGCCAGCAGAGGTGGTGGTGAAGGCTTCTGGGAGCTGTGGTCCAAGAACATCTGGAGGCCCAAGGTTGGGGACCACTGCTTTAAACAACCAGAAATGGTTGCCATAAGTCAGAATTTACTTGATAGTACATAATTATTATACTAAGTCAAAGAAGAAAGAAAGAAAACCTAGTCAATAGGTTTATTCGGGTTAATCTGCCAACTTCCCCAAATTATTGCCCAATTGACATGTACATTGCACAATGATTAGGCTCTATTACTTTGTCCCTAGCAACTTAAACTAATTACCCAACTGCCAGGAACTGCGAAGCTTTAGTAAGAAATGCTCAAAAGTGTAATGAGCAATCTCTTTTTTCCTCAATTTGCCTGTATGTGGGAAGCAAATCAGGGAAAGAGGAGGGACTAGGGCAAATGAGTACACTGTGAACATCCTCATATACAAAACAAAAACAAACCATAATCAACAAGGGTGTTGAGAAAAACAATTGCCTAGCTATAACTGAAAGAAAAGGGCTTCCCACCTATTTGAATGACTTTGGGGCAGTATTGGATGTTGTACAAGAGAGCCATTAGAATTCTGTATTTTATTTTAAAAAAAATAAAAAAAAAGCATTCAATTATTTCTCAAAAGCAGTCTGGCTTCTTTCCATATACACCACACATTTATTTCAGTTGTTGATAAAGGCTTTGCCATTCTGAATGAAGACGTTGGTTGCCTGTTTTATATGCTCTCTTCATTCACCAGCTTTCAAAAACTCTCTTTTCCAAATTTCTCTTATGACTTAAGATCTCTGAGTTCACATTTTGACTTGAACACATCTAACATGTCACGGATTGTTAAGTTAGCTGCTTTCATAATCAGTTTTTCACCATCAACTGTTAAAAAAAGCAGAAGACAAAAGAGAGAGAAAAACAAAAGGCAATTAATGACAATTTACAGAACAGTATCAGATGAATACTCCGAATGGTCTCAACATTTTAAAATATTTGTAATATGGTGCAGTACTGTGTTTTAAAACTTGAAATACTCACTTGTAGAAATGCATCTTTGATTACAAATTGTTCCTTGCAAAGAGATTTTTCAAAATCAAAAGATGTGCAGAAATTAAAAAAAAACATACCTGTGACCAGTACACACAGAGTTCCATGTATATGCCTAAAGCATTTAACAATACTCCCAGAAGCAAAAATGAGCATTCTCCTGTACTGTATCTAATGTTCACTCAGAACAGTCAACATATTTGCATGCATCTGATGTGAAAATAATATAAATTAATATGCTGACTTAGATGTGAGCCTGATTGTGATTTCATTATTTTATAACCAACCTTTCTCCCAATACAGGGACCACATGTGATGGAAACAAGTTTATACATTTAACAGGCCGTAAAATTCTACAAGGTACAGCTCAGGAATAAAGGAAAAGTGCAGAAAAAACCCCAGAGAGCTATCTCATTATGTTTTATGCTCATATGAATTTTCCCACATCACAAAATTTTCTGATGGCCAATTATAGTGATCACACAGATCAGAAAGATGCCCACATCTATTTATAGCTACCATATGAAGATGCAATTCCATGGACACTAGAGCTCTGTGTCAAATCCTTGCCCCTCTAAGATCACGTTAAATTTGCCCTGTGCCCTGATAGCATCACAACATGTGCTTATCATCCCAATTACCTTTAAAAAATTATCCTAGCTTCATTTGTAGTTTAAAACTAGCTTTTTAAAAACTACAGTGAGCCATCTAGTGGCATCACAGCACACTGTCAATGGCAATATTGCCATCCTTTTCCTTCCCTACTTACCCAATTTTTCCACGTACAGTATAAGATGACCCAATGTATAAGACATCCTCCACTTTTCCAACCCAAATAAGAAAATTTGATTGCTGCTTTCCCCCTCCACTTCCTAAGGCCCTCAAAAGTAGAATCAAAGGGCTGCGGAAGTGGAGGGGGAAAGCAGCGATGAAAGGGCTGCAGATCAAAGGGCTGCGATCCTGCAGCCATTTCATCACTGCTTTACCCCTCCATTTCCTAAGCCCTGAATGGAGGGATGAAGCAGTGATGAAAGGGTTGCAGGATCAAAGGGCTGAGATCATCGCTGCTTTACCCCTCCATTTCCTGAGCCGTGGGGCCACTCCAGATCCGCTTGCAGGCGAGGAGGAAGAGCACCTGCTGCTTCAGATCTGTGAAGCAGCAGCATAAACAGAGGGGGTGGGTCCTGGCACAGAGGTGCCTCCAGACCCCACTAATGAGCATAGGGTAGGCAGTTTTGCTACCCCATGGTTTTCTCCTCAGCTTACTTTCACATAAAAAACGACCCTCAATTTTCCCTCCAATGATTTTAGGAAAAAGTATCATCTTTCACACGGAAAAATACTGTAAATGACACGCGTACCAGACAACACACACACACAGAGAATGGAAAGTCAGCAGAGTCAAAGTTTGCTGCAAACTTGGCACAGGTAACACATTGGAGTAAATTCATGCAATCTTTTATTTCTTAACAAAATAAAAGGAAACTGAAATGAGGGGAAGGGAGTGATGAGACTGCAGGAATATTTCAGTACAAAGCTTAAACCCCAATATTTGTACAACAGAAATATTTCCTAGGACAGCAACAAAATTTGTTTACAAAGAAAGAGAAAGGGATTAAAGCAATGGCTTTTGAGGTAGGAAACATGAGTACACTTAAGTCTTCTGGTATAAATACTGTACTGCATTTTTCCTCCCAATAGGATTCTGTAAGTAAACTGGGACCAATTTTTCTAGCATCCCGAAATACAGACGAATACTGATTTGTTTAAGTCAGAGATGGCTAAGCTTTGTAGTTTAAGGACCAAATCTGTTCTCTAGATTTTGAGGTGGACAGAGCATGAAGTAAGTCAGAATATGCTCAGTATATTCTATATCAACAAGGATTTCTAATTTCCAACTAATAACAGCCCTAAAGTGAGCCATTCCAAATTGGAATATTATAAAATCAAATAGAGATGACACATTAATATGTGGTATCTTTGTTCCTTAACAGATTGAAAATATATCTGGTATGCCAAAAAACAGAATATTAGTTGGAGCAAGTGAACAAATTCAAAGGGTAATTTTACATCTCTAAAAATCATGCTGTGTGCTAGACACCCTACTACACATTGCCAAAATGTGACAGCACAACAGCAACTGAAAGTGGGAGAAAACTAGTTCCTCTTTGTCCAAAGCAATTTTTTGTGGTGAAACACATGCTCCAAAAGCAGGTAGCTAGCTTTAAAGAGCAGCTGCAGTTCTGGAAGCTCCTTCAGAAACCATGATTAATCTCTGATTTGCCCACTCCTGGAGCATGTTGTTTTAGCTCAATAGCTTTTGCATAATACTCTACTGCCAACCATTGGAGCAGTGGCTACAAAAATCGCCTTGACACAGGATGCCACCTGCATGCCACCTTGCACACAAGCCCCTGGTCTTGGTGATGAAACAAGCTTCATTTCTTACCAAATGTGACGTCTATTATGGGTTCAGATCCATCATGCCTTACTTCTGTTTTCACATCACAGTTCATGTTGGTTTTGTAGGCTTTCCTTGCAAACACGCATTCAAGAAAATGTCTGAAAAGACGTTTTAGAAATATAGATTGGAAGAAGCTACAAAAATAGGATTCCCCCCCCCAAACAATTACATGGGTAGATGTTCAAAATACAACTGAATACATCCTTACACAGAAGACCTCACTATCAAATGAAGTGTAAGAGATCATGGATCTCAGGCACAGAAGCCCAAGAACAAATATGGCAAAACTCTGAAACATGGGCGGGGGCACAGACTTCAACGCTGAGACAAACGACTCCTTGCAGATGAATATTCTGACATACCAGTTGCTCAAGAGTCTGTAGAATGCAAAAACTCATGACTGGTATGTTTTTGCACCCATATATGCTTCTTCAGATTGTGTGTAGGCATCCTTCAGTCTTGAGAGACTATGGTAACATGCTCTGAATAGAGGTCTTAGAACAGGGTCTAGTGTGGCTGAGAAGGCCAATACAAGAGTGACAATCCCTTCCATGCTGAAGACAAATACAACCTGTCCCCTGTCCAGCTCCCTGATTTTCGGGATTGCCTCTTTGCCTTGGCCTGCTGAACAAGTGTCTCTTCAAATTGGGAGAGGCCATGCTGCACCGCCTGCCTCCAGGCTGAACCCTCAGATGTCAATGTTTCCCATTCATAAGGCCTTCAGATCCCACTTGCAGATATCCTTGTATCGCAACTGTGGTCTATCTCTGGGGTGGTTTCCCTGCAGTTTTTCTGGAGCGTTTTTTCTCCATACAGGGGATCTTTTGGAATCCGACCGTCAGCCATTCTCACAACAAGAGTAATATACAAAGAGTAATATACAAACACATTCATGTTAGAAAAGGAGATGCTAACTACTGCAACTTTTATGATTTTGGAAAGCGTTTGCTTGGTTTTCATCTTTGCAGTGAACTTTCCTTGGCCTTATCTGCCTGAGAACTGCTGAAAACTACAAGCCTTTCAAGTGGAACAAACTGAAAAGCTACACAAATATATATATTAAAAAACATTTTTTAAAAGCAAAAGATAGTGTAGTTAGCTAAAGCATAACAGTTAAACCAAAGTACTTGCAAATGGCATGGTTCAACAACAAATAAATTATTATTTTTTCATAGATACTAACAGGGAAATAGCCAAGACGCTATTCTGGATTGAAGCGAAATCATGGCCAGACCCTGTTTGCTTACGATGTAAATTGAGTTAAATGAAAAGTACCTCTTTGGTTTTCCATGAGGCATTGTTTAAACTGGGCCAGTTCTCCAGCATTATTTATTTAAAGTGCTTATATCTCACTCTTCATCCAAAAAGGTTCTGAGTAGTTTACAAAGACAAGCCTCAACAGCAATACACTGAAATTCATAGCTTGACCTAGTGCTCTGTTACGTGCAAAAGTTGCTATAGTTTTTTGTACACACACAATTTATTTAACATATTGTGTAATTATTGTTCAGAAACAGCAGTTTTTTAGGCAGGTCTCCTATAAAACACAATGAATAAAAGTTCAACAGGGGAAGTTCTTACACTACCACCGACACCTCTTCATGCCCAGAAATTATTGCCTGGCATTTAACTATGAAGGTTACAGCAACCTGATTCTGCCGTGTCGCCCAAACATACATAACACTGGGTTTTTTTTTCTCAGTCCATATATTATACCACTGAATGCACAGAGGTTTGCCATCCATATTATGGAGCCACTTCCTATCAACTCCTTCACCTGGGATTACTTGCTAATTATTCAAATCAGAACACACAGCTTCAGGGCAAGATGGACATGTGTGGCGGTTCTTCTATCTGGCAGGGTTTCTTTGGCTTGCATAGAAATTAAGAAAGTAAAAGAAAATCTGGGGAACTCTTGCACACCATTGCAGTCACTTATTAGAGGCCACCTTCTTTCATAGGTACTCTGAGTGGCATTATTACAATGACATATATATATGTCATATATATTACAATGACAATAAATTATTATTATTATTATTATTAACAGCCTAACCCTCCGGGCACTGAATTACTTCTTCCCTACCTGTGAAGGTTTCCTGAGAACTCAAGCATGTTTACTCAGAAGTAAGCTTAATTAATCTGTTTTAACTAATGACATTTCTAATACTGTTTTAGGTTTAATTCTTGTGGGGTTTTTTTTAATGTTTAACTTACTATGTTTTCAATTCTATTCTTTTAATATTGCAAGCCGTCTTGGGTCCCCTTTTCAGGGAAAAGGCAGCCGAGAAATAAAAATAACAAATAAATAACTCCTATTTTAATATTAATATCCTAACCCATTGTGCTTTTAAACAAGCATTTTTCGAGCTGCTGTTCGCCGCCTTGTTGTCCATTTCCCTTGGGAGAAAAATAGGATAAAATGAAATACTGTACAATAACCTCCCTTCCTCTTAAGGGCCTTACTCCCGAGAAAGCAAGTTTAAAACTGCATAGTAAGATTGGAAACCCAAGGAACCCCTTCCTAAAGAAATCAAACGCCTTTCTATTCCGGGGAGCTGACTTCCGAGTAAACAGGCGAAGGATGCCGCTGCTCAATGCCGGGGTGTGTGTGTCCAGCCTCTCTTAGGGGCGAAGGAGCGAAAGAAGGAGACCCCGAAGGCCCTCCTCACCTGGTGCTTTCCACGTTGGACTCGAAAGGGCAGAAGCGGACGGAGATGCTCTTCACCCACTTTAACGACACCCCCGCCTTGTGCGCGAAGGGCCGCGCCATCTTCTCTGGCGTTTGTCGTGACCCTGGGCGACCAAAAGGAGAAAGGGGGGGGGAAGGTAAGGCGTCGAATAAGCGGAAAACTACATTTCCCAGAAATCCATTCAACATGCTCGGAACTCGAGGCCGCCTCTCGCGCACAGCCTCCTGGGAAAATCAATCGTTTTGACTTCAGTTTTCTTGTGGTCCCTACAGTACTTTCTTTGGAAGGTTTTCTGCTTGCTGTGCTCGCTTCGTAGCGGGAAAGTGGAATTAGGTTTCCCACGGGGACCGAAAACCTAACCTGCTGGTCTCTTGCTTGTTTGAGAATGCTTGATTCATTTAAAAAGAAGTCACGGTTTTGAGGTGTGCAATAAAATTGTTCTTTGACTGGTAACTAGAAGGAAGTCTTCTCTCCCTCTGTTTTTTTTTGGGGGGGGGGGTCAATGAAACAAACAAAAAACCGCACGAAGTTCGAGAAGAAGAAATAAAAGTCCTTCACGAAGCCTTCACGAATACAAGAAAAAAAAAAATCCTTTGGGCTACACTATATTTTGGGTAGCGCATGGGGCTGGATGGCTCAGAGCCAGAAATGGAGAATTCAGTTCCACCATGTGCCTTCTTGAGACAGCCGGTGTAGTCTTGGACAAACTGCACACTCCCAGGATGCCTCCAGAAGAAGGGGGGGTGTTAAACCATTTCTGAGAATTCTCTACCTGGAAGCCCTGCAAAGGGTTGACAAGTCAGAATTGACCTGACTGCACACAATAAATACTATTATTTAGAGAGGTGTGGGGAGCTTCTCTTTTGCTGCTCCCAGACTGTGGAACTCCCTCCCACAGCTGGCCTCATCTTTGCTGTCCTACAAGCTGGCAAAGACGTTTCTCTTAGGACAGGCTTTCCCTTAGTGACTGGCTGCCTGGGGGGGGGGGGGGTTCTTAAATGGATTGTTGTGCTTTACTGCTTTTAATGTGTTCTTAGTGTTGCTTTTGTTTTCTGTTTCAAGTGTTGTATTCTTTTGATCCTTGTTAATATTTACTGTTTACTTGCTGTTTTTAAATATTATCTTTTGATGATGTAAGCCACCTTTGGCCATTGCTAAAGAGAAAGGCAGGGTAAAAATATTTTAAATAAATAAAATAAGTTTATACAGTCACTTGAGGAAGCAGCTTACGTTGCAAGAGGTACATACTATTTGCTGTGCTTGTTAGGGGATTCTGAAAATTGTAGTCCGAAACAGTAACTTCTTCAAGGTCTGCAGGGAAATGTGATTTCTCCAAAACAGAGTGGCAAGGAGTACAACATGCCTTTTCCATATACATCTCTGTGCAGGTTTTTTAAATCTCCCCCCCCTCACCTGTCACTCTAATTCTAAAGATAATTTGCAAGTTTGTTATTCTGTGTACATGAATAACACAACCATGTTACATTTGAGCAATTATGCACAAGTTCATCTTGCAAGTAGGATCAACTATCGCCAATGCCACAAAATTTATAAAAGAAAAAGAACACCATTAGGAAACCAGACCCTGAAAAAGTGTAAGTAATTAAAAGAGAATCTAATGAGTTTTTTTTTATTGCCAGGATCCTGTTGACTAGTTATACTTACCTAAGTGGAAAGTCATAGATCCCAGGGGTAAATTGACACTAGTTAACAAGAGGCCTCTTGCATTCCTTGTTGTACGTCACTTGTGTGACTGCGTGTGCAATGAGAAATAAAAGTGATAACTTGTTAACTGGCAGTGATTTGCCACTATAGCGTGTGCCATTAAACTTATGCTGGGGTAAAAAACTAACAGGATTCTGGCCAGCAGCTGGTATATTACAACTTTCAGCCACATTAATCTGTTACCAAAAAAAAGTGTCTTGTGATAGTTGATAAACTACCTCATTTAGCATGCTGTGTTAGAAAGGTATAAAACGGGCAGTCACTTTGTAGTTATGGCACATTTTTTTAAAGAGGGTTATAAAGGTAAAGGTTCCCCTTGACAATTTTTGTCCAGTTGTGTTCAACTCTAGGGAGTGTTGCTCATCCCCGTTTCCAAGCCATAGAGCCAGTGTTTGTCTGAAGACAATCTTCCGTGGTCACATGGCCAGTGTGACTTAGACATGGAACACTGTTACCTTCCCACCGAGGTGGTCCCTATTTATCTACTCGCATTTGCATGCTTTCAAACCGCTAGGTTGGCGGGAGCTGGGACAAGCGACGGACGCTCACTCCGTCACGTGGATTCGATCTTACAGCTGAAGGTCTACAGACCTTACAACACAGAGTCTTCTGCGGTTTAACCTGCAGCACCACCACGTCCCTTTTAAATGGGGGCCTACTACTAAAACTCTTCGTTATTTGTGCCCCAACAGATTAACTTGTCTCTCCTACCTCCACAATTTTTAAAAAATGGCTGGATAGCTCATTGGATTAGATATCTAGCTGTGGAGCCAGAAGTTGGGAGTTCAAATTCCTACTTTGCTTCCTGTGAATAGAACCAGCCTGTGTGGCCTTGGGCAAGCTGCCCAGTCCCAGGGCGACTCCAGAAGAAGGGAATGATAAACCACTTCTGAGTATTCTCTACCTGGAAAACCTTTAAAAGGGTTGCCATAAATCACAGTTGAGATGATGGCACATGATTATAGGAAGAAATAATCTCTCACAGAACCTGTGTAACTCCTCCACCACAAGATGGCGGAATACACACAAATTGCAAAAGCTGTTTATCATGGCATATGTTTTCTTGGACTAGGGCCCACCTCAGTCAGATGTATGAAGTGGCCTCTAGGCCAGGAATAGCTACCATATGCCACAAAAATCTGTTGGTCTTTAAGATGCCAAAAGACTTGTTTCTTTTTTAAAATAGATTTAACATGGTCACCCCTTTGGAAGTGATATTATAACAATGTTCCGTACAATCTAGTAGTATCTTTTGGGCTGAGGAACTTATCAGAATGAGCAGAGTTTTAGGCTTTCTTTCCTTTCTAAAACAGAAAAAACAAATGATGTATTATTGCTATTATCCTTCATGATGAATTTTAAGCAGCTGACATTACATAACACTACAAGATGTATTCCAAAATAACAATACATGAAAGTAATTGTTTTGTGTGGTTTTACAAAGATTCAGCTTCCTTATATTCATGAAATATAAGAACATATATTTTTATATGCGATACTCAGTGTGGTGTAATGGATAGAGTGGCAGATTATATAAGATGCCATTGATGGCCACGCTCAGCACCACCTACAAGACAGTGTGGACTCTCAACGTCAGCCAGGTGAATTCTGCACATCAACCAAAGGTGACTAGAACATAAAGAAAAATCTCCTTATGCCCACAAGGCAAATCATTAATTTGACTTAATTTGGCACTGTTGGCAGCTTTTACCTGGTGAATGTTACCTGGTGTCTTAAAAGGTGACACTGTTAAGGTGCTACATTTGATATGCCAGCAAGTATGGAAAACTCAGCAGTGGCCAGAGGATTGGAAAAGATCAGTCTACATCCCAATCCCAAAGAAGGGCAGTGCCAAAGAATGCTCCAACTACTGTACAATTGCACTCATTTCGCAAGGTTATGCTCAAAATCCTACATGGTAGGCTTCAGCAGTATGTGGACCGAGAACTCCCAGAAATACAAGCTGGATTTCGAAGGGGCAGAGGAACTAGAGACCAAATTGCTAACCTGTGCTGGATTATGGAGAAAGCCAGAGAGTTCCAGAAAAACATCTACTTCCGCCTCATTGACTACACAAAAGCATTTGATTGTGTTGACCACAACAAACTATGGCAAGTTCTTAAAGAAATGGGAGTGCCTGACCACCTTATCTATCTCCTGAGAAATCTATATGTGGGACAGGAAGCCACAGTTAGAACTGGATATGGAACAATTGATTGGTTCAAAATTGGGAAAGGAGCCTACAAGGCTGTATATTGTCTCCCTGCTTATTTAACTTAATGAGGGTGAAAGGAGAGTGCCAAAAATGGTCTGAAGCTCAATATGGAAAAAAAAAAAGATCATGGCCACTGGTCCCATCACCTCCTGGCAAATAGAAGGGGAAAATATGGAAGCAGTGACAGATTTTACTTTATTGGGCTCCCTGATCACTGCAGATGGTGACAGCAGCCCCGAAGTTGGGTGGTAAAGCGATGACAAACCTAGACAACATTTTTAAAAGCAGAGACATCATCTTGCCGACAAAGGTCCACATAGTCAAAGCTATGGTTTTTCCAGTAGCAATGTAAGGAAGTGAGAGCTGGACCATAAAGAAGGCTGAGTGCCGAATAATTGATGCTTTTGAATTGTGGTGCTGGAGGAGACTCTTGAGAGGCCCCTGACTGCAAGGAAATCAAACCTATCCATTTTGAAGGAAATCAACCCTGAGGAAAGATCCTGCAAGGAAAGATCCTGAAGCTGAGGCTCTAATAATTTGGCCATCTCATGAGAAGAGAATACTCCTTGGAAAAGACCCTGATGTTGGGAAAGTGTGAAGGCAAGAGGAGAAGGGGACAACAGAGGATGAGAAGGTTGGACAGTGTCACCGAAACTACCAACATGAATTCGACCCAACTCCGGGAGGCAGTGGAGGACAAGGGCCTGGCATGCTCTCGTCCATGGAGTCACTAAGAGTTGGACACGACTTAAGGACTAAACAACAACAATACCCAGTGAATGATCTAAATTGGAAGCCCTAACTTGTGTTAAAAGCTGCTGTTAAAACAGCTTTTTGTTGTCTTTCCCCATCTCCACTTTGCATTTCAAACAAGCAGTGTATGTGAGTTTGTGAGGAGGAAATTACAGGGTAATTGGCAACTATTTGGTCTCAAGAGCCAAGGTGTAAAAATTCCAATCTTTGCTGCAGAGACACTAGAGCAGTGATTCCCAACCTAGGATATTCCTACCGCCAGGGGTATGAACTAGGACATTTAGGAGTATGGGGGGGGGGGGAGAGAAATAATGGCAGGAAAAGGCAGATACACCAACAAATATAAGTCAAAGTCAAAAGTTGTGAAATTAATTGATGGTTATGATGAGTGGTGGAACAAGTTTTCTTTGTTATTTAAGCTTGTGAATAGCCCTTTCCCCTCACATAGTAACAACAACATCAAGCCATTCACTTGCAGAAGCCAGCCAGACTGGCAGATGTACTGTATCTTAGTTAGACATCGACAATAAGATAGTATTTTTATAGTACCTAAGGGCAGCAGGCAACCTTAGGAACACAAGCAAGCCTCAACTGGTAGGCATAGCCCACAATGGTCTGGCCTATAGCACCTCACTGTTCTTGTTGTCACATATCCAGCATCAGAGCTTGCAGGAAAATAGTTAGAAGCAATGTACTGTATTTTTCTGTGTATAAGACCCTACTTTTTCCTAAAATCATTACAAAAATTGAGGGGCATCTTTTACACGGAATTTAGCTGAAGTAGCTGAGGACAGACCAAAGCAGCACATACCTTGCATCTGTAATCAGGCTCCCTTCAGTCAGGAGACTTAGCTTTCTCCAATCATGAGCCTTATGGAACTGATGTCAGCTGATGCTGAAAAAATAAACACAATTGGAACACATCTTGTTGGAGGTGGAGCCTGTAGGCTCAGATTCAACAGGGACTCCTAATGTCAGAGTATTCTGAGCCCAGAGGCTGAACACTCAAAACTAAATTTTCTCAATTTTTGGGTTAGAAGAGTGTGTGTGTGTGGGGTTCTTATGATGTTGACGTGTTATAAACGGAAAAATATGATAGTTGACTGTAAAAAGTTACTCTTCCAGCAACACATAATACAGTATTAACTGGCAATTACAATCTTACTTTTCAGGCACAACATGTAAGCTCTACAGTATGTTATTTAGGTGCAATGAGTAACAGTACTTTCACAGTTACTACTGTATTTAAGGACATTTTAAGCCTCTTCTAAAGACATTTTGACATGAATGTTTCAGTTGTATCCCATTTTATTATCAATCTAAAATGGCAAAGAAAGTGTTCTTTGGTCTTATGTTGTTTTTCATATTATCAGTGTGCAATATCAGAATTGGCCAGTGGAGGGGATTAGAGAGCATTTCCTTCTACTGTATTTCTCTGGTTCATTGGCAAGGACAATGCAATGTGTTAATAATGCATAGCAAAATGAATCATTTGTATCAGAAAAGCAATGGTAACCTGGCAATTAAAATCTAATTAGTAATGCAACAAAGTCCTCTTAAAGTCTAACATTCCACACTCTGCCCAGCATTTGCTGCCTAAACCTCCCGCCTCTCTCTACATAAAAATAAGATGTACTGTATTTTTCCATGTAAAAGGTGATATTTTTTCCTAAAATTGTTAGAGTAAAAATTGAGGGTCATCTTTTACATGGAAGTAAGTTGAGGAGAAAACTGTGCAGTTACAAAACTGCCTACCGTGTGTCTCTGCAAGCAGTCTGCCTCCAGTCACAAGTGAAACTGCCAATAGCCTTCTCTGTGGGCATGCGAGCTATAAGTCGCTAGATCACTACTCTTGGCAGCTGAACCTGAGGAGGCTGCTGCAGCTGTGGTACTAGTGCCCTAAAGGGTGGCGGGCCAGGATCTGGAGCAGCTGGTGCTGGCTGTGGCAGGCCAGCCGTGCTCTTAATGGCTGAGCTATAGACAGTGGCACGGTTGGGCCCGACTGGAGGTGGATCCAGAGTGAGGTCTGGAGGCACCTCCATTCCAAGGATTCTCCCCTCCACTTCTGCTTCCGCTTCTGCCATCGCTTCTGCTGCTGTTGCCCACTGGGTTGGTTGTTTTTTCCCCCCAGTTTGTGCACTTGGGCTCAGCCATCCCTGGTGTAGGCAGTGCAACAGTGAGCGGTAAGGGTGATGCATAATATAGTATTGGCATGTAAATGTTGCCTAACTACTAAATAAATATGTGTTTCTTTGTAATGTTTAAAATACGTGTTGATTTCTGAATTTTGGGTTAGAAACCTGGAGGGGCGTCTTATACATGGGGGTATCTTATACGCAGAAAAATACGATATTTCTATAATTTTAGGACAACATGAAATAACGTTTTTTCTTTCACATTTCCATCTGCAAACTGGTGATTAACTAACTCTAACATCCTCAACATTAAATTTCTATAGTTTTCAGAAAAGAGAAGAATGTTCTGCAGCTGAAAATACTGACATACCATACTTGTCACTGGCTCTTACACTCTGCAAAAGGTCTCACAAATTTGTGGGCTATTTCAGAATTCTGTGAGATGACATGAAACTACATTTTGTAAGTGTTTACTCACAAGAATAATTTACTGACAAGAGTTTACTCCCTTGAATAAAGTAGCATGTGGTGGCCCTTCTGTAGGAGTGTTTCAGCTACAGGCTGGGTATAAGCCAGGCACATGTCATTAAACATCAGTGGGAGAAGAAGGCAGAGGGTTAATAAAGCTCACTGCAAACAATGAAATTCAAAGTGTCATATCTGGTTACAATGGTCCTACTGTACGTAATATAAAGTTACATCAATGCAATTACCCACAAAGGGCAGACTTTTGTGTGTCTTCTAAAGCCAGTGTTAACCTTATAAAATCTGGAACTGACCTGGCAAGCACTAATCATTTCTACCAAGCTAAAAATGAATTAATGCTGCAGCGTGGATTCAGAATAGAAATGGTAACTCATACAAAATTCCTTAGTCCAACATCCTGTTGTGTTATACAATTATAGAAGAGTGATTGCAATCATAAAAGAGTGATTGTGTAAGCATCCCACACACTCTCTGACAGACTCCCTGTTGTGTGCTTACTCTCACCTTGCTTGCAAGACTGGCTGGATAACAGCTTGCATGATCGATAAGGTGACAGTGAGTGTGCTGGAGCCGAGGAAAGCTTGCACAATTTCTCTTACACTCCAAACAAGAGCTGAAACCTCTTTTTCAGCAAGAGTACCACACCCAAACCAAAGTACTGGATTTTAAAAGAGAAAGTATTGAACTCATTTTTAAATAGCAAAATATCTAATAGTCTAAATCCTACTAATCTAAGACACTTCCCTATTTTCAATAAATCTGAAGACAGTGGATTCTGTACCAAACCAGCATTTTCCTTAAGATAAATGAGACAATGGAAAATAAATGAGAGCCTTTTGAAACATATTACAGATATAAATATCAGTTAAGATTTTGGTTGAATCAATTCGGATTCTGAGGTCAGACGTCATGAATAGAGATGGGGACGACTCACTATTTCGGTGAGTCGAACCACGAAGCTGCCCCCATGAACTGACAAAGCACACATTTATTTGCCGATTCATGTGGGGGGTTCCTAAAAAAACCTGACCCCACACACCCCGCGCTGCCTCCCCTGCTACCTCTGCCAATTTCCCCCACCACCCCCACAAATGCCCCCCACCGTAATTGGCGCCGCCATTGCCACTGAGGTCTCCATCTGCCCTCTGCAGCCACGGCGTGTAAAAAGGGAGACTGGCTGCCCTTTGCAAAGATGGCGGCTGCTATGTCCATTACTTCAAACTGCTCCAGATGGAGACTATATGTGTAACAATACCTTGTAAAGTGCCTTCTGCTGTTCTTAAGTACCAAAATAAATAAAGATCAATCAGCCTTTTGAGTTCTTACGCAAATCAATGGAAAATCATTGATGCATGCTTACAATAAAATAAATTTAGGGCCAGAGTACGAAGCTGCATCCCTTATATTATTCTACCAGCATAACAAACATGTTCATTTCACTTCTGCTTATAGATTGTTCAATATTTGTCTACATCTCATCTGTCAGAATAAAGCAAATTCTTAGCTGCAATTCACAGATCAGTTCATTTCAAGCTTTGCACCAAAATAAAAGTGAATCCAAGGTGAAAACAATGGAATGAATACATCAAACCATGTCAGACATTGGAGCTCATTCAAAAGCCAGTGTTTATGAAAACTGGCAGTTCCCTTTCAGAGGAATCTAGCCTAGAGGTGTTGTGTAACAAAGACCTCAGCCACTATGTTTCTGAGCATTCCCTTCCACTTTCAGAATCAGCCATATTATTTGCTGCAACCAAGCAAAACTACATACTGTAGTTAATTCAAAGGTTAAAGACCTCTTTGCCAATGATAGCCGTGTAAAATTCAGTTAATTTGTCTTAGCATTTATTATGATTTGGTCATGCTAGGTCTAATTCTTCTATCCACTGTGTCCTCATTATTATAATCAGTTATTTCTGCCTGCTGTTCTCCTGACGCTTTCAAGGTTCAGTCAATACCCATAAACCTCACAAGTGACAGCATGTTTCATCTTATTAGAAATCCTTGCATTTGGGCATGTCATCATCTCTGTCTTCTGATACTTGATTTGTGTTCCAGTGTCTGCCTTTATAATACTGCTGTGTGGATGAAATATTATATGACTAAATAGCTTGTGGACCAAACTGCTTCCAATGTCCTAATATACGTGGTCCAGCTATTGCTTGTTTTATACATTTCTTCCAATGACAGTTAAATGTACATTTTATTGTATGAACAGGTTAGCACCATAATTCCATATTTCATGGACGATTTTTGTATTCCACTTAGTGATGGGAGTTCCCCAGAACCAATGCTCTCTTTTTCAAACACACTTTCTTGTACATTTTCATATTTATGGGCAATATGCATGGTATTTCTCCGTCTTCATAACAATTCAGCTTTATGGCTCAGTGGGAATATGTAGCTGACACCCTCTGGTCAAAGCAGTATATTCTGACAAGGAGCCACTCTGAGAATTATAACTCAAGAAATCAGAATCAAGCAGATTTCGACATATTGAAAGATCACAGCAGAATCCAGTCTATATAAAACATGAACATAGCATAACATTGAACTCAACACAAAATGGCTAAAATTAAGCATGTCAAAACCCCGCTTGTATAAGAGGGAAAGGCTTAACTCTTGGTAATAAATTGTACTTACTTACAGTATGTTCAGCAGTGGTCAGGTTTTGCCCACTATTTCTGAGCTAGGCACCATTTACAGTACAGTGGTGCCCCATATAGCGAGGTTAATCCGTTCCGGATTAACCTTCGCTATACGAAAACATCGCTGTGCGGGTAAGGAAAGCCTATTGGAACGCATTAAACTTAGCTTATTGCGTTCCAATAAGCGTCCAAACTTACTCCTCCAGCGATGTTTTCGCGTCCGGTGGCCATTTTGGAGCCGCCGATCAGCTGATCGGCGGCTCCAAAATGGCCGCCGGATGACCCGAAATGGTCCCTATCAGTGTTTTCGCGCCCTCCCCTTGCGTACGGAGGTCGCGAAAACGCTGCGGGGGGGCATTTCGGGTCATCCGCGGGCATTAAAATTAAAAAAAAAGGGATCGCTATACGGATTCTTCGTTAAACGGTGCGCTCGTTAAGCGAGGCACCACTGTATATCCTCTTCCATTAATCTATAAAAAACATTTTTGAAAAGCTACCCATCTAGGAATAGAACAAAACCCAAAGTTGGACAATATTTTCATTAAGAAAGACCAAACAAAAATACCAAGGAGGTCTGGCCTGGGAGGACTATCATTTGCCCCACCATTGAGTTGAAAGATAGATGGACAGACTGACAGTCTGTGGTCCAAATAGGACGGGTGTCTCAATTCAGTTCAGATTGAAGATTTCTCTTGCTCCATGTCCAGAGATATCTGCAAAAAATATCTTGTGATCAAGGATTTCATTCTCAAAGGCTTTCAGCAAAAGATAAAGCATTCAGTTATTACTTGACTGAACACCAAATCATGTTTTTCCTTGAACAGATGGTTGTTTTGGGTTCTGCGGTATAAGCAGTTTCCTATCCAACTGAGTCATTGATGGCTATTTTGTATTTACTTTCTTTCCTTGATTGTATGTGTGTTAGCAGAGAAAAAAATGCAATTTATTATGAACAATGTATTTTTAATAAAATAAACAGCAAAATAAAATAAGTCGGTCATTTTATTTTTTGAGTTGGAAGCTCAAAAAGTATACCTTAATGAAGCTAAACAATATTCTTATGTATGTTTTTATTAGGTTTGATTCTAGTACGTATATTAATTAAGATGTTCAATTATTTATAAAATATGGAATATGTATTAGAAATCAAATATAAGCTGTACATACCGGTACTTTTTTACAGAAATTTACGGCCAGTTTTGGTCATTTCATTCATGTCCAGATCCTATATTGTGTTACATATCTGTGACATGAAACCAATCCTGACTTGGGAATAACTGGAATCGAGCTATTCAAATTGATGAGACTTTATGACTGATATCAGTGAGTGTACCCTAAGTATGCATAAGTTTGGATGCAACTCATTTAATAAATGCAGTAGAACTGCAGTATCCTAAGGGGATTGGTTCCAAGCCCCTCCGGCTCCATGGATACAGAAGAACATGGGTGTATTGAATGCTATATATTGCATGGTCTCTGGCTCCCTCTAGCAGCTAGTTCTGGTAAATGTTGTTGTTGTTTAGTCATTAAGTCCTGTCTGACTCTTCGTGACCCTATGGACCAGAGCACACAAGGCCCTCCTGTCTTCCACTGCCTTCAGGAGTTTGGTCAAATTCATGTTGGTTGCTTCAATGACACTGTCCAACCATCTCATCCTCTGTCGTCCCCTTCTCCTCTTGCCTTCACATTTTCCCAACATCAGCGTCTTTTCCAGGGAGTCTTCTCTTCTCATGAGATGGCCAAAGTATTGGAGCCTTAGCTTCAGGATCTGTCCTTCCAGTGAGCACTCAGGGTTGATTTCCTTCAGAATGGATAGGTTTGATCTCCTTGTAGTCCAGGGGACTCTCAAGAGTCTCCTCCAGCACCACAATTCAAAAGCATCAATTCTTCGACGGTCAGCTTTCTTTATGGTCCAGCTCCCACTTCCATACATTGCTACTGGAAAAACCATAGCTTTGACTATGAGGACCTATGTTGGCACGGTGACTGTAACGGGTTTCGTCTTTCGCCGGGGGCGCACTGGTAGTAAAGGCAGGAAAAAGAGTAGGAGGCTGTTCCAAACTTTCAACAACAACTTCTTTATTCCTAACCGCGCTAAGTTCCACAGAATCAAAAGGATCTAATGAATCTACTTCTGATAACAAGTTGTACATCTTTACTTTAACATTGGGTAATAAAACATCTTGCTTCAAAAAGGAGCCGGGCCAAAACGTTCCCGATCGGTTAATGGTCTCAGTGGGACGCTCCTCACCGTGCACACCGTGCCACAGCACAGGTGACGGGCCCAATCCCCCTCTGGAGGCTTCTGTTGGAAAGAGGGACCAGGTCTGATCACTCTCCTCCCCCCAGGGTGGTTGCGGGGGTACACAACCACTGTCCATTCTAATGGGTCCAATCCTCTTCCTTTGGCATCAGGAAAAGTAGGATCTGGCAGTAATCCACCTCCCCACTGCAGATTAGGGAAGGCTTGAGATATTCCGGCTGTCCCTGTATCGAGCATGGGATTGGTTTGTACCCCTCGACTTACTGTTCCACTCATAGCTCCATCTCCTGTCCAACCAAAAACGTGCGCTTCCTCACCCCCTTTTATATCCTCCCATATGATCAGATCCATCTCCTCCCCTCCTTCCTCTACCAAGCATACTTCCGCGGGTCGACTAGGTATCACTTCCTCTGGGTCTAAGTCTATTAATATGCCCTTGGCACATCCACTCTCGGTCACGGTGGCTTGTGTCTCTGAAGACGGCATACTTGTCTTCTTCACTTCACAGTGACGTTTCTGCTTTTTAAGATGCTGTCTAGGTTTGTCATTGCTTTCCTCCCAAGAAGCAGGCGTCTTTTAATTTTGTGGCTGCTGTCACCATTTGCAGTGATCAAATCTGTCACTGTTTCCTTATCTTCCCCTTCTATTTGCCAGGAGGTGATGGGACCAGTGGCCATGATCTTAGTTTTATTGATGTTGAGCTTCAGACCATTTTTTGCACTCTCCTCTTTCACCCTCATTACGAGGTTCTTTAATTCCTCCTCGCTTTCTGCCATCAGAGTGGTATCATCTGCCTATCGGAGGTTGTTGACATTTCTTCCGACAATCTTAATTCCAGCTTCAGATTCCTCCAGTCCAGCCTTTCGCATGATGTATTCTGCATATAAGTTAAATAAACAGGGAGACAATATACAGCTTTGTCGTACTCCTTTCCCAATTTTGAACCAATCAGTTGTAATATCTGGTAAAAACACCCTGGAAATAGATATAAATAAATATTTCCGGGAATGTTTCCAGCCAGAGGAATCAGTGGATACTGATCCCGTGAGTAGACGGGAGTCCTGTTGTATACATTCATGAAGCTGTTTGAGTTCTTAAGATAGAACCGTGAATGTACAATAAAAGTATGCTTCAGCAGAGGATAAATCAGTGGAATTGTTAAACTGTGTCCTTAACTCCAATTAATTCCAATGGATCATAAATGTGTTATGTATGATGTACTTCTTTCAGGTCGGACACATGGGCATAATTCAGCAGAGGTTAATCCTGACAAAATCTCACTAAAGTATGTCAATAAATCACGTTATGATGGTTTGCACACTTATATTGAAATATGTTTCACTTTTTAAAATGGAAGTTGTGAGTTTCTTTACTTAGGATGTAGTGGATTGAACATTCTGTTTCATGGTTTTCTGTAGAAAATCATGCTGCCTAATTTGTATTGGATTGGATCTATCAATGCTACCTATTAGGACTGAAATATTTTGAGTGAATCTGTTGAAACGGAATTGTAATTTGCAAGTATTTGTGAGCACTGTTTGCTATTAACCAGAAGATGATAGCTCTGATAATAGACATGCTTGGAAAAAAAGCTGCTGGAAAGCCATATGTCTATTCAGTGATCTTTGCCTGACATCATCTGTTCCTGAACGCCACCAAGTTAATTATATCCAACCTGTAATCAAATCAAAATCATACGCAGTCTTCATGGTTCATTGGTCAAAATCTCACATTTATAGTCAGGTGCTTGAGCAGAATAGCAGAGATGTATTTTGCAGCAGTAGTTGGTGTGTGTCTAAGCAGGGCAGGCTGCCATTCTGGACTAAATCCAACATTTTGTTCATGATCACAATGAAAATATATTTCCTTTTCCTCCCCTATGAAGCCACCTAAACCTCCAGGAAACCAGCTCCAAAGAGACTCTCATACCTCTGGAACTGGTATTGTGGGTGCACATTGGGAAGGACCTCTTTTTTCCATCATCAGCGATCCACCGTTAGACCCTGCTCTCTGCAGTTTCCTGTGTTTGAAATGAGCATCAAATCAGAGTCAAGGCCAAACTCAAACAAAGCCATTGACTAAAACAGGCGAAGAGGGGACAAGGGGTTGTAAAATAAACCCAGCATACTGTATACAGTACTTCTATGTTAGGCCTGAAACAAAAGACAAATATCCCCCAAGAAGGGAAAGAGAAAACTGCCATTTCAGTGCATTCAGATGGCTAAATAGAGAGCCTGGAGGGAATACAGAGTGTCGCAAGTGGAGAAATTCCAGTTGCTGTCTGGATAATAACAAATCCCAAGCTGGCAGATGTTAGAGCCTGCCAAAGAGTAATAAAGGAAAGAGTGATTACATGCCTCCTTTGTATCCTTTGTCTTAAAAAAATTTGGACAAGTTTCAAGACTCAATTCCTTGAAATAAGCAAATTAATACTATGGTCTATTCATACTCCTAAAGTTTATCCTGCTGAGCATCTAGAATAGGACAGGGAAGTTTTTGCTTTATGAAAGACTACTGTATTGTCTGCAAAACCTGAAAAACTATGAATTACAAGTAGCACTCATCTGCAACAAGTGACTTATTTTTGTAATGGGGGGTGTAATTTCAAAAGTAACATAAGTGCAATCAAAGGTACTTAATTGATGTACTGAGTATCATATTTGAGATACTTTTGAAGTTACGTTTCAAAAGCACTTCCGGAAGCATGTTCATAGGAACTTTTCAAATTTGATGCCTTTTCCTTATCAGTCCTTAGGGGCTCTCCTTAGAGTAATGAAAAATGATGAGAACACAATGCATGTTAAAAGGAGGGTGGGGAGAAGATGCCAGTAATCAAAAGAGGAAGAAATTGGAGTGATCTAAAGTGCTGCCTGGATCCTACTTATGGGAGAAGAAACGTCTCCGGTGTGAATGGAAGGATTGGTCAAATAGATCAAATAGATTGCACCAAATATAAAAGCTTTTTAAATGTGGCTTGGATCCCTCTAAATTCCCCCATTTAGTCTTTACCAAAACCTTATATTTTTAACATACCCAAACAAGCAAAACAAAATCATTTTAACAAATGGATTGGCTGAAGAAGAAAATACTCCTTAGCAAAACAACAACAAAACCCTTCTTGAGAGTTGGCCTCCTTCTGATAGCCTCAGAGTTGCTGCAGTTGGACATTGGGTAGGACTGGCAACTACTGCCTAAAAGTGCTGGTTTGGTCTTGGAGAAACTGCTGAGGGCAACACCTCCATCCCCAGTGATCTTTGGCTATTTGCACTGCTGGAATTCCTGAATCCCTGCTGAGTGCCCGGGTTAGAGATACGTCTTGTTAGTTGACACCCATGCAGGTAGGACTGGAGAGACTAGGCCTACACTATGGTGAGACAACTGAATGGCACAGAAAAGCAACAAATTGTGAGCAATCTGATGTTTTAATGTTGTATTTTTATTGCTAGGGATATAGATAAATGTCGGAGGAATCTACTGCATTATATGCTAAAAGAACCTGGCTGGTTTGACTCTGCTGAAACTCACTTTAATGTGGATGTGTGTTTATGGGGGATGAAATGTGGTGGTCCGGCTCTATGGAGGAGAGACACCAGCCTTCTTTGCCCCCAGTGGCCACTTATGAACCTTGTGAACCTGCTTCATTTCAGTAATAGAACTGCACCATTTTTATTCAAGGTCCAGTTCTGCAGTGAAACAGTTAATCATTTTCATCTTGATGTTTTAGCTTCTGGACTGTTTAAGGCAGGGGTCCCGGTGCTGGTCCATGTGAGCTTGTCGGAATTGGGCCGTGGAGACGGATCTCCGCCTCCATGCATGGTGGGAGTGTTGTGCTTGCGCAGGAGGGTCATGCTTGTGCAGGGTGTGTGTCATGCTCATGGGAGGGGTGTCGCGCTCGCACAGGGGTGTGTTGTGCATGCACGTTACCGTGACACACACACTTGTGAGTGTGTGGGAGCCTGCCCCATGCACAGATCCTGCCCCCCCAACCAGTCCATGGTCCCAAAAAGGTTGGGGACCACTGATTTAAGGTGAAGCCATCTTTTTCCCTCCCTTGGGATTAAATGAGACATTTTGGAATGGCTGCCTGCCTGCAAAGAAAAGCCCAAGCCAGTTTTAGAAAATTAACACTTAATGAGACTTTCCAGACAGCTGTCTGCATCAATATGAAGTCGACGGCGGAAGTCACCTTTTGGAGAATCAGTAAAAGAAATCCAGTGTGATTTTGCTATGATCACATTTGAGTCATTGTGGATCATATTTAAATACAAGTTCAGACTCTGGTGTGGATACTGTAGAAACTAATGCTAATGCCGATTTCACATGCTGTTGCTATTTCCTTTTTAGAAAATGTTGGAGGTAAGTACATTCTAAACGCCTGCAGCAGCAATCAAAGTGACAAAATCTCAGCTTCTTCCTTTACTTAGTTTGATTGCTAATTGTGTTTTTAAAAGGAAATTTAAAATAGTCTAATGAAAAGAAGAGATTATCATGGAGAAGTCCTTCTAATTGCTCCAATAATTCCAGTGTATTTTTAAAAATATGGTTACAAAAATATCAGCAATATAATGTACTTTCATGTACAACCGTGGCTTTCAAGTATATCAAAAAGTACTATATTGCTTTAGGGATATTTAGAGACCTTGAATTTTTAAAAAAGCAGAGCCTTTCCATTCACTATTTCTGCTCTTTTTTTGTCCACTTTCTTCACAAAATTATACATTAGTACAATGAGAAGTCATCAGCAAGAAAAAAAAGGATAGGGATAATACAATGAACTCTTGAGAATGGTTTCTTCAGCACTTATTCAAAGTCAGTATCAACCCAGCTGTTACCATCTGCCAGAGAGAGAGTTTGGCAAGAACATTTTTCAAATGTCTGCCAAAAAGCAATCTGCTGGAGATAGTAAGCAGGGTGGGGGTGGGGGAATCCTGTAGAATACTTTCAGACTACATTTCCTTTGCTTTTAAGAAAGGGGGAAATGTGTACAGTATTAGGTACATTTTCTGCATGGATGGCTATCTTATTTATTTTAAAGTATTTATATGGTGTCTTTCTCCCGATAGGGGATCCAAGGCAGCTTACAATAGATGAAACAACAGAGTTAAAAACACTATACAAATATCATAGTTAAAAAGCAATTAAAGATATATTAAGATTCTAAAATCAGATATGGGGGTCCTACTGTAGTTTTAAATGAACCTTTAGAACCTCTGGTGTGCCAGCAAATATGTATGGGGATACACACAAAAAATGACCCGAAACACAGAAATAATAGCTGCTGAATAGAGATGGGGTATTTGTATATGAATGTGAATACCTTCACACAAGTGGACATAAGGAAGGTCCAGCCCCCTGGGGCCAGACCATCCCCTCACCTTCCGCTGTTTCCGCAGGCTCTGCACTCCCTTCCTATCGATCTGGAGCTCACAGCCTGCGAGCCACTCATTGACTTTGCAGCGAGGCTCATCCTTCTGCTTCCTGGCAGGAGTGGCTTGCAGACCGCGAGTTCCGAAGTGATAGGAAGTGAGCGCGGAGCGTGCAGCCACAGTGGAAGGTGAGTGGATGGTCCGGCCCCAGAGGGTGGACCCTTGTTATATCCACCTGTGGGTGGGTCTTTGTATACGAATATGTATAGCCTCATCTTTACTGCTAAATGGGTTTTTTTTTTAATGGATTGTTGTAACTTACTGCATTGAATGTATTTTTGGTGTTGCTTATGTTTTCTAGTATTGCATTCATTGATCCTTTTAGTATTGTAAACTCATTGTTACTAAATTAAATACTGTTTTTTAATTGTTGGAGCTACCTTGGGTCCTTTTAAAGGAGAAAGGTGGGTTAAAATATTCGAAATCAATAAATAGACGTTTGCCTTTTGTGTAAAATAAAATAGCCTGTACATCAAAAATACAAAAACAAAAAAGCAAACCCCTGCAAGAATCCAAAATGAAAAAAAAAATTCAAAATTGTTACTGTATACTTCCTTCTTTACTACTCTATTTTATATACACATTGACACAAACTGTGTCTTACAAGGTGTAAGGCTGGGCTACATTTGTTTCTTCCTCTTCGATAAGTCTACACCACTGCAAAATATGTAAGCCAAGGAAGTTATAGTTTATGTGGTATTTTTGCATGGGTGCATATATAGCTTTCTTATGCATCATGGCAAATACAGAAAAAATGCCACTGACAAGGTGCTCCTGCACAGTCAGGAATGCTTGTATCACTGGTTCCCAAGAAAATACAGCATTCGCCATGAAGGTGCTCTTAACTCTAAGCCAAAAAACGTTGCCACTCTGAGTTCTAATTGCAGAAGAGAAACTAGGTAGTTAAACCCACTAGTCTTGAAAAAAATTGCTTCCTTCCCCCTGTCCCTTCTTTTTCTTGGCTTGGCTGCAGATTGAGAGCCTACTTAACAGTAACGTTGAGTTATTTACAACATTCCTTTGCATATTTAAAAGGGGGTTTCCGTATGGTATGAGTGCAAGCACCAAACAGTGTGGCAATTACATGACAATGAGATTGATCTTCACAGCAGTTTCAGAATAAGAGAGAGACTACTTAATGATCTGAATTGTTCTGAGAAGTTGCGCACCACATTCAAATGCCATACCCGTTGCTATTTCCTCATGTGTTTAACCATCTGAAACCTTGGAATATTTGCTGTGCACTTTTTAAAATTCAATTTATGTAAACAGAATGTTGGTGTAACCCTAGATAATCAGTTATATCCTTTCAGACATACCACCCTATGTGCCTAACAGCGCATGATCTACAGGATGCATTTGCATTTTAATTCAATGAGCCCTGTTGAAAAATAGCTGCTTTTATATGCAACTTACATGTTTCTGTTTCTGCCCAGAAAGGCCTCTGTAGAAGCAGAGGAAGTCCCATTTTCCAAATCTTGATGAGCAATTGACATTGTATTGTTTAGACAAGATGAAGATGTTATTCTAGTCAAGAAACTTGGGATTCCATAATAATTTCAAGCTTGTCAAGGGAAATACAAGACCTCCTTTCTAACCCTAGCATCAGCTTAGTGTTCAATACCGCCATTTTTGAAACCCTACTTTCCTAGAAAAGCTGGATTCCTCACTTATTTCTAACAGTCTACATTGAAGCTTAATTAGAAATGAATGCTGTGTACTGCTGTTTGTCCCATGCTTATGATGAGATCTAGAGATGCTAAATGGGATGGTGTAAGGAGTAAATATGAGTCCTCATTTATGGGGTACTGTCTTTTCTTCAAAGGCCTGCAAGATGACAGGCTTCTTTTTGAAAGGATCCCACATTTGAAGGGCAAGTCCAAGTCTGAAAGAACCATAAAGATGGAGATCAGAAACTTTGAAATTGTCTATATAAGGTTAGGATTTAGACAGCAGATTCAGTAAGCACACAGGCTACCTAATCACAGTTTTACCCACACAGGTGAACTTATTGAAATTGTATTTAAATTATTTTTTTAAACTCTCATTTTTGCATCTGTACATACAAATTAACATATGCAAATCAGTGTCCTATTTTCTGGTCATGGCTCATTCATTAATTTATTTATTGATGTTACTCACAAGCGTTAAAATCATACACTAATTATAGTTTTAAAAAACCATACAAAACACTGTCAAGATTAAAAACAAATTAAAAAAACATTTTTAAAAAACATTTAAAAACTTTCCCTCTTTCGTAGCAATTTATAAGGGGCCACCCTAGTCTTACTTAACTCAGTAATCTTCATGGAAAACTCTCCCTGGGAATCCTAGGATTCCTTAGAAGAAGAAAAGACATTCCTTGTTTTCCATGCACATCAGACACAGAATATTCATTTTAAAAAGAAATAGACTGCTTGCAAAGGCTTTTCTTTTCAAATTTATTCCTTGGTGAGAGACTAATTAGTAATGATCATTCCTCTATAGCATTTTATGTTCAACATTTTCTAAGCTGCTTAGGCATGATAAGATGAGACAGGATATCCTAAGCAAATTAAGGCATGCAAACTGCTTTTGAGCCTCTATTTTTGGTCAACAGCACACTAGAAACATGTAACAGTTCATTACTATTCTCATATTACAAATAAACTAGAGCCTAGATGAATTCCTTCTGAAACTATAGTTCTCAGAGCCTCTCAGCCAGCAGAGGAGTTTCACAAGTTGTAGTCCTAGAAAGCAGTTTTTAAAGCTCAGCAGCTAACAAAGAAATGAGTCTATGGCAAAACATTTGTACATAAATTATAAAATGCATATAATGTATATATGTGTATAAATTTGGGAGCTTTCTATCTGAACAGGAAGCCAGGTGAAGCTAAGCCTCGCTAGACCCCAAAGTTCAGTCCTTTCTGCCAGGTAAAACATTTAGTGGTTTATAAGGTGTCTGTCAGGCAGAACTGGCAGAATGAAGAATTATGGCATTTGTAGTAAAAAAAAAATTAGGATGTGCTCTCTCTATGTGTCAATATAGCCTGTGCTTTTATTTGGGCCTTTAACTGCATTTCCTGAGCTGCTTGTTTTTTTACTGATTACTTTGAACTCAGTCTTCTTCATATTCATTTACAGACCATGTTCATTAATTCACTGACTTTATCAAGTAAGTCTGCAGACTATCTAAATTATCAGCTCAAAATAGTATCATCCCCATTCATTTGTATATTTTGTCTGTATACATTATAGGTAGATCCAGAGGCTAAATGTGACTTTTCTCTAAAATGGCAATAATTGGAGAGGATAGTCCAAATTAGGAATACAACTGCTATTTCCATCCAATCTGCTTGGAGCCAGTTCTTCTTCCTCCTTGTGCCTCTAAACGAGGGTTTCCTTGTTGGAGTCAGTCAGTTACCCAAATAGAAACACAATGACATTATGTGCTGAAAACATCTGGGAGGACTTAGCTCTCCAGGAAAAGAGTCATTCAGAGAAGATTTATTAGTGAGCAACTGAGTTTCCCCACCAGTGAATTTGATGGATCTAATTCAGGCTATAAAGCTAAGATTAACATAGTTCCCACTCAGATAGAAAGCCACTGACCCAGTTTCCAGGTGCCTGGCTGAAGGTGGTACAAAACCCTTCTGGCATTTCAGAGCAATAGAAGTGTCACAATGGTAAATCCTTTATCTTCAAACTAGTTAGCACAGAAGCTGCCACACTGCCCTTTTCAAACATGCAGGGCAAAGGCATCCCGCTATGCTTTCTCTTTCTCATCTGTCAAGCCCCTTTGCTACCTGTTTGTGCTCAATTATTGCAGGTTGGGCCATATCCTTCTGAGGGAACAAATGGAGATGCAGAAGCAAAATGCCAACAGCCTTGACAACTTCAATCTTCCTGTATGAAAAGTTATTTCCAGAGGTACATTGTGCTGTGAGAATATGGGCGAGATTCTGCAATTTTCCCAGCTGATTACAGTGAACTTGTTATTGTGCTGCTGCTCTTTCAGCTTTGAGGAATAAGTAAACAGAAAGACAGGCACAGAGATGGAGAGATATAATGAATCAATAAAGCTGCTGGATTGTCCTTAGAAGTGTGATGCTGAGGTCTGTCATACCTAACTCCTTCATTGCCTTCCTGTTTCATATCCCCTATGCCCTTACTTAACATTAGTACCCATCATCCCACCCCAATTAAAAAAGCAACAGCAAATGAATTTGCCACATGCAGACTGAAGCAAGCTCATGTTAAAATAAACAGGGAGCCTTTTCCTCTGAAAAAGATTCTGCTTTCTAATGACCTGTGAACTCTATAATTTAGTTTAATTCTGAACTAGACAGAGCAGCAGGCCACCGCAGATTCTGCAAGTTAGCACCTACACTTGCTATTGTTCAACAGATGAGATCTGTGTGCAGCCTGTCTGCATCTAACAAATTGCTATTTATCATTCTCCAATAATAAAAAATTCATCTCTAACCTGTCTGCAAAAAAAGGTTGCTTCCTCCAGATGACAGCCAGCTCTTTAACCTCACCAGATGAGAGATCCAGGAGAGGAATAAAGGGCAGCATTAAGGCCTTTCCTCTTTAATACATTTTCTTTCTTTCTTTCTTTCTTTCTTTCTTTCTTTCTTTCTTTCTTTCTTTCTAATGGAAAGCTGCATCTGAACATTAATGGACATAATCAGTTTGGGTTCACTGCACTTGGCAGGTGGGCCATTAATTCAAACATGAAATAGAAATTCTGAAGATCTATTTTTAATCTGTTCCTCAGGCAGACTTTGATGTCTTTCTGAGTGTTCTGACTAGACAATTATAAAGGACTCCCATCACAGCCATTTCCTTTTATTTAAAACAAGCAAAAACAAAACAGGCACACAAAACATGTGATACAAACAAGCCAATAGTTTTACATTTGCTTTAAACAATAGCAAGAAATATATATTGATAAAGATGGCTAATTTATTGCCCCTTGTAACAAGTGAAAAGGAATTTTTAAAGGAAAAAGAAGAAAGCAGAGAACAGAATATTTCAGGAGACATTTATATCTGTACTGACTATGGGAAAAATATTCATTCATTCTTTCATTCATTCAGAATATTTTTACCTCACCTTTCTCCCTAAAAGGACCCAAGGTAGCATATATAATTAAAAATACAATACAGTCTTTAAAAACTAAAAAAGTAACTATACAAATATTTTAGAAAAACTAAGCCAGTATTATATGAAAAATGGTAAATGAAACCAATACAAAAAACACTTTAAAAAGTAACAGAGCACAACAATTCATTTAAACAAACTTTCTCAAACTGCTAGTCACTAAGAAAAAGCTTGCCTGAAGAGAAAGGTCTTCACCTACTAAATGACAGAGAAAGTACAACATTATTGTAGGCATCCTTTAGTCCCGAGAGACTATGGTAACGTGCTCTGATTAGAGGTCTTGGAACAGCATCCAGAGTGACAATCCCTTCCACGCTGAAGAAAAATACAATCTGTCCCCTGTCCAACTCCCTGATTTTGCTGGGTTTGGGACTGCCTCTTTTTCTTGGCGTGCTAAACAAGTGTCTCTTCAAATTGGAAGAGGCCACTGCCTGCCTCCAGGCTGAACGCTCAGATGTCAAGGTTTCTCATCTGTTGAGGTCCATTCCTAAGGCCTTCAGATCCCTCTTGCAGATATCCTTGTATCACAGCTGGACTTTGTTCTTCACTCTCAATCTAGAGACATTAAAGAGTTTTCCATCTGATCTAGTCAGGAGAGAGATACCTTCTGTTGCAGTTCCAAAAGCGTGCTTCAGCATGACAGCAAAAAAGATCCCAAACAGACTCAGCAGGAGGACATAGCCCTGTTTCACTCCACTTCGGATGTCAAAGGGATCTGATGTTGAGCCATCAAAAACTACAGTGCCCTTGATTTCCTCATGAAAGGACCTGATGATGCTAAGGAGTCGAGGAGGACATCCAATCTTAGGAAGTATTTTAAAAAGGCAGTCCCTGCTAACCAAATCAAAGGCCTTTGTGAGATCTATGAAGGCCACAAAGAGTGGCTGTCATTGTTCCTTACATTTCTCCTGCAACTTAGGGAAAATACCATGTCAGTGGTGGATCTATTAGCTTGAAATCCACACTGTGATTCTGGATAGACTGTCTGCAAGCACCTAGAGCCTCTTCAGCACAACATGGGCAAGCAGCTTCCCTACAATGCTGAGAAGAGGGATGCCATGGTAGTTATTGCAGTCACCCCTGTCTCCTTTGGGTGCAAGGGAATCCAAGGCCACTTTTATTTCTGCTAAAGTTGTTTCACTGTCCAACTCTTCCAAGACAGGCAGGCACTCAATGTGATTTAATGCCTCTTTGGTTACTACATTCTCTCTGGAATATAGCTTAGAGTAATGCTGCACCCTGTGTTCCATCTGCTGTGCTCGGTCCTGGATGATCACACCTGTAGCAGACTTCAAAGGAGCAGATTTCTTCTGTATTGGACCTAAAGCCTGCTTGATACCGTCATGCATTCCCTTGATGTTACCTGTATCTGCTGCTATCTGTATCTGAGAGCAGAGCTGAAGCTAATAATCATTAGAACATACAGTATCCTGGCAGCCTGTTGGACTTTGCTACAAGCAGCTTGAAGAACATGCAAGTTGAAGTACAACATAGAAATCTAGGAAATAGCCTTGTATAGCACTGTGCCTCCTCTGTATGATATAAAACATGTTTTCCATAATGCTGAGTTTGTTGTTCTTCTGTGCCATCCAGACACTTCTAATTTTGGGTGAATCCAATAGAGTTTTAGAGGTGTGTAAGATGTTCAAGGAGTGGTTCACCATTTCCATCCTCAATTTATATGGCCAAGTAAGGAACTGATTCCAGGTCTTCTATTTCCTAGTCCAACGCTCTGTTCACTATACCACAGTGGACCATTCACTGCTGACTTTACCTCTAGCTACAATTACAAGTTTCACCAGAGGCTGAGGTCTCTAATCTTTACTCCACATTATGAATTATAATGGTGAAGCACAGCCCACTTTTTAGAGGGATGCAGGTGCTGCTGCTGCCACTGTTGTTGCCTAATCTGTTGAAACCACTTCCCACTTAGAGACCTGCTGCCCATTCCAATGGAGGCAAGAGTGCTTTACTGCTTTGGGTGCCAGGAGACCTCTTGGCGCCCTGATCATCAGCGGTGATGCAAGAATCAGCTGCTAGTGCAGTCAGCTGCTGCATATAGAGGGGAGAAAGGGGGCACTCTTGTCCTTTGTTTTATGTAGCAAATGACTTGTGCTGACCCAAGTGAAATCAGGTACAGATGAAGAAGAGCCTCGTGGCACAATGGTTAAACCGCTATACTGCAGCCAAAACTGTGCTCACGACCTGGGGTTCAATCCCAGGTAGCGGCTCAAGGTTGACTCAGCCTTCTAGCCTTCTGAGGTCGGTAAAATGAGTACCCAGCTCGCGGGGGGGGGGCAATGTGTAGCCTCCATAATTAACTTGTAAACTACCCAGAGAGTGCTTGAAGCGCTAGGGGGCGGTATATAAGCAGCATACTTTTTTTGCTTTTGCTTTACAGCATTCATGATAATGATTTGGAATGGTCATAGCTCCAATTTCAAACCCCCACTGAGGCACCGCCATCGCTATCCATGCCATAAGGGAACAGGCCGGGTAGGTGGGACTCGTCAGCCCTGGAAGGCAGCCCATCTAGGAGAAGGAAAACTCTGACTTCAAACCTCCACTGCCTCATGGCTATATCCACTGATGGAAGAGCTTCAGGAGTAAACCTCAAGGCAAAATCCGGAGCCAGAGTCCAAGAGGCAATTCGTGTCATTCTTTCAACTCCTGCGACGTCGCTGAAACCAATTGTATTGGCTCTTGCCTTTCCATCGGACTATTTCAGTGATGTGAAGAGGGGGGATTTGCTGGTTGGGTAACAAACTATCCTCCATATTATTCCAGGCTTCGTGCCCTGGAGAGGACACTCTACCTTCGCGTACAGCGTCGAAACACTAGACACTGTTCCAAGTCCTCCATACAGAGCACGTTACCATAGTCTCTCAAGACTGAAGGATGCCTATGATGATGATGATGATGAGCCATTTAGGCTACTAGCTTTTTTACAAAGGTGTTAGCTTTTGTGAGAAAATATCAAGTTGCCCTTGTGGTAAGTACTGAAACCTCACATAGACTCTAGAAATAGAAGTAGCTGCCTCAGGAAAAGACCACAAGAGTAAAAGAACTTAAAGGGCCATCAAGAAAGAAAGTCTTCGGAGATCCTTACAAATGGATTTAATTCAAAACAGACTTAGAAATAGAAAAGCATCCACAACTTACATGAACTATGCCAGATGTCAATAGAAGTTGCCTATGTAAGAAAATATACCCCACTTTTATGGGGGTATATACTGCTTTATGTGTCAAGATTACATTTATGACAAAGATATGGAGCAGTTTGCCAAAGAAGAAGAACAGAAAGCTTGGAAGCTATAAGTCTTCACCCCAACAATGTTTTTTCACTACCAGTATACAATGGTAGGTATTGGAGAAACGTATTCAACATGGAAGCCAACCAAATGTAAGCTAAGGGTGATTTGACACGACCCCCCGAAGTAAAGAAAAAATATGGCCAACTTGGGGGGGGGGGCATTCTAGGAGCTGGAATCCACAAAAGTAACTTTCCCATGCTGTAGAAGAAACTCTGACTTGATGGCATTGTTCTAGAGACACACCAAAATCTACGGACCACACGTCTCCCAAAGACTCTTCTCCTCACCACTGTAGAGGTCCGCGATGGTGTGAGGTTTCCTGCCTTGGGCAGGGGGTTGGACTAGAAGACCTCCAAGGTCCCTTCCAACCCTCCAACAAATCCACGATTCTATGATATGATTCTACGAGGAACAAGCAATTTCCATGATCAGAAATTAAGAACTGATTGAGCTAGCCAGGCTGCAACCACTGAAGACAGTCAAGGTCATCATACCAGAAAATCAGAGTTGTATAACAAGCACATAGTCTCAGGATCTACTTGGCAAGCCAATGCAGCAAGATGGAAAAGACCTGATAGGACAGGGTTTAACATAAATGTAACAGACTTAGTCAGAGTCTCAAAGGATTTCATTTGACTATCATCTTCACATCAATGCCCTGGCTACTGAGTTGATAACAGTGTTACCAAATGCCCTTGCTCACATTTATACAAATGTATATAGGCACACTTGTGTCAAACAGAAAGAATAGGAATATATTTGTGGGGTATTGTGCACACATAGCTGATCATGCACTATGTTCTAAAGAAATGAGAAAATTAGTGCCCTGACAAAGAGTCAGAAAGAATAGGAATATATTTGTGGGGTATTGTGCACACATAGCTGATCATGCACTATGTTCTAAAGAAATGAGAAAATTAGTGCCCTGACAAAGAGTTCAAAGAAATAACAGCATGGGTTACTATATAGGTTTACATTACTGTATATACATTTTAACTGAGAAAGTTTGGTCTCTTTTTAGTCTATTGATCTATTTTAATCTAAAAATGTATCCGTGTTTTTTTAAAACAAAAAAGAAAGGCTTCTCTGTGAAAATCCTTTCACTGTTTAGATATATTTTATCTAGCCAAAGTATTTGCAACAGCAACAACACATCAAATAAATGTTTATAGATAAAAGATTAGATTAGTATAACTGTTACCCACTCTCTAGTGCAGAAAACACAGTCAGAGAATTAGATTTTACCAAATACGGAGCACAGAACACCCTAGGGAAATGGTGAGGCAGTGCTTGGAAGGCTACACAGAACAGGGTTTTTCTTTTTCTTTTTTCTTTTAATGGCTCAAAGCTGGCCCGAATACATAGATTTAGAAGGAGCCTTGGAGAAACAGAAAAGAAACAAAATGAGAATAGCTGTTTTGTTTTAGAGAAAGAGGACACCACTTCCTGGTTTGTCATGGGCAGCTGTGGTAAGCACAGGCTACACTCTAGTATATACGTTTTTGCTCATGAATTCAAAATAAGGCAGGCACCAATCTGGATGCAGTATATCCAAGGGTGGTTCTGACTTGGGGTCTACACAATGTGAAGCTCAGCACAGAGAAGCACACTGTAGAATCATCTCACTCGAGCAGGAAATCATCTGTTTTTCATTCAGCCAGCAGAGGTGGTTTAGGCTTGTTCCAATTGATGTGACTTCACTTTTGTCCATTTTCTAGATAAAAGTATGATTGCCTGATCCAATGAAAAGGAGAGGTCACATGAGTGTTGGTTCCTCTCAACGGAATGCTTCTAGTCTTCATACAGTTCCTTTAAAAATGTTTCAAATCAGTGCTGGAACATACTATTTCTAGGGCACTTAGGAGAACTAAATCAAAAGAGGGAAATATTTGTGAAGATTCTCAGTCATCTCTCTCTCTCTCTCTCTCGTGCTATTTCAGAGTAGTGCCAGCAAGTCACTTGGGAATTAACCACAAGTCAAAAATGGCTGGGCATGTAGAATATTCATGAACAGCTTCTGTGCAAGATGGGCCATATGGTAGACTTCTGCACTTTCTGCAGATATAAACACACACTTCCTACCTCATAAGCAAGATGTCACTCTGTTTCCAGCAGAAACCTTGGAGAATTGCTCCAGTCTGTACTAATGCTGCGTCATTTGATATCCTACAGTGTAAAAATGCCCCAGTGCTATTTAGTCCCAAGTCACCAGTTATGCTGTGAATTCATAAGCAAAGATGCCTTCCTGAATAGCTTTTTGGTCAAGTGCTTACAAAACTCAACATGATGCTAGAGTAGTTGACCTAATGCCAGATGGGAAACGCTGCCATTCCACACCTCCCTTGGCAGCACATTGTCACGAGAGGATTCTGTTAATTTAGGACATGCATGCAAATGTTTCATGGTCTAAAAAAGGGAGACTGCAGCTTAGTTCATAACAGAATACAAGAAAAAGAAGGCTAGCAGAGACAGCAAACAAGAGTTGCTCCCATGTTAACAGTTAAGCCTAAATTGATGTCCTTTGGCCATTTATTTTTAGTGGAAAATCCAGATGTGTGTGTAATCACAAATGGAGAATCAACCTCTCTAGGACATACAGGTACTGACAAAGTGCTACTGAGGGTTTTCAAGGCTTCTAGGCCTTTACTTAGCAGCTTCCTTCTTGCAGCAGTTGATCTTATTCTTTCTGTTCCATGACAACAGCCTGTACTATACTGTAATGTTAAACATGAAAATAACTATAGAGGGGCACAGTAACTGGCTGTTCATCATGAAAGTTATTGCCACAGTGAACAGGAACAACTAAAAAGGTAAAAGTTTGAAAGAACAAGCTGCTAATTCAATTAGTGGGTAATTTTTTGTTCAGTGGGACTTATTCTGCAGCGAACATTATGGGTGGATCTTGGTCATGAATATTTGCATTGCCGAATAATATAATTATGTATACATTTCAGCACAGAACTACTGTTTTAATTCCTTATTACTGCCTCAGAAACACTAGTGGGACAGGTATAGAAGCAAGGAGGCATGTAAGGAGTGGGGACAAATCATTCAGGAAATATATATATAAGGCCCCTTGTACTATCCAGGGCCCTTAACTAGTTCCTTAACTAGGTGGAGATAACTCATGTCTTCCCACCCACACTACACATTCAGTAGCATTCTAGGTCTCTTTATGAGTTATTTCCTTGCTGTATGTTCACCAAATGAGCACACTGGGGAGTAGAACCACATTGCTGGCATGGCTCCAACACTGGTATGCTTGCCAACCCAGCACACTAGGCTACAGATGTACAGATTTAAAAAACCCTTCACATCTTTTGCTAAACACATGAATGGGCAGGGAGGAGCATTTAATACATGACATTAGAAGTCAAGTTAGTTCCCATCCTCCAACACACTCCACACACTCAGTATACACAAGAAAAATGTAGATCGACTCACAGATGTCCAAATGATTATTCCAACATACAGTGTAATCCAGAAATAGGCCTTCACAGATGCACTAAAGGACATTTTCTAAAAGAACCTCAAGCCATGATCTGTTCTGAATTAGCATTCTATTTAAAATACATGGGTCCTATCCAGAGTTTACCTCTAAAAAGTAATTACTTATTGTTAAACGACCTAAAAGTATTATTATAGCTATGCTGTGAAAAGTGGATCTTTACTTTGACATCTCCAAGTAAAAGTTATTAATCTCAGTAATTTTTTTCAATAAACTGAATGCTACAAACCACTGGCCTTTCATCATCTCCTCCACACACACCATAGAACATGAGGCAGGAGCACAAGGAACAGCGTGAACCAGCTCATGAACCATGTCATAGAGTGAAGCCATTTTTCATGAAGTTACAATCATACTACATGCAAATATACCCTGGCTAATTCCTGTAGTAAAAACAAAAGAAAAACTTATGTATATAGGTGACAGAAGAAGCATTTATATTGTAAAGGACATATGAGAAGCAAAAAAAAAAAAAAAAAGAGGAGAGTAACAAAGGGGGGGACACAAGAGAACTGTTCCAGAAGATCCAAGAAATCAAAGGGAAATTTAAAGCTAGATTAAGAATGTTGAATGACCAACAGGGATGCATACTGTCTGACCAGGAGAAAATAAAGAGAAGGTGAAAACAATATGCTGAAGATCTATATAGAAGGATGACAGACTCCTTAGAAGAGGGCTCCAATGATAAAGAACCTGCAGTTCTAGAAAGTGAAGTGAAAACTGCTCTGAAAAAAATCAAGAAGAAAATCACCAGAGATAGATGGAAAACTAATACAGTGGTGCCCCGTATAGCGAAGGTTAATCCGTTCCGGATTAACCTTCGCTATACGAAAACATCGCTGTGCGGGTAAGGAAAGCCTATTCCAATAAGCGTGGAAACTTACCCCTCAAGCGATGTTTTCGCTCCGGCGGCCATTTTGGAGCCGCCGATCAGCTGATCGGCGGCTCCAAAATGGCCGCCGGATGACCCAAAATGGCCCCTATCAGTGTTTTCGCGCCCTCCCCTTGCTTACGGAGGTCGCGAAAACGCTGCGGGGGGGCATTTCGGGCCATCCGCGGCCATTTTAATGGCTGCGGATGACCCGAAATGCCCCCCCGCAGCGTTTTCGCGACCTCCGTAAGCAAGGGGAGGGCGCGAAAACACTGATAGGGGCCATTTCGGGTCATGCGGTGGCCATTTTGGAGCTGCCGATCAGCTGTTCGGCGGCTCCAAAATGGCCGCCGGACGCCCCAATCGTCGCAAAGCGCGTGCGGCGATTGGGGCTGATCCATATAGCGATCCCCAAAAAGGGATCGCTATACGGATTCTTCGTTAAACGGTGCGCTCGTTAAGCGAGGCACCACTGTAGATCTATTTCAAGCCACAGAGCCGGAACCTTCAAAATCCTAACAAGAATATGCCAGCAAATATGGAAAACAAAACAATGGCCCACAGACTGGAAATGTTCAATATACATTCTAGTCCTCAAGAAGGGAGATGACAAGGCTTCCAGTAACTATAGGACCATTGCTTTAATTTCACACACAAGCAAAGTGATGCTCAAGGTGTTGCGAAAAAAGGCTTTTACTTTATATGGAGTGAGAAATGCCTGATGTTCAAGCTGGATTCCAAAAAGGCAGGGGAACTCAAGGCCATATTGCAAATATCTTCCAGCTACTGGAGCACACAAAAAAGTTTTATAAAATCAGTCTATGCTTTAGAGATCATAACAACTGTTGACTGTTTAGATTGCAAGAAACTATGGGCTGTTCTGAAAGCTGGACAGTAAAGAAAACTGACAAGAGAAAAATGATTTGTTTGAAATGTGGTGCTGCAGGAGAACTTTGCAGATACCCTGAATTGCCAGAAAGATGTACAAGTTGGTCCTAGATAAAATCAAGCCTGAACTATCTCTGGAGGGAAAAAATGCTGAAACTGAGGCTGTTCTACTTTGGTCATATCATGAGTAGGCAAAATCCTCTGTAAAAGTCAATAATGCTGGGAAAGGTGGAAGGCAGCAGGAAAAGAGGAAGACCAAATATAAAATGGACAGACTCCCTAAAGGAAGCCACAGACTTGAGCTTAGAAGAGCTGGGCAAGGCTGTTGAAGACAGGACATTTTGGAGATCTCTCATTTATAGGGTTACCTATAAATACCATGATTCAGGGCAACTTGATAGCACATAACAACAACAGGATTGGGGGAGAGAACAAAACTCTGATTCTGCTTTATTTTCCCTAAATAAGTGAATTCAAGACTGATTGCACAATAGTACCCAAGACAATAAATTTAAAAACAGAGTACAATATTATACCCACATCTAACAGCATCATACTCAAAAAAGCAACATCAAACAGAAAAAAAATCATAAAATAACATGGCAAAGAGGTCAGATGTATTGGATATTTTGTTTGTCCTGAGAGACTATTAAAAACAGTGTAGAGATATGCTCTTTAACACTGATACAAACACTACAATAAGAAAGCAAAGGGGGGGGGGTAATCAATTTTTTAAAAAACTCTCTTCTAAATAGCCAGGGCAAATTATATAATTAAGTTATAGAGTCCTGATGGAAGGCATTCCGTGACACATGTGTTGCTATGGAAAAGGCCCTTCTGCTAACAGCAGGAGCTGTCCATTGTATCTCATTTGGCAACCTAGAGCAAGACCTCAAATTCTGAGTGCAGTTTGCAGATGAAAATACATGGAAGAATGTGGAATTCAGGATACACAGTTCACAAGCCACTGAGTGCTTGAAAAATAAGCACCCTGAGGAGAGATGGAAATCTGAACATTTAATATCAGGGGGCAGGGGGAAATCTTGCAGTAGCATTTTCCTCCAATGCACTCATCTGAATGCCTTTCAACAGTTGTGTCAGGCACCTCTGAGTCACTATGCAACTATTTTGCCTTCTTTCCCCCCACATTGGATTATTTTTTCTGATTTAAAAAAGGAGAAAACATAGTAGAAAAAAGAAGGGTTTTTTTAAGACAGGAAGACATTGTAGTCTGGACCTCATATAAAAATGTGGGAACTAAGCAATGCAACTCCACAGAAAAGTCTCACTGGAAGCACTAATAGAATGTGTTTGTCTTTTAAACTGGCAGTTTCTCAGACTTGATGTATATGCCTAATACATTAAATTTCCCAAATTTAATAAAGGTCTTAATATTCTTGTGAATCAAAGTAAAAAAGGCACTTTGTTACCTGTTCAAAACTCTTACATGGCTGGGTGGAGGGAGTGGATAAACACAAACAACATTTTTAAGCATTATGCATAGTGTAGGGTGTGCTTCTCATTACAGAAAGCCTTGGATCCATATTGTTTTGGAAATGAAAACCTTAAGATCTGTTGGCTGAGAAGAGAAGCAGCTTTTAAGTAAAGCTGTTGCCGTGACCAATGCTTAGTGCATATAGACCCTCCCGTAAGGCAATGTTTACATCACATACTTTTCTCTATTTCCTTTCAGTGCAGTATTTGGTTACATCACATATAATGTTTTTGCATCTAATCTTCTGTTTGCTTGTGGTCTTCCTATATTATTAGAAGCACATCATATGTGTGAGTCATTTTGAGGCAACTGCGCTCTTTCTGGGGGTCAGGACTTTGTTTCCACTTGACCCTTTAAATATACCACTAGTAATAACGGTTGAATATGCTCTTTCATATTTACTAATCACTTGTTTTAACGAAGATTACTGGGCTCAATAATAAAGCATAATAAAAGAAAGAAAGCAAAGTCATCAATTTACCTGTCAGCTATAACAGCTTCACAGCTATCGTTCTTGGGACATTCAGTACAAGAATATCCTTGCTTCAGTTTAATGCTGTACAATTTCTGATATGATCAATGCATTAATAGGCAACCTGTATGCAGGTGAAGAGGCAGGTCAGATATATCTTGAAGATACTTTGTTAGTATTGATTGATTATAAACCATTACTGCAGAGATATGCTCTTAACACTGATATAAAGAGCATATTAATTTAACATTGCCTACCACTGGATGGATGTTGCTGTCAGATACTACCAATAATAAGCAGTACTTGTATATTCTCCATTTAATGACAGCAGTCCACATCTTGAGTGCCTGTTGCATGACTCACAGCTTGAGAATCTAGGCTGCCTGGGGGATTCTGGTTGTTTCCAAGTGCTATGCTATGTGGAGAAAAACTATCATTCCTACTCTTCTGCTCTCTCTCTATTTGGTTTCTAGAATGCTAAACGGAATTGAACTGAATGTATCCTAAAATGAAAAATGCTGAAGCTTGTGGTCTAGGCCTGCCTTTACCTTAATCCACTTAGATGTGTGAGGGGTTGGAGTGTACTGCCTTCTGCATTTCTTCAAAATCATTCATGGTTTCTTTAGAAGGTATCTCCCAGGATTGAGCTGTGCTACTAAATACAGAATATTGAGTTAAGTTCAGGTAAATTTTGCTACATGTGCTATCTCTGTTCTAATCCATATGTAACTATAATATGTGAAGGAGAAAACTATCCTCTTGCTAATTGGTAAAAAAAATGGCATTCTTTGGTAGTGTTGTATGTAGTCTGTGTCAAATTGACCTAGCCCCCATCCAACTCATCTAATGGATCTATCTCAAGACTAATCTTAATTTTAAAATGTTTACTTAATAGTTATGCATGAAATATTGGTAAGAAATGTTTAGCTTGATTGGTTAATAAACCTATACGTATATTAGTAGGTTTGTGGAACTTTTATACTGACTTTAGACAGTATAATTTTCCTTTTGCTCAGGACTAACACAAACTGATTCATTCAACATACAGTCTTTCCAGTTCAGAGGTTACAAGGAGGACACCATCATAATCTATATTTGAAAAACAGTATGAGAAGAAGCCATGGAGAAATAAGAGACAGTGTTACAACCACAGCAGAGTATTCAGGCTTGCTCCAGGTTATAGTATTGTTGTTGTGTTAGATCTATACTCTCTTCGTAGGCTTTTCAATAATTGTCCATTTCAGCGTTGCCACGTTAACTTTTTAATCTGTGTTTTCTTGTTTCTCATTAATTGGTCTGCATCGTTGATCACCCTTTTAAAAGTTCTCCTGGCTGTTTCCTTCCTGCTTTTCTTTGCTTTATAGAAGCCGTAGGGCTAATTAAGGCACTGATCCTGAAAGAAAGCTGTTTAAACTTTATTGCTAGGAATAGTCAAATTGAATTATAGTAGTAAAGCATGCACCATTTACAAACTCGGGTTGCTACCAAGACCTATGCCTAGAAATATAAATCATATTGGACTGATGTGGTGGGGAGAAGGGAGTCCATTAACATAGATATTAAACAAGGTCATGACTGCGAATGATGAAGTCATCTTATTGGAGATAAGCAGACCTAGGTCTGGTCATTGCCTGAATGGGAGAGCGCCACATAATGTCTTGATATAAATAACTCAATGAAATAGATAATTCACTTCTCTGATTACCCACCCACCCATTTCACTACATCTTCTCTAGAACCAACAGCTGCTTCCCCACGGAAACACTGCATAAGACTAATCCAAGTGCTCTTATGATTCCTCATCCGTCTCATGATCTTAACAGGGAAGGCAAACAATGGATTGTGATGGATGGTCCTCACAGCTTCCAGTGTCTTTGCTCTGCATGGATTCCATGCTCTTAGGGAAACAACAGCAAGGAATTTTGAAGAGATAGCTGTGTTAGTTGCTTTCAACATTTAAAATAAAGTGGTCAGCACCTTAAACGCTGACCGCTTTATTTTAAATGAGCTAAATTATTATCCAGTGTGGTGTAGTGGGCAGAGTGATGGCTTCCTAAACCCTCAAGAGGCCTGGGTTTGAATCCGCACTCCACCATGGTAAAACCGGTCCTTAAATATCTCACTTACCTTGAAAGCCAGATTATAATCGCTATACATTGGGTCTGATTTGACAGGATATCATCCACACACATACAGTTATTAGTTGTGATGTATATTTATGATGATTTTGAATTATGATGCTGGAGGAGACTCTTGAGAGTCCCCTGGACTGCAAGGAGAACAAATGTATCAATTCGGAAGGAAATCAACCCTGAGTGCTCACTGGAAGGACAGATCCTGAAGCTGAGGCTCCAATTTGTTGTTTAGTCATTAAGTCGTGTCTGACTCTTCGTGACCCCATGGACCAGAGCATGTGAGGCCCTTCTGTCTTTCACTACCTCCAGAGTATGGTCAAATTCATGTTGGTAGCTTCGGTGACACTGTCCAACCATCTCATCCTCTGTCGTCCCCTTGCCTTCACTCTTTCCCAACATCAGGGTCTTTTCCAGTAATCCAGGTTTATGCACCAACCACCGATGCTGAAGAAGTTGAAATTGACCAATTCTGTGAACACTTACAACATCTTCTAGAACTGACACCAAAGAAAGATGTTCTTCTCATTATAGGGGACTGGAATGCTAAAGTAGCGAATCAAAGATAAAAGGAACAACAGGAAAGTTTGGCCCTGGAGTTTGAAACACTGATAGATACACTCTTTCTAAGTTTAGGAAATTAGGCTTCAGAGGAAGCCCATGCAGCAAGTCCTGAACAGAGCTGTAACTAGGAAATCTGGCACTATCTTCCCTTCCCTCTGCCCCAGGGCATAGGCAAGGAAAAGGAATATGAGAATGTGTTGTCCCCTCAAAAGAAATAGGAAGCTGATGCTTTCAAATAAGGAAAGTGAATGGAGTCATCAGGCTTTGCCCTTTGCTTTACCAAGAGGTATCAGTGTCATTTAAACTTTGGTGGCCTGGGGTGACTATTTATAGTCATAGTCCTGAAGAGAAACAAAGCAAGCTAATCTACATAAACCTGGATATAAGAGAAGCTCCTCCTGTGACACTGGAATACTCACTTTAATTTAAAAATTCCCTCTTCCAGTCATGAGCAGTCTCTGACATCTTGTTCCTGATTTCAGGCTCTTATCTGCCAGCCTGTTGGGCAACCTAGGTGAGTGAGTGATAAAAGGTAAACTTACCACCTATAAAGGCATCCCAGTGCTGCTGCTGACACTGGGTAGCTTTTCAGGAGAATCATTCTGGAGAACAGCAGCACCTACGGAGGCTCAGGTGATGCAAAGGTAGGAGAGGGCTTTCTCTCATACTGCTCCCAGTAAAGGCTCATTTCTTCTGAGTGGCCTTCTCAACTGTTTCGATATTTACTGAATATTATAATAGTAGCATTTGTTTTGATAATTATGAGATTATCAAAAAGAAGATAGGAGTGTAGGGCAAAGTTTATGATGTATGTATACTCACTTAGCACATACTGGAAATGAAATTGGGGGAGCAGATAGGTTAACAAAGCTGGAGTCCCGGACTCCATAGGGGGGTGGGGTCAGTTTTAGGGGTTAGTTCCTTTTTTTTCTTTTCTCTCTCTTTTTTTGTTTTCTTGTCAAATTTTAAAATAAATAAATAAATTAAAAAAATAATTATGAGATTAAATGGTTGTATGAGAGTATAGACAAACTTCACATTCTGATGTGGCAGTTTTTGAAACTAATGTAGTAACTTTGAAACAAGTTTCATCAAAACAAACTTTGTTTAGTGAAAACTTAATTTTTATTGACACAAAATCTGACAATTTTTAAAAAGAGCTTGTGCATGGATGGTTTTGTGGAAGTGGTGTGGGATTTAAATTTAAAAAAATCTCCCCACTGGTGCTCTTTTCTGGTCTACAAAAGATATTCTGGTCTACTTTTAGTCTTTAAAAATCTTGCCATTGAAAACCAGCCCTGGAACACTTACAAATTTAGCTATAGTTAATCCAGAACAGTGGGCTTTGCTGGCTAGACTGATAACCTAAAAAAAGGTACGTTTTGCCAGTTCTGTATAGTAAGCATTTGTTTTTTAAATGTGAATTTAAACATTTATGTTCTAAGGACCCTAAGTGGTTTATATGAAACAAAATAGGGGTTTAAACATGCCTCTGTTTTAGGGGCGATCCCCACTGACTCCAGGACCTTGAAAAGTGGACCCCCAAAACAATATTTCTTTTTAAAAGGCTACACTCCTTAATGGCCACTAGTGGCCCTTTAAAAAATTGTAAGTTGTGGTTTTTGGGGTGCTAGGGAACTCCAAAACATTGCCTCTGGTGCCCCCTAGAGGGTATAAAGGGACTTTATGAGTTTTTTTTTTTAATGGGAACCTTGAGATGTTGGGAAAGGCTTTATACCCCTTAGCTTCCTAAACGCCATACTTTAAAAAATCCTAGTAAATCCCTTGGCAGGGATGAGAGGCAATGGAACCTATAGAATGCACATTTTTCCAACCCTGCTTTATGTCAAGAAACACCAAGCAGTAGGGGGTTAAAAGATAACTGACTGCAACAAGAAACATTATTTTAAAATGTATTCGTGAAGGCTTTCACGGCCAGGATCTAATGGTTGTTGTGGGTGTTTTGAGCCCAAAAAACCCACAACAACCATTATTTTAAAACTCTAAAAAAACTCAGAGATTAATTTTAAAAGCAAGTAAAATTACTAATGGAAGACCTTCCTAGAAAGAGATATTTTATCCTGTTTTCCAAACATGTTCATACTCAATAGCTGAAATCCTGTTGTATACTGTAATGAGTTTCCACTAGAGCAAGTCTCTTGAATCAGTGGAACTGGCAGAGGAGTTGATTTGCCGAATTCCTACCAATTCAATCGGCCTACTCTAGTTGTGACTCACTGTGCTAAGCAACAGGATTTCAGCTAGGATATTAGCCAGTTAGACAGATTAAAATCCATCAAATGTTAATGAAGACATGAAAAAAGGAATCTTTGTCTCAGTTAAATCTCTTGAAGTTGTCAGGATAGACAAGAGGAGCTTTCCATTGATTGATGATGAATCGCAACCAAACATGCTTAACAGTAGAATCCTATAGATGTATATTCAAATCCCATTGTAATCAGTGGGTGAAATCCAGTCACAACTAGAGTAGGCCCATTGAATCAGTAGAGATTTGGTGAATCACCTCCTTGTTCTGTTGATTCAGTGGGCCTACTCTTGCTGTCATTTACTACTGGATTTCAGTCATGAAGTCTTACTCCCAGTTAAGTGGTAAATGATTGTTGCTTTAATTTTCCATCAAACAATCCATACAAGCCTATTCAGGGTGTTAACAGTTAAAGACAATCTGTTCAATAGACTTTGTAGGTCTGGGAATCATTCATAGAACCACAGAGTTGGAAAATAATCTCAAGGATCTAGTCCAGGGGTGACCAACCTTTCACCTTCCCTGGGCCACATTAGAAGATGAAAAGTTCATTTGGGCCGCACATACATTTGGTTTGGGCCGCACGGGGGGGCAGCCCTAGCCGTCCTCCGCAGCCCCACTCCAAGCACGCTTATCGGCAGCTGTGATCTCAGACAGCAGAGGCTGCCAGCTTCGACTCCGGCGGCTTTATGGGGCTGAGAAGGGGTCCACCTATTGACGGGGATGGCGCAATGCAGTCACGCAGCCCCCCTGTCCCCTCCCCTCCCCTCCCCTCCCACTCCTTCCTTCCTTCCCTCTCTCCCCCTCTACTGTTGTGACATGCCCCGGCCACATTCTGTCCACAAGCGCCGGCAGTGTAACTTGAAACTTTGGAATTTCTTTAAAAATAAAACATTGCATTGGGTTGCATTATGAGCTGACCTGGGCCGCATGCGGCCCTTGGGCCGCAGGTTGGACAAGCCTGATCTAGTCCAACCCCCACCAATGCACAAATCCAGAACTAAAGCATTCATGACTGATGGCCATTCAAACTCTGCTCAAAAAAAAATTCTGAGGAAGCGGAGTCCATCACCACTCCCCAACCCCACATTCAGGGAAACGGTTATAGAAACATTTTCCCCCTCTCTCTTCCTGTTCCACACTAACACTCTGAGATAGCCTCATGCCAAGTTCTTATAATCACATCTTGTTTAGTGGCTGAAAAAAAAATCACATAATGAGATACAATGCCTGAAAATATTAAAAGTGAGCAATATGGAGTGCTGGTGGAAAGTCAAACCTTTTCCTTACTAGGAGGGGGCCTAAGGGACCTATGTGAGAGCTGGGAAAAAGACTGGCCACAAAGAAGAGGCGTAGCTACTTGTTTAAAAACTTGTAGATGGATTATGGATAGCCTCATGTGTGGGAATGGTGATTTATTTGGCCTTGTATACTGTTATTTGTATATCTGTGCTAGGCTTCATTCTGTCTCTGGGTTTAGTTTTTTTTTAATGAAGTTTATTTGTGTTTTATTCAATATTGGATCATTTGATATATTACATATCTTCAAGGGATGCAGTGATTGTTTGTAATGACTCCAGTTGGTTTGGATTTGCTGTCTTTCTTGCTGTTTGATATGTTGTAAGATAATTTGGAGACTATTGGCAGAAAAGTGGGATATAAAGAATGTGTGTTCTAGTACCCACAGATATTACTCTAAACACAGTGGCTGAAATCCTGTTGTGTGGCAGGAATGATGTCATCAGCAGTGGCAAACAAATATTGATTAAAGTTTCCTTTGGTGATTCCAGGGTTCATGCAACTTGTACTGGTTAGCACTTATCCCCAAGATCCTCTTCAATTGAACCACGTGTGTGGCAGATTGTCATGTAAAGTGGTTTGACTTTTTGCCAATTATGGGAGAATGCACCCAGCACCAGTGTGTAAGCAGAAGTCCTGTGTGCTCCAGCACTGACCTCTGCTTGTGAAACGGAAAGCAAGGGAGACAATCTGCTACAATGATGGTCAAGGTTTCGGCTATGTCACTGTTTAACGGGATCCCCATTGAGGAGGTTTTCAGTCCAACATCAGAAGGCCCACATATACTGTACACATGGTGCGCAGGGACTGTGTGATGTTCCTGCATTGTGTACCAGTATCCTAGACCATGCTACCTGTGTTGATCATGCTATGTCCCAATGTTGCCATTCGAAGGTTTGTGTCCTGGAAAAGTTTGTGTCAGGCAAAGTAAGGGTTTAACTTAAAGCTATTGATGCAGAGGAGACATGGCCTGCAGCATCAAAGCCCCAGGACTGTCTGAGTAGCAAGGATTATGACACCATCCAATCTACTAGCTTTCTCTTATTTCTCAATTTAGTTTAATCCCCACAGAAATGGCCTTTTCCCAACAGCAGTACTGTACATTGTTGCAAGCTCTCCCTGTTATAATGCAAAGCATTTAAGAGTGATTTGGTCTTGAACAGCAATTTTAGGGCCATTAACTTTACAAATGACCTGTCCTTATTCATAGATACAAAATACAACAGCTACAGTACCTTCATTTTTTGACACTCCTTGTGTAGGGGACTCTCTGTGAGGACTGTGATAAACGAAAGAATGTGCAAATTTACCTCAAATAAAATTAAATTTCACCTTAATGCCTACTCACTACTATTTTCCTGCCATTTTGCTGCTCTACTAATGTGCAAGTCTTCTCTATATATTTATATGTGTTTAAATGTTTATGTGCGCGCACATACTTTTTCACTCTTGCCTTTGCCCCAGTGGCTTAGAGCAATCCATGCTACAACGGGCTTCCTGTCATTGCCTGATGGGACAAGTGAGCCTGGATTTTAATTATCCAAATGTACAAATGCAATCACATTGAACTAAAACGGTGTGACCCGGGATTACCATGTTGTTACAAGAAGACCTCCAGCTGCTCTCCTTGTCTTGCCCCATTGACCCAATAAATGTCTGCACAGGGATAATGTTGCTGAAGGTTAACGTTAACAGCCCCCTCCTGTGCCGGCCAGATATGCTCAGCTCCTCTGAGGGGAGAATAATCGCAAAAAATTGACAATATTCTCCGGAGGCAGAAGGAAACCGCTTTGTTCTCGTCGGCCGGAGTGAAAGTTTTGAGGTGAATTCCTCTTTTCAAGAGCACGCATCCGCACGACTCCTTGCCACCAAGGAGGGAGGGCGGGCGCTGCGGGGGGAGGCAGACCCAGAGAGGTTTCAAAGCAAGAGCGGAGAAAGGGCTCGCTCTGGCGGGATGCTAGGCCGTTCAACGGAGAAGCGCGACCGAGGACGAACCCCCGCTCCCCGCCCCACCCCGCCCCGCCGGTCCCGCTCTCCCCGCCGGCCTCCTCGTCCTTTGGCCGCCGCCGCCACCAGCAGCGCCTGGGGTGCGGAGCCTTCGAGAGCCGGCGCTCATGCGCACTGGCGGCGGGGCTCGCGCGCTGTCCTCTGCTGCTCCGCTTGTGCTCCTCCTCTTGCTGCTGCTGCTGCTGCTGCTGGCGTTGGCGCGGCGGCTTTTATTGCTGCTGGCGTGTGTGTGTGTGTGTTTCCCGCTCCTCGTTCTCTCCTCACGAGCAAAGGCTGCTTGCTTTCCTCCTGCGCTCTCTGCCCCTGAGAAACCTTCTTTTTTTTCTGGCGGGGGCGGGGTGGAGGGGGGCTGAGACGTTGTGTTTGGACAACAGTCCTGTCCCTCTCAGCCCTCTCCTCTCCTGTTCAATGGGCTAAGCCGGGGCGAGGAGGGAAAGGAGCGGGCTTGGGCGGCGAGCTGTCAGGACGCGGCTCCGGCCAGGCTCGACGTTCTCGAGGCTTGCGGGCTTTTTGGAACCGCGGGCTCCGCCGCTTTGGCGCTGCAGTGCCGGCAGCCGCCTCTGGGGGCGTGGTGCCTGCGGCTGAAAGGACGCCCCCTCTCCGCCGGCGGGGAGCTTCGCGTCGGCCGCTGCCCGGGTAGCCGCCGGGGTCGCTGGTAAGTGGAGAACCGACGGGTTGCGCCGGTTGATGCGTGGGAAAGAAGGGGCGCGCGGGAACGGGAATCCTCCTGGAGGTCCCCCCGCTCTTGAGCCCAAGGACGACGGTGGGGGTGGGCAGTAAGGGTCTAGTACTGAGGCCAGTGCACTTTGCACATGTTCAGGAGCATGACATGCCAATGCATTTTGCACATGTTCAGGAGCATGACATGCCTGGCTTAACAGTAAGAACCTGGGACGGAACCATTGCTGAAATTAAGTGCTAACCGGTGCGTACTGAGAAGAGGAACTTTAAGTGCTGTTTTGGAAACCTTGATTAGATTCCTAAAATATCAAAAACAGGTGAGTCTTCAAGCCCTCCAGGAATTGAAAGCTCACCCGCTTTTTGTTATTTCAGCGGTCCAGCAAAGGTATTAACCACCTTTGTTGGATTTTTTTTTTTGTTTCACTGGCAGGGTGGGGGTTGGGGAAGCTGAGGATAGTCTTACTATCCGGATGTTTTATCTTCTTAAGAGGTGGTAAGTCTATGATAGGCGAAGAACCTTTATTTAATGAGAGTAGGAGTTTTGATCCGAAAAAAAAAAACAGAGCAGAGAAAGCCCCCGAACCACTATCTATTGCCCCTCCAGGAAACCATTTGCGTTGTTTGAGAGAGCATTTCTTTCCTCAGTAGTAATCTGAACCTTGCAGTTTGAAGTTAGAATCCAAAGAGTACATATTAGCTCTGTCTTCGACTGTAGGGTCAGACGAATCCCATACTATGTGAAGTGGAATTTAACTCACTAGGAAATGTACCTAATGTTGCAGCATTATTTGAAAGAAAGGTCCATTAGTATATCCAGCGTTGCTCCCGTGTTGTTGCGTTTATGTTGAAGATTGGGATGATGGGCAACTTGACAGCTGCTTTCATTTGTGGTGGCAATTTGCAAGGCTGTGGTGCCAACCCTGGTATTATGTTCCTGCTTATCCATGAAACTCTCTGTGTGGTCTGGGGAAAATCTGAGGATAAATGAGGATAAATGAGATCAGACGTATAAAAACACTTGAGACAGTAAGAAGTGCTTTCGGATGTGAAGTCACAATATCGGTTTATGCTGAGATGAGCTGTTTGCCGGGATAAGGAGAGACAAACAAAATGGTTAGGAGTTGTGATGCACGTTTTACACAGTGTCTATAGAGCCTAGCTGAAGACTGAAGCACAGACACCTTCAGTGCCAAGGTTTCTGTTTTTCTTTATGCGACCTTGAATTCTGTAAAGAGTGCGGAGACTGTGGCCTTAGGCTCTGCAACTAAACATTCTTTGAAGCATACTATGAAAAACAGAAACAGTTGGAATAGAACAGGGATGTCAGTTGATTGGGTGCAAATGGCCTTTATAGTTACAGTTTGATTTATTTTCAGTGAAAAATGCTATAGAATGAATTACCATACCCTAATACAGGGTTTACCCCTGATGAAGGGCTTTCTAAGGAACTGCCGTCTGTAGTGGCATTATTTAGAAGATGATAGACAAGGGGATTCAACAGCTGGTGGAAATCCTCTACAAAAGCACTAGTGTATGGTTAAAGGAAGGAAAAAAGGGACGTGTTAAGAGTGATTATACATGCAGCGTGTGCTATTTTTTTTCTGATACAGAGGAGCTGTGGGATTATTAAATTGCAGATTATCTGATCACAGGTCAAATGGCATCAAATGGATCAGTGCCAACTCTGTAACCAGCTGCCAAGGAGCTCTTGTCTTTTTTGGTTGTTCCCAATCCCTGTGTCAGCACATTTATATCAACTGTGTCTCATTCATTTCAGATAAAATGACTTCCCCAAAAATGTGCTCAGGGTTTCTGTTTCATAATTCAACCTAATTTATGTGCACATTTGAAAGAAAGTTTACCAAAATATGTCACATTTATGGAAAGGTCATTTTGACTAGGACCAATGTACTTTGTTCTGTGCAAACATATTTTGTTTGGGAAATTATTAGCCACAAATCATATCAGTGAACTGTTAAACCCTTGCGTACAGTTGATGGTGTTGAGAAACTAGGGAGTTTTATAGGTATCAAATTGGTAATTGTAATGTGGGAATAACTTCACTGAGCTAGTGGGGTGATGATATCAGAGCCATAGCAAGTAAGGAAAAAAGATTCAATGGGACTTTCTCTCAGTAGACATGCAGAGGACTCCTGCAACCAGTCCTTTGAAAAAAGCCATATTAACAGCACAGATGGGATGGAAGCTGTCAAGAGTCCTCTCCCAGCCTGACCTATCTTATTGTGAAATAAAATAGATGAGGAGGAGAATGGCCATGTACGGCCACTTTCAGTTCATTGGAAGAAAGGTAGGATATAAATCTAACAAATAGCTCTGTTGCCCAGAGATCTGACTTTAAGCAGAGTAATATATCATTACTCATGCTCAATACTTGAGCTGATTAGATTTGTAAAAAGAATAGGCATACAGGTAGTGCCAAAGAACTGAGCAAGGAGAGGACAGTTCAAACGGGTCAGAAGTAGCCACTACCCAAAAACAAGACATGTTTTTGGGTAGTGCCTAGTGTAGTTCGAGCTATATATTTTCATGTGTCTTAATCGTTTGGGACATTATAAAAGTAAATGCTGTTAGCTCTTTCCACCCAGAAAGCCTTTCTGGTACGCCTTAATACTGCTGTATACAGTAGAATTGGGATTCTGCCAGTTCTCTGTGCCCTCAGGATATCTGCTTTACAGCAGCTGAAATATGCGTACATAGTCCTCTCAGGAGACTCTGCCTTGGGAATGTAGATGAGAATTATATGTTATGTAACAATTGCACATTTGCAGCTGCTCATGTGCTCTAAAATCCATGCATTGAAATTTTTTTACACTTGGAGACTACTCAAGATGTTATGCACTTTAAGCCTACTCCTTTTATAAAGAAAATATCCTTAGGATTGAAGCATTGTTAATCACTGCTATGCTTGACATCACAGACATACTTTATGAAATTCTTTTGTGTGGTTGTGTTAGAGTTTCAGATATTTTATTACCTTTTAAAGGTACACTTGTCCTAGATATTTTCTCCCATGAGGGGGGAAGTCTAACTGAGAGGTATGCTGCACATAATTTGGAAATAAAATATGTCTTTCAGTGAATGAATATTTTCCATGTAAAGCCTGTGTACATTATTACTGTTTTCTTTTACCATCCCTTGTGCTTCAGGAAAACTGAGTATTCAATTGGGGTCATCCTATCAGAGTCAGTTACCCTGATGTTATAGGGTGGGGTAGATTGAATGTGTGGTTGACCCCATGCCTTTGGGCAGCAGCTACTACCTGCCCTAGTCAACATACCCAATGACAGCCAAAGTCCACAAAATATCCACAGAGTTGTACGTTCCCCATTCCAGTTCTAGGATTCAAGCTTCCCAGTCCTAAATATTATGAACAATATTTTAACCGCAGCTGACCATCGTGTCCTATAGATCTTGTACTAAATATATGCCAAATTAGTCTGAAGAGTTTTGTTTGCGTTACTTGAGAGGGGGAAGCAAGGAGGATCATTCTAATCCTTAAAATGCACATAAATGGTTTTCTCTAATTCTTTTTGTAAAAGTATAATTTAATGAAAAATTTATCTGCAGTCAGGTTCTTAATGCATTTCAAAACCCAGAGCAGTGGATAAATCTAATTGAGAGGAGTTTTAATGACAGTATGGGGCAGGGAGAAGGGTTACTGTATGCATTGGTTTCCTAAGTACTTCGTTGCATAATTTAAGCTCCACATTTAACCATCCATTAAAATGATTTTAATTTGGTAGACGACACCATCTGGAGCCTGCTTTTTAAGAAAACACTTCATAATCTGAAGCTAAAATTGCTAAAAGAGCTATGGTTTTAGTATATTTTTCCGACAAGGAGTGTTCATTGAATTTTCTGTGTTGGTTCTAGGTTGATATTCAGCTGTGTGTTTGTGTGTGTGGGGTGTTTATGCCTAGAACTTATTATCATTCACATAATGTTAAATACATGTAGACACCTGAAGATCCCATGGGAATCTCCTTGATTATTTTTTTCCATAAAAGTGGCAAGGAGGAGTATCTTTAGGCCACGTATAAAACAAAATAGCTGAAATACAGTGGAACCTCTACTTAAGAACTTAATCCGTTTTGGAATGGTGTTCTTAAGTTGAAACGTTCTTAAGTTGAAGCAAAATTTCCCATAGGAATGAACTGAAAACCAATTCGTTCTGGCTGTTTTTTTGTTATGTAGAGGTGCGTTCGTACATTGAAGCTGGTTAATACGTACTCTACCACTAGGGGGAGAATTTTTTTTAACCTAAGATGACCTAAGGTTAAAAAAAGAGCAGGAAAGTTTTTTTTTCCTGTTCTTATCTTGGATTTCTGTTCTCAAGTAGAAGCAAAATTTAGCAAATGGAGCTGTTCTTAAGTTGGATTGTTCTTAAGTAGGGACGTTCTTAAGTAGAGACCCCACTGTAATCATTTCTTTGTATTTAGTGAGAACACTTTGGCCAGTCCCCCGCATGTGTGTGCGTGTACGCACACACACTGAAGTGGTGTCAACTGTTTTACAACTATTATTATTGAGATGAATTTTCTGGTATATTTTCTTCAGAAAACATCTGTGTTTTATTCACATGCAAATTACTTGTTGCTACTGCAGGCATGTATCTTTTCTTTAGACAGCATGTTGGATTAGAAGTCTAATATTCACATGTAAGAGAGCCAAAGGGTGAAAAGTGTTGTTATATCAGTTAACAGTTTGGCTTAATTGATTAATTTGTTGATAAAATAATTTTATAAAATGCAAAATCTCAGCAAAAATTCTCTTTGAAAATATGAAGAAAATGAAGATCCACATTTCCAAGCGTACAAAGCTTTGATTTTAAAAAACGTAAGCGACTCTCACAGTCCAGACTGAGACTTCTTGGTGTGATATCATAACTGATCATTACTAGAATTACTTGGGTGATTGTAAATTTATACACAAGATTAAAACTAACTAGATTTCACTTTGCAGGCTTCATTTGTACTCCTGATTTCACCTGGGAAGGTAAACAAACAGCATTGGAAAAAAAGGATTGCTACTATGTACAGTATGCCTTTCTTACTTAACTTGAGTGGTTCTGAATCTATTATGTATTGTTTCATATGTATTAAGTATGACTTGAAAGTTAAGCAAAGATTTATAGGTCTGACTGTTCATTGAACAGCCTTAAGCAAACAAATGTATTAAGCCAAAGTGAGATTTATTTAGTCAAATACAATTTCAATGATACAAAGATAAATCATAAATAGTGTTGTGATTAATATTCTTATTTTATTTAAATGTTAAATGCTTGGGACAGAGTAGCTCTATTCAGGCATTATGGCTGAATAGGGACACCAGAGACAGAGATGAGCATGCAGGGTTCATCTTTTATATCCCCATATGTGGTGGCCTCACCTCCCAAATTGCTGATCTTGAGTGGGTAGGACAAAAGGTGACTATTACTTATTTATTAAAAATATTTTACCCCTCCTTGCTCCTTAAAAGGACCCAAGATGGCTTACAACAATTAAACTACAATATTTAAAATCTAGAAACCTTGATTATACGAAAAGCTAAAAAGGAATTAAGCAAATATTATATTAAAGAGTGGTCTTAACCGACCAGATAGGCGGGATATAAATAAAATAAATAAATAAATAAAACTTGTATTTGTTTGAAAAGAACTACAAGCCCCAATATGGCCATGTTACATATGTTATGTCCCATCTAACTGCAACTAACCACAGTTAGATGCAGTTATATCGGATATAAACCATGTTCCATCTAATGGCAACCTTAACTGGATTTTCAAGATATGCAAGACATCTAACTACTGGTTTTATCACCACTTCCCAGTGAATTTCCATGGCTGAATGAGACTTTGAACCCAGGTCTTTTGAGCCCTTATCTGTCAGTCTAGCCATTAGACCACACTGCCTCTCGGAATGAATCTTGCTTTGTTAAAGGTCCTAATGCACAGAAGCTTCTGCTCTCACTGAAAGAAATGTGCATAGAACCATATCATTCTTGCATGTGTTTCTGTACCTTTTTCAGGGATAATAATCTCTTATTTGATCAGGGTCTTATAAACAGCAAAAGAGGTAGTAAAACTAGTTCTGGTTTGTACAACTTTGCATTGCAGGAATATGTGTGAGGAGGGTTAATTGAACAGAAAATATTTAAAAATATCACATTTTTCCAAAAATGTGCCATTTTCTTTTGAAATGCAAGTGACAACTGGGAAAGAAACAGGTCCAGATTTACAGGTGCTGTTGAAGGTTTTTGAAAATTTTAATTCTCATAGATATCACACTATGTGTACATGCTTGTCCAAGTACAAAATCTCACAGGAGATATGACCACAGATCTAATGATTCAGTAAGATTCTCTGTTATCATAGGAAAGACATTTCGGAAGTACTGTACAGAAATGTTACAAGTGCTTGAGGGTTAGGAACTACCATAGGATTCTTGCCTGACAGTTGAGACTTGTGGTTTCAGTGTGAAGGAAAAGGAAGCAAACAGCTGTGAAAAATGTTGCTAAAATTAGCATGGGAGGCTGTATTCAAGATTTCAGCAAGGCAGTTTTCATATTCTTAATTTCAGAAGCAGGAACATTGGTTTACAAGGCCAAGCTGTAGGACATCCTTCTGACTGCCTGACCAGATGTGTCTTGATGCTCATGAAGGCGACAACTTGTTTAATTATTGAGGGGGGGGGAGAAATATGTTGCCTCATGTATCAGTTTAGATTGTAAGAAATTTCAGATAACAGCCCCTATAAAAAATAGGAAAACTGAAATTTTCAAAACACTGAGGGGAGCCAGTGTGCTCATTTTAAGGCTCCAGTCAGCCATGGCTTCTTTGAGGATGGTCCACTCCTTCTCCTCCTTCAGGCACTCAGCGTTCATTTGACAGAGTGGTAATGATGGCAGACGAGAGGTGGGTGTTTTTGTTGTTGTTGTTTGTTTTGCTGCCACTTTGTTTCTTTTGCCTTCATTACTTTTTAAAACAAACCTGTCACAGAATTTAAAACAACTACTCTGTTTGGTGAAGAACCTTCTTCACCATTCTACTCTTGTCTTACTAATGTTCCACGTCCCTATAAATCTTTTTGTCTTTACTGTCTCTTTTAACTATGTTGTTGCTAAAGGTAGGATGGGTTCTATAAAAAAAGTGGAGGCAAACATAATACAGTAGAGGAACTGGCAGCATTTCATGTGGGAGAGTATCAACTATCTTCTCCAAAACCTGCAAGTGACCAATATCTTTATAAGGATCATTTTAAAATTCAGAAAATGTGCAGACCTTTGAGCCATAAGTGGGGAACATCTTTATAAGGATCAACTAGAAACCATCAAAACATGCAGGTTTTCAAGCCAATGTTCTTTTTGGAAGAGATGGAGAGTATCAGAATTTTAGAGATGCGTTAGTTTCTTTGCAATAGCTATTATACAACTTCCCCACCCACATACCATACTGTATATGTTTTGTATGCCTAGCTATCAGAGGTGGCTGTACTTGGGTCTTGAAACAAAGGATCAAAATGCTTACATGCAGGTTACAGTCTGGTGATCATATCTCAGCTCAAAAAGCCTTGTGCCTCTGCACACAGCTTCTTTCCTTGGCTAAGTTCAAGAGGGAAGTCCAGTTCTCAATTCATACAAACCAGTAGCTATAGTTACCAGTAGAGATGGGGGTGTCGTCTATGAATATCTCCGCACAGGTGTTGTTAACAAGGGTCCAGCCCATGGGGCCGGAAGGTCCACTCACCGATCTGATGTGGACAGCATGATTCTACAAATGGCTCCGCAGCATGCAATCTGCTCGCCGCAGCATGCAATCCGCTCGCCACTCTTCGACCTTGCAGCAAGACTTGTCCTCCTGCCTGGAGTGGCGAGCAGATTGCGCACTGCGGAGCCATTTGTAGAATTGTGCCATCTGTAGCAGATTGGTGAGTGGACCGTCCGGCCTCATTGGGCTGGACCCTCGTTAATGCCACCTGTGCTGGAATATTCAGATTCATATACAAATATGAATACCCGCATCTCTAGTTACCAACATGTAAGTAAATAAAGATTTTAAACAATGGTTAGAAGTTGATTTAAAACTGGCTTGTTCCAAGAGCGATGAGCATTGCTTTGGGCAAAATGGGAAACTATGATTTATTGAAGACTGCTGCCTTCGACTTAGATGTGTGATGAAAGATGGAGAGAAAAGACCGTGTAGGCCTCACTGATGGTTCCATTTGTTAAGCTTATGCGAGCTAGATCAGAGTTCAGCAACATCACATCCCTTTGTTGAGTGATTTCTTGCTTTCCATGTAACTCTTCACCATTTGAGAAAGTAAATATTGCATATATGCTGTAGTCTGGCTGGCTGGCTCACTTACGCATGCATGCGCGCAAATGCACGCGCACACACAAACACACATTCCAGTTCAAGATTTGTTAGAGCTGTGCAAAAGATCTATCTCTAAAAGGTGTATTGACATTGATTTCAGCTGATTTACTGTCTGCATTGGTTGCCTGTTATTCACATGATTAGAGAGAAAACTAGAAAACCTGTAAAGCAAAACTGTGTTCTGAGTTTTTTCACATATGGGAGGAAGAAACATCTTCAAAGGTGTGTGTGTTGTGTGTGTGTGTTTTTTAACCAGGCTACCGCAGGGAGTTACACATTCTGTATTTCCTGAGATAATCTTAAGTCAGTCATTGCTTGTCTGTTCCACCAGTTCATCAGGATGCAAATGTTAATCTTTGATCAAAGCATCAGTCAATTACACTGGCTTTTGTGCAGCACTAGTGGTGCATAATACAAGACAGTTCACACACACTTCTTGACTCACTCAGGATTGGTATCGGGAGTCTGTTCAGGAATGGGTGGATCTTTTATCAGCTAAAACTTAAGAAAGACAACATGTGGGCACTAACTAACATAAGTAATTAACCCTGGCAGAAGTAAGGTGGTTCAGCCATTGCAAGAAGCATTGCACTCCTCTTGAAAGAGTAGACACATAGTTTGGGGATACACCACTATCCATCACTTCCCTTTAGGTTTTCAATTTGTCATGGTACTAACTGAAGGCTTGGAAAGTGCTCTGCTTGCTTCCCTAAGCCTGCGGGTAGGGAGACAAATGTGAGGAAGAACAGTGCTACAGGAAAAGAACATTTGTTTTTTTATCTACAGTGTGGCTTTAAAGCCAGCTTCGACACAACAAAAGGGCAAGTGAGAAGACTGAGGACTGGAGAGAGAAATGGAAGGATGCATGTATACTTGGGCACATTGATCCATCCGGAGAAAGGCTGGGAGTAAAGCACCACATACATCATAATTTATCCTCCTCCTTGTTGGAAAAGCCCTGGCAGCACTGGTGCAGGATACAGGGAGAGAGAATTTCCTTTGGTTGGCCTTATATGTACAAACTCCAGAATCATCATAGTCCATGTGTACTGTCAGTAAGGCTGTGCAGGATACAAGTGCCATAAAAATAGATACAGTACTGTACTACTAAAAGGGCTGGGTGCCTGACTTTTTTTCTTTTTTCTTACCATGTTACCTAGTTCTCTGAGTTTTACACAGACCGAGGGTCTATTTCCCTGGTTTCTCCTTCTGTCTATTACCAGAATGAAGCCAAAGAAAATCCTGCCTCACTCCCAGTCTTGCCTGCTCTGCCACTGTGACGTTACATGGACTCACTCTATTGACATTGCAAGACTCTGCCCCTAGGTCTCGGCTTTGGGGCCTGTCATTTCAAGGAATAGGATACTGCTGATCTGGCAATCCTGTTTTGCCTGGATGCTCAAGTCATGGAGATGCTGAGAAAGCTTTTTGTCAGCCTAGGCTCATATACCATTTGTAGCCTTGCCTGGAGAAGACTAACTTTGCTTCTGTTGTCCATATGTCAGTGACCTTTAGATAGGTAGGCAGAAATAGAGTCTACTGTTGATTCTTATCTGCTGGAGCTGTATAGGAGCAGCCTTTCTATTAGACTAAGGTATCAGTGGGAGGCCTGCTTCTGCAAGTCTCTGGCCATTTGGAATAAAGAGGGCAGACTATATATCCAGAGGTAGACAAAAATGAAGAAAATGGCTGCTGTACTGATATTGGAGATATTGTAGTTATCGAAAATCCTTATTATGGACAAACATGTCTATGTGCAGACAATTTATATAATCCCAAATTGCTTGCTCCCATAAAGTCTGCCTTTGAATTGAAAATCAGTGTCAAAAGACTTGCTATTGGTAGCATGAGCCTTCTCTGTGTCATTGATGCGAAGTTGGAATCTTCTTCCAATAAAAATTCATCAGGTTACTTTTTTGGTTTTTTTTAATCCAAATTAAAGACATTTTAATTCCTATGGAGTTTTGATGTGTACCATTTAGTTTTACTGTTCTCATTTTTACTGTGTAACATTCTTTTTGCTGTTGCTGTTTGCTGCTTTGTTTTTGTGTTCTTTATTGTTTGTACAAATAACTTGTAGTTTGCTGAGTAACAACCATAACCACGATCAGGTGGTTAATCAGATTTTTTGCATAATTGCCCATCTGTGTCAATATCAGGTGCTTAACTGAAAATGTTTGCATGTCTTCCAGGGTTTCACATTATAACCTAAACAGCTCTCCTGCCACATACCTAAAATGCTCTTTTTTAAAATTTTAAATATGCATATAAAGTTGCAGGTACTCCATTTATGCACTATTTCCTCGCTGCAGTTACTGCCTGTCACAGACAGCATCATAGGAATGTCACATGCAGTAATTCATACACAACAGATTTGTAAAAGCCAATGAATTTTGTTGTATAACTGCAGCAGCTCTCCAGTCCAAATGTGTTCGGTCACAAAATTAGCAAGCAATAGATAATTCATTCATGTGAAAGTCACAGAATTAACAATTACTGGACATTTCTATCTTCTGATTGATCTGTACATTAACTAAGGGCACCTTACTAGTGAGAGCTTTTAAAAAGCCTATATTTGTCAATTAATGCCGGCTAAAGACACATTAGCCAGTTTGCAAATGGAAGGAACGATAGAGCTTTGTTCAGAATATGAGCTTTTAATTATGCATGGCCTGTAATTTTTATTCCTCAGGAAGAGCACGTTTTGCCTTGTGTGCTTTTCTGTGCGAGATACAAGTTGAGAATTAAAAACGTAAGCCCTTATGCTTGTGATACAAGTTAGATAAAGAATCCTCAGCACTGGGGACCCTGATTTACCCACTGTGTTGCCAGAACCTAGGTAAGTTTTTCTGTTAGCTTGATGCTGTATATAAAATGACACAAGTATATGATGATCCCTGCAGCTTTTCAGTCCTTCTCTTTCTGTGTTAGATAAACTTGCAAATCTTCATCGTCTATGTCAGGTGATGATAGCTCAAAAAATATAATCTGACTTCTTGGAGTCAAATTATGAATATGACTTCAAAATCCAGTTTTGGAATGTGACAAAGGATGGACAGAGATTTGTAACAAAATATAGAGACTGCCATCTACAGTCAGTTGACATGAGATGGTTATAGCTTTGGTATCATTCATTTTATTGGGACAATGTAGATATAAATCTATAATCGTTTGTGGCAGATCCATTCCTTGATCCAGGCTGGCTTTTGATAATTTCTGGGTTTGAGTGGAAGAATGCGCCCCCAGATTCTTATATGCCTCATAAATCAAGGGCAGGTTGGCTGTGGGTAGACATGGGGATGATAAAAACAAATCAGGATATTCGACAAATAGTCCTGATATTCGTTGCTTCATTTTCTTGGAGTCCAGAGACCCCATGAATATGAAGCAACAAATATAACCCTTTTATATTTGTCCCTTTGTTCCCTATCTGCTTATGCCTCCACAGATCAGCTGTTTCTTCGGGGCCTAAGCAGAGAGGGATTTTTGCCTTCCAGCAACTTGCTAAAGCCTGCCATAAGGGAAACACACACACACACACACACACCGGGCTGGGGGATGGCATGGATCAGGCTTTCCCCCTCTTTCTATGCCTGGTGAGGTCACAGAGAGAGGGGGAAAGGCACCAAAGCAAACACCCGGCTCCAGTGCCTTTGCAAAGGGAGTAGGGGTGGGTGAGGGCTTGGATCGGGCTTTCCCCCTCTTTCTATGCCCAACAGGGGCATAGAGGGAGGGATCAAACCAATTGCCTGGGTCCACTGCCTCCACAGTGGCAGCGGCGGTGGGGGGGATGCTTCAGGTTTTTATTTTTAGACAACCTCTGGCTGTCAAAATCCCTCCGCCCAACCGATGAATAAATTCGTGCTTCATTGGTTCATTGGGGGAGCTTTGTGCTTCATCAACTTTGACAGATTACAAAGCAGGACAAATTGTCAAAATGGCGATTAGTCCCCATCTCTAGCTGTGGGTATAGGCCATAAAGGAATTAGAAAATAAAGTCTCCATCTCTGAGCCTGGATTGTTTCCAGAAAACAACTTGTTGAATCTCAAAGCCCACATAGCTCTGTGTCCATTCTCTAGGCTTTTTCAAGCTCTGCTATACAGTATCCTCTAAGTTTGCTGTGACTCTGAGTTCTTCTTTCAAGAGTTTTAAGCTTCTGAACAGGATAGCCCTACAGTTTGGTAGATATGCAAGATTTACGCAGAGAATTTGGTTAGCAAACTGGAAATAGTAAAATCTAACTGTGATGACTCTGCGGGTATTGGCCACTACTGCCAATGACAAAGTGCATGTTGTTGCTGCTGGTGATGGTGATGCTGCTCCTGACAATCATAATTGTCATGGAAATATATCCCATTATAATCTATAAATGGTCTGGCAATGGTTGTAGAACCCAACATCCCATGGGTCAGAAAGGATGAGGCACCACTCCACATATGCAAAATAAAAGCCAGCTGTATGCATTGATGTGGTGTTTGTGTGTGTGCTGTCTGTATATAGTTAATGATGACATACAAAGTCCTAAATGTTTTAGGACCTCGATACTTGGCAGAATGCCTTCTCCCACCTAGATCTACTCAAGTCACTCGCCATAGCCAGGAAAGACGGCTGAGGGGCCTGATGCCGAGAGAGGCCCGGAAAGAAAGAACAAGAAATCGGGCCTTCTCGGCGGTGGCCCCTCGACTTTGGAACAGTTTGCCACCAGAGATTTGCCTGGCACCCTTGCTGGGTGTTTTCAAGAGCCAATTAAAAACTTGGTTCTTTAGGCAAGCCTTCCCTCCTACCAATACTTGCTGTTTACTTTTCTTGGTTTTGCTGTTTATCCTCCCATCTTGATTATAGTATTATTGTAGATTTTAATTGTTGTTTTTAAGTTGTTTATGCACAATATATTGTGAGCTGCCCTGAGTAGACTCTTGTCTAGAAGGGAGGGATAAAAATCAAATAAATAAATAAATAAATAAATAAATAAATAAATAAATAAATAAATAAATAAATAAATAAAGCATGGGAGGAAAGGAAACTGTATAGTGTGGCTTTGGTATTTATGGGTTAGATTCGGCAAAGGTAGATTAAAATAAGGTTGGAAATTCAAATAGTTAAACATGCATAGGAATTTCAAGGAATGGGGAAACGAAGCACATGGCCTGCAGACAGGAGCCTTTCTTTTATCTCTGAACATCAGTATTACAACAGTTCCACTGGTTTCTCCAGTTTGTATCTGGGCCCAGTTCATGCTGATGGTTCTTATCTTTAAAACTATAAATGTTTTCCAGACATGTACCTCAGAAGCAGTCAGAGGAAATGCCTCTTTGTAAGGTGGCCTCAATTTGACTTACAGTAGAGTCTGTCCTGCCACTCTGTTATTTTTACAATACCTGAAACTGCTAGGGGCAGGAGCCATACTAGTCTGCCTCCTAGCCATCTATCATGTTACAGCTTTGAGGTGCCACAGGATATTTCTTATTGTAAATATTGCCAGAGCCATTAATCACTGTATTATTTTTGTTCCACTTCTCTTTTGTCTGGAAATATTAAAGCACCTTTTGCAGTGTCTTCATGTTGAGCACAGATTGTGAGCAGCCTGATCTTACCTACTGCTGTAACGGTTCCCGGTTCCCGTAGAAACCAGATGTGTTAATTATGTGAGAGCCTTGCCTTGTGATTTGAAAAGCAGGATTTAAATAGAACCCTGCAGCCACAGTAAACGGGTCTGAAAGACTTACCTTTAACATAGTCCAGAAAATAATCTGAAGTCACATGAATTTCTGTTGCTAAAGCTACACAACTATTGCCCTTTTTGTTTTCCTGGATAGGAAATAACTGGATAAGAGTGTTGTAGTAGAGTTAGGGCTCAGTCAACGGCCTGAGACGTTTTCTCTAGTAGAGACAAGTTATGTTACAGTGGTGCCTCGCATTATAACGTTAATTTGTTCCAGCGAAATCGCTGTAGAACGAAAACATTGTAATGTGAAAAGAAAAAACCCATTGAAACACATTAAAACCCGTTTAATGCGTTCCAGAGGGCTGTAAACTCACCGTCCAGCGAAGATCCTCCATAGGGTGGCCATTTTCGCTGCCTGTGCAGCGAGGAATCCGTCCCAGAAAACAGCGGGGGGCATTTTGTTTACCTGGCGGCCATTTTGAAACCACCAATCAGCTGTTGGAAAATCATCATTTTGCAAAGAATTGGTTCCCGTAGCAGGGAACCGATCATCGCAAAGCGAAATTCCCCCATAGGAAACATCATTTTGCGATTGCAAAAGCGATCGCAAAAAGTTCATCGTAATGCGGTTTCATCGTTAAATGGGGCAATCGTAAAGTGAGGCACCACTGTATTTGCTGCTCTCCACCAAGCCCTCCTTCCTTGTTCTCATCTTCACTGTAGTTGGCAGGGGTGGGGGGTGGGGGACTAGAAAAATGGACATTCCTAACAGCAGAATATTGTGTTGATTTATATATGTTGTATGGATGTGAAGAATACTCAGTAAATTTCTTGGTCTCACTTATTTGGGTTGTTCCAAGAGCAGGATATACTTTGATGAGGGACCACCTGAAATTCCTTGTCCTCTGTGCAAGAACAAGACATTTATCCCCCACCCCCACCCTGGCTGCCCGGTTTGTGCTATTTACCCAAAATGTCTTCATAAGATTAAGGTCTTTTCCCTTTTTAAAACTAAGCCCATGTGCATGCACACAGAGCAGGATAATTTTATTTAATCCTTCTGTGCTTCCCGTTTTAAAAGTCTGTGCACTAAGACAGGAGCTATGTGTTATTTGTGCAAAAATCATTCTCATAAGTATGAAAATTCTAGTTAAGAAACAGCTTGCCCCCTTGCAGGCAAGAATAATTTCTTTCAAGTTTCTTGTTCTCCTAGGTAAGAATGAGATATGCAAGGCTTTACATGGCTAATGTGTTGTAATGCAGAATATAAAAGTGTGGCTAAGCTGGCTGGTTATCTCAGCGGGTTAGATATCTGACTCTGGAGCCAGAGGTTCAATTCTGCACTGTATATTCCAGAAGAGCCAGCCTGTTTGGCGTTGGGCAAGCTGCATAATCCCAGAATGCCACCAGAAGAAGGAAACTGCAAATAACTTTGAAGTACTCTCTACTTAGAAAACCCTGAAAAGAGTTGCCATAAGAGAATTGACTTGATGGCCCATTGGCAGTTAAATCCTGTTTGATGTACAAAGGATTTTGTCGTGGAGTTGAAATCCGTTGTAATGGGCTTGTGGATAAGGAGCAATACAAGTCCTTGCCTTTGTGGACTCTCCTTGAGGATGTATCTGTGAGATTGTCATGAGTGTCTGCATTTTAAAATTTATCTATACACCTTTGCTTTGCAACTATACATAGGAATTTTGAACTCTGAAGAGCTTTCTGAATAATAATTGGGTGGAAATTCAGTAAGTAAAGAAATATTACATGGGGCACCTCCCTTATATTTTATGTTTATATGTTTTATGTTCCTTAATATATGAATTGTGTTTTCTGGCAAATAAAATTATTGAGTTAGGAGCTGAAGCAAAATGATATATATGAATCTTCTAGCAATAAGCTGTATTTGTATCTTGTTACTGTACTGTAATTTGATTGTTCTGAGGACTGAGTTTATCAATTTGTATAGAACTCATTAAGGCTGCCGTTTTATACATACATACTTGGGGGAGGGAAGTACTATTGAATACAGTGGAATTTATTTATGCAGAGGCTTGAACTATGAAACATGCTTCTCTCTCTCTCTCTCTCTCTCAATTGTAGTAGTTCTACTCTTGTTAACTTGTGCAGGGAATGTTAAGATTACATTGCAAAATAAGGCTCTCAAGAAATTTTATGGCTATATGAATCTAGGCATCACACATTTATGTCAGTTTATCAAAAGATGAATACTATTAGAAACTTTTTAGTCTGCTGTTTTCACATGTTAGTAAGCTATATAGAATAGTAGCTAATATGAAAATATCAGCACTAGTATCAGATCTATATTATGGATGTCTGTCAACATTTCCTGGTTTTAAGCAGCTGTGGCCTTTAATGCACATACAGAATATTGCAGAAAATTGCTATTGATGAAAGATAGGAACCTTTTTAAAATAATGCACTAACTTCATCTTGACAATGAACAACTAAGTTGTATATTGTTACAGTCCTTAAATATTAAACTGCCTCTGAAATATTAAAGATAAACCCGTTTAATGCGTTCCAATGGGGAAAATGCATCGTTGTCCTGCGAAGATTGCCCATAGGGAAGCCATTTTGCGAGCGCCGATCAGCTGTTAAAATGGCTGTCCTGCGAAGCATGGGTCCCAAAAACATAGGGAAGCCATTTTGTGAAGCCGCCGATCATCGTCATCTTGCGAAAAAACGGTACGTGAAGCACAGACCAAATGATTATCCAACGAAAATCGCCCATTGGAATGACTGTTTTGCGAATCACTATAGTGATCGCAAAACCTCATCGTCATGTAGATTTGTTGTTTTACGAGGTGGTCATCTAGCGAAGTACCACTGTATAAGTACACAGACATAGCCACTTGATAGGAATTCAAATTTCCCTAGGAAATAAATAGAAAACATGGTGTCATGGTGTGTGTGGGTCTGTGGGTGGGTGTGTATACACACGTGCATATATAGAGTAATTTGTTATAGTTAATGAATATGTACACTGTTTGCCACTCCACAGTTGCAGTTTTAAAATCTGGATGATATAGTATAAGAAATTTAATTATTCTAACTGGCTGGACCTCTACTGGTGATGGATTCTAAGAAGGATCTAAGAAGTAAACATATTCTTACAGGAGGAGGCAGTGTCTCAGGCATCTGAATTTCATGCTGTTTTGCTGCTTTAAAATTAAAAGCTGGCCTCTTGGATTAAGCCTGGCAATAAACTGCAAATTAGAGAGGCTGGCATACATTTGGCATAACATGAACTATTGTTCCGGTTTCAGGCTTGTGGATGCCTGCTTGTGGCATTCTGCCCTGAGTAATAGAAAGTGGCAAAAAGAACCTTTCTGGATATTTCATGAGGTGACGGGCAACATTCATAAAATATTTATGACTTTAATTCAACATACATCCTCTCAAGCATCTTATATAACTGAAGACTGTGAGTTACCTTAAATTACCTATCTGGGTCATCTCCTGAATCTCTATGCACTATCTTGTTTTTGTTTGATACAGGCAAATGTAGCATTTGCATTGATTTATCCTTTGATATGGACAAAATGTTAAAGAATATATTGTATTTTCTGAAAATTCTTTCTGAATAGGGATTTTATCACATTTAATAATTTGAATAAATTTGATTATGACAAAATCTTGGGGCCTATTGAAGATAAGCCGGTTTGTGGTAGTATATACTTGGTAGACTAAAGTCATGACCAGACAGGATGATTGTTCCATCTTGATGCACACTCCGTATAGTGCATAGTCATGGATCATTCCAGTTGCATGATTCACATGATCTTGCTTCTTTTTAGCCCATGATGCCACATTTCAGCTGTCCACGCAGTTTGTGATATTGATAACATTTCTCCTCTGGTTTTCCCATCCTCTTTTATCATCCTCTTCTAGCAACATCACATTTCCAAGCCCCTGAGCATCACTGAGATACCACCATGCTTAACTGTACGCAGTGTTCTTTTCAGTGTTTGCTTCATTCATCTTCCTCCGGACATATCTCTGATCCATCAAGCCAAAAAGTTCCAGGTTTGTTTTGTTTTTTGCTGCTCCACAGAACAGAATCCCAAAACTTCTGTGGCTTATTTGTACATTTTTGAGCATATTGGAGAGGACTTTTCTTGTGCTTTTGGGTCAGTAGTGACGTACATACATCTTGGAGTTCTGGCATGGAAGCTTTCTGCGTTTAGTACAGTGGGGTCTCTACTTAAGAACTTAATCCGTATTGGAAGGTGGTTCTCAAGTTGAAAAGTTCTTATGTTGAACCTGCATTTCCTATAGGAATGCATTGAAAACCATTTAATCCGTATCTGCTCTTTTCCGTCCATAGAAACTACAGTGGAACCTCTACTTAAGAACTTAATCCATTTTGGAATGGTGTTCTTAAGTTGAAACGTTCTTACGTTGAAGCAAAATTTCCCATAGGAATGGACTGAAAACCAATTAATCCGTTTTTTTGTTATGTAGAGGTGCGTTCGTACATTGAAGCATTAGTTCCCATAGGAACTAATGCAAAGCTGGTTAATACATACTCTACCACTAGGGGGAGAATTTTTTTTAACCTAAGATGACCTAAGGTTAAAAAAAGAGCAGGAAAGTTTTTTTTTCCTGTTCTTATCTTGGATTTCTGTTCTCAAGTAGAAGCAAAATTTAGCAAATGGAGCTGTTCTTAAGTTGGATTGTTCTTAAGTAGGGACGTTCTTAAGTAGAGACCCCACTGTATGTACCTTAGTGTACAAACTGAAGCCTCAGTGCCTGTCGCCACCAAGTCTTGCTGCCAGGGTTTTTGCAGTCACTCCCGGGTTTTTCTCAACCCACCTTCTCAGAAATCTGGTTGTAGCCATTGATAGCTTCCTTTTTGTGCCCCATCCTGTTAATGTAATCACTGTTCCTTTAACTTTTAACCTGCAAACTATGCTTCCAGTAACAGTGCTTTCGTTATCTTTTTGTATCCAGTTTCTTGCTTGTGAAGGGCGATGATCTCTTCTCATAACTTTTGGACCATTCTTTTGACTTAGCCATACTTCTAACATGCAGTCAAATGGGACACTTGCCAGACGCCTAGTCAGTTTTCAGGTATTTCATTTGTTCCAGCTCAAGCATACCTGGTGCTGAAGCCCTTGATTTGTTGTGTCAGGTGTGCTTGAGACAACACTTGTTTTGCATATTTGTGCTGTTGTGTGAGGAATTCTATTCCGGAAATGGAATAATTTTGAGACTGAAGAATTCATTAAAATTTGCTTTTTCAGTTGAATTTGGGGAAACCACTTGAAATATTCATTGTATTGAGCTGTTTCAATTGCTTTTGTTTAATTTGTTCATTGCAAACAACTGAAAGTCTGTAAATGTTTCCAGTAAACCTAATGTTCAATGGGGGGTTGAATAATTTTAATTACAACTATATATATGAAAGGCGAATCACTATTCCTGGAGTCTTCCAAGAGCTCCCATTCTTTCTTTCCTTTCTTTTCTTTTCTTTTTGCCAGAAAAAAAAGGTGGAACAGGGAAGGACTTTTACAAAAAACAGACTTTGGGGCAACACCTGGTTTAAGGGTCAGACTCCACCCTCTGCCCCCCATGTTCTAAATTGTCAGTGAATAAACCTGTATATTCTGCATATCAGGTGTTGTTGACAAGAGGTAGTAGTGCCTCTTTTTTGTGGTTTCTGTCTCAGAAAAGATATTCTAGGAGTGCAAACTGAACTGCAGGGATGAGAATATGCATCCCCGTTGTGCTCCTCTTTATCCCCCTGTATCTTCTGCCAGCTGATCTTCAACTTTCACTATAGCTTTTTATCCCCAATCCAGTTTGCCAACCATATGAATATCTCTTAAATCAGGACATTGACATGTTTATCAGCTTGTCATGTTGGTCTTTGTCAGATGCTTTCTTGTAGTCAGTAAAGCATGTGTATGTGTCCATGTTCATATCATGGCATCTCTACCCAGGTTCATATTATATTAATAGTCATACTAATGCCTAATGATTTTTTCCTGGTATACCTCAGTATATTTACACTTACAGGGTTGGTTTCCTCTATGTAATTTGCCCTAGAAATAAAAGTTATGATAAGAGTCTGATATAGAAACAAAACAACTGCATTCATCTCCTGCCGTGGTCCCCGACCCTTTTTCACTTGCGGACCTCTTGGAAGCCCATTTTCATAATTTGTTTCATTCATATTAGGGGATGGGGCTAGAGCCCTTTGATCTTCAGGCTTTTTCCTCGTCACATCTGGTAGCATGCATGAGCATGCCAGTGAAGGGCTTAAAACCAGTAAGGAATTATTTCCTGTACAAATTGCTGTTGATAGGAATGGAGCAGGCAGCGCAAGCCCCTGAGTTAGTGGTGGAACGAGAACGGACACCACCTTGGAGCAAAAGCCAACTGGCTGGGCTCTCATACGGTGGGTGGAGAGAGAAGGAAAAAGCCAAGGGGTTTCTCACTGCTTAAGGTATAACTAAGTGACAGTTAGTGTTGACATATGTACCTTTTCCCGCCATTATTTAATTCTTTTTCACATACCCCTAAATGTCCTGGTTCGTATCCCTGGGGGTACATGTACCTGTGCTGGGAATCACTGATCAACGTACGTAAGTGCCATGATAGACCAGAAGAAATCCACAGGAGCCCTGGTTTGCCATAAATGAGCAGTGTGCTACTGTTTGTGCCTTGTTTGGTCTCGCTTGCAGTAGGAGTGGCTGAACAAACCTCCGGCCATTTTGACATCAGGTACTCCCCCTCTGTACTGCTTCCTCCTAACAACAAAGGTATAGAAGCCATGAACAATCCCTGGATTCCTTTTCTGGGATTTTGAGAGGGGAAAAAAAAACCCAGAAGAGAAGCTATCTGTTGACCAACAGTTCAGTAAACTAATGGTTTAGCTGCTGTCACTGCATACAAGAGTGATCTAGCCATGTATGCCAGCATGTTGCTGATTCAAGACAAGCCATGTTGCTGTGGATCTCTGGCTTTGTGCCTTTGTGTATTTGCACAAACAGCATAAATTTAAGCGTAATCTCTCCACCCCCTCCACCGTTAAATCTTCCTTTTGACTGGTGAAATTCTAAATACCATTTTCAATGCTAAGTAATTTTTTTATATCCTTTCATAGTGATGGCATGCATATTTGCAATAAAACATAGAGTAATAAAGTGTATCAGAACAAAAATACGTAGAAAAACAGCTGTTCACACAATGTGTCAAAAACTGCCTTTACTTTCTGGAACCCTCACCATTTTTTCTTTTTCTTTTCTTTTCTTTTTGGGTGCTGACAATATTTTGATCAGGCACATCTTATATTGATGAGAAAATACAAACATCTGCAGGTTGCCTTCCCCTATAATTGTCAAACCAGCTATTGTAATGAGTACTTTCTGGATTTCAGAAAGACAGAAATTATAGAGTAGCTTTGTTTCACTAAGAGTCTTTTCTAGTGATGCAAGTTAGATAAGCGGTATTGAGAAACCTTTCCAAAGCTATCAGTGTTCCTCTGTATCAGACACTGAGGCACAATAACTTTTATTTCATCATAACTGAAATAGCTGTAGATAGCCTAGGAATGATATGTTATCAATAATGGAAGGTGAATAATAGATGTGTCTTATGTTGTTTGGCACGCTGTGGTTGGGGTGCTCCATGTATCATTCTTGGATGAAAGGCGAATATTCTCTAACATTTCTACTTCATTTCTTTTCCAGTGCTACAATTCATGTCTATGTTTGTAGTTTCCTTTGGGCAAGCTTTATATGATTGGGGATATAGTTCATTTTATTCTCATGCAGCCTTAAAGAAATTGCCTGTCAGTGAAGCCACTTTATTTTTCCTAAGCCTTCTGGATAATGATGTATTAGTCTGCTGCATTGTGGATCTGATTTCTTTTTATATTCTACTGACTGTTTCATTTCTGTGGTGCATCAAGCTCTTTATGAGAAAATGGAACAATAGTCCATCAAGAGTATCACAACTGATTGTGCAGGCTGACTTATCTGCTACATCCAAAACTTGTCTAATGGGGAATGTTACATGGCACAAACAAACATATTATAAATATATGACTTACAGGGGGATTGCTAGGCCTTACTTTAGAGCAGGGGTCATCAACCCCCGGTCTGTGGCCAGCACTGGTACATGGGCTTCCTTTAACTGGGCCGTGGACATGGATCTCCACCCCCCACAAGCATGGAGGGCAAGTTGCACTTGCAGAAGGGGCATGTCACGCTCGCTGGTGGGTGTGTTGCACTTGCAGAGGGGCATGTTGCACTTGTGTGCATGTGCATGAGCGCAACACAGCCACCCGCAAGTGTGACACACCCACCCACTCTCAGAATCTGCCTGGCTTCTAATTTCAGCCCAACCTGGAGCGTGAGCAGCAGCGGCAGCACCTACTTGGTGAGCGTGGGGCTTCCTCCCTGCCTCATAGGAGCTGGATCCCACCTGCCCCTCCTGAAACACCCATGTGTCCAGAAGGGGAGCCCCCTCCCTGCCTGGCAGTGTTCTCCCTCAGGGGTTTGGCGCCATTGGGGCGTCTACTTTTAGCTCTCTCTCTCCCCCCCTCTTCGCAGGTCACCTGGTGAGGCTGCTGCTGCTATCGCCTCGTCCTCTGTGGCTGAGGTGAAGGAGGGGCCCCGCTCGCATCCTGGCCATGCGCTTCTCCTTCCTCCTGCCTGGCACTCCTCCGCTACCTGCCCAGATGTGCCACGGGAGGGGGTGATGCCAAGAGAACAGCCTTCTTGCGTGCGCTACCCTTCCCCCGTCTCCTTTCAAAGCCTGCTGCGGAGAGCTCGCACCCGTCCGTCCGTCTGTCTTGACGGTCTGTCGCTCGTTCCCTCCCTCTTCCTTTCCTGCTGCTGCTTGTTTGCCGCCGGCCAACAAGGAACAAACAAAAAGATATACAGACCAATAATTGATTATTCTTCCTGCACTGCTTCTTCCATTCATTTTACCTTTTACCTTTATGATCAGCGGTAACAATCTGTCACAGATTGCTGCAAATATCATCTCCATCTGCAGCTCTTGGAAACTTCTGTTTAAAATTTATAAGGGTCCAACCCTTGGATTTCTATCCTTCAGGATCAAGAGAAAGAGGAGAGATTTTTTTCTCATGTCCAAATGGAAATGCCACTAGTTTGATGTTTTCTTGATAAATCAGCAATGCAGATCATAGGAGCCCTGTCTCGGTAATTCACCTCTTGTGTGATAAGAGGCAGAATCAGTAGGAAATCAGTGTAGTGTCAGGCCTGTGATTATTCTTGTGGATATCCTACATTTGGACGGGTGGGAGATAGAACTTTGCTAGTGGCAGTCAAGACTGCTTTTGGGATGAACTGTGGAGCTGTTGAAAAAGAATGCAAAAGAGAAAATATAGAGGAGACATGTAAACTGGAAAGCATTTGAGGATTTTTGTAGTTAAAATAGTCCACTCTGGTCCCTTGTTGACTATTGACACTTTGGAATATACAGTAATACCATGCATTTCCCAAACACTGTAGATTTATTCACATGATATTTTAAAGTTCATGAAATTAATATTCAGTGTTTTCCTCCACCACTGTTATTTAATCTCTGACCACCCACTCCTGAAATACAGAGACGGACACAAGTGTTGGAGTTAACTAGGGCCACACTTTATTGCTTTTAAATTCCAATCACTCTTATCCTGCAGAGGGGCCTGGACGTCATGTGAATCCCTGGGGCAGGCTCTAGGGGTATCTCTTGATGTTGTTTAGTCATTTAGTCATATCCGATTCTTTGTGACCCCATGGACCAGGGCATGCCAGGCCCTCCTGTCTTCCACTTCCTCCTGGAGCTGGGTCAAATTCATGTTGGTAGCTTTGATGACACTGTCCAACCATCTCATCCTCTGTCGTCCCCTTCTCCTCTTGCATTCACACTTTCCTAACATCGGGGTCTTTTCCAGGGAGTCTTCTCTTCTCATGAGATGGCCAAAGTACTGGAGCCTCAGCTTCAGGATCTGTCTTTCCAGGGAGCACTCAGGGTTGATTTCCTTCAGAATGGATAGGTTTGTTCTCCTTGCAGTCCAGGTCTCTTACAGCACCAAAATTCAAAAGCATCAAATTTTCAGAGATCAGCCTTCTTTATGGTCCAGCTCTGTTTCATACATCGCTACTGGAAAAACCATAGCTTTGACTATGCGGACCTTTGTCGGGAAGGTGATGTCTCTGCTTCTAGATACTGTCTAGGTTTGTCATCACTTTCCTCCCAAGAAGCAGGAGTCTTTTAATTTTGTGGCTGCTGTCACCATCTGCAGTGATCATGGAGCCCAATAAATTAAAATCTGTCACTGCCTCCATATCTTCCCCTTCTATTTGCCAGGAGGTGATGTGACCAGTGGCCACGATCTTAGTTTTTGTCGTTGTTGAGCTTCAGACCATTTTATGCACTCTCCTCTTTCACCTTCATTAAGGTTCTTTAATTCCTCCTCTCTTTCTGCCATCAGAGTGGTATCATCTGCATATTTGAGGTGTTGATATTTCTTCCTACAATCTTAATTCTGGTTTGGGTTTCATCCAATCCAGCCTTTCATATGATGTATTCTGAATATAAGTTAAATAAGCAGGGAAGCAATACACAGTCATGTCGTACTCCTTTCCCAGTATTGAACCAATCAGTTCTTCCATATCCAGTTCTAACTGTTGCTTCCTGTCCCACATATAGATTTCTCAAAAGATAGATAAGGTGATCAGGCACTCCCATTTCTTTAAGAACTTGCCATAGTTTGTTGTGGTCCACACAGTTAAAGGCTTTTGCGTAGTCAATGAAGCAGAAGTAGATTTTTTTTAAATTCTCTGGCTTTCTCCATAATCCAGCAGATGTTAGCAATTTTGTCTCTAGTTCCTCTGCCCCTTCGAAATCCAGCTCTTACTTCTGTGAAGTCTCAGTCCACATACTTTTTTGAGCATAACCTTGCTAGCGTGTGAAATGAGTGCAATTGTACAGTAGTTGGAACATTCTTTGGCGCTACCAAAGGGATGTAGACTGATCATTTCCAGTCCTCTGGCCACTGCTGAGTTTTCCAAACTTGATGGCATATTGAGTGTAGCACCTTAACAGCATCATCTTTTAAGATTTTAAATAGTTCCACTGGAATGCCATCACCTCCACTGGCCTTGTTGTTAGCCATGCTTTCTAAGGCCTACTTGACTTCACTCTTCAGGATGTCTGGCTCAAGGTCAGCAACCACACTACAAGTGGTACCTCGACTTACGACCATAATCCATTCTAGAAGATGTGCATAACTCGAAATGGTAGTAAGTCGAAGCACCATTTTCCATAGGAATATATAGAAGCCCCATTAATCCGTTCTGGCCAGAAAAAATACCAATAAATAAATAAAATAAAAATAAAAGACTGGAAGCCCCATAGGAATGTGTTGGGGCCAAAAAACAAACACACCAAAACAGCCCTGCTGGGGCTGGGAAAAAACACTCAAAACCCCCACACACCCAGCCAGCCCCAGCGGAACGCCATGGGACTGGGGGGGGGACACAACGCACCCAAACACAGCCAGCCCCAGCTGAACGCGATGCGGCTGGGGAAAAAACACACAACCCCCTCACACACACAGCCAGCCTCAGCAGAATGCTATGGGGCTGGAAAAATACACTAAAAACAACCCCCCCACAGCCAGCCCCAGCAGAATGCGATGGGGCTGGGGGAAAAACCACAATCCCCCCACACATCCATCCCTGGCGGAACGCCATGAGGCTGGGAACAAAAACACAAAAACAACCCTGACATACACACAGCCAGCCCGAACGCAATGGGGCTGGGGAAAAAACCACACCAAAACACAAAAACATCACACAACAGGAGGGAAGGAGTAAAACTGAAAAAAATAAACCAAAACCAGTTTTGATCTCTTACCTGGCCGGTGTCTTGGGCTGTATAAGGAGGCACGGTAGTGCAAATGGAAAAAAATAAACTAAAATTAGGTTTGATCTCTTACCTGATTGGTGTCTTTACCTGTATAAGGAGGGAAGGTGGTAAGAATGCAAAATATAAACCAAAATTATTTTTCATCTCTTACCTTCTCAGTGTCTTTACCTGAATAAGGAGGGAAGGCAGTTAAAATGGAAAAATGAACAGAAATTGGTTTTGATTCCTTACGTGGTCAATGTCTTTACCTGTATAAGAAGGCAAGGTTGTCAAAATGGAAAAAATAAACCAAAATTAGGTTTGATCTCCTACCTGGTCAGTGTCTTGGGCTGTATAAGGAGGCAAGGTTGTGAAAATGGAAAAAATAAACTAAAATTAAATTTGATCTCTTACATGGTTGGTGTTTTGGCCTGTATGAGAAGGGAAGGTATTACAAAATAAATAGGTCAGTGCCTAACCATAAGATATGTTGTTTTATCTAGAAGATAGTTATGTGATACGTATTAACATTTATAAACCACTATCTCTTTAAATTTTAAATTTTGAGCAAGTAATTAAAACTATGAATATGAAAATAAATACAAGAGAAATCAACCCAGAAAGAGAATTCTTAAGCTGAACAGTTCAATAGATCCTGGCATATTAACACATTAAATGGATAAATATTTCAGACACAATAATCTTTCAAACCCTTCAGACTCGGAAACAATATGTACAGATTTCTGTTGTTCATTTCTGAGCAACGTAAACAAAAAGTTTTTTTCTAATTATGGTTAATAAGGAAGGAGATTAACCAAATACAATCTAATGAATGCTAGGGATAAAATACACAGATTAATCATGCAGAGTGGGCAACATTTCCAACAACTACATCCACGGCTCCATCAGAAAGGGGGCACCCAGAAAAGGATCCCCACAAATGCTACTCTTTCCCATCTGTGTGGGACGTCTGTTATTGAAATCCAGCTTACATCTGGCTGCCCCCTAACAAACCCATTTATCTCCTTTAAAAAACAACAGCAACCTCTCAAAGTACATCAACTGCCCTGCCAGACCTCACCACCTTAAACCTACACTACCCAGGCAAAGCCTTAATGTAGTTTCCAGAGCAGGAAGCAATCCTGTCTGTTGATATAGAGTACATCTCTACAAACTATGAACCTGAATGGCTGAGAAAGTCCATGGTTAAGCCTGGATGAAAGGTAAATGTAAGTAATGAAATCACCAGGGCCATTAACCAAGAAAACAACACCAAACTGAAGAAGAAAAACAGCCACCCACAAATAAAGTATTTCTGCCATACATCAAAGGGGTCACAGACCGCATGGGGAAACTTTTGAAAAAACACAACCTACAAACAGTATTCAAGCCCACCACAAAAATACAACAAATGTTACGGTCAGCAAAGGACAGAAGGAACACTCTCACCACTGCAGCAGTATACCGGATACCTTGCAGTTGTGGCCAGGTATACATTGGAACCACAACACGAAGCGTCCACACCAGAATCAAAGAACATGAGAGACACTACAGACTAAAACAACCAGAAAAATCTGCAGTAGCTGAACATGCCCTAAACCAAGCTGGACATGAAATTCTATTTCAAAATACTGAAATACTGGACAACACCAGCAATCATTACGTCAGACTACACAGGGAAGCCATTGAAATCCACAAGCACCAGCAGAACTTCAACAAAAAAGAGGAAAGTTTGAAACTCAACAAAACTTGGCTTAAAGCTCTGAAAAATACAGTGGTGCCTCGCATTACGATCGCTTCATTTAACGATGAAATCACATTACGATGAACTTTTTGTGATCGCTTTTGCGATTGCAAAATGATGTTTTCTATGGGGGAATTTTGCTTTGTGATGATCGGTTCCCTGCGTCAGGAACCGATTCTTCGCAAAACGACGATTTTCCGACAGCTGATTGGTGGTTTCAAAATGGCCGCCGGGTAAATAAAATGGCTCCCCACTGTGTTTAGGGACGGATTCCTCGCAAGACAAGCAGCGAAAATGACCACCCTATGGAGGATCTTCGCTGGACGGTGAGTTTTAAGCCCATCGGAAACGCAATAAACAGGTTTTAATGCATTTCTATGGGCTTTTTAATTTCACTTTATGATGTTTTCGTTCCACAGCAATTTCACTGGAACGAATTAACATTGTAATGCAAGGCACCGCTATATAGTGTGCAAAAGGTCAATGACCTCTACCCTGCCACAAGGACCAGGGATCACTACACACAAAAGACCAGCTAATGACACCCATCAATCACAGTGACAGATAATCTCCTCATCACAACAATACACTCACAACAACACACTAATCGCCAATCTCATGAATAGGACAAAAGCCTATCTCACAGCCATAAATATTCCACTCCCAAGCAAACTACACCAGAGCACAGAGTGCTGTCCTCTGAAGATGCCGGCCACAGAGACTGGCGAAACGTTAGGAAGAACAACCTTCAGAAACACGGCCAAAGAGCCTGAAAAACCCACAACAACCAGTAAATGTAAGTAATTTTGAAAAGCCAAGGTCTTACTAACTTACTCTGCTCCCAGTGGCTGTTGAGGCAAGAAAGCAGCAAGTGGGCAAAGGCTAACTGTCAAGAATTTAGAGCACTGTTGCTCCAGCAATCATGTGACCTCAGAGGTCATGTGACACCTTCTCTCATTATGTCCTCAGCAGTATGTCGATAGCTATTTAAATGTCTCCCACAGTCTTAAGCCCAACCAGGCTGCTTGCAAGAGTGAAATAAAATTCTTGTCCTGTGGATCATAAATACTTCTGCATGGGCTGCTGTCGGGCTGTTTTGTTTTTCTTTTTCTTATAAGCTCATAAATGATAAGTAGTATCTTCTTCTCCTTTCAGGGAAAAAGGTACCAAGAGGCTTATATTCAAGGTACCAAGAGGCTTATATTCATTTTTGTAGCTTTGGAAGTAAGGAATTAAAAGCAAATGCAGTAATTATTTGTGCATTGTAGGGACATGTCTGTATGGGAGAGCATGCACAGTAGTTGTAGGATCAGCAAGTGTGTCCACACTGTCCTCTTCTATGCAAATATGTTTGGGATGAAGATATTTGAGAGAGTACCTCTCCTCATATGGGCCTATCTGCTGGAGGATCTCCCTCTGTCCCCTTCTGAGAGAACATTAAGATGCAGGAGAAGGCTTTCTTTATTTTGTTATGTACCATCACGTTGCATCCAATGTATAGTGACAAGATATGTGAAATATTTAAGAGAGTGGTTTTACCCCTGCCACTATCCTCCTATGAGTTTCTGTAGTTGAGCAGAGATTTGAACTAAGGTCTCACGAGTCATTGTCCATCACTCTATCCACAGCACACTAGCTCTCTTACATCCTCCCTTGGAGGCCTGACTTGTGCCAATGCTTTACTAATTTATTAAATATATCCTGTCTTGAGACCTACCAGTACAGGATGGGTTAAAAGTACTTTAATGGACAAGTGCATTAATAGTCTGCTCTGAGGATAAAACAGAAGGGATGATATTAGTGTTCAGAGTGAACACTAATAAATAGATAATTTGTTATTTTGTAATAATCATATTGGTTCCTCTTTGAAAAGGAGATAGCAGTCCAGTTAAAAGTTCTGAACCAGATAATTCTAGCAGCTGCGGAATGAGTATGTGAAACAGTTAGATTAAACTAGTGCCAAGCTATTTTATGACATCTTATTAAATTTGCCCAAAATCTAGTATATCACAAGAGTGGAAGTTGTGGGGGTATAGTGTGTTCTCAGTCACTCACCACGTTTCCCCATGAGAGTGAGTTCACATCTTTCATGTATGACTGATGAAATACTTTATCTGCAAATGAGTAATGGTTCAAAAAATCCTGACTTCCACAAAGGGATTTTGTTCTGAGGCCCAAATATTACTTAGCAGAAGTATGTGGGGAGTTGGACTCTATGGCCTTATAGGCCCTTTCCAACTTTATTATCCTGTGATTCTATGTGTGTCTTAGTAAATAAAAAAAATAATCTTCATGTAGGTCAGAAAGGAATAACTACAGATCGTTAGGTTATCATTTGTATTTTTGACAAGTCTTTGATACCATAATGATATTTCTGTCCCCACTTTGTTGTCTTTGTGTATTTACAGGAGGGAAAGATGGAAAATAACATTTCTATGCATGTCTATGTTGCGCCTTTGAACTACATCATAGCAACATTATACTGTGAATGTTTTCAGTGGCTCCATCTGGCTTAGGAGTTTTGCATTTAATCCGTGTGATCAGTTTGTCTACAGGGATGACTGAAATATCTTCAAATGCAGAAACCAAAATAGTTGCAGTTCACTGCCATTCAGGTGCCTATTCCTTTCAGAATGACAGGTATTGGTATGTTTTAGTAACCTTAGAACTGCAGAGCTGGAAGGGACCCTATGGTTCATCAAGTCCAGCCTCTGTCAGACCCAGTGTGAAATGAAACTCCCAACTGCTGGCTCTGCAGCCAGAGACCTAAACCACTGAGCTATCCAGTAAGCCTGAAACAGTTGACTTCTCAATGTTCTGAAAATAACAGGAATTAAATCCTACATTTTGTTGATTCTCATGGCAGAACCTTTCTTCCCATACATTGGTGCCTCGCTAGACGATGCTAATCCATTCCACTGAAATCGCTGTTTAGCGAAATCATTGTCTGGTGAAAAGCATTTCCCCATTGGAATGCATTGAAACCTGTTTAATGCGTTCCAATGGGGAAGAATCGTCGTAGTCTGGCGAAGATTGGCCATAGGAAAGCCGCTTTGCAAACTGCCGAACAGCTGTTTAAATAGCTGTCTTGCGAAGCTTAGGTCCCAAAAACACCCATTTTGCGAGCGCGGAGGGAGCTGTAAAAATCGTTGTCTAGCGAAAATCGGTTTGTGAAGCAGGGACCAAACATTGTCCAGCGAAATTCCCCCATAGGAATCACTGTTTTGCGAATTGCTATAGCGATTGCAAAAAGTCAGTGTCTAGTGAAAAAACTGTCATGCAGGGTAACTGTCTAGCGAGGCACCACTGTATGTCTTTCAGTATGAAAGCTGTGTTCTGAGGTTTTCCCAGAATTCAGAGCTAGCTTTTGCATTGCTCAGTGGATGTAGAAGGAAGGGGAGTGTTTGTCATGATTCCACTGATGCTGCTGTTCTTCTAGCAGAACTACAACACTAGCTGCTGCCCTATGTTTTATTTGATAAGTGACTAGAAGTTGTCTTTTTTGCTTGCTATATAAATCGTAATGGTTAATGTTACAGTTTTCATTGGAGGAGTTTCTGAAAAATGAAAATAAAAGCTGTGTAAAAGAGTGTTTTTTAAAACATTTTTGCATTGCATTCCTTTGTGTGTGTGTGTGTTTATAATATAAATTGTATTGTTCAGAAAATAAAATATAGTTGGCTTGACCTTGCCACTGAATAGTGCGAAAAGAATGGAGATGACACAGCTGCAAAATATGTCTGAATTAGGGTAATACTTTTACAATACTGAGTTTAACATTCACAGAATACTAGGAGCTTGTATGATTAGTGAAAGAAATTAAATTGTCCAATTCCGTATTTTAAAAAATGAATTAAAATTTGTATATAAAAACATTTTACTTCTTATGCTGATTACTGCTCACGTTTACATAATCAGGAGAAAAATGCTGTGACATGCCAGTCTTACTAGTAGACAATGCTTTATATCCAGAGGACCTTGGTTCCATCTTTTCAGCTCCATTTAGGAACGGATCACCTGTGATGTGAAAGACCTTTGCATCAGAGGCTTTGAGGAGCAGTGATCTGTAGAAAAGGCAGTACTGGTCCAGATATATGATTTGTCTGAGCTGACATTGGACATGCTGAAGAGTACTTTCCTAGGGGGAACTGCTTTGAAGGGCTATAACACAGATATCCTGAATCCAGTCTTTGCCAAACTTGCATGGGGGTGGGGTGGGGAGGAGTGGGGAGTCAGCCCAAGACATGGTGCAAATTTGGTATCTCTATCCTGTGCGGAGGCTCTTCTACCACTGCCAGAAGTCCTGAATCACACAAACTATGAAATAGTTTGTTGGTCAGAAAGATTGTGGAAGTTCTTATTTCATGAATATTGACACATCAATTTACCATGAACATTTTCCTGTTTGTGCCCATCTCTAATTAGGAACCTAAGTATGTTATGTGTATGCAGTTTTGAACACTTTGAAAAGGATTTATATCAAAAGATACATTTTAATTTTGCAGAGTTTATATCTCATTTCCGTATACGAAGTGTGCTAAGTCCAGCCTCTGTCAGACCCAGTGGGGAATCAAACTCCCAACTGCTAGCTCTGCAGGAGCTTTTGTTTCTAAAATTATGTGAGCAGCTGATTCCAACAGCATGGCTAAGCTAGAGTTTAAATGTTTTCCACCAAAATCAACAAGACTTAAAAGTGCTTAATTTTTAGAAGGATCATGTTGTAAATTATTTTAGTATTTTGTTTCATTAGAAAAATGGTAGTAAAATAAAAATAATGAACTATTTGCTTCCCTTCTTCCTTCAATCTGTCCTCCTTCTACAAATTCACGTGCCAAGGTTTGTGAGAACTTTCTCTCTTTCCCTTTCTCCAGGTGGAGACATAATTTGGAGTTATAGATCACTTCAACGTCAGAACAACTACAGAGGCCCCAAGGTAATTATTTATATAACTGCTTTCTGCTTTCTCTAGAGGTCAGTCTGGGTTTACTTCAGTCTCAAATAGAGACATTTACAATTTATGGAGTCACCAGTTCTGAGCAATTAAACTCAATAACAACATTACATGTGGCTTTTATTGAAGCTTTCTTAATGCTCCTTTGTGTGCTGTGTTAACTTACCACCAACCCACCCACCCCCTGATACCTGGAAACGTACATTAAGCTAAGGATATTTATGGTCTACTTGAAAATGTGTGTGATCACTTGGCAAAAGATAGGGGTGATGAAAAAAATTGTTTGATATTTTTTTGAGACTTTAAAAAAACATACTACCAAACTCTTCCATGAACCGATGGGTGTTGTAGGTTTTTCGGGCTGTTTGGCCATGTTCTGAAGATTTTTCTTCCCAACGTTTCTTCAGTCTCTGTCGCTGGCATCTTCAGAGGACAGGAGTTAGAACTCTGTCTGTGTTCTGATGTGGTGTGTGAGAATTTGTAGCTGTGGGATCAGCTTTTAGTCCTTTTCAGGAGAGTGGGTGATTATGATGATCAGGTTGTTTTTTGTTATGGGTGTACTGTTCTGATAAGGGGGGAGATGATCTGTCACTGTGATTGATGTGTGTCGTTAGCTAGTCTTTTGTGTGCATTGATCACCGGTCCTTATGGCTGGATAGAGTTCGTTGACCTTTTTCAGGCTGTATTTTTCATTGCTGGGAGCCAGGCTTTGTTGAGTTTTAGACTTTCTTCTTTTTTGTTGAAGCTTTTGCTGAATGGGTATTTGGAGGATTTAAACTGTGTGGGAAGAGCTGCAGACTGTTTAAACAGTGAATCACTATTCTTGGAGGCTCCCAGGAGTGGTATTGTTATTTTTTTCTGGGGAAAGAGGAGGCTAGTGGAGAACTGGGGTGCACAGTTTGTGCACCCTACATTTATTTTTTGGTTTGGTTTTTTTAAAAATTTGATTGGCACTTTCTCCCCAAAACTGAAACTAAAGGTAGTGCTCAGTAAAAGTAACTAATATTGTACGGGTAAAAAAAATGCAACACAAAGTTTAAGCACAGTTAAAGGAATTGTAACATCAAAACACTATTGATTTTTTTTAAAAGCACAGTCACAGTGCCCATTAAGAGCTGGTCAGTCAGATGTCAAAATTGAGCATAAAGAGAATGGCTTTTGCCTGCTGGTGGAAGAAGAACAAGGATAGGGAAGACTTGGCCTCCTAAGGAAAGAATTCCCACAGCTGGGGCGCTGCAACTGAACAGACTTTTTGACTTGTTAATAAGTGCTTCATAGTTTCTTTTGTTTTTTCTTTTCCTCCCTAATTTGCCTGAAGGGAAATTTGGAAAGATGTTGTCCTCTATCAGTGCTTCATACTTCTCTTGAAGAGGCCATGACCTGTGGATTTCCCTTGCTCAAGTTCAAATAAAGCTCTGAGGTTACTAATTGAAAAATGAAATTAGCATATGGTTTGTTATCAGAAAGTGAAAAGCATTATTGATGAAAGGAGATTTTTGTCTCCAGCGGGGAGCTTAGAAGAAATCACATTACACCAATTAAAACAAAAAGAATGCCCTTTGCTTTCTCTTGGTGTTTGAGGCAGAATTTCAATCAAATATATGGAGTGTGATAAAGGCAGTTATTATTTCATTTTTGCTGTTTAAGTATTGGGTTCGGAATCTGATATGATTGAAGTCACTGCCCACTTTTATCAAAATGTATTTCGGCAGCCTTTTCCCCTGAGGCACCTGCCAAATCCTAAGCAGAGTCTGTGTCTGTTTGTTGTATAGCAGAGCGACAGCGTGGATAATCCATAAATGCATCCTTCTTACTCTTTATATTAACAAAAAATTTGCCGCCACCCAATATTTCCTCTTCCTTGTACAAACTTTGTTAAAGCAGTCTCACATTTTATCAGTTCTGTTGACAAGTCTTGCCAGATAGATCCAAACAAACTGCCCCATCTGCAAAACTTACTTAGTAATAGAAAACGTCTACAAAATCTTACAATCCGTCCACTTGAGTTGCTGAAGCATGTCAGCTGCTGCTTTCTGCCTAGTTGATATTGCATTTTAAGAGGTTGAAGGCATTTAGTTAGCGGCATCTGTTAGACAGTGAAGGTAGTGCACATGAATTGGAATGAGAAAATACAATGATGTGTTCTTTCTGTTTGGAATCAAAAGATGGTTTGTTTACTCAGAGTCTTACATGTGTTCTCTGTAAAGATTATGCTTTCGTCTCATAGTTTTCAAGTAAGGCAGTAAACATGTCAGATTCAAAGAAACATGCACTTAAAACAACAGTGTTTCCGCTTGTGCAGGTGACCAAATGGGACCCAGTGGACATTTGACTTGAAAACCATCTTCTGAGACCTTTGAGTAAGTGTGGAAAGCCAGCAAGGTGAAGGCAAAGTTACTTAAAATTGTAATGTAGATTAAAACCCATAAGAAGAGAGTCACTGTGATGAGACGCTGAAGTCACTGTGACCTCCATTCAGCTTCCATCCACAGCTATTGCTGTATCTAGCTTAGAGAAAGTTGCAAAAAAAAATATTGCCTAGGAACCTGGAATGTAAGATCTATGAACCCTGGGAAGCTGGAGGTGGTGAAACAGGAGATGGCAAAAATAAACATTGACATCCTGGGCGTCAGTGAACTAAAATGGATGGGAATGGGCGAATTCAATTCAATCGATTATCATATCTACTATTGTGAGCAAGAATCCCGTAGAAGACATGGAGTAGCCCTCATAGTCAACAAAAGAGTGGTAAAAGCCCTACTGGGATACAGTCTCAAAAACGATAGAATGATTTCAGTACGAATCCAAGGCAAACCTTTCGACATCGCAGTAATCCAAGTTTATGCACCAACCACTGATGCTGAAGAGGCTGAAACTGACCAATTCTATGAAGACTTCAAACATCTTCTAGAACTGACACCAAAGAAAGACGTCCTTCTCATTATAGGTGATTGGAATGCTAAAGTAGGGAGTCAAGAGATAAAAGGAACAACAGGTAAGTTTGGCCTTGTAGTTCAAAACGAAGCAGGGCAAAGGCTAATAGAGTTTTGTTAAGAGAACAAGCTGGTCATCACAAACACTTTTTTCCAACAACACAAGAGGCGACTCTACACATGGACATCATCAAATGGGCTATACCAAAATCTTATTGATTATATTCTCTGGAGCCAAAGATGGAGAAGCTCTATACAGTCAGCAAAAGCAAGACCTGGAGCTGATTGTGGCTCTGATCATCAGCTTCTTATAGCAAAACTCAAGCTTAAACTGAAGAAAGTAGGAAAAACCACTGGGCTAGTCAGGTACAGTGGGGTCTTGACTTAAGAACGGCTTGAGTTAAGAACATTTTGACTTAAGAACCACTCTCATAGGAAAATATTGACTTGACTTAAGTACTTAGATTTGAGTTAAGAACTGAAAAAAACCCACGTGGGAGGCAGGGAAAGTGCAAAAAGTGAACTTTCAGTTAACTGTTGGCCAGTGAAAAGGGTACCTGTCTGCTTCCTCACTCCTCCCAGCGTTTAGAGAGTGGATTGGGAGACAGTCTTCGGACTGCCTGGTACTGTACTGCCTGGACTGTATTTTCTCTGCCTTCCCTGAACTTTTCTTGACCTAAGAAAAAAGGAAACAAAATTTCCCCCCTCTAGTGGTCGAAGGCGGAATAGCAGCTTCCCATTAGTTTCTATGGACGGAAAAGAGCAGATACGGATTAAATGGTTTTCAATGCATTCCTATGGGAAATGCAGATTTGACTTGAGAACTTTTTGACTTGAGAACCGCCTTCCAATACGGATTAAGTTCTCAAGTCAAGACCCCACTGTATAATCTAAACCAGGGGTCTCAAACTCATTTTACCTGTTGGCCACTGGAAGCAGATTCTGGGAGAGGCTGGGCCGCATCAGATTTTCCGTCAAGTGGAACAAGAGCCCGAGGAAGCCGCCAAGGAGTTTTCTTAGCCCGGCTGGGGCTCCAAGGAGGAGGATGCACCGCTGGGTGCTGAGGTGGCCGCTGGCCGAGCGGGTGCTCAGAGAGAAAGAGAGCCAGAGAGCCACTTCCTTGGAAGAGGTGGCAGCGGCAGCTGCTGTTGGCGGCGCTGTTGGAGGTGCTCTTTGAGGACAGGCTGGGAGCAAGCTCCACTCTCAGGCATCGCGTGGTGGCGGCTTTGGCGCTCAGGGAAAAGGGTTGGCAGCGTGCCTCGCTCGCTGGCTCTCCCCCAAGACAGCACCTCTTGCACCCTCCATCTTGAACTGCAGCCTGCCAGCCTGACTCTTGACAGCAGAGGACGTGTGGGCACTTCAGGGGGGCAGGCAAGGGGGGCCCACAAACTATCATCTGATGGGCCACAAATGGCCCCGGGCAACATGTTTGAGACCCCTGATTTAAACCAAACCCCTTATGAATACACAGTGGAGAACAGATTTAAGGAACTCGATTTGCTGAACAGAGTGCCTGAAGAACTATGGATGGAGGCTCATAACATTGTACAGGAGGAAGCAACAAAAAACATCCCAAAGAAAAGGAAATGCAAGAAAGCAAAGTGGCTGTCCAACGAGCCTTAGAAATAGCAGAGAAGAGAAGGGAAACAAAATGCAAGGGAGATAGGGAAAGTTACAGAAAATTGAATGCAGACTTCCAAAGAATAGCAAGGAGAGACAAGAGGGCCTTAAATGAACAGCGAAAGAAATAGAGGAAAATAATAGAAAGGGAAAAACCAGAGATCTGTTCAAGAAAACTGGAGCTATTAAAGGAACATTTTGTGCAAAGATGGACATGATAAAGGACAAAATTGGGAGGGACCTCACAGAAGCAGAAGACATCAAGAAGAGGTGACAAGAATACACAGAGGAATTATATCAGAAAGATATGGATGACCCGGACAACCAAGATAGTGTGGTTGCTGACCTTGAGCCAGACATCCTGGAGAGTGAAGTCAAGTGGGCCTTAGAAAGCATGGCTAACAACAATGCCAGAGGAGGTGATGGCATTCCAGTGGAACTATTTAAAATCTTAAAAGATGATGCTGTTAAGGTGCTACACTCAATATGCCATCAAGTTTGGAAAACTCAGCAGTGGCCAGAGGACTGGAAAAGATCAGTCTACATCCCAATCCCAAAGAAGGGCAGTGCCAAAGAATGTTCCAAGTACTGTACAGTTGCACTCATTTCACACGCTAGCAAGGTTATGCTCAAAATCCTACAAGGTAGGCTTCAGGAGTATGTGGACCGAGAACTCCCAGAAGTACAAGCTGGATTTCGAAGGGGCAGAGGAACTAGAGACCAAATTGCTAACCTGCACTGGATTATGGAGAAAGCCAGAGAGTTCCAGAAAAACATCTACTTCTGCTTCATTGACTACGCAGAAGCCTTTGAATGTGTGGAACAAAGCAAACTATGGCAAGTCCTTAAAGAAATAGGAGTGCCTGACCACCTTATCCATCTCCTGAGAAATCTATATGTGGGACAGGAAGCAACAGTTAGAACTGGATATGGAACAACTGATTGGTTCAAAATTGGGAAAGGAGTGCGACAAGGCTGTATATTGTCCCCTGGCTTATTTAATTTATATGCAGAATACATTGTGCGAAAGGCTGGACTGGAGGAATCTGGACTGGATTAAGAGTGCCAGAAAAAATATCGACAACCTCAGATATGCAGATGATACCACTCTGATGACAGAAAGTAAGGAGGAATTAAAGAACCTCTTAATGAAGGTGAAAGAGGAGAGCGCAAAAAATGGTCTGAAGCTCAACATAAAAAAACCCTAAGATCATAGCCACTGGTCCCATCACCTCTTGGCAAATAGAAGGGGGAGATATGGAGGCAGTGACAGATTTTACTTTCTTGGGCCCCATGATTACTACAGAAGGTGACAGCAGCCACGAAATTAAAAGATGCCTTCTTCTTGGGAGGAAAGTGATGACAAACCTAGACAGCATCTTAAAAAGCAGAGACATCACCTTGCCAATAAAGGTCCGCATAGTCAAAACTATGGTTTTTCCAGTAGAGATGTATGAAGTGAGAGCTGGACTATAAAGAAGGCTGACCGCCGAAGAATTGATGCCTTTGAATTGTGGTGGTGGAGGAGACTCTTGAGAGTCCCCTGGACTGCAAGGAGATCAAACCTATCCATTTTGATGGAAATAAAACCTGTGTGCTCACTGGAAGGACATATCCTGAAGCTGAGGCTCCAGTACTTTGGCCATCTCATGAGAAGAGAAGACTCCCTGGAAAAGACCCTGATGTTGGGAAAGTGTGAAGACAAAAGGAGAAAAGGACGACAGAGGACGAAATGGTCAGATAGTGTAGCCGAATCTGCCAACATGAATTTGACCAAACTCCGGGAGGCAGTGGAAGACAGGAGGGCCTGGTGTGCTCTTGTCCATGGGGTCACAAAGAGTCAGACACAACTTAATGAGTAAACAACAACAACAACGACAGCTTAGAGAATGGAAGTCTTGTAAATTGGTTATTACCCGGCAATTAGTGTGTGAAGAGAAGACATATTATGCTGAAACATGAAGAACAGGGGCAGAAGGAAAGAAAAGTTTCACACGCCTAAGGACAATGTCACCTAAAGAATTTACTTTCTTCTTTCTTGTCTCTTTTTTGTCTCTTCATGCTGTGATGATGGTAATCAACAATATAGAATTAAATAGATATTTGAAAGGACAAGAAACACGAGGCTCACCTTGTTCACAATACAAAAAGAGCTAAAGGTTAGTTGGATTGTTGAGTTGGAAGACATTTCAAAGACGATTTGACCAGAACTGCTCAGTGCAGGATCTGGAGATTGTAGTACAGGTTGTAGCTACAGCATCCCTGTAAAAAGCTGTTTCTGCTTTGATACTTCCAGCAAAGCCACTATCAAAACCTTTCTTCTCATGAGGAATTTTCTTCCAGTTGGATCCTAGTTCTGCCTTTTTACCCTTTCTCTTCATTAGTTCTGCCCCCTGGACTAATAATGAACAAGTCAGCTTCATCTTCTGCCTGATAGCCTTTTGGGTACTTGAAGACCACCATTATATGTACCTCTTGAAATATGCATTCTACTTTGCTGTTGAAGTACATTAAAATTGTTAGAAAATCAAAGAAAACTGAAGCCCATCACATTTCACCACCTGAGGTAACTTGATTCACCTTTCTTCATTGAAGGGCCAGCTCTGAGAAAGGAGATAATTTTAGAAGTTGTTGGTGAATATAGTTTTTAAGTGGGCCATTAGTTTATTACACTGGTGTGTACTAAAGCAAATTGAAGAATCAAGCTTAATATCAATTTACTATCACTTTGTATAAATATTAGAATCCATCCAACAGCTATTCACAGACTAGTGGGTGCAATCATTTAGAAAATAATTATTCTTGCAAATAGAAGTCACAGTGTAGAAAGAGCAGCTTCAAAGCCTGTATTTTAAAATACCAAGGTTTTTCTTCCTCTCAGCTCCTTGTTTGTCGTTAAAATTGCTCTATAAATTTTAGACAGACTATAGCTGAATGAAAGTCTGTTGCATGCCAGACACATATTGATTTTTTCCTCTTAGATCAATGCTTTCCAGGGGCATTGGTTTATTTATTCATAAGGCAGAAAAAAATGCCTGAGAGGCATTTACAGAGGTGTAAATCTGTAATCCGGGTATCCATTGTGGAAGGTTCTGCCAGAACCCCAAGAAATCATTGTATCAATATCTTCATTCTAAGCAGCTATGCATTTCTGCAATAATTCTTTCATTTGGAGGAAGAACTGGCTATTAAAACTTGAAGCCTAACATTTTATTTCTCCCCCTGCCCTGTATTAGTATTCAAGTAGAAGGAGCAATGAGAATTTTTCATCTTCTTCCCAGTTTCTGAGACAGTTCGTCTATTATTTCTAATAGGATATTGTGTATATGTCCCCCTTGAGGGGAATGCATTTTCTGCAATCAGTTTTTAAACTTTCTCCATCATTGTTCACAAGCTGAAACACCTCATCAATATGCATGTTGTGCATTTTTCTTGACCATAAGAGCACTCCATTTCACACTGCTGCCTGTGCATATATTCGCACTGTTAAGATTGTGTCCACTGAGCATCTAGCATGTCGACTGAAAAACTTTTGACCACTTAGGCACTGACACTGAAATTCTGCGAAGCATCCCGAATAATTCCTTGTACTGTATGTACCATAGGTAGGTGTCCTTGTATGATGTACCCAGGTATACATTTGCATGGTTGTTATTCACATTTGAATATATATGTGATTACTGTCAAATAGAATCACGTAAACATAAAAGCTTTAGTAAGGATTAATTCTTGTTCCTTTAACCAGTATGTGTTTTAGGTCCCCTTCAAACATCATCACTGTGACAAGGAGGCCACTTACATCAATCCGCTTCAGCTTCTGTTGTGGTGATATTTGGAAATGTAAAAGTAACATGGCTCGGTATGGTCAAATGTGTTCTACCAGCCTGCTTAAATAATAGGCTTAGAAGAGAAAGAAAAGGCTGCTGTCATCCATTTTACAACTCATTAGAAAGTAGTGGAGTTTTCTGTAAGATGTATTGCCTGCCACTTTCTCACCAATGCTTCGGACTGGGTCCCAAAAAATGGGGAAACAAAATTTGAATTCATAGGGGGCTACTGTAGATTGCCATTCCCACACACTAGTTATTAAACATCCTAATTATCTTTATCTTCTCTTGTCTGATGTGAGGTTGCTTGGTTTTAACATCAGATATTGGGAAAACACTGAAATAGTAGGGAGTGAAAAAGTGAGTGAGATAACAAGTCGTCACAATTATTATGATGAGTTGGAGCACCATGACCCTGCCTATTGGCTTCATGAGTACAGTGTATATTTAAAAAAATAAAGTAGAAAGGCATTCTGTGGACCTTCAAAGCATTCCACCACCATTCTTTGCAGTGTCTCTGATGAAAGAGTGAAAATCATTTTTGCTGAAGTGTGACCATGCAAGGTTGATTTGGGTGCTAAATGTTTCAGATTGAAAATAAATACTGTACAGTAATTATGCCCTGTCAAGTCTATTGTGACTTATAGTGATCCTTCCTTATCTCTACTGGGAGAGCAGTAGTCAAAAGAGGACAATGTCCTATATGCAAGCAGTTCCATGTGATTGGCAACACAGCTTTTTCTGGTTTTTGGATTATGTGAAGAGTCCCCATGTAATGTGAAGGTTTCATTCTTTAGGTAACCTGTGCTCCTTCACATGTTGATGAACTACAATTCACATCTCATATCATTGGTGAATTTTACAGAGCCTGGTGAAGACAGGAGTAGGGCTACACCTGGAGAACCACAGATTCTACAGCCTGACTTGAGAGGATAATCTTTTCAATTTAAAGTTTGTTCTGAGGCTAAATTCCAAATATATATTTATTTATTTATTTATTTATTTATTTATTTATTTATTTGGCCTCTACCCCGCCCATCTAGACCTAAGGTCTACTCTGGGCAGCAATAGAATATATAATATAATTAAAAGCCAGAGAAAACATATTTTATGTAGATAGATACCAGGAATTAAAAGCCTTTTAGAAAGACCTAGGAAGAAAGCTTACTGTTGGTGTTTAGAAAACTCAGTTTTAGATCAATCCATTGTTGGGATAGAATAGACTCCATCCCATTGAATTTACTCTTGCTTGATATGCAGTAGTTTATCTTTCTTCCTAGTCTTTAAAAAGAAGCCTCTTTATTTCTTGAGAGCTTTTAGGAGCTACAGATATTAAATTTCTATAGTATGCATTCCCTTCCCTCCAGCTCATTTTTTCTCCCTTCTGGAATGCATCATATCACATTTGTGTTATGCTTAGTTGCCAGATAATCCTGTGCATGTATGCTCAGAAGTAAGCCCTACTTGGTGTTGCTAGGACTTATTTCTAGGCCTATGTATTATAGCCTTGTTATGCTTAGGTTTCTGCTAGTATGAAGATATGTATTAGAAATACTTCTATTGGGTCATGTATTGAGTTGGTGTATACCTGCATACATAGAAATGGGAATCTCTAATGCATGGGAGTTCTGTTTTCAGCCTACAGAGCTTCTTCTGCCCTTATCTCCAATCAGAGATTGGTGATTGGCCCTAACAGGCCACTTGTAATTAGGGAAAGTTTTGCATTGATCTTAGCTTTAGTTTGCAGCTCTGGGAGGAACTCTGATTTGCAGACAGGCAAGGCTTTGTGTGTGCATATACATAGCACCGTCCATGGAAGCAGTGCCAGACTATAGATAATTAATATGGGTGCATACCTTTAGGACTGCATCCCTATGGACTTAAATACCAATCTCACTATCAAGCTTTGTAAAAAAATCCTCTTAATTATTATTTTTTTGGAATTTTAAGTGGTTGAAACAGTAATCATATGAATAAACATGCTTAGGGATTATCCTTTTTTGTTTGGGTGGCTATAGATAAGCTTGATTTCCATGGTAGCCACATATTTGACTGTTATATTACAGGAAGTATTTTGCAAGCTTTGAAGTTAAATCCAATACTGTATTAGCACCCTTTGCTCTGACATCAGGCTACAACCTATCACATTGTTATACGTAGCTGCAGATGCACTTTCCCAGGTAATGCCGACTGGGAGATTAAAAGCTTAGTCAAGAACTCTATTTTTCAGCCTCTGAGACATGTTTGTATTTGGAAAGGTGTTTTTAGTCTTGTCCTGTGTTTTGTGGCAGCAGCTCCCATTCAGTAGAAACTTTATACAGTGGTGCCTCACATTACGATGTTAATTCATTCCAGCTAAATCGCTGTAGAACAAAAACATCGTATTGCGAAAATAAAAAGCCCATTGAAACTCATTGAAACCCCTTCAATGCGTTCCAATGGGCTGGAAACTCACAGTCCAGTAAAGATCCTCCATAGGGCGGCCATTTTCAGTGGCTGTCTTGCGAGGAATCCGTCCTAGAAAACAGCGGGGAGCCATTTTATTTACCTGGCGGCCACTGTGAAACCGCCAATCAGCTGTAGAAAAATTGTCGTTTTGCGAAGAATCGGTTCCTGAAGCAAGGAACCGATCATCGCAAAGCGAAACAAGCCCATTTAAAAACATCATCGTAATGCGGTTTCGTCGTAATGTGGGGCAATCATAATGCGAGGCACCATTGTAGTTAAAAAGGAAGATGAGTAAAGAATAAGAGTAAAATAAATATTTAATTCATACCTATTTACAGTGTATAGTCCATTTGCTGGTTGAGAATTAAGTACAGTGGTGCCTTGCAAGACGAGCGCTCCATTTTATGATGAAATCGCATTACGACAAAGTTTTTGCAATCGCAAAACGATGTTTCCTATGGGGGAATTTCGCTTCGGGATGATCGGTTCCCTGCTTCGGGAACCGATTCTCGCAAAACGACGATTTTCGGCCAGCTGATCGGCGGTTTCAAAATGGCCACTGGGTAAAAAAAATCGCTCCCCGCTCTTTTCTGGGACAGATTCCTCGCTGCACGGACAGCGAAAATGGCCGCGCTATGGAGGATCTTCGCTGGACAGTGAGTTTCAAGCCCATAGGAACGCATTAATCGTGTTTTAATGCGTTTTTATGGGCTTTTAAATTTCGCTTTACAATGTTTTCGTTCTACAGCGATTTCGGTGGAATAAATTAACATCGTAATGCTAGGCACCACTGTATATTTTGTATTACAATGTGTGTTCCCTGAGTCCCTAAGCTGTAATTTAAATATCTGTGGTATTTGTTTATCCTTTTAATACTACATGTTTTACTAATTTATGGTAGCAGATGAATTCTGCATCCCATCTAAATCTCTTTCCTCAAATCCATTTTCACTGGTCACCCTGTGACTGCAATAAAATGCACAAAAGAAACTTCTCAGCAGTCCTCTTTTCTTCCTAATAAAACCATCTTTTGCGTGAAGTAGGTAGAAACATCCTTCCATTAGCTCTTGAAAAATTGCCTTAATCTAACTTCACTTCAGACATTTGCCTACTTAAAATTTATATTCCGACCATTATTGCCTCTTTTCCTGATTACAGTAATTTTCTCTTCTCTTGTACTTCTCACACGGATTTGAATGCTGCGTTCTTGACTGTAGCAAGTTAGTGACAGCCTCCTTTCTGCAACATCAGTAACAAGCATCTCTCCTTTGCTTCAACCGACATCTGTGGCAACCTTATATCAGTAGATAATATTTGCAGTGACAAAAAGGGAGGCTGTTTCTGTCATATGAATAGATCGATCTCTTCAGCGTGATTGACCTATGTTCTCTCAACCCACCATCCCTAGATGTGCACGTTGACCTTGTTATCTCTATTGCATAGCTCACTATGGACTGACCCTCTGTCGTTGACAGGATAACATATGGAACTAGCTGTTTGACTTTAGAAACTGTTGGAGGTGGTGAGAATGAAAACATATAAAAGCAATGACAACCGAGCTCACTACAGAAAAGGAGGTAATGATTAATAATATTGCTTTAACTATTGCTTGCAAGAGCCAGTGCTAATTAGATCTTTCTCTTTCTGTTGTTTTGTCTGCTGTACATCATACCCAAGCTGCTTTGCAGTACATGGTGGGGCAGATGCAAGGAGCATGTAACTTTCCCCCTGTGGTTGGGAATTTAGCTTTCCAACCTGCAACTTTGCTTTATTGGGTTGTGGGGGAGACAGCTTGTGTGACATAGAGTGTATCACAGAAGGGAGTACACCCCCTCACATTTCATAAATATTTTAGTATATCTTTTCATGTGACAACACTGAAGAAATGACACTTGGCTACAGTGTAAAGCAGTGAGTATACAGCTTGTATAACAGTGTAAATGTGTTTCCCCTCAAAATAACACAACACACAGCCGTTAATGTTTAATCCGCTGGCAACAAAAGTGAGTACACCCCTAAGTGACAATGTCCAAATTGGGCACAAAGTGCCAATATTTTGTGTGGCCACCATTATTTTCCAGCACTGCTTTAACCCTCTTGGGCATAAGAGTTCACCTGAGCTTCACAGGTTGCCACTGGAGTCCTCTTCCATTCCTTCATGATGACATCACAGAGCTGGTGGATGTTAGAGATCTTGCGCACCTCCACGTTTAAGGATAACCCACAGATGCTCAATAGGGTTTAGGTCTGGAAACATGCTTGTCTTTGACATCACCTTTACCCTCAGCTTCTTAAGAAGGCAGTGGCCATTTTGGAGGTGTGCTTGGGGTCGTTATCATGTTGGAATACTGCCCTGCGGCCCAGTCTCTGAAGGGAAGGGATCATGCTCTGCTTCAGTATGTCACAGTACATGTTGGCATTCAATTAACTGTAGCTCACCAGTGCCAGCAGCATTCATGCAGCCCCAGACCATGACACTCCCACCACCATGCTTGACTGTAGGCACAACACACTTGTCTTTGTACTCCTCACCTGGTTGCCACCACACACGCTGGACACCATCTGAACCAAATACGTTTATCTTGGTCTCATTGGCCCACTGGACATGGTTCCAGAAATCCATGTCCTTAGCCTGCGTGTCTGCAGCAAACCGTATGCAGGTTTTCTTGTGCATCATCTTTAGGAGAAGCTTCCTTCTGGGACAACAGCCCTGGAGACCAATTTGATGCAGTGTATGGCATATGGTCTGAGCACTTACAGGCAGACCCCCCACCCCTTCAGCCTCTGCAGCAATGCTGGCAGCACTCATACATCTATTTTCCAAAGCCAACCTCTGGATATGATGCTCAACATGGGCACTCAACTTCTGTGGTCGACCATGGCAAGGCCTGTTGTAAGTGGAACCTGTATTATTAAACTGCTGTATGGTCTTGGCCACCGTGCTGCAGCTCAGTTTCAGGGTTTTGGCAATCTGCTTATAGCCTAGGCCAGTGATGGTGAACCTATGGCATGCATGCCACAGCTGGCACGCGGAGACCTCTTCCTGGGCACGTGAGCAGAGCTCTACCCCTACCCCCACCCACCCCCGCAGCTGAACCTCAAACTGCATGATTGTAAGCCACCTATCCCTGCTACCTTCCCTGGTTGCAGCACTTTTAATCAGTTCTTTTAGAGATCGGAGATAAGGCTGCTTTATTGTTTACTGCTGTAGAACAGCACGGGGCAGTCAATCTGGCTTGTGAATTACTTCCACCGGTGGTGACTGCAAGCAGAAGGGAAAGCTCCAATTAAGGCGGGAAGGAAGGTGCGAGAGAGGGACGGGTGGATTCATCAGCTTGTTTAAATGTAATGAGAGGAAACAGGGACATACTGAACTGATGCAAATGATTGCTGAAAATTTAGGGAGGCAGGGAGAGAGGTTATGTGTGAGAGAAACTGGCTCTTTTGTAAAACCATGAAAAAAAGGAACCTTCCAAAGTGTGTGTGTGTGTGTGTGTGTGTGTGTGTGTGTGTGTGTGTGTGTGTGTGTGTGTGTGTGTAAGAGAAAGAGACACACAGAGAGACTTCTCATAAATCAGAATTAAAAAGGCATCAAAAGCTAATCACAATTGGTGGGTTGCATTGCATTCAAAAGTACCCAGTAAAGTATTTCGGTAAGATTGTATTATGGTATACACTTGATTTTTTTCTGTCCAGCCTTACAAATTGCTTTCTGTTTGACAGAGTGGGAGGTGGAAGTAATTTTAAGGCATTTTCCACATAGTTCTATTTTAAATCCAAAATATGGCGCTGCAATGTCTTTTTCTGGTAAGTAGGGAAATTAACAAAAGAAGCCTAAACATTTTTGTTTTAAAACAGCCTTTGATGAAAAGATTTTTTCTGCCCTCTGCACCATTTGTAATATTTAAATACCTAATATTTTATTATGTGATTATTTAATTGTCGTTATATTTTATGATGTTTTATATGTTGAATTTATTTTTATACTTGTAATTATGTTTTTTGTTTGATTGTGTTGTGAACCACCCAAAATAGCCTGGCTAGATGGGCACGGAAGGAAGGAAGGAACTTTTAACTTTGCAGCAGTAGGTCAAGGTTTGAAAAATTATACTACTATAGAAATCTATCAGAAATATATCATTAGAGCTTCACCATATGTTATGGGATGGAGCTCTGCAATCATGTGATGTAACACTTCTAAAATGCAATGCTTTCCATGTTTATACAAGCGTAAATCCCTTGTAGTCAATGGTGCTTATTCCCAGGGTGTTTATAGGAAGATAGGCTTGATAAATGATTATTCATTAATCTTTCTGGGTTTTTAAAGGATGAAGTAACAGTATGAGTACTTACTCCATTCACTGGTTAAGTATAACATTCAGAATGTCACCTATCTTTAATTGAATTCAATTAAAGGTTCCTTAGGTGATCTTCGTTAAAATACTGGTTAGATTCCGATTATCTGAGACATCAGCAAAGTTCCCAGACTGTTTTTCATTCCCAGGGTTCAAACTGGGAACGTTGCGAAACGCTGCCATGATAGATGTGACCAGTCATGGGATACTCTGCAAAACAAACTGGTGAAGTGAAAACAAAAGTAGCTTTTCTAAGAAAAACATACAACAGAGATAGCAATTTTTGCTGAGAACAGCAAGTACAGTATTTCAAGATTCTGTTTAGACTCTAAATTGAACTAGGCAGAACTGGAATATTTAGCAGAGTCTCACTAACAGCAAACACATAGTGTGTAGCAATCACGTTTCTCTGTTTCTCATCCCCAAAGCAGGCAAAAGTATCATAGTTTATTCCCCAAATCTGAATCCCAGTCTCTCTGCTCCTGGTTTTGGTTTGACTGCAACACCAAACAAAAGGTCTTACAAACAAAAGACTGTGGTTTTCTTTATTGAGCCAATCCATCTCATGTGCAGTCCTCTTTTGTGCATCTCATGTGCATTCCACTTTTTCATGCATTGCTGCCTTTTCCAGTGAGCTTGTCTTCTCATGATGCCACTGTAGTACAATACCCTTTGCTTGGTTATTTTAGATTCTAGTGAGAGTCCACACTTAATTTGCTTTACTTATCTTTCTGAGAAGTCATGATATCTGTAAATCTCATTTCCAACACTATATTTCAAATATATGTAGTGTATAAAACGATTTGCACTTCTATATATAGCTGCTTTTCTGAGGGTAGCTTACTTTGGAGGAAACAAGTTCAGGATTTCAATGTACCATATTTTACCATGTATACGACCCCCCAATGTATAAAACGATTCCCTAATTTTGACCCTTGACGGATGCGGAGGAGCAGCTAATGGGCAACTGGTCCTCCACCTCCATCTCCTGCTGCTGCTGTCTCCGCTGCCCACCCAATTACCCCCTCCAGTATGACTGCTGGGGCTTACCTCCAGCTCACATCGCTGCCTTGTCCCCTGCCCTAAGGAGATCATGGGAGGAGGGGATCTGGCAGCTGCAGCAGGAAGAGGTGCCTGAGAGCGCAAGAGTGCTTGTTTGCCTCCGCCTCTGCTTCCTCCTGCCTCCACCACCGGAGGGGACAAGGCAGGTGATGTGAGCTGGAGGTGAGCCTCGGTAGTCGCAGTGGAGGAGGTAATCTGCCGGATGGGGAAGGCAGCAGCAAGAGGCGCCCGAGCGTGTGTGAATGCTCCTTCGCCTCTGCCTCCTGCTGGTGCGCCTCGGGGTCCCCAGAGGGGACAAGCCCTGCGCTCTGGAAGAGGCAATTGGGCAGTGGCAGCAGCGGCAGGAAGAGGCGCCCGCGTGACTGCTTCCTTCTGTGTATAAAACAACACTCATTTTTCCCTCTAATTATTTTAGAAAAAAGTTTCATTTTATACACAGAAATATATGGTGCTCAATAAGCTTTATAAATAGGGTGCATTTAATTCAGTGTAGCATTTTGCACTTGACTTTTTTCTAAAAGAGCTGTCAGTTGGAGGAATCAATAAGAACCAGACAGACAAAATGTGTAAATGACATGAATTGTTTTTTCTAAACTAAAACCTCAGTATTCAGGTTTAATTGCAGTGTAGGTACTTCAAAATAAATAATTTGGTTTTGTGTTGCCATTTGGTCACTCAAGCTCAAAAAGGTTTGCCATCACTGGCCTAGGCCATCATTATGTAGAGCAACAATTTGTTTTTTCAGGTCCTCAGAATCACAGAGTTGGAAGAGACTACAGGGGCCATCGAGTCCAACCCCCTGACATACAGGAACTCCATCAAAACGCTCCCAAGAGATGGCCATCCAGCCTCTGCTTAAAAACCTCCAAAGAAGGAGACTCCACCACACTCCGAGGCAGCACTTTCCACTGCCGACCAGCTCTGACTATCAGGAAGTTCTTCCTGAGATTCAGGTGGAATCTCTTTTCCTGCAGTTAGAAACCAATGCTCCTTGTCCTAGTGTCTGGAGCCGTGGAAAACAAACCTGTCCCTTCGTCAACATGACATCCCTTCAGATATTTAAACATGGCTATCATGTCCCCTCTTAACCTTTTTGTAAGGCTAAACATTCCCAGCTCCCTAAGCCACTCCTCACAGGACATGGCTTCCAAACCTTTGACCATTTTGGCCGCCCTCCTCTGGACCCGTTCCAGGTTGTCAACATCCTTCTTGAATTGAGGTGCCCAGAACTGGACACAATACTCCAGGTGAATTCTGACCAAAGCAGAATAGAGTGGTACTATCACTTCCCTTGAGTTAGATACTATACTCCTATTGATGCCACCAAGAATTGCATTGGCTTTCTTGGCAGCCGCATCACACTGCTGACTCATGTTCATTTTGTGGTCTACCAAGACTCTTAGATCCTTTCAGTAGATCCTTTTCATAACTTGGGTATGAGCAGTAATTTCTTACATGGTTTCACTAGGCATATTTTGTTGTTGTTGTTTTTAGGATAACATGAAGAGGGTAGGCAGAAGAATCTTTGTGCTGCTTGAAGTGGCAGGAAGAATCTGTGTTACATTGTTAATGTATACTGTTAACATTTATGTCAACACCAAAGATGTAAGACAAGCACGTCCTTAATAGAACCCTGTATATTTGTTTTGTTAAATCACAATTTGCTACATTTTGATTTTTTAAAAATTTACCATATAATCATCCAGCTTATTTTCTCACTAGACTTTTGCTTGCATTCTCAAAAGGCAAAGCTTTTTGTCCTTCATCCATTGGTGGACATGATTGTTTAAATAGCACCAGTGTCAAGAGTTTTATCTCAGTTCATTGAAGAATGTAAGAAATATAAATGAGATGTAACTTGTAGCTGTGCATGATAGGTGAATCTCTTATGCATGACAGTGCAGGAAGTCACCTTTCCTCAGATCCTTGGTAGCCTATGTTCAAGAGATGTTCTGGAAGACAAAAGGAAGGAAGGGGGAGGTTAACACACTGAATCAGAACAGAGAAATTTTCTCTGCTCAGTCTGAGAATGTTCCTAGCAGTTTTGCTGAGGCATTGCATTACAAAGGAAGTATTGTGTGTAGGTCATTTAAGGAGTCATAGGATGGCCTGAAAAAGCTTGCTTCCATCATTTGTTGCAGTCGCAGCATTTTATCTGTCTTGCACTGAGACACAGAAGTCTTATATATGGATACAGTCATAACTGAATCCCTGAGTAACATTTTTAGTTGCATTTTTAAAATTTTAAATGTTTTTAATCATTCATTATTATAGTTTAATTGTTTTTAATGTATTATTTCTTGTGGTTTTTATTCTTCTGTGAGCTGCCTCAAGTCCTCTTATCAGAAGAAAGATGGCCTATAAATAAGATAGATAAATAGATATATAAATAAGTTTAAATCTTACATTGTGTGTGTGTGAGTGTGTGTGAGAGAAACAGAATCAAAACTAAAGGTTCATATTCTAATGTGGGTGATAATGACTGTATCTGTATTAGCCCTTTTTATTTCAGGCTTAATTTATTGTAAATACATGCTTCAAGAGTTATTAAAGTGTAATTAGCTCATGAAAATGAAGTACTGAGATAACGATGCCTTGGGATTGGAAATTAAACACAGAAAGACGCCTTCATGAATTTTATTGTAGGCATCACTTCCTTTGGAAAATGCTAGGAAGAAAATGAGAAGGCATTATTAAGCGAAGGCCTCTTGTGGATCTGTTGCATGTGTGCATGTATAAAAAGGGGAAAACGTGCTCGAATTTTAGTGCAGCATGCTTGTTGCGTGGTTGCTGCTAACAACAGAGAGAATTCAGCTCTTCAGATCATCAGACATCTGGTTAATTATGTTGGACTTTGGTCTAGCAGGGGGTGACTTGAAGGACACAGCATCTCTTTAGTGAGCCCCATAGTCCAATGATTAAACTGCAGTACTCCAGCCAAGACTCTGCTCATGACCTGAGTTCAGTTCCAATGGGTTTCAGGTAGCCAGCTCAATGCTGACTCAGTCTTCCATGCTTCTCAGGTCAGTAAAGTGAGTACCCAGCTTGAGTGCTCTAACACTTTGGGCTGATACGCAAGTTGAAACAATAATAATAATTTTAAAATGAGGTTCGTTTGTTTGCTAATTCGTGTAAGAGAACATCTTCCCAGGCTGAAAGTATCTTGGGGATCAGCAAACTTAAGACTTCTGAACCAAATGTTTCAAAGAGAGATTGTAGTGGAACTGGAGATTACTTTGTTGTACCCATTTTCACTAGAGTTGCTTTTGGAAAACTATATTAAGTATCCTGTGTGTTGTGTTCCTTCCTGGAATCTTGACCTTTGGAACAAAGAGGACCTTGAAATCAGTCTGTCCTGAGATCACTAACAGTAACTGCAGTAATTTTTTAAAGCTACCCAAGTGTCCTGCACTGAATTCAGACATGCACTTATAACTTGGGAAGGTAGGCCTGCAAAGATTAAATGAAGCTTGTTACCATAGGTCCACTACCAAAGTGGTACAATCTGCTGAAAGCGGAAAACAAGAGTTAAAATTTACGGTATTTATTTTATTTTATTCATATTCTAGATTGCAGCCTTGTAACATGATATATACAATTCGATATCAATCTAAAAGATACTGTATTTTTCCATTTATAAGATGACCTAATGTATTAGACGACACCCCTCCCTTTTCTGACCCCAAATTAGAAAATTTGATCCCTGCTTTTCCCTTCCTTTTGCTAAGCCATGGAGCTTGGCAAAAGGGAGGGATAAGCAGGAATCAAAGGCCTCCCTTTGACTCCTGCTTTCCCCTTCCTTTTTACTAAGCCCTGTGGCTTCGCAAAAGGCAGGGAAAAGTGACGGTCTTTTCCTTTCCTTTTGCGAAGCCATGGGGCTTAGCAAAAAGGAAGGGAGAAGTGCTGCTTTGCAAAAGGCAGGGGAAGCGTATGTCAAAGTGACCACCGCTTTTCCCTGCCTTTTGCGAAGCGCTGCTTCTCCCTTCCTTTTTGATAAGCCCCGTGGCTTCGCAAAAGGCAGGAAAAAGCAGTGGTCACTTCGATAGTGCTTTTCCTTTCCTTTTGCAAAGCCATGGAGCTTAGCAGAAGGAAGAGAAAAGGGGCAGTTAAAGGGTTCCAGTGGTGGAGGAAGCAGGAGGAGGAGGCAGAGACTGAGGCAGAAAATCAGCCCAGCTCGGCCACCTCTGGCTGCTGCCCATTGACTGCTGCTGCTGCCACCCAGTCACAAGGAGACGATCGCTGGATGGGGTGATTGAGCAGCAGCAGCAGCCAGAGGCGGCCGAGCCGGGATGATTATTTGCCTCAGTCCCCACCTCCTACTGCTGCCTTCCGTGTATAAAAGCAACCCTCAATTTTTTTCTCTAATTATTTTAGGGAAAAGTGTAATTTTATACACGGAAAAATATGGTAATACGTACAGAGTTAATGTCTTATCCACATACTATACACCACATATTAAGTCACAAAATGTCTAACAGGCATATAGTATACATAATATATTGTCAAGGAAATGCCTTGGGGCGTGCTAGACAAATATACAAATTTTACAGATGGAATTATGCTAATCAAATACAGTGGTGCCTCGCACAGCGAGGTTAATCCGTCCCGGATTAACCCTCACTGTGTGAAACATCGCTGAGCGGTAAGAAAAAACCAATTGGAATGCATTAAACAGTGTTTAATGTGTTCCAATTGGGCCGAATACTCACCGTTCAGCGATACTTCCCTATGGCCGGCAGCCATTTCTGCGCCCTCCCCTCACTGAACGAGGGCGCGAAAATGGCTGCGATCAACTGTCCGGTGGGTCCAAAATGGCCGCCGGAACAGCCGAAATGGCCGGTCGCAGCATTTTCGCGCCCTTGGTAAGCGAGGGGAGGGCGCGAAAACGCTGCGCCCGGCCATTTCGGCTGTTCCGGCGGCCATTTTGGACCCACCGGACAGTTGATCGCAGCCATTTTCGCGCGATGCCATTTCTGCGGCCATTTTGAAGCCGCGGAACAGCTGATCGGCGGGTCGCAAAGTGAAGGTCGGTAAGCGAACCGCTTACTGACCTTCGCTCTGCGATTTTCGCCCATTGGAGGCATCGCTCTGCGATCGCATTAGCGATCACAAAAGCGTCACCGTAGAGCGAATTCATCACTCTACGGGGGGCTCGTTCTGCGAGGCACCACTGTATAAACTTCTAGGTATTTTGTTGATTTTCTTGTGAATTAGCACAATGTAAGGAGATCCCCATGGTCTGAACCGATTATTTTAAATTAGGTAGTGTGGTTTCCCCTTCCCAAAGTCAACTTGTTTTGCTTTTCACATATATTGAAGCAGTTCTCCAATTACTACAGAATCAGAAATTGATTGAGGGTTTGTTTATTTATCATTGCATTGGTAACACTGCAGTTTGCCCTCCCCCTGTTTAGAAATGCTTTCAAATTGCTTCACACTGCCATTAGCTATGTATAATTGTCCACTTATGTCTCTCAAAAGGATTCCTTTGAGAGTCTGGTGGTCCCCGATAAATTTTTTGATAGCACTGTTTCCTTGTTAAGGCTCAGTATATTTTAGTATAGAAGCCATTGATTATAGGGAAGAACTCCTAACGTACAACAGATGCCTAACAGAAATGTAAAAAGATAAAGTTGGATATAAGAGACAAGCTGGTTGCTTAAATGCTTGCGGTAAAGTGATTTTTCACTTCTGCAAGTTGTATTTGTACATTGGAGCAAGAGTTAAGGTTTCCTTATGTTACACATGTTGCTGTTCATGACAGATGTGTGTTCGGCTATTGTTCCACTGATACACTCAACAAGCTTCAAGGCAGGGCCTCGCCCCCCCCCACCCCTGTTGTCATTTTCTGCTCATGGAAAGTACCATATCTGCAAAGGAGAGGCTCTTACCTGTCTGCAGGCTATCCATACAAGCCAATAACCATGTAGGACCTACACACCAGCAGGAATGTCTCCACAGGTGACACATCACTTTCTTTGTGTACAAGACTGTGACTGAGAAGAACAGGGGCTGATCATTCTTCTTTGAGGGTAGCAACTATATCTGTAGGGATAACAGTGGAGTACTTATAGGATGAATGAGATAACAGGAAAATGTTCCCATATGTTCCTTGGGTGATGGATGAATAAAACCTTAAAAGGCTTGTGACCTGTTTATAAAGCCCTAAATGGCTTTGGGACATGGATACTTGAAAGAGCACCACTCCCTGTAGAAATTTGCCCAGTCACTAAGAGCTGCTGGGAAGGGCCCCCTCTGTCTCCCACCATTGAGAACAGTTCATTATACGAGAGGGCTTTTTCTTTTCTTTTCTTTTCTTTTCTTTTCTTTCTTTCTTTCTTTCTTTCTTTCTTTCTTTCTTTCTTTCTTTCTTTCTTTCTTTCTTTCTTTCTTTCTCTTTCTTTCTTTCTTTGCAGAATTAATGTAAAAAAAGAAAGAAATTGAACTAGCAAAGAAAAAGGAAACAAGAAAGAACAAAATAAAATGAGAACAGTATATGCAATGATGTTAGTAATCACTATGAACCACCATTGCAAAGTTTCAATATGAATATAGTTGTAACCATCACTTCATACAATTCTAGTTAAACATATACAGTAAATCAGTACTGTATAGACTTTCCAGGTGTCCAAGTTATTGTCCCAGTGAAATTGGCATCTGTATAATACTTGTTCAAATGTAGTTAATGCTAACGGATCCTCTGACCATTGTCTAGCAGAGGGTGGATGTTTATCCTTCCAAGCTCAGAGTATGTTAACCACCATAATGGCACATAAAGTCCAGTTTTGTTGCTCATTTGTTAGACCCCATAGGACAGAAATATAATGAATATCTACAAATACTAAAGATATCCCCAATACTGCATTAATACATTCAGTGGCTTCAAACCAAATTGGTGGACAAGCCCAGATCACATGTCTTGAGGATGCATTTCCAGTATCACATCTCCAACATCTGAGAGAATTTGACAATTCCTTTCTAAACAACCATTGTGGAGTCTAGTATACTCTAAATACTATTTTTATCAGATCAGTCTAATTTCAAATCTAAGGAAACATCCCATATACTGTACATTCTGATACAATTTTCTATTGTTTAGATTGTATGCTACCTTCTAATTCTCCATCCCATATCTCTCTAAGCTCTTGAATGTCTCTCTTATAAAGAGCCATTAAACATTTATAAGCTGTGGTTAGAGCCTTAGGTTTCTGAATAGGTCTGATAATTCCTTCCAACAACTTAGGAGATTCTGAATCACTCAGTGCAGATGGGCCGGAGATAGACACCCGTTTAAGCTGGAGAAACTGCTATTCTGCACTCACAGGGAGATGATATTTAGCCTCTAAAGTGGAGAACATTAGAAATTCATTGTCTGAGCCTATCAACTGGTCTAAAGTATATATACCACATTATACCCACTTCTTCCACAAGAACAGCTTCCTCTCTATCCTCAGATCTGGATTCCCCCATAAAGTTATTTTTAGCGTGGGCATGCAGATCAAATTGTTACTGACAAGCCAATATATACCTTCTCACTCTAATTGCTAAAACCAAAGGAGAAGGAGTGCTAAATAAGCTGTCTCTAAAATTAATCAAACTGGGGTATTTGCAGAAACAGAGACTTAACCACCATTTACATGTGCTAAAAGATATGCCTTGTGGTACAAATAATATCTGGGAAATTAAACTCATCTTCTGATATCAGCAACTGCATTTTCTTGAGTGAGTAGCAAGGTGGAGAATTATTCTGAATAAACCTCTGAAACATTCCATTGATATTTTCAAAAACATACTTGGGGAATATGCAGTGAAATACCAAAAAGTACATGTATTGTTTTTATTAAATGTATTAACCTTATCCCAAATGCTAAGTTTACCCCAAATGCTAAGTGATGCCTATCTTTCTAGATAATTAGAACTCTCTCTAATCAGCTTATTTAACTCTTCTTAATCCTTTGAGAGGCATAGGATAAAATACCTAAATATTTCAATGCTTCTGGATGCCAACAAAATTGCTATTTACTATATGATGTAGATGTTTTATAATTACCTACTGGCATTAGATTTTCACCAGCTGATTGTGTATACTGATAGTCTATCAAAATAATAAATTATTTTTATTAATTCCAGTATAGATATTTCTGGTCTGCTAATAAATAGGAATAGCACAGTAGCACCCCAACTGTAGAATGCTCTTCTCCTGGACACCCAATTGGTGCCAACATTGGCATCATTTGACTGTCAAGTCAAGATGTACTTATAAAGAGCCTTTGGAAGTTGAAGATCATGGCCTATGTTTTTAATCTTTGAGTGTTTTAATTTTGTGTTGTTTTTCACCATTGTGACGTGGCCTGGGAGAAGACATCTCAACACATTCAATGCAAGCCCCTTCAAAACAAAACAAAAGTGATAATGCAGTATAAGTATAATTAAGAGGACACACACTAATTGAATTAAAACCTTAAAGCTTGCATGGTCCAAGTCACCTGCAATGTGATAATACAGCTATTTTTAAACAATTTATTTTTTTCTTCATTATTAACATGCATTTTATTCTGTTGTTCAGCCCTCATTAATAATGAAATTCTGTTTCACCATAAATTAAAATTTCGATATGTATTCTAGCAGAACTGAAGAAGACAGCTAGCAGAATAGAATTTTTGACCAAATGACGGAATGCAGTTGGTGGTTAGTCTGATGATTAAAAGCATTTGTGATTCAGTGCAGGTCTAGCTTTTTCATGTACAAAATGACATCTAAGATATAGAGTGGAGAAAGTAGTTACTGGAAATGTAAAAATGAGCTGCATGTCTACAAAATCACCAAGGAAATTGGAAAAAAAAGAGAGAGAGAGAGACTTCAGAATTATTGAAATGAAAGGCAGTCATATTCCTGATTTGCTACACTTTGCAGAAAATGACCTTCGATTTTATGCTAATGATCTATTACTGCAAGTTCTGCCTGCATTTTTGTATGTTGTACTTGCTGGGGTTTGTTATCATTATTACATCTCTTCCGTTGTCACTAGCAACAGGAAACCCATTCTAGTTATATGATAATCTCTGTGCCCACAATTGTACCTTGACAGTGGTGCTAAAATAAGATCAGATTAGAAATTAACTCACAGTACTCCTTTTGTCTTGCTTATAATTCTAAAGATTCTACCATTTCACTGTTTAAATTCTAGTTGTATTTAGCATCCTAATGATATTGATTTCTGCAACAAAGTCAACATATGAAACGCCTCATTGACAGTTTTGATGCTAGTTTTCTCACTCAGATGTGAAACTGGTGTGAAAATGAACCAATGCATGTTTGATTGTAAGACTCAGACTGGTTCTGAGGAAGATAACAATTTATTCCCTATCCCACCCCCTTTTTTTGCCTTCTTTTGGTCTTCTTTGCTGTAGGCATTCTTACTCCTAGCATATAAAGAAATAACTGAGTTTGCAAGGAGATTAATTAATGGCCAACGTGGGGGTCAACGTTGCTTTGACGTAATATTTTTTGTAGCTTGTGCTTCTAATGTTGTCTAGCTCTAGTTTATAGTATAAACCTTATTTATTCCAAAACTTCAAGATAAATTAATTTTATAGTGTCTATGAATGAAAACCAAGAGCACAGTTTCAATTTTCAGGGAGGGAAATGTACCAGATGATGTAGTTTCCAAATATACATTCTCAGATGTTTGCTCTGTAGCTAGAAAGTAAGTAACAGTAGCCAAGCTTCCTTGAAAGATCATTTTGTTAGCGGTGCAGTCTTCCCCTGCAATGTTCAACCATAAGAATAAGTTGCCTGTTTTAAAATATCAGCTTGACTTACTAGCCGAGTCCATATCCCCACTGCAACCCCTTACAATTTCTTGTCTCTAGCCTCGTAACATGCATATAGCTCTTGAGAGAAGCAAGTACTTGTCTCATTTTTTCCACAGTATGAAGAAGAAAGAATGGAACAGATTCTCCTTCTCATCTTTTCCAAGTGGCTCTGTAAGAGAGAGTCTTCTTTCCAAGTCCTTTGGCACACAGAGTAGATTGGGTGTGTGTGAGGGTGGAATCTTGCTTGCATGGAGATTTGGCTCAGATGAGAAGGGGGTAAAAAAGGGAAGAATCTCTCCCAGTGGCTCATATCTCATTAATCCCTTCTCTTCACTTCTGTCCCAGGTGTTCTATCTTTGTCAGAAAACACAAGGAGAAGGTGGAGCCTCTCTCACTTTTGTAGAGAGATGGAGAAAGCTAAAAATATGATCATGACCTGCCCTTCTCTGCTAGTGAGAAAATATTTCATCTTCTCACATTTTCTAACAAGGCTAGGAAGAAAAGCAAGCCTCCTTATAATTGAGCTTTTTGGAAAGGAAGAAAATCCCTGCGCTTCTTCCTGTTTCCAATCTGCAGTGTGAACAGAGATTGTCAGAGACTGTTGGCACATCTTGTTCAAAGTCCCAGAATACTGGCCTCTGGCATTCTGTGTACTGGAATTGTGGCTGTCTAGTGCTGTAGTGTGTGTTCTCGGTTCATGAGGAAAAGGTAAAAAGCAGAGGTGAGCTGGATTGCCTTGCATGAACCTCATGCTGGAGTTTGCACTCTTCCCTTATTGCCTGGTTTGCTGCAGCAGCAGAATGGCCATATCTTTGCTTTAAACAAGAGGGACGTGGTGGCGCTGTGGGCTAAACTGCAGAAGCCTGTGCTGCAGGGTCAGAAGACCAAGCAGTCGTAAGATCGAATCCACGCGACGGAGTGAGCGCCCGTCGCTTGTCCCAGCTCCCGCCAACCTAGCAGTTCGAAAGCATGCAAATGCAATTACATAAATAGGGACCACCTCGGTGGGAAGGTAACAGCGTTCTGTGTCTAAGTCGCACTGGCCATGTGACCACAGAAGATTGTCTTCGGACAAACGCTGGCTCTATGGCTTGGAAACAGGGTTGAGCACCACCCCTAGAGTCGAACACGACTGGACAAAATTGTCAAGGGGAACCTTTACCTTTACCTTTACCTTGCTTTAAACAAAAGTCCATAAGGGACCTGCACCTTGTTCTCAAACTCAACAGCACTTCAAGAAGCTTCTGGCAGCATCTCTGAGTTTGTAAACGAGGCTCCCACTCCCCATGCACCTTGTTTTAAAAGGAAATGTGGCATCTTTGCCCCTGCCACACCACAAACTTTCAAAAGCAATGTCCAAAATCCTGTTGCTTAGCATAATAAACTAGAGTAAACTATTGACACAATGAGGATTTGGTAAGTCAATTCCTCCATAAGTTCCATTGATTCAAATGGGCCTACTCCAACTGGGAGTTGCTGTGCTAAAGTAACTTGCCGTTAGAGTAGGCTGATTTCAATCAAGAAACTACTGGAGGAATTGGCTCACCAAATTCCCTTTGACTCAGTGGGTCTATTCTAATATGAGTTACCACACCAAGCCACTGGATTTTGGCCAATATAGTCACCTTTATAACTGAGGTGGGCAAAATGCAATGGAGAGGAAGGTGGCAGGGCCTGCAAGAAAGAAGTAGGGTACACATATGGTCCACTCCTGTAACAAAGCCTAAATGCCTCATGTAGGTGGGGATCTGCTGCAGAAGACACTCCTGAATTGTCTGAAATGTTGCATGGGAGACAGAGTTCTTCAACAAAATGTTCCCATTAAAAATGTTTCTTGAAGGTGGAAAGATTTTGAAAACAACAATGACTCTATGTTAGAGGCTGGTAGCAGTATATAGATAAAGCTGTTGTGCCCTGATTCAAAATTATGCTGATTATAGTTGTGATTGTGAACGATACATGGCTAAGCTGAGTTAAATGAACCATATCTATGAACTAGCAAATAAATAAATAAATAAACAAAACCTTACCATCCCATTGGATTTATTCTGTGCATGTATTCCTTCATCTAAGATGCACTTCCAGTACCCTGCTCTATGTTCAGTTAAGTCAATCTCAGAAATCATGATCTTTTCATGATTATTCTAGGCTTGCTGAATAATCTCACCGAAGAGGTTCTTCATCCAAGCACATCCTGATGGCCTTTAGAGCAAGACCTATGCATTAAGGAAAGATATCTTAGAAGTAGTGTGGCATGTAATGCTTCTGGCTGTGTTAGCTTTGCAGCTTTATTTATTGTTGTGGACTGTCTTGAGCATAGAATAAAATAGACATAAATCTTTTAAACCAACAGCTGAGTAACAGATGTTTGCTTTCCCTCTGTTTCTATAGCTTAACAAACTAGTCTTAACATTCTTATTTATGTCATCCTGATTATTTTTAATACATTTAAGTAGTTTTGTGAAAAAGATAATTTTAATTTGGGGTCTTCATTTTGAATCATAGTTTTTACCTCCTTTTATAATGATTACATTTTTCAAGTGCAGCCTTTGATTCTATAAGGACTGTGTAATAAGGTAGCGAAGCAAACCTTTCAGCCACCTGATTATTCTTCCATTGTCTTGAATAGCTTTCGTGCATGCATCTACTTTTCTCCTTTGGGTTCTTGCAGGGTAGGTGTTCTAATGTCTGTTTCAGTTTCTCATCATCATCTTGGTTCCTTGATCAGAGCTTAATGAAAAGATGAAGGAAGAAGGAAAGGTGTGGCCGGAGCAGTTTTTTGCAACTGTCTGATCTGCAGAGGAGACTAAATGTACTCAGATACACCAAGTAGAGCCTTCATTTATATATACATTAGAAATATGTGGGCAGTTTATTTGAAATCGACTAAACTGGACAGTGTATTAAAACCTGGCTAATATTTATCACACATTCAAGGGGAATGTGGGTTGTACATCTCTCTGTGTGTAGATGTCCCCCTTTGCGACATACACATGCATGTGTGTGTGACCTATTACCATGTGTAAAACTGATTTTCCTTCACATACGCATGGAGATTCACACTGTTCCTTTTCTGGCACAAGTCTCCTCTAAGAATGTTTCTTTTTTTACACATAGTATCATTTGCTTCCCTTCCCATGAGGATTAAGGCATTCAGAGAGAGAGACTATCATTTCATACCAGACACTATTCCTTCCCTTAAAATGAAGGACTACTTAAATGGGAATGGTCCCAGAAATAACAAACACTGGAAAAACTAAAATTGCTCTTCAGTATTTAGTAGCAGAATGTTTTGGCATTGTCATATGTACAAGTGTAACAGGATAAATATAATAGCTTCTTGTGGTATGTACTGTGAGGATCTTACAGGGAGCTGGACAGTGAGTCCTGTGGCTAGTGATGAAGGACCTTTAGTACAGCTGGCTTACAAAACAGATCTCAGTGGATTTCATATGAAATTCTCCCTCAGCTCCACTGTAAATTTAATGAGAAAGTTCTGCTGCACTGAAATCTTGTGGTCTTTGACCAAAACACCCCAGTTAATTTGTCCCAGGTGATGCTATATTTGTGAGAGGTATGCATTTAAATTCAGTTAGGAGGTTATAGTCTAGGGTCTGCATTAACATTCCACTAACCCTGCAGCAGATAACCAAATGGGTTAAAACAGATATATCTTCAAACAGCAAGCATGTTTTCTGCGTTAGTGTTATGTATCTGTAAATACAGTGTCAGTTAAATTAAAAGAATTCAAGTACATTAAGTAATGATGCTGTCGCTGCTGAATTTATTTAACAAGGTGATCAACCTCTACATTTGGCTTGGAAAATTATTTTAAAAGTATTAAAATGCATGCCAGCTGTTTCACAGTTTTGAGGCTCTCTTCCTCTGGAGATGTTCCAACCTCCAAGTCTCAATTTAAAAAATTGTTAAATTTTCTCATTTAGGCTGCCTTTTAGTAACTGAAGGCTCTGAATACTCTTAATTTTATTCCTTTGGGAGCTTTGATGTTTTATTTTAAATGTTGCTACTCATCATCCATTCTGATGCTCTCTGAATGGTGGAGGCTAAGAAAGAGACTAAATACTGATTATGAGTGCCAGGAGAAACAGCTGCTGTTAAAATTCAGTTTAATATCTGAATGCACAGTGGTTTCTCCTAAGCATGTTCAATTATATCAACAATAGGTTTCTGCATCTTTTGTATGATGCACAAGCTCAACTTTATTAATTTTCCATCTGAATCTTTTATTATATGTTAATAAAAATATAATTAAGATTGCATTTTTAAAAACTGAAGAGCTTTGAGGAATAGTTAAATTAGCTCCCAGCTCCAGAAAAACAATTTTAGTATGCTGGGAAATATGCATTAGTAGCAGCATGAAATGAGAAACTCTGAATATTTCAAGTCGAAATATTACTATTTTATTTTTGTTTTCTGTCCACAGGACAACAATAAAGGTTGCTGGAGGAGTCAATACTTGTTTTTGGAAAAACCTAAAGGCCCAAAGTGAATTTTGAGGTGTATGTATTCCAAGACGAAATAGAAAAACTCAGCTATTGGATAAAATCTGAAAAAACAGGTGTAGTGATGACCCTATTACTTACACCTGCTAGCAGAAGTCCACTGGCAAAAACCACAGCAGCAAACCGCTTCTAGTTGAAAGTCTGAATAGGTCTTTGGTGTCTCATACCTGTCTTGTGACTTGGCACATGGCAACAAATGTCAGCTTCTAAACTAGCAGCAATTTGCTGCTGAAATTTATACTCACCAACTCTCAGCAATTTAATTCTTTAATTGGATTCTCACCAATATTTGATGATATTTTCAAAACAGTAATTATTTTTTTACTTCCTTGAAGAATTGTGTTATCTCTTTTCAAGAAGCATTTCTTGACTTTGGAAAAATGTATTGAGCTGACCATAAAATATGATTTGTATTATCAATAAAATTAATATGCAGAATATATGCAGACCAGGTGGTAAGTGGCTTAGCTATCTTTGTTGATCTGATGTTAAATACTGATTATCAACATCTCTGTTCTTCTGTCCAGGGAATGGCTTTTACTTGGCAAAGGTATCTTGGTGAAAGACTCCAATATAATTGGTGGCATCCAAACTGAAATGGATACAACTTTATATACAAAATGATTTGCACAGTAATAGCAGCAGTCCACACATGGTTCCCTAGTTTTATTTTAGAAATGTTGTAAACATTTTTACATCCTGCAGCAGCACTGAGTAGATGCACTGTTGATACAGTACTGTGAGATCACTATCACAGCTGCCATGGAAGATGCCTTCAGAGGGTCTCTAAGCCACCTTCAGTGTGCAAGGGGGAAACACACACACACACACATAAAGGTGAATCAAGAATTTATTCAACTTAGTTATTCAAAGTATTATGCAGATAGATGTGGCATATTGTGGAAATAATTATAGCAAAGTATAGCAAATTCCTGTGGGTATTTTGTGGATGAATTGCCAAGAACAGAATGGGTATGATGCAGTTAGTAGGTATACACGGTGCAGCTCCATTTTCTCTTCTCTCTTGAAATTTGAGAGGTATGAAACCAAATCTGACAGATACATGATTGTTGAATATATTATTTAAGTATAGTTTTAAACCATTAAATGGAAAAAATTCTTTGGATATGAAAGATTATTCTGTTTTTATTTCTGTTCATGTTAGTGTGGTAGATTACATTGTGTTCCTTTTACTCATTTCTTTTAAAAATGAAATAACAACTAACAATGAGCTCATGGTTCCATTCTCTAACTTTAGATGTTAGACTGATGATGAAGACCTCCTGTTTATTTCATTGAGTCAGATTTTTTTTTATCACAGAAGATCTAATGATTGCAGCATCAGTTCGATAATCAGAATTAGCTCATTTTCTGAACTCATTTATCTAGAAGCTAGTGAATCAACACAACTGATGTAATTTTTCCAAGATATTAGTCATGTTAAGAGGATTCTAGTAGGGTTTTTTTTAAATAGCTGTTGGGAAACTATAATGTGTTTTAACATGGAACGTAAGATTGCCAAAAGAGCAGTTAAGAAGCAGTAAGACAGTTAAAAAGACAGGTTTTTGGGAAGTAAATCTTGGCTCAAAGAGTTACATGCTGTGCCACCCATAAGTTTTCGTGAAGTTGCATAGTCTCAGAACACCACCAGAAAGAGGGACTAGTAGACCACTTCTGAATATTTCATACTTGGGCAGGTCAGCACAAGTCAGAATCATCTTGTTAATTACTGAAGCCTTTAAAAAAAAGAAATATGAAAGCAAACAATGGGAGAGAAAGACTCCTCCCAAATCTGTTTGAATATAAATATTGAGTTTAAGGACAGACTTTAGAATCCCAAACAGCTTCTGCATTATAGATCCTATTTTAATCCAAGGAAAGGATGACTGTGAATCAAAGTATGGATCACATTTCTCAGTTCTTCTGTGACTTCTATATAGGAACATGTAGGATGGCATTGTAATACTTTTGTATGATATTCATCAGTCTTGCTAAAGCGAAAATGAGTAGCTAAACTCTGTGAGAGACATTTCAACAATATTAAAGTCCTAAATCATCTTTGACAATTGTGAGAAATTGAAAGCTTCCTCCTATTCCCCTTGGAGAGGGGAGAAAGGAAGCTTTCAATTTTTTTCTAAGTGAAATATTGCAGTGTGTCTTGGGGCTTTTAAAAAATTGATTCCTTTCTACCCCTATGTGGGGGAGTGAGAGGAAGCTTTCAGTTTCCTGATATCATCAAGTGGTTTTGGCAAAGGCATAGTTTAAACCACCTGCTTTGGTTTAATCATAGCAATCAACACACTGGAATGAAACCAAAACAGAGTGACCGTACTTGCACCGAAGAAACAGTAGCCTCTGAAATAGGCAGGTAGGCAAAGAATCAAGGAGGAGCTGATTCATTATGGCTTGTACATCATTTGATTACCAGGAAAAAGAGGAAACCAGCCCATCTCAAGTGAGACAAATCCTTATCTGTTCTCATCCTAAGCTTCACAGTTACAACTGGATCTTTCTTAAGAGATAAAGGACATTTGGTTATCCTTTTATGAGGTTTGCACAACTGCACAACTTGCAAATAAACCTGCTTTGGTGGGTGGTCATTGGTCAGTAAACAAAATTTTATTTATAAGTTGATTGCAAAAATATCACACATTTGAGAGTACTGTACATCTTTGGAGGGATAGCATTTTATACTCTTACGATATTGAGACTGGCATCTTGTATTGTTTGACCCACAACTATGGGGAGTTGTTTAGAAATAATGCCAGAAATATCCATAAGTGAGCAGGGCACCAGGCTGTTGTAAGATGTATCTGCAGGTCAGATTACCAGTCAAATTAAGCACAGAAGAACCTGTGTTTTAATGCAAAAGTACAAGCAGTCTACACACTTCGTTGTCTGTCCTTAAAAAAAAAAAGTTCTATTTTACTCCGTTTGCTAGGTGATTCTTTAAACAGGACTTGGACCACAAAGCCTTATTTATATTTATTTATTTATTTGATTTTTACCCCTCCCCTCTAGACCATGTCTACTCGGGGCGGCTTACAAAGCCTTTCATAACACAAAGCGCTCTTCAAATGGAAGATTGCAAATGTCCAGTCTAAATAGTCTGCATTTTGTGAGTTTTAAGGGAGGGGTGAGATAGAGAGAGTGTGTGCGTTTGAGCTGAAGAATATGAAAATGAAGAGCTAACCTTAAAGCTACATCAATTGATAATTGGTTCAGTGAGAAATATCACTTTATCTTTACCATTTTGTGATTCAAATCACCAGTGGCTAAACATGAGTTTTTGACTCAGTTCTAATGCACAACACAATGATCTTATACTTGTTCTGAATCACTTCATGCTGTGAAGCTTCTTTATTCTGGACTTCAAGGATCATATAACAATATTATTTATTTGTATATGGCATTATAGGGAAAAAGTGAGAACAAATGTAGGAATTTGGTTCGAATACAATTTTTCACTAATATAGCCACACTGATTCTCAAGATGGCAACTTTAAAAGTTCTTGTCTTCAATTCAGAAAGAAAAGCAATATAATTTTCCAATATTAAGGCCTGGCAAATAGTATTTTTTTTATCCTCTTAAATTGACTGCAGATTCAAAGAATCAGTGAAATAAAAAACTCACTTTTCCATTTTCTGCAACTTTAAAAATTGATTGTTAAATAAATGCCTCTTTTTATTGCACTAAATAATGGAAGACTTGCTCTTTCACATTAAAAGGGTAAAAAACGCTATTGGATAGTGGCATAAAGGCCATTCTTTATGAATAGGTCCTGAGATTTTAATTTATTTCATTTCTTTAATAAGTTACATTTTATAACAATTGCTCCAGGCCACAGTAATTTTAAACTCGTAATGGCCTCTGAAGAACACCTCAGTGCTTAATATCATACTGTTAAAGACCTATGTAGGCTATCCAAAGAACTGATTTTATTTGGTCTAAGGAAAAAATGTATGATGAGAAAAATAATCTCTTCATATTTATGTAAGAACTTCAAGCAACGTCTGGGTCACAAGTATATGTGTATCGACGCTGATGAAAACCAGATAGTACCAAAATAAACAGAACAATAAAGAGACCTGTGGTGTAGTGGTTAAACTGCTGTACTGCAGCCAAAACTGTGCTCACGACCTGGGGTTCAATCTCAGGTAGTCGGCTCTATCCTTCTGAGGTCAGTAAAATGAGTACCCAAGCTTGCGGGGGGGGGGGGGAGGGTGCAATGTGTAGCCTGCATAATTAACTTGTAAACCAGCAGAGAGTGTTTTAAGTACTGAGGGGTGATATATAAGCCTTTTGCTTTTACCTGTGTAGCATTACTGTTTGTCATAGTCTTGTTTGACAGTTGGTACAGTTGCCCACGGTGGACTTGAACCCTTGTTTGAATGTGCAAATTACTAATTATTAATAAGAATGATCAATCTTCCCAAAATTGCGGGGGGGTAGGGGATTTTAGTATATTTTCCCACAGTTTCTTGGAGCCATAAATCAAAGGTCTCTTACAATTCAAGAAATGCTGGGAATAATGATCCCTGCTTAAAATTCTCTACTAAATGACCCAAGACAATACAGAGGTCTGAGTATATTTACCCAAGGGAAGAACTAATCAGTCTTCCCCCGCATATAGTGACACATCTTCTAGGTTTGCAACTTTTCAGACTAATGTCATACACATACTTCCCCGCCATGAACAACTGGATTATAGGTCAACAATTGGCTAGAACTTTTCAATCTCTGTTTTTAATTATGAGAAATAAGGTTGCCATAGTCCACACTTTATAGAGCCACACAGTCTGATATGTAAGAATCAAAACAGTTTTCTGGGCCAGAGGCCTCGCACCTAATACATGTTTTCAGAAGCAGCCTGGCAGAATATAACCTGGGCCAGAGTCTGGAAAGTTACTTTTAAAAGGAACAGTCATAAGGATCTCCTGGTACCTTGCATAACCATGCAGTGATAACTTATATATCCTTCTTCTGCTCAGTTATGTATGGCTATGGTAAAGGTAAAGGTTCCCCTTGACATTTAGTCCAACTCTAGGGGGCGGTGCTCATCCCTGTTTCCAAGCCGTAGAGCCAGCGTTTTTTTGTAGACAGTTTCCACGTGGCTAGCACGACTAGACATGGAATGCCGTTACCTTCCCACCGTGGTAGTACCTATTTATCTACTCACATTTACATGCTTTTGAACTGCTAGGTTGGCAGGAGCTGGGACAAGCGACGTGAGCTCACTCCGTCGTGTGGATTTGGTCTTACGACAGCTGGTCTTCTGACCCTGCAGCACAGAGGCTTCTGCAGTTTAACCTGCAATGCCACCACATCCCCCTATGTATACATGTCGTTATATTAATTTTTCTTAAAAATAACTTTTCAAGATCTCTTTGGGACCTGGATCATTTTTGACTTCGGATTACATAAGATTTTTTAAAATTTTTAAAATGGTTGGTTGGACCATTCCTGAGAATCTGAAGATATGTCATGTGCTGTATGGCATGCCGAATTGGGCATATGAACATCATAAATAATATTTTGTCCTGTATATTTAAACATATTCTGACTAGTGAGGGAGCGGTCATAGACAAAAATTCCAAGAAACACAGAGAAAGCTCTGTTTTAGTACACACATGTACCTGTGTGTTGGTAGGTGGAGTGATCAGGTTCTGTTAACTTTGAATCTTACCTCTTCAGACCTTGATAAATAGTTTACAACTAAGAGGTTCCTAGAAATAGTTTAGCCATTCTGACTATATATACCCTACAAGGTATCTAGTAGCATTGGAGAATGATGTTCTTTTATAAGATATTCCACAGTTTCAAGTAGTTTTCTTTTCCTGTATTAATTTGCTTCTATCAGAAGCTATATGTAAAAGCTATAGGCTACTAGCTTTTATAAAGGTCCAATAGTATTAAATCAAATATGGGTATATGCAGTTCTAAACGTAAAAATTCATATCAAATGTATTGATTTTAAAGATTGTGATGCTAGATAGTACTGTTTTGCAGGGTGTTTTTGATTGCAAAATTTAATTAAAATTAAAAAAATAAAATTATTATTTAAATCAATTTGAAGTTTAAATTATTTTAATCTACCCTGCTATTTTGTAATGCTGGCTGTCCATGTGGCTGTACTGGGGTTTGTAAACACCTAGTCCATGATAAAGTTCTTGGTTAAGTTATGATAAATTGGGTCATTCAGTATAAATCTTCTCATGTCCACAAATTCAGAGTTTGGTTTTGAGGAAATCCATTTTCTTTCACCCTCAAACCTCTACAGCTAAAATGGGAACACTGATGATTATAATTGCAGAGTTATTGCAGACATGGAAAGCAAGGTAACAATTATATCTATAATATATTATGATCATTCAAAATAAATATACTGTGATCGAGCATAAACATTCAAGCATAGGAATTGTGCACTAAATTGTTTTATTTACTGTATTTTTTGCACCATAAGACACACTTTTCCCCCACAAAACAGGGGGGGTGGAAAGTCTGTGCGTCTTATGGAGCGAAGAAAACAGATTATATTTTCCTGTTTTCTTCTCCTAAAAAATTGGTGCGTCTTATGGAAAGGTGCGTCTTATGGAGCAAAAAATACGGTAAATCCTTGCATTGTGTGAGCTGTAGGGGACTTTGCTTAGTGCAAAGAATTGCAGTTCACTGAGGGATTATGTTATTGTTAGGATTGTGATAATGTTTAAAGTTTCATGTAGGTTTCTTATATTTCCTGACCCCATTGAGAATTCATGCCCACCTCCAGGCTCAAATCTATTAACACTTAGGATGTGTTACATTGCATTTATGCGAACCTAAGCATCACATTAGGTGAGTACCCTAATAGCAACAAGAAAAAAAAATTGGGACATATATGTCTTCTGGGCATTTCCTTGTTTTTAGTGTTTTTATAACCTGTCAGTGGAATCAGGAGATATTGGTTAAAGCAATTCAGGAGACAATGGTGTAGAATCTTGACGTGTACATCTATTTCTGTATGGATTCAGAAAACATGATGCTGTAGGCTAAAAGCATCACTACTACCACCATCATCATCATAAAACTGCAGAGCTCATAGGGATCCTATGGATAATTGAGTCCAACCCCTGTCAAGAAGGCATAGTGGAGAATCAAACTCCCAATTTCTGGCCATCTTATCCTTAAGTATGAGAAAAAATATATTTTGAAGGTTTACATTTATTCATGCGTTGAAGCTCTTCAAATGTCTGATCAAATTCCACAAAATAAATTCCACAGATGCTTATTTTTTTTTTACATACACAGACGTACCTCCTCAATTCTTAGGAATAACGTTCAAAATTAGTTAATGCAATTGGTGTGAAGCATTCTGAGTTGCGTGATTTGGTCTGCGTCAGAAAATGCTTATGCTAACTTGCAGCAATTTGCCACCAAGCCTATTCCATTGTGCCGGTGAAGAAAATGTACTTGCATTTTGGACATTGTTTGATGTATATCCATATACTCATTCTAGTATATTATGACCATCAGCTTAGGATATTTTACATCAGTTATCTTAAAAATATATCCATGGGTTTCCTTCCTTCTTTGATAAGCCTGTACAGTTTATCTTTCTTCTTGGATGTTTCTAACTATGAGGAAATCCAAATAATATTTGTTGTAGCTCTGAAGTTCATTGTAGGTTCTTTCCTAAATTATGCATTTCTGCTGTATCTCCTCACAGTTCAGTCCCAAACTGATCAGCATCCCCCTTCTCTTTAAAATGGAACACAAATATAAATAGAATGCAGAGATCTGATCTTAGGAAATTTGATGGGGTTTGTTCATCACTGCCCTGATTGGTTACACGGACCCACTGCTACCCTGTTTACAATGTAAGCCAGAAATCTACATGTTTTTTAAAAAGCCTGAGAAACAACCTGTTTTTCTCTCCAGATATGGATCTTACTAGAGGGTTTTTTTTTAGGAGTGGTGGTTTTGTTTTGTTTTTGTTATGTATTTATTTAAGGTTTATTGTTTTGATTTTTTGCTATAGGAAAAAAACAGTTTCTGTACTTTATGCTATGACCAGGTGTGTGTTGTTTAGATGATAAAGTATCTAGCAACATGTCCCAGCTGTGCATGCCACTATGGAATGTGGGAAAACCCCTGTCTGTTTTCCCCTTTGTTTCAAATGAATGAATGAATGAATGAATAAATAAATAAATTCCACAAAGAAAACAAGCTAGATAATATATTATAACTTCACTGTTCCTGATGAAATCCTAGTAGCTGAATGGAGGAGCATGCATTACATTATTTGAATGTATTACACTCTAAGAGAATCACAGAGTTGCTCCCTAGTGCTGCTAGTTAAAGGGATATTGGATATGAGTACAGTACTGGAGGAAGACTGGCTGAAATCCTGGAAAACTACTGGCTGTATAAATAGTGATGGTCAGATAGATCAAAGGTCAATGGCCAATATCCTCTGAGGAATCATGGAGCATAAAACACACACACACACAAACGATAGAGCTCTGCACTTTCATTGGCTTGCTGTTTTTAACAGGCCAGAGATGGCCCTGATGAACAGAGCATGGCCTTGCGCATGCAGAAGGGTAGAGTGGATTCTTCTTTACCCTTACTCACCAGGAGTAAGCAAAATGGTTTGATATTACCCCGTCATTATAAGGTAGCTCTTAATACCCTTAGTATTAAGGTTGCTTTATGATTTCTACATCCAGAAGCACTGGATTCAGTCCATCAGATCTGAGTTAATATATACTATATATATAATTCCGATTCCCCATGCCTAGCCCTACCGTTTGGTAGATGGGATGACTGTTTCAGGCAGCCAGTTCTGAGCTTTATGAAACGACAAGAAATGATTACATGTTTGTGTGGCTTTTCTTTGTATATTTATTGCTGGAGATGGGGAGAGGAGCTATTCTTGCCCCTTGCGCCAAAAACAATTTGCCTGGCTTTGGGAAAGAGGCAGTTACTGCTGTGCCTCAGGAGGCAAAAATATCTTAGACCAGTGTGCAAGAGGAATTGTGAGACTGCAGTGCTGTGTCATCTGCACGGCAGGTACGGACTTCTGCAACTCCTGCATGAAGATCTACTTCATGTGAACTTGAATTGGATTTTGGTTAATTGTGTGTGAGTTTGTTGTTCTTTTTGCTACTCAGTGGGACTTTGTAACAGTAAAAGAGCAAACTATTATATTGTATTTGGAAATACTTTGTTGCTCTTATTTGAGCAACATTTAAAAAAATTAATTGATTCAATGGATACTCTAGAAATTAAAACAAATTAATAAAAATCTTCAAAGGAAAACCTAACTTATTCAATGCTAGACAGGCTCTGTTGTTTAATATGTACAAGCATGTAAGTGTTCTTGTAATGAAAGACAGTGGAAAGCCTTTTGGATTTATACTGTTGAAATATGAAACCAGTGTGGTTATGATAAATACAGGTGTAACTTCACTAATGGTTTGTAAAAGCAATTTTGCCCTTTCCCTAATGGAGGGCAAAATTGTAGCTCAGCTGAATCAGTTTTAAAGCCATTTAAAAGAGAAGGGTTCCTAATGGTCTCTCTCTTTTTCTTTCTTTATAGTATGCAAAGAGATTTATACTGTTTTAATTTAGTGATGCATCAAAAAGAGGGAGGTATCATCAGTTGATGTGAGTGGGTCATATTAACACATCAGTTACTAGAAGAGCTGACAGAGAGAGCTGGATCAGTTCAGAGAGTAAATGCCAGAGAGGCACAGCTGGGATAAATATATAAATAAGCTCTGAAGGCTACCAGAGAGAAGGAAGTTGGGTACAAAGCTGCAAATGGAAGGGGGGAGACAGGCAGTGAAGAGCACCCATTTAAGCAGAGCATTTATGAGGTAATAAATTATGCCTCAGGCTATTACTGAGTATGTGTATTTGATGGTCCTAATATAGTGAGGTTCTTCAGAAGCCCTTGGCTTGATTTTGTTCAGCCTGTTAAATAAGCTTTTGTTTCTTGACCTCTTCACCCTTGCTACAGAATTAGTATGGCTTAAGAAGAAGACAAAATAAGTAGGCGTGCAATGGGCTTGGAATATCCTGCATATCAAGGCACTGCCCCCCACTTTTTATCTGTCCCTCAGCACATCCTTTTTATATCTTCACTTTTTACTGTGGGAGCCTCACCTGATTTGAAAAGAGGAACACCCTCTTAGGTTAGAGCCAAATAGCTGTAAGTTCTATACTCCACTGAACTTTTTAAAAAAATACTTTTTACTCCCAGAATTCTACACTCAGCATGCCCATGCTGGCTAGAACATTCTGGAAGCTATAATCTGAAATGTGACGTTTTCATACTCTGCCATCATCACCCTTGGACCACCTTTATATTAACTAACAAAATGGCCACATTAGGCTGCCTACAATTATGAAAGAATGGATGGGTTATTTGCCTTAGACAGACTGGCCTTCAGTGACAGGAATATGACGTGTTTAATATTTGGAATGCAGACTCAATATAATGTTTTAAATTCATTAGTAGTCATCATTCCTGAAAACGAGGACTAGTCATCATGCCTTAAATATAAAAATTAATTTCAGGTATAAGTGTAGAACCAGATGTGTTCAAACAAATTGAGCTGAACTGCAGCACTTCCCTCACAAATAATTCAGTAACTTGGTCTTATATTTTGGTATTTATCATAGTGATTAAATAAGAATATGAAAAATGCCATACTTTATAATCATCTATTTTACCATTAAAGCAGGAAGGAAGGATGAAGTATGTGATGACTAATATGGAGTCCCATAAATTCTTTTAGGAAGATGGGCTCTCTGTTTCTACAGCCAGAAATATTTCACATGATTAATCTTATTCTCTCCCCCAACACCAATGTACACAGTGAGTTTTTAGTCAATTGGAGACCAGATTTTATAAATCTCTTTTTTTGGATTGAATTAATAGAATAGCAGTTTTGCTGCCCAAGTTCCCACGATACCAGCAAATGATCTTATTTCAGGGGCAGCTAAGACCCTTCACCACAGTCATAGAATGATCATTGATTTATCAGAAGCAGCAGCTGCAGACCCCATGGGAAAGTTCACAGCTGGCTGCAGCTGCTACAGTAAATTTCTCTCAGAAGGATCCGGTGCAACTTTTTAAGAGAGAGGATAGATACTTTGACTAAATAATATGAAGTCTTGTGTTCATGTATGAATGTAGCATGGGTGAGCCCAATGGGTGGGAGGCAGTGAAGATAACTGGTTAGACACAGCATGATATTTGTATTAGATTTTATTAGGCTGTTACAGTGAAATGCAAGTTATTAGAAAGCATGTGGTTTTCAAAACAATATGGCAGAACTATTTTTATTTTAGAAGCTTCTCATATAGAGTGTGAAGTGAAGTCTGTTAAAGAATGCACAGTTGAGAAACTGTTAAAGAATGCACAGTTGGGGACCTGATTGCTAGAGTAGTAGAGAGTGGACAGAATCCCAACTGCAACATGGAACCTAGTGTGCCATATGAGTAATAAGTTGAAAACTCAATTCATGTTGGGTAAAACAGTGATTTTAGAAATCTGCAAGAAATCACAACTCAGTTGTTAACATTTAGACCATGCTGGGGGGAGTGGTGGCAGCTCTGGAATCCTAAGAAATTTAGAGATATGCAAGGGATGAAGTTTAGTGGGGTTCTGCTTTCATATGGGTCTTGCCCAGCCTTTTCAAACACGGCTGGTAATATAAAGGTGTCCTTTGGTGCGGAGAGTTGTAATCAGCTTCTGTCCTTCATAGGTTTTTGTCTGTATGCTAGTATCCTCTATACATTTCATGGGGTGTTAAGGAGGTAGTGTTGCTACAACATTCTGCTATGTAGCCACCCATGTTTCAGTCCTTTGATTTATGCTTCTGGTCAATCTCAGTGGTTCCCAGCCTCCCTCTTCACCAATGATGCAGCTTCTATCCTCCCCAACTAACAGGATTAGTACCCAATGACAACAGAGATTGTAAATCAGTTTTTTTTCTCCCTGAATGCTGTATGCATTTGCCTCTTTTACTTAATTCATCCAAGATTCTCTTTGTTCCTCTTTGACTTTTATTTCTAATTGGCCAAAAAGAAAAAGAGACACGAATATTAAAAAGATCCATCTTTTCCTATTTCCAATGGCTAGTCAAATACCTCTAGGAAACCTACAGTTAGGGTGCAAGCGCAGTATTATTCCTGGCTCTTTTCTGTCCAGAATCTGGTATGCAGTGGCATACTGTTTCTGAATTCAACTTTGCATTCATTTGTTTGGTGCTTAATAAGCACATAGCATCAGGGCTGTTTAGTTAGTGGTCTGGAGCTAGGCACCAGCAAGATTGAAGAGAAGTCAGGATCCAAGGGCAGAATTAGATAACAAACTAAGACCAGGAACAGAAGAAGTGCACTCAAGCCAAGCTCCACAGAGGAATCTCATTCCTGCCCAGGAGATGGCAATCGCTAGCCTGTGCAGAATTAGTTTGGAAGGTTTTTCATTGAGAATCAGGAGTAGACATGGCACTTCGTATTTGTTTCCCTGGGAAAACCACAGGTGCTGCAGAGGCCCAATCCTACAACCCAGAACTGGCAGGGACACTTACTGGGCTCCACCTAGCACTTAGCTCTGTTATCATTGTCACGCCAATCACAGAGATAGCTCAGCTAGTCCTTCCCCGCCTCCCCATGCAGCCGACCACTAATTGGCTGAATGGGGAGAGTCCCCATCCTGCCTCCCCTCTGCAGTGGTCTGCTGCATTGGAAGGTGGGGAAGGGTCAACTGGGCTGCTTCCACAATTGGCAAAATGACAACAGAACTAAGCACCACATGGAGCCCGGTAAGCGGCCTGCTGGGAAGTGCCCATGTCTAATCAGGAGCAATACTGTTGATACATAGGGCATTGGTCAACTGTTCTTGTCACATGGCAAGAGAAGGCAGCAAGCACCCCAAACATTAGAAAGGTGTTGCAGCTCCACCTGCAAATATGCAAGGCCAAAATGGCCAACTTAATGACATTCTTCTCACCACTTCAAATTAGGTGGCACAGGCAAATGCTTCTTAACATGTCAGCACAACATACAGTATTGGGGATATTGCACCACTGTCATCATGCCTGTGTCTGTACAGCAGCTTTTGTTCTTTCCAAATATGGCTGCCTAACATGACTGAGATGAGACAGGCATTCAGGGAGAAAAAAACTGCTTTATAAAGACAAATATGGATGTTCTAAATTGCGTTTAATAAAACATTGACATTGATACTTAATGAACAGATGAGAGTAAATTCAGCAGATTTCACAGGAAAACAAGTGGTTGGTTGGTGGGTTGGTTAGTAAGCAACAAATACTTTATTTATTATTTATTTATTTATTTATTTATTGGATTTATATACCGCCCCATAGCGCTACAAGCACTCTCCGGGCGGTTTACAATTTTAATTATAAAGGCTACACATTGCCCCCCCCAGCAAGCTGGGTACTCATTTTACCGACCTCGGAAGGATGGAAGGCTGAGTCAACCTTGAGCCGGCTACCTGGGATTTGAACCCCAGGTCGTGAGCACAGTTTTAGCTGCAGTACAGCGTTTTAACCACTGCGCCACGAGGCTCTTTATCACGTCCAAAGATAGAAAGATGTTCTTTTCCTCTAGCTTTTTATACTAATTTCTTGTTTTCTAATAAATTAATGAGCTGCTCAGAAAGAGGCACTTTGGAGAGTGACAAGGGAACAGTAGATTGATTTTTTTCTTTTTAAAAAAGTTCTGGTGAGTGTCATATATTGACTTTAACCAGCTAACAGTAAGAACTGAATATCATTCACAATAGCAGCATCAACACAGTGTACATAATTCTGTTATTTCAAAAATATGTAGTAAATTGCAACTAGACTAGGCCCATTGATTCACAAAATCTCCACTAATTCAAGAAAGGTAACTTCGCATCTTATTTCACTCTGGAAAATGACAGGAAGTAGGTTTATTAAGCATACAACCTGTTCGAAGTTGGAGACTACATATAATTCAAATTTGTCTGTCAAATACAGTTTGTCCAGATTTTAATTGCATGCTTCTTTATATGTCAAGTCTTTTCTGCTTAGGAATGTCATCATACTTAAAGTTTGGGATGACCCAGTGTTCAAACAAAGAACACCTCATTCCCCCTTTCTCCCCGGTCTGTGTATGTATGTGTGTCGCACAAACCCTTGTCAGCCTAAGAGCCATGAATGCAGTAGCTTAATTTCCATAGCCCAAACTTGTCACAATCCAAGTACTCGGCCAGTATATAAATTCTGCACACCTGTAAAATTTTCAACTGTGTAGTGAGAAATAGAAGTGCTGTTTCACAGCAATAGCACCAAACAGATGATTTTGTGGCGTCTTCCTACATTTCCAATGGCTTTGTGTCATGCTATCTTTGGAATACCAAAAATGTGTCATTCTTTTTATCTTGGTAAGTGTCTATAGTGAAAATCCTGAGATTAATTACCCAGTCATGTGCAGTCGCATCTCATGGTATCCTTTCTTCTGGTGGATGGGCATACTTTTAGCATCATGAATATTTAATTTCTAAAGTCTTCCATTATATCAGCATTCAGTGACTTGGCATATTATTTGACATGTCTTTTAATCAGATTTGGCATGTCAGAAAAAGCATTTTTATTACCATTCCCTTGTGTTTTGAGAGCTTAGAAATTTGATTTAGCTAACGAAATATTCTGCATAATTCAGACTACATCTAGGGAGTTCTTATTACTCAGTCATGAGAACATGCTAGAATGATTGGCTTTCACGTTTTTCCTAGCCAGATTAACTTAAATGCATTTGAAAGTCACAAATGGTAGGGTGAGTGGGGGAACTTGACTGGAAATCTAATTAAGGAATGAAAATAACAGTCTGAAAGACCTCCAAGCATGTCATTTCCTTCTTAGACGAGGCACAAAATTGTATACTTGAAACAGAATAACTGTCAGAATGTGTTGTCCAGCAACTTGGATGCTTTTTAGAAATATGAAAATTTCTTTCACTTGTAGTTGTATAATTTGTGGTTAAGTACAGCTAGAGAAGCCTGATTGTGCCACAGTAGGCTAGTTGTTGTCTCAGGACCTTGGACATATGTAGGATTCTTTGATGGTAGTCACAAGAGACAAACTGTGACTAGATTTTCCAGAAGGCTTGCAAATGAAACAATGGAACATGTAAGATTAAAAGATTTATTATAGTTTGTTTTTGAGGACTACAGAATTCAATTCTTCAAAAAAAAAATCTGGCTTAGAAATGTGGGATATTATGCTTCTGCACCCACAGTTCAAAATATTAGGAAATGGCCTGATAATGTTGCACAGTATTGTGTTCACATTGCCAAGCTTTCTATAGCAAAGGGCAGCCTGAATATTGTCTACACCAGTGTCAGCAGTCAAGGTGGTCTACAGCAGTGGTTTCCAACCATAGGTCCCCAGATGTTATTGGACTAAAACTCCCAGAAGACTTCATCACTGGCCAGGATTTCTGGGAGTTAGTCTTAATCATCTGGAGACCTAAGATTGGGGACCACTAGTCTACAAGATAGCCTCTTGCTCTCTAACTCTCACAAAGAGACACCAAGTTGGGGGGGGGGAATCACAAAAAGAGGCTTCTTTTTTCATCAGTTAGGCACTTCTCACCCAAACACAAAACAATCCAAAGCCCAGTTGAAAAGATATAATTTGTGTTTGGTCTGCTCCCATTTTTAAAATTGCCTTGTAGAATATTGATCTGCTTTGCTGCAAAATAATATAGCTACGCTCTGTTGCGGATACAGCATCTCATGGGCAGCATGAAATCCTCATGTTTGTTCTAATATCTGCAACACATAATGCTGGCAGGAAAAGTCCTGAACTGCCTCTATCCATATGAATTCTGGGACCAGTTAAAGTTGTCAAAAACTGCTCTTCTAAAGGTGCCAGCTGTTCAAGCTGGCTGACTTGAATATATTATGAATACTCTTTTCTTCCTAAGTCCCTGTGAAGTATAAAGTCCTTGTAGGGATTCAGTAGGGGATATAAAGCAGAATTATTTCAGTGGGCCTTTGCATGCTGTTCAACCACTTATGTAGCAAGCCTTCATTATATGGTAATGTATAAATAACAAATTGTCTGGTAAGCTTTAGCTTCTTCCTAATTTTGATGGCATTTTTATCATATAAAGTATTTTATTGTTCTATTTGCTGTGTGTAATGGCATTGTGGTATGTACTATCCTGGGTGTATTTTGTATTTTTGTACGTTATAGTATACAGTGGGGTCTCGACTTACGAACTTAATCCGTATTGGAAGGCAGTTCTCAGGTCGAAAAGTTCTTAAGTCGAATCTGCATTTCCTATAGGAATGCATTGAAAACCATTTAATCCGTATCTGCTCTTTCATCCATAGAAACTAATGGGAAGCTGCTATTCCGCCTTCTGCCACTAGAGGGGGATAATTTTTTCTTTTTTCCTTTTGACTTAAGATGACTTAGCTTTAAAAAAGGGGGGAAAAAGAGTTCGTAACTCGAATCTAAGTTCGTAAGTCGAGTCCATATATTCCTATGAGAGCAGTTCGTAAGTCGAAACGTTCGTATGTCGAGCCGTTTGTAAGTCGAGACCCCACTGTATATTATAGTATATATATTGTAAGTTAAAGGTATAGGTTCCCCTTGACATTTAGTCCAGTCGTGTCTAGGGCGTGATGCTCATCCCTGTTTCCAAGCCATACAGCCAGCGATTGTCCGAAGACAGTTTCCATGGTCACATGGCCAGTGCAACTAGACACGGAATACCATTACCTTCCCACTGAGGTGGTACCTATTTATCTGCTCGCATTTTTACATGCTTTCGAACTGCTAGGTTGGCAGGAGCTGGGACAAGCGATGGGAGCTCACTCCGTTGTGTGGATTTGAGCTTATGACTGCTGGTCTTTGACTTTGCAGCACACTTTGCACTATATTGTACTGTATACTATATATATTAATATAGTATATTTTGCAGAATAGTAGCAGATTTGGAGGCAGCAAACTATCACATAATGTGACATATACTCTGCTGTATACTATCTTGTGCCTCTGCTACCCGGGGATGTGGTAGTAAAATGCCTTGCTAGAATCATTGTCATAATAATTCTGGTCAAAATAATTTGCATAATCGGTATGGAGATGTGCATGTTATGCAAATTGTTTCATGAATTTTAGTAGGTGGGAGTCGGATTATACTAATCTTCTATAACATTCAGAAAACCTCTAGCATTATCCTAATGGAAAAGGCTTTTCTACTTCCCAGATCTAGTCATCTAAACAAAAGGTGGCTTCATTCTTCTTGCAGTTGCCTGTCCACATGAACATTTGTATAATCTGGTGGTTAGGTTTTTTGTAAGTAGTCTGCGTTATCTCTGTAAAGATAATATATCCTCATACATACAGTATTTATGTGACTACAGTATATACAGCTTGGGTCCAGGCTGCCTGGAGGACTGTTTCTCCCCATATGAGCACGGCTGATGGGAACACAGGAGATGACTTTCTCTGTGGCAGCTTCCTGGTAATGGAATGCTCTCCCTTGGGAGATGAGGCTGGCCCCCTCCCTTTTATCCTTCCACTGATGGCTGAAGAACCATCTCTTCAGGCAGGCTTTTAACAATCATGTTTGAATCCCAGAATACCTTCTTAGAGTTAAGATAGTTTTTTAAACATTTACTTGCTTTTAATTATTCAATTATATTTTATTTAGCATACAGTTTAATAGTGTCTTAATCTTTAACTTATTCTGTTTTTAGCTTTATTCCTTTTAATATTGTGAGCCACCGTAAGTCCTCTCATTGGGACAAAGGAGGCACATAAAACAAACAAACAAACAAATAATAAATATACTCAGTGTGGTATAATAAACAGGACTAAGAAGACCTTGTGTTTAAGTGCCTGCTTGGCCATAGAAACTCATTATAGGGTGGAAGTATTAAAAACACTCTTTAAGTATGTCACTTACTTTGAAATCCCTATTAGGGTTACTATAATTTGGTTGCTACTTGATGGCATGTGACACACACACTTTTGTGACTCTTGTATGACAATTAACACATCTTTATATTATCATTTTTCACACTCAAATGTCTTCCTTTGCATCAATCTGACTTCAAATCTGCTTACTTCCCTCCTACTGAGAAAACTGCCTTAGACTGAGTGAATCACTGGTCCATCTAGTTTAGTTTTGTCTATTGTGGCTCTTCAGACAGGCAGGAGCCCTTCTCAGCCCTGCCTGAAGGTGCCAGTGATTAAGCCTGGGTACTAATGTATGCAAAGTCCCATTGAGCTATGCACCCAACTCCCTTTTGGCATGGCCAGTGCGACTTAGACACGGAACGCTGTTACCTTCCCACCGAGGTGGTCCCTATTTATCTAATTGCATTTGCATGCTTTCGAACTGCTAGGTTGGCGGGAGCTGGGACAAGCGACGGGCGCTCACTCCGTCGCGTGGATTCGATCTTATGACTGCTTGGTCTTCTGACCCTGCAGCACAGGCTTCTGCGGTTTAGCCCACAGCGCCACCACGTCCCTCATATTAGATGATATCCAGGATTTAAATTGCATATGGGAACAAGTACTGTAATTGAAAAGCTACTGTTGTCCTGATACAGAGTTTCCATTCCTTACATCACTTCTCACACTGGTGGTGCATGTGCTGAGGAGGTGGGAGGAGAAACAAGGTTGTACTCAGTCCTTTAGAGATCCCTCTTTGTGTGGGTTCTCATCATTTGCAGGGTGGAGGCAATTAATCTCTTAACGTAAAGGAAAGCTAATCATGAGGTTTCAGACATCCGCCTGGATTTTGGAGAGAAGGGCAAAGTTCCCTATTTTTAGGCATACAAAGAATGAATTGTTTCTTTTGAAATTTACCTAACTTACTGTAGGGTCCAAGCCAGTTTGTTTCTTCTTCTTAAATATTTATTTCATTTCTATCTGTTTATTTGTTAGTGACTTTTAATCTTGGAGATTTGTTTGGATACAGCACAACATTGTTGTTCAGAACTGCCTATCCAAGGCCAGGATAGCCAGGCTCTCATAGGAGAGAAACAAGCTGTTATGGTTCTGTGTCATCTTACCAAGGTAGTAAGTAGCATGTATGGCTCATCCACCTCCCCACTACATTCTCGATATATGATAGGTTAGTCTGAGAAAGAGTGTTTGGCCAACAGAGAGAGAGAGAGAGAGAGAGAGAGAGAGAGAGAGAGAGAGAGATGCTACAAATGCAGCCCCCCTAGTGCTCTTGGGGACTGAAAACTGGAACGTCTCCTTGTTATTTAAATTAAATGAAACAACTGAAACCACTCCCTATTCAACAGCTTCCAAGAGTGCACATTAACTCCTTGGGCTGTATTTGAACATTGAAGGGCTATATTACCTTATGGGTCTGACCTTAAGAAAATAATCTAGCTCTGCTTTTCCTGTAGCAATGTATGTTTTCAAGCCATTCATAAGCCTTACACATTATTTCATTTTGCCATTTATTGGATTGCAGAAATAGTATTAGATATACTTGGCTATCTGGAATGCATGATGAGTACCTACAGTCCAATATAATTCTTGTGGGCATAGGTTGTAAGTTGTAGAATGTTGCTCTATGTTTGTATAATGTAGCAAGGACTATTTATATAATGGAAAGACAACACAGACAATTATTTTGAAAAGTGTTTGGTTAATAATAATTCCAACAGCCAGGTAAGTAGTTAGCTACTGTTGTAGTTATATTTCAAAGTAGCTCTTTGTTTTCCAGTTCTCAAAAGCATTTAGAATAGGTTCCATTTAGAGATGGAGTTAGAGGTTTGTGCTGGTATGTAACATTTCTTCCCCTCCTTGGCCAATGTTCCCACTCATCAGCTAGAGTGCACTCCTCCTCCTCCTCTTCAGCTGTTCAGCCAGTCCCTAGCAGGAGCACAGGCTTACCTGGCCCGCCTTTTTGTCTGTGTGGGTGATGAGCCAAGGAGGTGGGGCAGGGAACCCCTTGCTCTTGCCAGGAACTGGCTGAACAACCAAAGAGGACGAGGAGAGGAATGTGTTCCAGCTGGGTGAGTGGAGAAATCCAGCAGGGAGATGGGGAAGGGAACGTGCTTTTCTGGGTCTTGGAATTTAAATAACTAATCTTACAAACCAGCATGAACCTCCAAACTGAGGTTCGTGCCCATCTCTAGTTCCATTAAAAAAATTAAAACCAAGTGCTTTTTAATTTTTTTACTGCTTTTTATTTAGCAGCAAGATCCATCCTTTATACCTGGGAGATACCTTCTTCACTATAACCTAACACCACACTCCTAACACTGTAAAAGGCACAAAAAGAATGCACTTAACATTGCAAAAGCAGTAATGTTTATCCCTTGTTAAGTTACAATGTTAATAAGGTATTGTTTTTAATGTAGTCTTACTTTGGCTTTTCAAGAAGGTATCAGTAGGTAGTACTTCCAAGCTGTGCATTAATACATTGAAGGAAAATAAAGGGCCGTTTAAGAGTGCGCTAGGCATAACTGTTAAATTGCCAGCGCTTATTTGGGAACGATACTGACTCTGAAGTTGTGCCTCCATGCTACACTTGAATAGGTGTTGTACATAAAAAGCTAGCTTTTTGTATCCTCTTGATCTATTTCAGAGTAAAGCTGTTTACAGAATTGGCAGACGTTGAGCCTGAAAGAGCTTTGACTGATTTCACATGGGATGCCTTGCTGGGGCTAGCAAAAGGTTCATCTAATTTAGTATTCTAGCACTAGCCCCCCAGGGAAATTGCCAAGTGGGACACTGGGAAAAATCCATCCTCTGTAGTATCTGTAAAGAAATGGCTCAAGGATAATCAGGTAGTCACAACATGGGCTTAGTCAAGTACAAGCGTTCTCACATACCATGAAATCAGCATGGCAATGCAGGGACAGTCTTTAGGATGTGTTTCTTAAATTAGATGTATTGGCAGCACTGTTTAGCAATGCACTTAAATTAAGTCCTTTTATAATGAAATATTAGAGGTATTGGAAAGACTGTTTAACCTTAAACTGCATGCTTCTGTTTCCTCCTGTCGGTATGTGTTTTAGTTGTGTGTTCCAACCAGCATGTTCATTGCATAGCAGGTATTCTGTATCCCCAGAATCATTTATACTTATATTAGATTAATCCCTTTGCTTTTTAGCAGTAAAGTCAGCTCCCAGTCATGCAAAGATTTATTCATCTGCTTTCATCACCCAAATCCCACTTGAAACTCTTGCTCCATCACTCCTAATGCACATGTGCTTTTCCAGAAGCCCAGCCATTGTTCAAAGACCAAATCCGTTTCAAAACAGAGAGCAGGAGAAAGATTTATCCACAATCTGCTGACACCCTCTGAGATTTTCTCCTTGCTCTTTTGTTTGACTTTTGATGGGCTGAAGCAAACTTTCTAGAGCCTGTAATGGATATTCCAGATGCTTGCTTGCACATTCAGTCACTTGGGATGGAAGCATAAAACTAGCAGACCCATTCCATCATTAAATTTCAGGCTGTGAGGAAAAAGGAAGAGAGAGAAAAAAAACCCATCTGTATCATTTTGCTGCCACTTTAAGGATGACAGCCACTGAGGGAGGGAGGGGTCACACTGAAATGTACTACTGATTTCTTTCCATCCCTTCTCAGCCTGGTTAGATTGCTTTGAAAGGAGGAGGAGAGGGAGGGAGGAGGAAAAAGTCCAGAGCAGGACATGAGAGGAGTGTCTTTGTGATACTGTTCATTCTCTGTTCTGACAGAGACGGCATTGTTTACTCACTGTAATAGACTTGGCAACCAAATAAGGTATGGACCTGTGCTACGCATACAGATTCAGAAAGTAACAGAGTGGGCAAGAATCTGCAGATCTCAAGAACTGGATCATAGGCGAGGACTTCATAGCATGTTGCTGTGCATACACCTTTTTTGCCATTGTCTTTGCTTGGTGGGAAGAGGCATTTTAGACAGGAGGTAATTCTTCTTGCTTTTCTTATAATTAGCTGATGTTGCTAATTAGCTATATTTCCTTCCAACATTTGAAATTTGAATGTTGAACATTTGCAGTTCTATCTAGTTCTTCCTGGCTCCAAGGTTCTGTTTAGATTCAGTACTTGTACCTCCCTGCTATGCGTCTATCGACTGGATTAACATTTAATGAGAGAACTTGTTTGAAAAAGAAAAGGCCATTTAGAATTTTTGGCTGTTGAGCTATAGCAAGTAGCTAATGTTTATATGCAATGTGCTTTAAGGATTTTTGCTAACAGGGATGCATTAATGTAGAGCCATTAGAGGCAGTTAACATTGCTCTACACACTTCCAGATCCAGTTCCTTATCTCTTGGTTACTTATTCTACCAAAAGCTCTGCTGAACAGTGTTGTAAACTTAATATTCTTTCCACATCGTGCAATTTAAAAAAATGGGGGGAAATGATAATCTGCATATTGGTAAACAGTGTTTCTTATGGCACTTGAGTAATGGATTACAAGCTGTGCTAAAACTGACATTTATATAATAATATGTGTTCCTTTTTTGTTTGTTCGCTGAATTGATTATTACTATTCCTTGATGACATCTGTTTCCTTTCTCACTTTCTCTATATTTTAATACTTTCATTTGCAAGCTAGTTTGCCTTCTGGCTGTTTTTAACTGCTGCTATACCCTAAAAATTATTCAGGGTTCAACCACCACTAGAGTGAACGGAAATTATGTCTAAGAAAGTAGATTTGTCCACAAAAGCTCACATTAAAATATAGCAGTTACTCTTTAAGGTGCGACAATGTTTCTGTCTCCATTAATTTTAATTTTGTTTTTGCCTGATGTGAAATGTTTAAATAACTCTTGAGAAGTAGTCTAAAAATATATGTTCTTTGGAAGAAGGAGGTAGGTGTTTTTTACTTGTTTAACCCATCTAAAGTGGGGAGGAAATGGAACTAGCCAAGGGTGCTGCATTTTGAAGAGAGCCGGCAATCTATCCTATCAAAGAGGCATCTGACTGAACACCTGAAGGGTTTCATTCCGGAGAACCTTGCTCATGCCATCTGTGGATTTGCTAACAATGTCTGATCTCATAGGGCTCAATGTACCTTGTGTCTTAATCCACAGGGGACAACTGTTCCTAGTAGCAAAAACACAGTGTGTTGAGACATGCTGCATGACAACAGCAGTCCTTGCCTATCATGCTTGAAAACAGGCTGCCAGAACCAGCTAGAAATATTATCTGATTAGGAGCTGCATTCAAAGGTTGGTGAACAGCAAAATAAGAGAAACAAAAAAAGAGAAACAAACCCATCCAAAGTTTGTGGAAAGTTACTTTGGGATTATTTTCAGCCTATAGATATTTAACGCTTATTTACCTATTAAATGTTGAAGTGCTTTTTATGTACATACAATATCTAGTTAGCTACATGGTAAATATGTTTGAAAACACATTTATTTCAAGAATACAACAACAGTTTCGTGAGGACTGTTTTGTCCAGTATCCTATTCCCAGTGGCTCACCACTTGCCTCTGAAAACAGGGAATGAATAGAATAGGACCATCTTCCATGATTTATGCTCTGTACAGGAAATGATACACAGAGAAAGTTTTCCTCTGATCTTTGGAGGAAATATATCATTGCTCACTGGGGTCAGGAGTTTAATTGTGCCTTATAGGAGAAGAGCCAACCTGTATGGTCTTAGGCCGGCTACGGAGTCCCAGTGTGTCCCCATAAGAAGGCAATGGTAAAACACTTCTGAGTAGCTTTGTTACTCATCATTATTGAATAAAATCATTATTCATGGAAATCATTACTCATCATTAGTGACTGTCAGTGGCCTTGTCTTCTGAGAATATAGGCAGAGAGACAAGATTAGTTGTCTGTACAATCTAAGCCAAATTTGTTGCTAGGTGATGCATGAAATGAGCCAACATTAGAGAGGAAGCTAGACTAACTTTTCATTAGTCTAGCCCAGTGGTTCCCAAACTCGGATAACCCAGGTGCTCTTAGACTGCAGCTCCTAAAAGCTTTCAGTACTATCTGTGCTGGCCAGGGATTCTTGGGAACCACTGGTCTTGCCAAATATTATCTGCTTTGAAGGGCAGTGGCTGGGTAGAGTAGTCTTCCCGATTACCTGCTACCTAACCCTTTTCACTCCCATTGCCTGAATTGCACTTGAGACATTCTACCAGTACAGCATATGCTCTGTGCCACAGCTATGGGTGGAATCCTGTTTAATTGTTTTGCTTGTGCAATGCAGAAGGACATTAATGGAGCCTAATGACATTTATGGAGTTTACACAAGAAGATATCCAGCACCTCGTTACACATGGAGAAGCCCTGTTCTTATGAACATTTGTACCTGTGCAATTTAGTTTTGGAGGAGCCTCCATTAGTTAACAGATTACTGCTCTGAATCTTTTTCTTATTATTTCCGCTCTGCAAGAAGTTCAGCATCATTTTAGCCATACAACAATATGTTGTGTTATATTCAAACTGGTTCTTTATGTTCTTCAACCAATATATTCTTCTTTCCTGCCCTTTCCTGTTTATTTCACTTTTAACAATTGGTTTGACAGGAATAATCTGTACATTTCATTTATGATTATGGTACTGATATACTCTACTTCTCTGTATATTAGAATTTTTTGATCTTTTACTCTGTTTAGTACTTCTTAAATTTTACCTTAGTATTTGTCCACTGGTTAACTTCTAAATCCAATAAATTCTTAGCCCTAAAGTTATACGGTCACTCCCTGAGTAGTTGGAAGTGCAATCAAAATTCTTTGGCTTAAAAGAAACTTTACACTAGCTAATGAGAAGGTGGTATATATTTTCTCTAGGAAAAAGGGATGTTTTCTTCTTAGTGGGGTGATCTGGCTATCAGCTGTTTCCCATTATTTAAGGATACCGTACAGAAGCTTTTATGTAACATATTACCCGATCGACTGGTGGCAGCCTGTGAGGCACTGAGTCAAAATATCTGAGTTCAGAAGACAGAATGTATGGAAATCTGAAAGCAATTTGAAATTCTGTTTTTGTGTGGAGGTGTGAGGACTACCAAAGAGAGAAAGTCTTTAAGTGGAATACGTACAGCATCTAGAATCCATGTCACGTATAATTCAGCATGTGTGTTTTGCATTAAAGCCAGAGGCATTTTAAGATAGTATGGAAACTTCCTTCATCAAGACATAATTGCTTTTCCTGCCATGTATTCTTAAGATGTGGAGTGGAGTGTGGTCAGAAGACCTGTGTAACATGAGAGCAGTTGGGCCCATGCTCCAGATGCATATGTTCAGCTAGTCTCTAGGAGGATCACCAAACACAGATCTGATTATCTCAGATTACAACGCAATTTCCCTTTTTATAAACATTAATGGGCAAAGTAAGAATGTCTCACTGATTCAGATGACACTTTTGTTGCTTAAGCAGATACAGAAATGTGAGTTACTAGGACAGTAGGTATATTTTTCCAACAAGATGCTAAATATGAAAGTTTATCTTTAAACAAAATAACATAAATCCTTGTAGCCTCAGGATGTTTTTGAACACATTCTGTGGAAATATTGCTTCTTTTATTAAAATGTTTGGACTGGAATTCACTGTATTGTTATTTCTGCTGAGTGTCAGTGGAAATTAATGGAATTCCTGCAAGAACTGTTGTGTAAAGGATCACAGTCCATATGAAAAAAATGTCATTTTGAAATGTGAGCAGTTCAGCTGAGCACGACCTGGTATGCAATGCAGTTTGCTGGAAGAATCAAGACAGAAAAAATGCGGTATGCAGTCCAAGGGCACAAATACATTTTGTGCAGCCAGCATGGATTTCCAACACATTTATTTGCCTCTGAATTGTGAGGATAGAAATTCTTTGCAGGAGCAAAGGAATATGTGTATGAATGGAAAGTGTTATGGGGAGAATCAGTAGATGAGCTGAAAGATAAACGGACTGCCTCCCATCCACTGATTCTCCCTTGAATATAATCCCTTGGCACCACACTGTTAATGAGCAGCAAATAGGTGGCTGAATTCTGAGTTTCCTTTGCATCATCTTCCCCATGGACAGAGCATCCAGATCAGAACTCTGTTCAGGGTATGGTCCCATCAGTGGGAGAAAATACTGGATCCAACCCATGCTTTGCAAACTGTGTGTTTGTCAAGTGTAGTGATATTGATCCCCCAGAAGAGTGGTTCCCAATCCTTTTTCACTTGCATGCGCTTTGGCAGCCCATTTCTTTAAACTGTACCCTTCATATTAGCAAATGTTTGTAATTACAGTGGTGCCTCGCATAGCGAGGTTAATCCGTTCCGGATTAACCTTCACTATGCGAAAACATCGCTGTACGGATCAAAAAAAGCCATTGGAATGCATTAAACATCGTTTAATGCGTTCCAAATTGGCAGAAAACTCACCGTACAGCGATGTTTTCCGGGTCCGGCAGCCATTTTCGCGCCCTCAGTAAGTGAGGGGAGGGCGCAAAAACGCTGCGCGCGGCCATTTTGGCCACAGCGAGACCGCGGATCAGCTGTTCAGTGGCTTCAAAATGGCCGCCGGAACAGCCGAAAGGGCCGGGCACAGCGTTTTCGCGCCCTTGGTAAGCGAGGGGAGGGCGCGAAAACACTGCGCGCAGCCATTTCGGCTGTTCCGGCAGCGTTTTCGCGCCCTTGGTAAGCGAGGGGAGGGCGCGAAAACACTGCGCGCAGCCATTTCGGCTGTTCCGGCAGCGTTTTCGCGTCCTCCCCTTGCTTACCAAGGGCGTGAAAACGCTGCGCCCGGCCCTTTCGGCTGTTCCGGCGGCCATTTTGGACCCGCTGAACAGCTGATCCGCGGGTCGCAAAGCGAAGGTCGGTAAGCGAAACGTTTACCGATCTTCGCTATGCGAATTTCGCCCATTGGGGCTGATGCGATGCCTTCGCATTAGCGATCCCGGAAAAGGGATCGCTATGCGAATTCATCGCTGTACGGGGCGCTCGTTAAGCGAGGCACCACTGTAATTAATTTGGATTTGGGACTTAGTACCAAAGGGATGTGGTGGCACTGTGAGTTAAACCACAAACCCTCTGGGCTGCAAGGTCAAAAGATCAGCAGTTTGAATCCACGCAACGGAGTGAGTTCCCGTAGCTTGTCCCAGCTCCTCCCAACCTAGCAGTTCGAAAGCATGTAAAAATGTGAGTAGATAAATAGGTACCACCATGGTGGGAAGGTAACGGTGTTCCATTTCTAGTCGTGCTGGCCACATGACTACGGAAACTGTCTACAGACAAATGCTGGCTCTACAGCTTGGAAATGGGGATGAGCACCGGACCCTAGAGTCGGACACAACTGGATAGTTTGTCAAGGGGAACCTTGGGACTCATACCCAGAGACTTGCCAATATCCCTGATAAATACATCACAGAAGACCTGGAAGAACTCACTCATTGAAAACTGCCCATAGAACTGGCTCAGGTGCCCACTTATATATACACTGGTACCAACACAACAGCACTGAAATGTTCATGAAGAGGACGAGAATGAAAGCTGAGCCTGTGAGAGGTGTACTGCCTAGCATGCATGCTGTAGTAGCATGTTCATAACAATTTTTTTAGGGAGGGACTTCCCACTATTCGTCAAAATATCAAAGTGAGAGGACAAAGCTTTTCTTGAGGTTAAATAACAAAGAAAACCCACTCCAGCATTCATCATAATATTTAATTCATTTCACAACTTCTTGTCTTGCACTGTTAATGTATGTGCCTTTTCTGCCATTATTCAGTTTTTTCCACATACTCCAGGTTGGGAATCATTGCCCTACAGGTTATGCTTTGAAGTGACTGGGCTGTGTTTCTCTTCACACTTTTGAAACAGCATTTTTGTTTCAGAAGGAAGTGCAGGTTCAAGGGGGAAAGCTCTTAAGACTCCTTGAACACATTTCAAAAAACAATGTCAATTTTTAAAAACGTTTTGGTAATGTGTACCATTCACTTTTAAAATATTATATAAGATATAATTGCTAAAGGCTGAATTTGCTTAATTTTAGAGAACTAGATGATCTGTGCTCTCTGTAATTACACAATATTGAACAGTTGTTTGTAAACTTTCAGGTTTACACCCATCTGCCAAGTGCAACGTGTGGTTCTGACAGTATTTCAGGGTAGGAAGCACATGTTTGATCATCTGAGCACCCTCTTTCCTCTTTTTCAGTGCATATGTTTTGCTTCCTCATTGAAACTGCATGACCACATCTGTGAGGTAAGTAAGCCACTTGCACTATGACTCTGCAATTCATTCATGATATTCAGAATGTTTGCTCTTTATTCTGTTTTGGCACATATTTAATGCCATTTGTACATTTACTTTCCCTAAATGTCCAGATCAAGTTCTTTTGTACAATAATTGATGTCTCTCATTAACATGCACATGTGTTATTTTACCAGGGATGGTATATATTTACAATGATCTCTGAATGACCCCTCCACACTGCAACATTTTTTGTAGGTCCCCCTCACAACTGACTAGTGGAATTCTCTTTCCACAAGATATGATGAAGACCACTTGTTCAGTGTTTGTTTGTTTGCTTTCTTGCTTGCTTGCTTTGAAAGAGAATTAGATAAATAAATGGAGAAAAGGATTAAATAAACTAAATGTGGTCTCTGTGTACAAACAAAAATATAGTGAGAGATAACACAGAGTAGTTGTCACTGCTGTGACTTGTTTGTGGCCTTCCACAGGCACCTGGCTGATCATTATCTGTAAAGCTAGTAAACTAAAAGTATTCTGGACTGATCAATCAAGGCAGAATGTCAATTCATCATATTCCAGAGAGCTGAGACTGAAAATTATAAGCCACGTACGGTAGGAGAGTTTTAACAAGTGCTGATTTCTGTGTTATTTCACAAACCTATATATTGCCAATCGGTTACTCCTATCACAAAAGTGTCAAAACAGAACAACCTCCCACCCCCCAACCCCCCACCCCATTTCCAACCTTCTTTTGCTATTACTTGTTTCTTTTCCTCTGATGTTGATATATTCTTGCACTCAGCAAACTGCTGGACAACAGCTTCAAATAACTTTTTCAGCTGTGCTCATCATTCCTTCTCCTCCCCTCCCCCTGCTACTTGGCATGTTAGAGTCTCTTCATTTGGAGGAAAGGACATGGTTCAGATAGTTTTATTTTACTCCCAGATTTCCAGACTCTCCCTGTCAATTGATTATCTTTGGCAGATTGTTGAGAGCAATAAACAGACCGTGGAATGTATGTGTTTTGCCTGTTCCAACATTTCTGCTTACTGCCATTTAGAGGCAGGAGAGCTGTTAGATGAAATATTCTTTATTCTTTTATTGTAATTAAGTTGTTATGTGTTGTCAAGTCATCTCTGACTTGAGGCAGCCCTGTGATGAGAGATCTTCAAAATGTCCTACACTCTTCAGCCCTGATTAGCTTCTGCAAACCCAAAGCCTGTGGCTTCCTTAAGGGAATCAATCCCTTAAGATGGTGTCATCTACATATTTAAAATTATTGTTTCCTCTACGAAATTTCACTCCATCTGAATCTAGTCTAGCTTTCTGTAATTAACGTACAAAATACTAAAGTTAAAAGAAATATTTTATAAGGAGTTGGGTGCTTAGTTTAAACAGAGAGGCAAGGAAGAGAGAGAGATAATTTTTCAGTGTCAGTGAAACTGAAAGCGTTCACAGGATGAACAGATGTAAAAGAATCTTAACTGCCTAAGGAATAACATCCTGAACTTGCAACTCACTTTAAATAAATTCTTAGAACCAGACACATTTTGCCATCAATGCAAGTGATTATGTCACTGTATATTTCTAGGATGGAATTCAGTGGTGTCACCTGGTGTTATCTGTAATATAGTTAACAATCATGGGAAGTGTATAGGTGTTGCAGTGTTACAATAACTACAGATATCTGAAACACACACACACACACACACACACACAGTTGCTCATGAGCCTTTTGCTGATGCTAGAACATTTCAGGGGGACTAAGCTGTTTAATTAGTTACACTGATCAGCAACTCAGTAAACCAGCACTAGCTGTAATACCTTTAAGCTCAGCATAGTAACATTCAAATGGCATGAAAAGAGTTCAAACATCTGTATGGCAGACTTAGGCAAAAGCAGTTTTGAACAAATGGATGTCCAAAGTCCTACCATGATAGAAACAGATGGGCTGCCCTTTGGACAGTTTATGCTGTCCAAATGCCACTGTTGAGAGCTGTCCCTATAATTCACCTAACTGGCAGGCACTTAAAACAAAAGACTCTCAAAGCAACCTCAAAGTACAAGCTGGAGGAGAAAAGTTGCAGAGGAATTGGGAGTAGAGAAATCAGCTTAATATCAAGCCAGACTATTGGTCTGTCTGTTCCATTATAGGTACCCCTGAATGGCAGCAATTACTATCCAGGGTTTTACCATGGTTCTTTTCTAGTCCTTCCTGGAGATCCCCGGTGTTATAGGATGGTCTCCTATCTGAATACTGACCTGGCCTGACTCTGCTTAACTTTCAAAATCAGATGAGACTGAGTGTATTCAGAGTAGTGTGGTGATACTGTGTATGCTACTTATACACAGGCTCAGTTAGTGAACAGTGGGAACACACGTGCATGTGCCCTAGGTCCAACCACTTCCCACAAGATGCTAAGAAGACCAAAAGAATCAGATTCTCATTAGCCACTTAAATCAATGTACATAATTAATCACATTTTAAAGATGTGCAGGCCACCATTCCATAAATATTTCCAGGCTACTAATGGCACAGTTACATTGCCCATTCTACTGTGGTAATGTACTATAAATTGGGTTAGGTTTTGTATGCTTTAGCTTCATTCACATATCTATGATTTAAAGCTTCATTAATGGAAGTAGATGTAATGTGTGGTGAATAGTTTTGTGATAATAATTATTAGTACACTAAAGTGAGACAGGAAAGTACTGCTTAGCCTCAGACTTTACTAGGTGATGACTCTTGTTTCATGTGATCTGCTGAGAAGGTTATTAGGAGAATAACTTGGGAGAACTAAGTATGTTGTCATGGGCAGGATGAAGGATGAGTGAGATAAATCTATAATAAATACTTTAATATAGTGTGTATTAATATAAGCTGGAATATGGAAAGGAACCCCTTATTTAAAGTGCTGAATATGAGCATCTTTCCTTTGTCCCTCCTTTGTTTTTGTCCTAGAAGTGACAGCAAATTGAGGTCTCCTAACACTCACTCATCAATTTCCATTGAATGGGCTCAGTACTTCTTAATGAGTAAGTAATGGACATTGTTGAATTTGGAAGTGGAATAGTGCAAGCATCAGACAATGAGAGTCTTTTGTTTATCCCTACCCCTACCTGCTCCCTGAAAAAACCTTGTGTGAAGATCTTGGTGCGCTTTCTTGAATATAGCTTTCTCTACTTCTTATTTCACTCCATACAAAGCCATAAAACTCATTTTACTGTATCTGCACTGAATTCAGCAATGCAGCCTCTCTGTACGTTCTTCTTTTTTGAAGTTTGTGAGTCATCCGAAGGTTAGTGGAATATCTCTAGAATGATTATCATCATGCTGGATTTTAATTCCAAAAAGCAGTGGATGGCGGTAGAGAATTACACTGGCTTGAGAGACACAAACATACACATTTAGGTAAAAAGACAGAACGAGATCAATTTCATTCCTTTCAAGGTTTTTAATATTTCTTACTATATAGAGTTCCTTGGCTTGAATGACTAGAGGAAAATAAGAATGAACACACAGAGACATCATCTGCTGATATTTGCCTCACCTGCTGTCTACCTAAGATTTATAGTAGTTCTTTATATTGACTGTAAAACCATAATATTCAAAAGGAAGAGCAATACTGTGTTTTCTTTTTCTGTCTATGTAGAATAAGGACAAGGACAAATAAAAAGGATGGATGTAGGATTTTAATACTGTACTTTAAAAATCAATGAATGTTTGAAATGAAGACTTATTTCCTGCTGCTTATTTCCACATTCATTCAGAACACACATGACCTGTGTGGATTTATCCTACACTGCTGCACAGGCTTGTAGAAGGCTGACTGCTAGCATATCAGCGGATATTCCCCTGTTCCTGCATCATTATTGCCAAGACTTGAGCAACAGGAAGTCTCATGAGTGCCAGCTCTGGTGCTCCACTCCTAATGGCACAGTAGGCTGCCCAAGTGCCTGCACCCATAGGGTCTCTTCCTTGGTTCTCAGTTATTGTTTGTATCTCTCTCTGTGTGTTTTATTTGGGGGGGGGGGGTGTTGGTGTGATTTTTTTGTCTGTGTGTTGCATTTTTGTACACTACTATTATGAAATGGGAATTAGTGGAGAAGATTCCCCAGGTTTTACAGCAGGGGTGGCCTCAAGTTTTTTGCAGCCTCCAAGACCTCTCATAATTAATTTCTTTAGAAAGCAACAGAGAATCACTGCTGCAACCACAGCTTTTATGTTTTCTATCAAGCTCCACAGCAGCATCTAATCCCTTTTGCAGCATTCTTTATCTTTAGTTAGCGTTAGTTTAACTTTCTTAGTTGTTACAGCTTAACATTATTATGTTTGTCTAAAAATGCTTGTTCTTTGTCCTAAACATCTTAATTAAGAAGGAAGTCTTCAATCACTGTGTTTACTTCCTGGAACAACATTTCTGGAAATAATGAACAGTCCAATAAAGACGGGAGTCACATACCAGAAAGTTAATAAAGCAATAGAAGACTTCTTATCCGCTTAAGATTGTTAAAGCCAAAAAGAGGCAGATATTTAGATCAAAAGAAGTAAGCTTGTTTAAAATGAGTCAAACCAACTCACAATTTTTTAAAAAAATCCACACAACTGATTGGGAAGGTAACACAGAACCATTTAAGAAGACAGAAGCTATTGTTTACAGCAGCAATTCACGGCTTCTTTTTAAAAAACACAAACTTATCAAAACTATAATAAAACCCTCAATTAAATCTACACATTAAATGCAACCTTATTATAATCTTATAAATATTGCATTAAAGTAAAAGTTAATAAATTTTTGGTAAATTAATCATTTTAGTTTATGAAATTTAAGAAAAAGTTAGCTAATTTGGTCATACCCCTCAGCTAGAGATTGAGTTTATCAAGGGTACTAGCAAACCTGTAAAATGGCCCTTGAGCGCCCCCCGATGTTTGCCCAGCTCTGCTTTTAAGCCATTTCAAACACAAAAAAAGTCAATGTGCTCCAAAACCATTCATCCTGAGGTTTGACTTCCCTTGCTTGAAAACTTGTGAACATAGGGTATCCCTGAGGATTACAGCTAGAGCTTTGAAATCTGACAACTTTACCTTCATAGATGCAGATTCTGTAAGGGTGTTATGTTCTGGGCTGTTCAAACGTCTGATACATTCAGGAGGGGGGGGTTGATTTAAATGATAAGATGAGGATTATTGTCTTCATAACAGTATTGTTTCTGGTTTTATATAATGGAAAGTCCTAAAGCAGAAGTGGACAAAGTACAGATTTCATGATACTATTGACTGTAACCTCCATCATTCCTCACCATTGCTTGTGCTGGCTAGGGTTGATGGATTACTGCTGGATAGCTCAGTGGTTTAGAGGCTGGGAGTTCAATTCCCTACTGTGCCTTCTTGATAGGGGATGGACTTGATGATCCATAGGGTCTTTTCCAGCTCTGCAGTTCTAAGATGATGAAGTTGTAGTCTGACAACATTTTGACTATCCCTGTTCTAAATTGTCTTACAGAGAATTAATGTTCGAAAACCCGTTAATGAATAACATCAGCTATAGTTTTTTTGTGGCTTTGAAAATTCTATATTTAGACTGTCACATAATCAATTATATATTAATCTTGATTTATGACCTGCTTATGTAGCACCTTCTGAATATCAGACAAAGGTATCTGTAGCCTTAGGAGAACCCTAGGATTTGCAAGAGAGAAATCTATAGGAGGAGCTTCCCCTCAAGGTAGACTTAGTGACTGTACATTGCTGACTGGCTGTTGTGGAAAACGATAAGCTATGGTGTAGAGTGAAGGGAATGGAGTATTCTAGAAAATTGATACTTCAAGCAGTTGTTTAAAATTATATAAAACTTTTACACATTGGTTGTCGTGGGTTTTTCGGGCTCTTTGGCTGTGTTCTGAAGGTTGTTCTTCCTAACATTTCGCCAGTCTCTGTGGCTGGCATCTTGAGAGGACAGCACTCTGTACTCTGGTGTAGTTTGCTTGGGAGTGGAGTATTTATGGCTTGAGATAGGCTTTTGTCCTATTCAGGAGATAGGTGATTAGTGTGTCTTGTTGTGGGTGTATAGCCTATCTCACAGCCATAAACACTCCACTCCCAAGCAAACTACACCAGAGTGCTGTCCTCTGAAGATGCCGGCCACAGAGACTGGTGAAAGATTAGGAAGAACAACCTTCAGAACACGTCCAAAGAGCCCGAAAAATCCACAACAACCATTAGATCCCGGCTGTGAAAGCCTTCGTGAATACTTTTACACATTGTTTCATTGTCTGTGTCTTGCCTTCAGATGTCTAGAATTGGGGCAGAATAGAAATCTTTTAATTAATAAAGAAATAAATAGACTTAGTTGGGTAGCTGGGACCCCATGCAAGAAGATATGGCAATGCAAAATTTTATTGCATTTGTTTTATACTACTCTCCAGGAAGGTTATTGGATTTTGGATGGAAAATATTACTGCAACTGCCAGCACTTATCATTTTAAGGCTTCATTTCCTTTGAGGAATACTATCATTAGCTTTATGAAAATGTACTTCATGTAGTGTAATTCGAAGTTTGCTAAGCATTAATTTCAGCCCAGAAGGAGATTCCTGGGTTAGTCCTAACGTAAAGGCTATAGGCTTTATGATGCAAAGGAACAACCCAAAGAATGATCATGCTAATTGGGGAAGATGAGGGTTGTTATCCAAATGTATTTATACAACTTCAGTTTGGAGAAAGCTTGGGTAGGGAATTTCATGCATTCAGCGAGCTTTTAAATTTCAATCTTCCTTTGAACAGATGCTTGTTTTATTGTTATTTTCTTATTTCTCAGCATTGCTGATGCATAGGGACAACCCAGAGTCAAGCCTAAGCATGAGGGGTCATGTCCTAAAAAATTGTGGGTGAGATGGCATGTTTGTAAAAACATTTTTGTTGTTTTTTTATTTTGGGAAGCAAGTTAAGCATTATTGCCAATTGCCTTAAATTGATAACCAAAGATTTTGAAACTATTCTAGTTGTTGACATTAGAAGGACCTGATCTTATTTCCGTATTCTTGTGTTGCTGCTGCTGTTGTTATTTGCCTTGATGTTTGGTACTTTGCAATGTTGGTACTTTCTGTACTTTTAAGGTTGTTTGTTGATTGAACTCCAATTTCTGTAAGATGTGCTCTTTTTTGTTGCTTATCAAGAAGTATAATGTCCGGCTTATTAAACCAACTATTTATGTGAGATAATTTGAGTGTCTGAGCAGAGTATCATGGTTTCATTTCCTAAAATTAGTGGTGGATGGAATTTATAATACAGAGAGAAGATGTGAGTAATCTGTAACATTTAGCAACTACTGGAAAATGATTTTTACAACCTGGTTATGTCTACACATATAATCTGCCGGCGTAGAGCATCCAGCTTTGATATGATGAATCTTTCAATTCATGACATTCATTTGCAACCTTGCTTCATTATTTTCTGATAACAAATAGTGCAAGTAACTTGGTCTTAGATGGTGCACATGAATTCCTCAGTTTCAGCCTGAAGATGGCCTAATTTAAAATGTAGGTTATGAACATCATCATCTAGGACAGTGGTTCTTAACCTTTGTTACTTGGATGCTTTTGAACTGCAACTCCCAGAAACCCCAGTCAGGACAGCTGGTGGTGAAGGCTTCTGGGAGTTGCAGTCCAAAACTCCTGAGTAACCCAAGGTTAAGAACCAGTGATCTAGGAGGTAACTGTGGGACAGAATCCAGATTGCTGTTGTTGTTAATTTATATCCCATACTTCCTCATAATTACTCTAGGATACTAAAACTCTGCAGTACCTGCTTCATTAGAGGCTGTTTAATCTTTTGTTGTTCAAATTGAATTACCATAGTTTGAAGTAGTGTTAATTGGTGTAGGGGAAAGTTTTAAAATTCTTTGTGGGACACAGAGTTATTCATAATTAGAAATGAGCACTTCAACATTGTTTAGCGGATTGGGCCCATGGGTATTGTGTGGGCATCCTAGATCCCCTGCCCTGCTGCCTCCTCTGAGTGGGCACCTGCGGAAGGAGGCAGGATGGGGAATCGGGGCACCCACGCAACCCCCATGAGCCCAAACTGAGCCGAAGTGCCGAACCATGATTTGTGCCCATCTCTGTTCATAATGTCTTATGTTCATGATGGAGACATCTGACAGATGTCTCTGTTTTAAGGTCCTGCTTGCACCAGATTTGTGTGTTCATTTATGTATGAGAGGTCTTAGTTATTCATGGTAAATAGCCACGAGGATGGCATTCATTTTTAATATAAAATTATTATATTAATTGTGGTTATTAATCCAGTCATATATGTGCCAGTTAAACAAGGATGCAATTCTGCTGTGGCAAGGGGAGTGGCTGTGGATGTTATCTCTGATACAATCATCTGCTCCACATGTTTCATTTGTCCTTCCTAACCATGTGCCCAGTTGCATTTTGAACATCCTGTGCATACAGGACAATTGTGAGACTTAGTCCAGGTTTTCAAGAGAGAAAAAAACCCTAGCTTTTTAAAATTCCAAAGAATTGCTAGTTCTTTTGTCAACTACAGTCCTCTATTTCAGCTTGTCGTAATTGGAGTTCAGAGGCCACTCGTAGCTGTTTTATAACCATGAAGACTCTACATGTTGGGTGGACTGGAGTGTGAGTTTCAGAAGATTAATGTAAAACATTCAAATCAGACTTAAAAGAAATGGTTTCTATAGAACAAAGATGCAACAGGAAGTGTGGAGGAGGGGAGAAGCTGTGGCAAAATAACACCAAACAGATGTGAAGCCATCCTGCATATTTTTTACTCAGATATATGCATAATACACAAGTCATATTGTAAGCTACTTTACAATAAGCAGTCCTTTTTTTTAGATAGACTTAATTACAAAGTCAGGAAACAGGACAGCTGGTGGTTTGTTTATTTTTTAATCAAAACCACAAGCAGAGACTCTAAAGTTTAATCCTCTTATTCCTGTGTGTTGTTTTATTAGAGGTCACAGTGAAATCATAGAAACTGAAGGGCAGTCTTTCTGGCTATTTGGTGCTGCAAGATGTTTCTAGTATTGGTAATTCTATATATAGCTTTTTAGAGTATTGTTTTGGATTTACAAACCATATCAAAATACTTCCTAAACTAATGACAGACAAAAAACATGTTTTAAATTTAGCAACTTCTTTAACCTATGCCAAGCACTGAGGTCTGGTTCATATATCAGGGACCCTGCTGGATTCCTAAACTCATTCAAATACAGTACAGTACATAATCCATTTTATGCACGTCTGAAGCTCACGGCATGGTAATGGAAGGTCTAGACAGGGTTTTAATAATATTTTGAACTGGCAGTCACATTATGAGCAAACAAAGCCTTTTTAAAAAAAAATAAAAGGGTATTCTTCTATATAGTTTATAATAATGGTGAGATTTTGCAACAATAGAAGTATGGTTACTATTTTCTCTGAGGTTACTTAGGAATACATAGCATCTCTAGATAAAGCAGCTGCCCATTGGCCCAGTCTTTGAAGCTGGCTCTTTGGGTTTTCTTATCCTGCAAATGCAGCTTTCAAGAGACTTGTGTATGTACAGAGAGGTTTGTTACATGTCCAGAAGAAGTGGCATCACTTGCCTCTTAGTGCAACAGCTGCTTCATTTAAATTGAAGAGAACAAGGAAACCTTTGTTCTAGGACGTATTATTACTGGCAGATTCTAGATCAGGACTGCTATATTCTGCACCATACTGGAGACCTAAGGATGGCTACAGTCACATAACTGAAGCATCTTTGATGGCATTGTCTCTGCCAAGTAATCTGTATAACTCTTCCAAAATGACAGATGTTTGGAAAAGGGATTCTCAGAAACCAGTTCCCTCATCACCCAGGATTTGGAACAGGAATTCTCCATCTGGACGTTCTTCTCTGCTTTCTTTAGCAAATTGAGGTAGGCTGGCATGAAACATTCAGAGCTGATCTCACTATGATATAATAAGGAAGCCGTCTAATTTCAGGTATGTATTCACAATGGGAGTAAGAGGTGAGATTCATGTTCAAGAAGAGGAAAACGTGAAGTCTTATAGCAGAGGGGTTTTTTTCCTTACTAAATTGTAAGGAATTGCCTGATGGCAATTTTTAGAGCAGTGTATTTTTACTGTACTTAAATTGTTGTAAACCGCCCAGAGACCATTGGGTAGTGTGGGCAGCATATAAGTTAAACAAACAAATAAACAGAGGATAATTTGTAGTCCAAGGAGAGAGGTGCCTTAAAATCTGACAATATCACTGTGAGATTTCCTCCCCCCATGCTGGTCAAGACATAAAATCATAGATTCATAGAATAATGACAGTTGTTCTATCCAGCCCACACTTTGTGAGCTTCCTAATCAGCCATGGACCTCTTTTGCTCTTACTGCAGCTTGCTGAGATGTGTGAACACCATAGCAATTGATACCAGAACTTGCCTCTACTCTAAAGGCTGCAAGTGTTTTATGTTAATATATATGGTGGAAGCAGTTGCTCTTTGCAGAGTTCACAGCAATCTAGTAAATTACAGGATAGGTTCTTTTTTCCTTCTTCAGAATTAAGACTCTTTGCACAGACCTTTTTTTCTAATGACCTCTAGTCTAATGGGGATGAAGGCCAGGTATGCTTTCCATGGGTATTTTGTGGGGGGGTTGTTTTTTGGGCCCTCTCTTTGTTCTTCCTCATCACATGACCCAAGAGGAGGGCCTAGTGGTTTGAATTGAGATGTGCCTGGAGTGTGCTCTCATTTACGTAGGAGGTTTTTGGCTGGGGATGAAGACCAGGTATGCTTTCCATGGGTATTTTGCACGGGGGGGTTGTTTTTTGGGCCCTCTTTTTGTTCTTCCTCATCACATGACCCAAGAGGAGGGCCTAGTGGTTTGTGCCTGGACTGCAATAACTACCGTGGCATCTCTCTTCTTAGCATTGTAGGGAAGCTACTTCCCCGTGTTGTCCTGAAGAGGCTCCTGGTGCTTGCAGACAGAGTCTATCCACAATCACAGTGTGGATTTTGAGTTAATAGATCCAGCACTGACATGGTATTGTCCTTCCAACAGCTGCAGGAGAAATGCAGAGAACAACAGCAGCCACTCTTTGTGGCCTTCATAGATCTCACAAAGGTCTTTGATTTGGTTAGTAGGGGCAGCCTTTTTAAAATACTTCCCAAGATTGGATGTCCACCTTGTCTCCTTAACATCATCAGGTCCTTCCATGATGGAATGAAAGGCACTGTAGTTTTTGATGGCTCAAAATCAGATCCCTTTGACATCCGAAGTGAAACAGGGCTGTGTCCTCGCACCAACCCTTTTTGAGATCTTTTTTGCCGTCATGCTGAAGCATGCCTTTGGAACTGCAACAGAAGGTGTCTACCTCCGGACTAGATCAGACAGAAAGCTCTTTAATCTCTCTAGATTGAGAGCAAAGACTAAAGTCCAACTGAAATGCATGTGGGACTTACTCTTCGCAGATGATGCAGCCATTGTTGCCCACTCTGCTGAAGACCTCCAACAACTCATGAATCTTTTCAGCAAGGCCTGCCAAGACTTTGGACTAACAATCAGCCTGAAGAAAACACAAGTCATGGGCCAGGGCGTGGATTCACCTCCCTCTGTTACCATCTCCACACAAGAATTGGAGGTTGTTCATGACTTTGTGTACCTTGGCTTAACGATCTCTGACACACTGTCTCTAGATGTCGAGCTGGATAAACGCATTGGGAAAGCAGCTACCATGTTCTCTAGACTCACAAAGAGAGTATGGCTCAATAAGAAGCTGATGGCACATACTGTACCAAGATCCAGGTCTATAGAGCCTGTGTCCTGAGCACACTCCTGTACTGCAGTGAGTCCTGGACCCTTTGTGCACGGCAGGAGAGGAAGCTGAACACCTTCTATATGCGTTGCCTCCAACGGATTTTTGGTATCACCTGGCAGGACAAAGTTCCAAATACTAGAGTAGTCCTAGAACGAGCTGGAATTTCAGCATGCATACATTACTGAAACAGCGACATCTACGTTGGCTTGGGCACGTCGTGGGAATGGCTGGTGGTCAGATTCCAAAGGATCTCCTGTATGGAGAATTAGTGCAGGGAAATCGCCCCAGAGGGAGACCACAGCTGCGATACAAGGACATCTGCAAGCGGGATCTGAAGGCCTTAGGAATGGACCTCAACAGATGGGAAACCCTGACATCTGAGCATTTAGCCTGGAGGCAGGCGTTGCATCACGGCCTCTTCCAATTTGAAGAGACCCTTGTCCAGCAGGCCGAGGCAAAGCAGAAGTCACAAAAGGAACAAAACCAGGGAGCTGGACAGGGGACAGATTGTATTTGTCTTCAGTGTGGAAGAGATTTTCACTCTCGAATTGGCGTTCTCAGCCACACTAGACGCTGTTCCAAGTCCTCCATACAGGGCACAATACCATAGTCTCTCGAGACTGAAGGATGCCTACTAGTCTAATGATAATGAACATCATTATTCTCATATTTTACTCAAGCTGCACAGCAAAACAAAATAAAAGGTTTAAGTACAATGCTGAGGTCCTAACCTCTTGTGTGCAATCAGCGTAGTCTTGTTCAGTGTGAATCTTTAATTCAGCCTTCCCCTGCCAAAGAAGGCTAGAAGAGTGATAGCTTAGTGGCAGAGCATGTGCTTGGTATGCAGAAGGTCCAGATTTCAATCTCCAAGCAGGTCGAGACAGAGCAGGAAAAACTTCCTACCTGAAACTTCGGAGAACCACTGCCAAACAGTATGGAAAATAATGGACTAGATGGACCAAAACTCATCTGTGTCTCAGTGTCAGCTTCCTATATTCCTCACAAGATCCTTTATTCACAGAGGAAAATTACAGTGAGATTACTTAGTCCATATTTATACAGCACCATGTAAATTTAAAATATTTTTGGCATCTCAGTTATAGCAATTACTGTGAGAGTTTTGTTTGAAGCCCAAATTCATCTGCTGATTGGGAAAGGAATAAATTGTTCAAATTACAGCTTCCTTGAAATGGTGTATGTGGCAAAGCTCATATCTTTTTTCTCTCTCCTTTGAAACTAGTTTAAGGCCAGGTTCCCCTCACCCTCCCAGAAAGACCAGATCTGACTGTTTTTAATCATCAGTTCTGCATGCACGTGTTTTAGTCACAGTGGGTAAATCTGCAAGCAAAGCAGGACACACAGACTAAGATTGATTCTTGCCTGTTCAGCAGATGGCTTGACACAATATGCTGCAATATATGCCTGCTGAGTCCTAAAGGCAAATGTGGCATAAGTAACCTTGCCATAAGCCTGTTAATGCACAAGCAATTTTCTATTTTAAACTCTGTCAAGCTTCCCCTTTGTTTGCTGCCTGTCTATTTACAGAGATTGCTGTACAAGAGTAGAGCAGATTGTTTGTTCTCATAAGATGGCTAAGCCTCAGGTCTTTTTTTTTTTCAGGCTCCACTTCCATTTATCCTAACCCAAATGATGATACTTGTTGCTTGGCACATGATGAGCATGTTGTACTGAAAATGTTTGAAAGCATTACATAAGAACTAGAACAGCTGTGTGCTTGAGTGGGAGGGGGGAGTACCTTCTGCTTTTTATCACAGGAGAGAGTGGAGGCAGATAAGTCTCTCAGAGACGACAAGTTGAGATAACTGGCTTTCCCTCCAGTACCTAAGGCTAAGCATGCCTTTCTACCCTGGTTGCTGGGGAATAAGAGTTAGAAAGTTCTTTTAACTGAGCTGGGTCAAACCAAAACTCTCCTGAGTCCAACATTCTGCTCATGCAGCAGTCAGACAGATGCCTGCAGGAAACCCAAGATGGCCACAAATATATTATCTAACATGTGCCTCAAGAGAATGAACCTGTGCTGATCATTGCAACAATTACATCACACATCCTTCTGAATCATAGATTATGCCAGGGATCCTAAGCATATTAATTCTTGTGCATACTATGGAGGCATATGACTCTCAGATCCGTTTCTGTACATTGTGAGTGCTGCCATCTTCATTATGAGGTCATTGTGCGTTGGGCACATCATGAGAAAAGACAATGAGGCTAGGAAAGGTCTACCCGGATCACCCATGTGAGTCAGGAGGTGAGGCTGAGGAGCCTGACGCCGAGAGAGGCCCGGAAGGAGAAAACATGAAACCGGGCCTTCTCAGCGGTGACTCCTCGCCTATGGAACAACCTCCCTCCAGAGATTCACGTGGCCCCTATGCTGAGAATCTTTAAAACCGAATTAAAAACATGGTTATACATCCAGGCCTTCCCTCCAGTCAATACCTGATCTCTTTTTTTATTTTCCCTTTTATTTTCCCTCTATTTTATTACAATTGTTATCGTACGATTATGTACTTTTCTGCATTTTATTGCTTTATCCTATATTGTAAGCCACCTAGAGTGGACGAGTCGTCCAGATAGGCGGGGTATAAATCAAATAAATAAATAAATAAAAGTAGAAAGCACTAGGAAAAGAGGAAGGCCTAACATGAAAGGGATTGATTCTGTTATGGAAGCCATAGACTTTATTTTTCAAGACCTGAGCAGGCTTCTGAATGATAGCATCTTTTGGAGGTCATGAATTCATCAGGTCACTGGAAGTCAGAAGAAATTTGATGACACATAACAACAATAAAAGATAATCCTAAGGCACTTTGTGTGTCAGCAAGGGAGATTTTTTTCTTGACATATATGCACATTAACTTGGCTGAAAAGCCCAGTCAGCCAGAGCAGCTGAGGATGGGAGTCTGTGCCATGTAGAAGAGCCAGTCTGTGTGGCCTTGGGCAAGTAACACAGTTCCAGAGTGCTCCCAGAAGGAGGGGATGATCAAGCTGTTCTGAATATTCTAAACTGAGTACTCTATTGACTTGATGGAACAAAGACGTTATTAGTGTTGTTGTGCAAATTCTATGAAAATCAGAATTGCACATGTCTTGACTTCAGAATCCTGGACACCAGACAGTATTTGAGAAGGTCAGTGGCAGAAAATATGTTTCTTATGCAGAAGGTTTAATCTTTGACATCTATAGGATGGTAAGGGTGGAAAAACTGTTGAGCAAAACTGTAGGCAGCCATTCTCTGTCAGAATTGACAGTATAAGGCTAGAGGAACCAATACTAGATTAAATGGACCAACAGCTACCTCTTGGTCACCATAAGGCAGCTACCTATGTTTCTGTGAGAAATGCATGATGTGGCTCAAGCAAGCCATGTAGGCTTTCCCCTTGTTTGCAAGGTTCAGGTCTTCCCAATTGTACTGTGAAAAATGTAGACTGATACTCTTTACACGAGCTAACCTCTAGCCCTTGTGACTGTGGGCAGGGAGAGGATTGTTAACTGTGATTTTTTTCCACTGCTGATCATGTACTGTGGGAGAAGCGAGGGAGAAAATCAATACATACTTGGATCTGTAAAACCTTGCATTTTTAGAAAGTTTTACAAATTCAGCTCATAGCTTTGGCTAACTGACTTTAAAAAGCAAATTTTGCCAGTCAGTCAATCTGCTTGCAAAAGAGCTGAGAACTGCAGTGATGGCAGGCTTGAGACCTAAATTCAGCTTGCATTTTTGGCTAGCTGACTTTAAAAAGCAAATTAACTGTGGCTGATTACACAGATCAGATGGTTATTGTGTTTGCACACTTGGCTGCTAAGAGGGGTTCGCAGCTTGGGGGGGTACATCTGGACCCGACTATGGAAACCCAGGTGGCGTTGGTCGTCCGCCTTTTCCCACCTTTGGCCCGGCTGCGACCCTACCTTGACACAGGGGCGCTCACTACCTTGGTACATGCGCTCGTAATCTCAAGATTAGACCACTGTAACGCACTCTACGTGGGGCTGCCTTTGAGGCTGATGCGGAAACTTCAAGTGGTGCAGAATGCAGCAGCCAGAAAACACCAACATATTTCTCCTACTCTGGCCATGCTGCACTGGCTGTCCATTCATTTCCGCATTGACTTCAAAGTTTTAATGGTTACTTATAACCTAATGGTTTAGGACCTCGATACTTGGCAGAACACCTGCTCCCACCAAGATCTACTCAGCTCATCCGCGCGAGTCAGGAGGTGAGGCAGAGGAGCCTGACGCCGAGGGAGGCCCGGAGGGAAAAGACACAAAACCGGGCCTTCTCGGTGGTGGCTCCTCACCTCTGGAATAACCTTCCTCTGGAGATTTGCGAGGCCCCTACGCTGGGTACTTTTAAAAGTCAATTAAAAACATGGATGTACATCCAGGCCTTCCCTCCTGTCAACATCTGATTCTTTCTTCTTTGCTCTCTATTATTTACTATACTTTTGCACACCATCTGTTATTCTTGTAATGTTTTGTGTTATTTTATGCTGTAAGCCGCCCAGAGTGGTAGAATATTCCAGATGGGCGGGATATAAATTAAATAAATAAACAAACAAACAAATAAATAAATATAAACATTTATTGTTGAGGCATATTCTTTTTCCTCACTCAGAATTTGTTAGTGACGCAACCCTTAATGTTCACTAGCATTCTGTAAGGGGCACTATTAATCTCTCCTTGACATGACTTACTCAAGGATACTGTAATTGCCCAATGTAGCTATACTGTAATCTCTAGGAATGCTACTGTAACACCTGAGTTCTTTTACTTCCTCCTCCCAGTCCTGATACATATGCTTAAGCATGTCCATCGTCCTCAAACTGCACTTCTAACAACATGGGAAGACACTGGTTTAAATTCGCTTTCAGACATGAAATTCTCTAGATGATCTTGGATCAATTATCCTCTCTCAACCCACCGCACAGAGTTGCTGCAAGGCAAAGGGTGGGGACAATGTGCATGAAGGCCTTGGCTCTTTGGGAGAATTACATGTGAGATTAAAATGCAAATAAAATTTAGAACTAAATTTTCACAAAGCCTTTCAGAATCCCAGACAATTCTTGGACAATCTCAGCCCACATGAGATGAATACCATTTAACATATGATATGTCACTGGCTGAAATCAAACAGTATGTTGCAACCAGAATAGGCTCATTAAATCAGCGGACGTTACGGAAGACTTGACTCACCAAATCCCCACTGACCTCATGGATCTATTCTAGCTGTGACTTAGTACTGAATTCTAGCCACTCAGTGAAGTATGCCTGTTTTGTCCAAACACAAGTCTTCAAGCACAGTACCATGCAAGATTAACTTTGCTTTGATGGAATGATAGCAAAGGAGTGATGTGTACGGCTGTCATTTGGGGTGAGCAGACCTATGAACCATCCCTTCCATACAAAACCTTGTGAAAACCCTTTGCTCCATGCCACTGATTGAAGCAACCCAATTATGTTTGGAAAGAAATATGTGTTATTCATTAACTGTGGAGATTTCAAAGATGATATCTGTTGCAGATCATTAGATCTTATAATTGCATTTGCTCTGCATTACGAAAAAGAAAGAAAACCCACTATTTTTGGATCATTCTTCTGGAACCATGAATTCGTGCTCTTTCCTTTCAGATTCATAGTCTGCAGTTTTATATTTCCTCTTCTGTACCAATAGCTAGGCCAGCCAATGGAACAATATCCTGTCAAACTGAAGAAGTCTGATGCAGAATTCATTTTCTGTTCTATTATTTAATTAAAAATATGCTAAGTACAGTAGAACTGATTGATTATAATTATGTGCCATCACATTGTTTGACTAATGGAAAGTGTCACAGGGTTTTCCAGATATAAAGTACTCTGATGTAGTTTAGAGTACTGTACAGTGGTGCCTCGCACAACGATGTTAATTGGTTCAAAAAAAAACACCGTTCTGTGAAAACATTGTTCTGTGAAACACCATTTCCCATAGGAATGCATTGAAAACCGGTTAATCCGTTCCAATTGGAACGGATTGCCATCCTTAAGTGAAAATCAGCATAGGAAACATCATTGAGGGAAACGCAGTTCCCCAATTGAAATGCATTGAAGCCGACTCAATGCATTTGAATGGGTTTGCGAAGTCCCTTTTCACTCCTGTAAAAGTGCCTTAAACTGTTTGAAACCTGTTTTAAATGCTTGGCATCGATAGTCCAGCTTGTGAAACGTAAGCAAACTTAATTTGGTGTTGTTCTGAGGCGTCGTTAATATTTGGTGAATTTTTTTCTCTCTCAATGAGAGAAAAAAAATTCACCAAAACTTAACGATGCCTCAGAACAACACCAAATTAAGTTTGCTTATGTTTCACAAGCTGGACTATCGATGCCAAGCATTTAAAACAGGTTTCAAACAGTTTAAGGCACTTTTACAGGAGTGAAAAGAGACATCGTTGTGCGAAAATTCCCCATAGGAAACATTGTTGTGTGAGGCGGCAAATTTTTCAGAAAAAGCCATCGTTGTGTGAATTTATCGTTGTGTGAGGCACTCGTTGTGCGAGGCACCACTGTACTTTGGAAACATGCAGCTTGGCCAAGGCTGCAAAGGGAGCAGGACATGTTTTAACTGTTAGTATTACTAATTGCCATCAGGTTGCATAGATACCCACAGTGGACCTGATGGAACAGGAAGGGGGGAGGGCGTTGGAGGGGGCAGCCATTGAGGTGGTGCTGGGTAGGGGAAGGAATGGTGGTGGGGGTAGAACATGCCCGCGTAGGAGAAGAGAGGTTAGATATCTTACATCTATCCCCTCTTCTAGTCCTACCTCCAACCAAATGGTATCAGGCGACCATATCAGCAAACCCTCGAGCCACACGGTGCTGTTGATGAACGCCAGGTCAGTACAAAACAAAACTGCCCTCATCCATGATGTAATTCTGGATGAGGGGGCTGACCTGGCGTGCATTACTGAGACCTGGGTGGGAGAGGAAGGTGGTGTCCCCCTCTCCCAGCTGTGTCCTCCTGGGTACTCAGTCCAGCACCAGTGTCGCTCAGAGGGTCGGGGAGGGGGAGTTGCTATAGTCTATAGGAGTTCTATCTCCTTGACCAGGCTTCCTATCCCTTTGAGAGGAGGTCTTGAGGGCCTGTATTGTGTGTTGGGCTCACGAGACAGATTAGGGATTCTGTTGGTGTACCGCCCACCCTGCTGCGTACCAACAATCTCCCTACCTGAGCTGACGGAGGCAGTCTCAGACCTGGTGTTGAGGACTCCCAGGCTGCTGGTGCTGGGGGACCTCAACATCCATGCTGAGGCTGCCTTGACTGGGGCAGCTCAGGACTTCATGGCCGCCATGACAACCATGGGGCTGTCTCAATGTGTCATTGGCCCGACACATGAGAAGGGCCACACCTTGGACCTGGTTTTCACAACGGGACTGGAAGGTGGTGGTTTGGATGTGGAGGGGCTGGTCGTGACCCCATTGTCATGGTCAGACCACTTCCTGGTCAAATTCAGTCTATTAGCTTCTTCTTCCCTCTGCAAGGGTGGGGGATCGATTAAGATGATCCGCCCCCGGAGACTAATGGATCCGGATGGTTTCCTGAATGCTCTGGGGGAGTATCCGTCTGATATGGTTGGCGCTCCTGTCGAAGCTCAGGTCACCCTATGGAATAGGGAGATGACCCGGGCGGTTGACACAATTGCGCCTAAGCGCCCTCTCCCTGCTCGCCGAGCCCAGACAGCTCCCTGGTATACTTCTGAACTGCGGGCGATGAAGCAAGAGGGGAGACGGCTAGAGCGCAGGTGGAGGAAGTCCCGCTGGGAATCCGATCGAACACGACTTAGAGCCCATTATCGGGCCTATTTCGTGGCAATACGGCTGGCGAAACGGCAATATTTCTCCAGCCGTATCGCTTCCTCAGAATGTCGTCCAGCAGAGCTGTTTCGGGTGGTCCGGGATCTTCTTCAACCGGGAAACCCGGTGGAGGTCCCGGACTGCTCATCAGCTCGCTGTGATGAGTTTGCTATTCATTTTGAGGAAAAAATCGCTCAGATTCGCAGTGGGCTGGACTCCACTGTTACTGCAAAATCGGAAGATGTGTCCAGTGTGCCGTGCTTAGGTCAAACTTTAATGGATGAGTTTCAATTGTTGAGACCCGAGGATGTGGACAGGGTGCTTGGATCTGTCCGTTCTACCACCACGCCGCTCGACCCTTGCCCATCTTGGCTAATTGGAAGATCTGCCAGGGGGGTTCGCACTTGGGTCCAGGAGGCCGTGAACGCCTCTCTGAGAGAGGGAGTGGTCCCTACTGCCTTGAAAGAGGCGGTAATTCGACCACTCCTTAAAAAACCTAACCTGGACCCAAGGCTGGTGGTCAACTACCGACCAGTGGCGAACCTCCCTTATTTGGGCAAGGTGTTGGAGCGGGTTGTGGCCGGGCAACTCCAGGCGCTGCTGGATGAAACGGATTTTCTGGATCCATTTCAATCGGGTTTCAGGCCGGGTTTTGGTACAGAGACAGCCTTGGTCGCCCTGTATGATGACCTTTGCCGGGAGAGAGACAGGGGGAGTGTGACCCTGTTGATACTCCTGGACCTCTCAGCGGCTTTCAACACCATCGACCATGGTGTCCTTCTGGATAGGCTGGCTGGGTTAGGAGTTGGGGGCACTGTTTTACGGTGGTTCCGCTCCTTCCTAGCTGACCGTATCCAGAGGGTGGTGCTGGGGGACAGTTGCTCTGCCCCATGGCATTTATGTCATGGGGTTCCTCAGGGCTCGATACTGTCCCCCATGCTGTTTAACATCTACATGAAACCACTGGGAGAGGTCATCAGGAGGTTTGGGCTGAGGAGTCAGCAATATGCTGACGACACTCAGCTCTACCTCTCGTTTTCCACCAATCCAGGTGAGGCGGTTTCTGTGCTGAACTCGTGTCTGGACCTGATAATGGACTGGATGAGGGTTAATAAATTGAAACTCAATCCAGACAAGACGGAAGTGCTGTTAGTGGGTGCTTCGCTGGACAGGTTGGAGGGCCACTTCCCTGTCCTGAATGGGGTTACACTCCCCCTAAGGGACAGGGTCCGCAGCTTGGGGGTGCTCCTGGACCCCAGTCTAACACTGGAAGCCCAGGTGGACTCGGTGGCCAGGGGCGCCTTCCTCCAGCTGCGGAAACTATACCAGCTACGGCCCTACCTGGACGAGCGGAGTCTCATGACAGTTACACATGCACTGGTAACATCTCGTATTGATTATTGCAATGCGCTCTACGTGGGGCTGCCTTTGAAGACGGTCCGGCGACTGCAACTGGTCCAGAATCGAGCTGCACGGCTGGTGAGTGGTGGGGCCGCCAGAGAGCACATCAAGCCGATTCTGTATAATTTACACTGGTTACCAGTTGCTGTCCGGGCCCAATTCAAAGTGCTTGTTTTGACATATAAAGCCCTAAACGGCTTGGGCCCTGGATACTTGAAGGACCGCCTCCTTCCATATGAGCCTACCAGGCTGTTAAGATCTAGCCAGGGGGCCCTTTTGAAAGAGCCATCCCTCAAGGAGGTAAGAGGGATGGCTTGTAGACAAAGGGCCTTCTCGGCAGCTGCCCCCAGACTATGGAACGCCCTCCCAACTGAAATTCGCCTGGCGCCGACACTGATGATATTTCGGCGCCAGGTCAAAACCTTCCTGTTCCAGAAGGCTTTTAATTGAAATAACATTAACTGTGGGTCTTAATGATGGCAATTTTAATTGTATTTTTTAATTGTATTTTAATTGTATTTTAACTGTATTTTAATCATTTTATTTTATTGCATTGAATTTTAATTGTTGTAAGCCGCCCAGAGACCTTTGGGTAGAGTGGGCGGCATATAAATTAAATAAATAAAAAATAAATAAATAAAATAACCCCATCAGCCACACATGCTTTTGGTGATTTCAGCTGGTTCTTCCCCTGGGAGGCACAAAGGGGATTCAGATTCCCAGCTCCTAGCTCTGCAGGCAGGCACTTCTGTTCACTGAGCTATGCTAATTTGGAACTAATTAGCCATCCATTTAAAAAATCATTTGTGCACAGGCTGTTACAGGTATAATTAACAAGGTTAGAAATTCCTTGTCATCTCAGAGAAATGTTTTTCAGTGCAGTTTGTTTGCACATTCAATACATACAAGTGTCAATTAGTCCCTGATGGTTTTAAATGTAGTATACAGGGCTCAGTGACACAACTATCGTAGATGTTTCCATGGAGTTGTTCAGACCATGTTGTGAATTTGGTAAAAGAAGCTACTGCAGCATAAGTACTGTATAGGTTGCATAATGTCTAGAATTTGATTCATACTTTGAGTGAAATTATAAAATATAAGAAAAGCATCAATGCTTGGACTAAGTCTTATTTACAAAAATGCTGTTTGTTGAATTTTGATTTTTTTTACAAACTAGAAGAATTATCTTTAGTACCTGGAATAGAAACAGAGATACCCTTTGTCAGATCAGCAGTTTCTCCAGCATACCTGAAGTGGTTGCAAATGGATGTTTTAAACTGAGTTATTGCATACTGACAATCTTCAATTCATTTTTATGCATTTCAATTCATCTTCTATGCATTTTTCTTCCAAGTCCGAAGGATAATATTTGTCAGTGAAACAGATACAGCTTTGAGAATGGATGCCAGTAGAATGTATAAAATTGAAATATGTGACGGAGAAATCAGTTATTGGAACAATGATACGTTTAAAAAAATCTATTGGCTTTAATTAGCAAAGTAAAATTATGTACAGTCAGGTGCTTTCTTTTGTAAATAACATTTTAAAATCAAAATACAGTGGTGCCTCGCTAGACAGTTACCCCGCATTATAGTTTTTTCACTAGACATTGGCTTTTTGTGATTGCTATAGCGATTCACAAAACAGTGATTCCTATGGGGGAATTTCGCTGGACAATGTTTGGTCCCTGCTTCGCAAACCAATTTTCGCTAGACAACGATTTTGACAGCTCTCTCTGTGCTCGCAAAATGGGTGTTTTCGGGACCTAAGCTTCGCAAGACAGCTATTTAAACAGCTGATCAGCGGTTGGCAAAGCGGCTTTCCTATGGCCGATCTTCCCCATTGGAACGCATTAAACAGGTTTCAATGCATTCCAATGGGGAAATGCTTTTCACTAGACAATGATTTCGCTAAACAGCGATTTCAGTGGAACAGATTATCATCATCTAGCGAGGCACCACTGTAACCATGTCTCTGTTTCACCTGGAACTACCAGCTGTCAAAAATTTATGGTGTAGCAACTCGAAAACAAATTTCATGGAGTAAACTTTCATTTCTGTGTTCTCTAATGGTTTATCCACACATATAGGGAAGATAAATCATCAGCACACTCACCACATTACATATTCTCCAAAAGGGCAATGGGATAGGGACAGGTTTTCAGATTTCTTCTGCTTTTATGGCTGATGAGGTTACAGCTGGCCTTCTCCACAGCCAATCTTGAACTCAGAATGTTTTTCCTTCAGTCCACAACTTGTATCTTTCTACCTGACCTCCCCTTCTATCATTCCCAGCAAAGGTTTGGATAATTCAGCTGTCTTTGAGGGCACAACATGTCTTATCTGTTTCTTATATGGAAACCACAGAGCCTTCTGACACTTGTGGACAGGTTGAAGGTTTTCTTGGTGATAACTAAAAGTAGAAGCACTGCAATTTCTTTCTTGAAGCAGGATGTGTGTGTGTGTGTGTGTGTGTGTGTGTGTGTGTGTGTGTGTGTGAGAGAGAGAGAGAGAGAGAGAGAGAGAGAGAGAGAGAGAGAGAGAGAATTATGTTGTAATTAAGCTATCATGTATACTGTGGTTAGTTATTAAGTAAGGCTGTAGTCCCTAAATACAACATCATTGTCTTTAATTAAGTGGTCAGTGAAGCCTGTAGGAAACAATAGATCACCTGTAATTTATGAACCCTTATAGAATGCCTCTGTTTTGAATGCTGAATTACATTCCCCATTTTTCATTCTCTTGCTTTTCTAAGAGTTGGGACTAAAACAAGGAAATAATTATCACATCTTAGCAAACATTACTATAAAAAGATTAAAAGCCTGGGTAACCAGTATAGAATTCTGCAGCGAATGCAGATGATTACTGTATGTACTATACAGCTTGAGAGCAAAGACATCACCTTGCCCACAAAGGTCCGCATAGTCAAAGCTATGGTTTTTCCAGTAGCGATGTATGGAAGTGAGAGCTGGACCGTAAAGAAGGCTGACCGCTGAAGAATTGATGCTTTTCAATTGTGGTGCTGCAGGAGACTCTTGAGAGTTCCCTGGACTGCAAGGAGAACAAACCTATCAATTCTAAAGGAAATCAACTCTGAGTGCTCACTGGAAGGACAGATCCTGAAGCTGAGTCTCCAATACTTCGGTCATCTCATGAGAAGAGAAGACTCCCTGGAAAAGACCCTGATGTGGGAAAGTGTGAAGGCAAGAGGAGAAGGGGATGACAGAGGACGAGATGGCTGGACAGTGTCGTTGAAGCTACCAACATGAATTTTACCCAACTCCGGGAGGCAGTGGAAAACAGGAGGGCCTGGTGTGCTCTGGTCCATGGGATCAAGAAGAGTCGGACACAACTTAACGACTAAAAAAACCAAAACCATACAGCTTCAGCCACTTCAAGCTGATTGTGTACAGCCTGTATTACTTGAGACCATAGGTGAACACTCACCTGATTGAATACTGCTAGGCTGTATTCTTCCTGAAATCTGTTTTCCTATGTGTGGGGATTAAGCTCAGACTCTCTCTGGAGTCTAACATGAATGTCAGCACCATGTTAACCACTTCAGTGATCCTATACTGTAACAAAATGTTTATTTTGAAATACAGGGTACTGAAGATGTTAAATTATCCATCAAAGATAACATTTTTTTTCTTTGTTATGTTTTTATTTTTGTATGGATATCCTTGTATGCAACTACTTCTTCAAAAACTGTAGATTTCTTGCATATCTTCTGAATCCATTGAGAAATAGCTCAGTGGTTTAGATGTCTGGCTACAGAGCTAAAGGTTGGGAATTCGATTCCCCATTGTGCCTCTTTGGTGGGGGCTCGACTCAATGATCCATAGGGCCCCTTCCAGCTTTGCAGTTATAAGATGGTAAGATTATAATGTCAGTGATATTCCCTCCCACCCAATGGGTCAATTTACTGTTAACTAGTATTTCACATTTCTTTTCGTATGTTTTGCTGAAAATAGCATGAAACATTCTCTTATCCTAATCCAGTACATTGCTGGATGAAACCAATACTCTAATAGCATTTTTTTTTTAAAAAAAAAGGTTTTTTAAAATGTTAACAAACTGATACAAAACAGGTCAGATGAGTAGCTGGAAACTTAAGCAAAGCAAAGCGCAAAGCATGCTGCTTATATACCGCCCCATAGTGCTTCAGGCACTCTCTGGGCGGTTTACAAGTTAATTATGCAGGCTGCACATTGCCCCCCCCCCCCAGCAAGCTGGGTACTCATTTTACTGACCTTGGAAGGATAGAAGGCTGAGTTAACCATGAGTCGGCTGCCTGGGATTGAACCCCGGGTCGTGAGCACAGTTTTGGCTGCAGCACAGCAGTTTTACCACTGCACCACGAGGCTCTTATTAAGGACATTGTTTCCAGCTCTACAGGTAACAGTGTCCTAAACTGCCCACATTGTAGATATAGTTCTTTGTGGGTTCTACAAAAATAAATAAAAATTTGGGAGGACCATAATATTCCATTGTAGAACTCGGAGAGTAAGGATAAGTTACATGTGTGCATGTGCATTTTCCCAGTGGTGGGATTTACAAGACACTGAAAGTTGTCTTACATAAACAGTGGATGGATATTTGGGATGTAAGGTTATTTTCACCTGATCTGTAACAAGGAGGAAAGCACTGTTTTTCATATGCTGTTTTGGGAATAGTGTTATTCCCATGAAATCTGATTAGGGCATTTTGTATTTCTTGTACAGCAATGTAAGCCTTAGAGGCATGGAACTATATTTCAGTATTGTAATGTGTGGAAAAGAACTACATTGTTCTTGGGGGGGGGGGGGTAGTCAAGAGATAAAAATAAGAATGCTAAGAACAGGAGTCTCCAGATCATGTGTGACAGAGACAAGAAGGGTGGAGTTGGAAAGAGTATGTCAAAAAAACAAGGGGAAGAGGGAGAAGTGCAGCAGTCTTCAAAAAACATAAAAATCTACAAGCAAGGAGTTGTGAATGAGAAGTGATAAACTGGTGATTCTGGTACCAAGGAGGGAAAGATGAAAGCAAGGAAATTTGTGAAAACTAGGAAGACAGGGCAAGTGGTGGTGGGATTCACTGAAAACAAGCACACATCAGGTTGAAAAAGTCAAAGGAAGAATTTTTGAGTTAAAGATAAAATTTCTTTGTCTGAAATAATGTTGGATGGTGAAATAACTGCATGGGCTGGAAGATGTTAACTAGACCTGTGTGCATGCACACACAGCCATGTATGCATACAGTACACAGAAACACAGATCTGGTTATTAGCAGTTTTTTAAAAACACATAGTTGCATATTCAAAGTAAAATAAAGAGCAATTCTATTACTGGAAACAGATAATGTTATTGAGGTGAGTAAAAGTAAGGAAATGCTATTTAGTGCTACTCAAGGTAGCTGTATTTGAATGATATCTCTTCCATACGTGTCTTGTACTTGTGTTTATTCTAATATTCATGTACATGCATTCCATTCATAAACAAGATATCAGGAAAGAAGGAATTTAAAGCACCTTCACAGATGATACAGTTCACAAGTCTACTGAGCACTGAAAATTGGATTTGAAATCACTGTGATGTTCATAGAAACAGAGAAGATGTTAAAACAACCATTCACAATTTAAGCACATCTGCACCTCTGATTATGTTATGCATGCTTTTCATAAGAATCATTGGTCCTACGTCACGGCATTCTTCATGGTTACCTGAAGCTTCATGATAGAGTCTTCCCTTTCCATAGATTTTCCTCATGCCATTTTTAACATGATGCAGCTACAGTAGAATATTTTCATATTTTGACAGGACAGAAACAGAACACGTTTCTTGCAAGAACAGAGAATCTGGATGACAATAGCTGCAAAAAAATGAGGTTCTGATGATTTTGAAGCCTCTATGGTTCAAGTGTTGTTATGTTGCCCCCAAATTAATGAGAGAACCAAAATTTTTGATATAGTACCTTTTGTCTAACTTCTGTTTCTTTAGATGGGTACACTCTTTGTTACAGCTTATTGTCCGCATGGCTTGTGATTGGCAGCACATGACTCTGTGAACTTAGTCCCAAAAACTATATTGGCAAGTACTGTACAGTACTTTTATAAATCTGCAGTCTACCAAGAATGTTTAATAACATTGTGGCTACAATGTGTTTACAGCTTCATTGAGACATCAAAAGGTTATGATAGTAGGATTGTTATATTATTCAGTCCTCAATGAGTGTGTGTATGGAGCTTTTAACAACTTCTATAAATTCCTCCTGGAACTATGTTTCCATTCATGGAAGGTTAATTAATTAAAATTAATTAAACTTACAGCAACAGATGTACATATTGTTCACGAGAAACCTCCCTTTGCTGTTGTACGATATCTGTAGGTGTCCTACGTCTGTGTTATTGTTTAGTCATTAAGTCATGTCTGACTCTTCATGACCCTATGGACCACAGCATGCCAGGCCCTCCTGTCTTCCACTGCCTCCCGGAGTTGGGTCAAATTCATGTTGGTAGCTTCAACAACACCGCCCAGCCATCTCTGTCGTCCCCTTCTCTTGCCTTCACACTTTCCCAACATCAGGGGCTTTTCTAGGGAGTGTTCTCATGAGATGGACAAAGTACTAGAGCCTCAGCTTCAGGATCAGTCCTTCCAGTGAACACTCAGGGTTGATTTCCTTCAAAATGGATAGGTTTGTTCTCCTTGCAGTCCAGGGGACTCTCAAGAATCTCCTGTAGCACGACAGTTCAAAAGCATCAATTCTTCAGCAGTCAGCATTCTTTACGGTCTAACTCTCACTTCCATACATCGCTATGTATGGACCTTGACTGTGCGGACCTTTGTGGGCAAGGTGATGTCTCTGCTTTTTAAGATGCTACGTCCTACGTCTGTACTTAAATGTAATACCTGAAAAGCACGTCGAGTGTGTCTTTTGACCCAGCATGTCTTATTAATATAAGATAATGTGTTATTTGCTAGTAATATTAACCTAAACCACTTGCAATTAATTAATTAAAATTATGTACATTTTGTTAAATAATGGCTTAATGTTAATATGCTAAAATTAGCATGCCACATATAACACCCTTGATTTTCACCTCTGAGCAAAAAGAGTAGTGTAATGCTGCCACCTTATGCTCAAAACTGGAACAAAAACTTGAGGATAACTTATCAAATATATATGGACCATACTTTACTTTTATCTGTAAGTTTAGCCTTTCTTTCAGTCAGCAAGAGTGAATGGGGCTATTTTTTTTATCCCTGCTTTATTGTTACAATAGCATGATGACATTTTTTCTCTAAGCTCATACTTGTACTTTTAAAAATCGCTACATTGACATAAACTTTGCAGCTATCTGAATGGAAATGCTTTGAAATGTCAGGATGTTTGTGCTTAGTGGAATTCCTGATAAATTAAAGTACGTCTAAGACAGGAAACATTTTATGTATAGCCTCTCAAATGTGATGCATTCAGCTTTCTCTGCAGCCTAGCTAATCAGAGATGTTCCTGGCCCAGCTGGTAGGGAAGGGAAGTTTAAACCTTCACATGCCTGGGTTCATGTGTGTACATGCATACACAGTCCCTGACCAAGAGTGGGCAACTTAAAGTTCACCAGATATTTTGAACTACCATATCCATAATTCTTATCTAACCACTTGCTGTGCTGGCTGGAACTTGTGGGAATTGTAGTCCAAAATGTCTAGAAGGTACCAATTTCTCTAGCTACTCCTACAACACTCCCTTTAGGGCTAAAAATTTTGTACACTATAATCTAAAGTCTCAGAATTAGGTATCTCCATCTCTTTGTAGGGATGAATTATTTTGTAGACAGGTAGCTTTATTTTCTAGGCTGGCTAGCTAGCTAAGTGAATTAGTGTGCGCCCCACCTGCACCCCCTGCTGCAGTGCCAGCAGGACCAGGGTCCCCTGGCAATAACTACATAGGCTCCATCTCAGCTTCTTGGCTCAGAAGAGCTTTTATTAGTGGTACAGCATCACTTTCCCCCACTTTTCCTCCCACAGTCTCACAAGGCTGAATTATAGTCTCTTAATCTTTGGGCACCACTTGCCATCTTGGAGACCCGGTTAACTTCACTGAAGTTCCCCAGAGTTCAAGTTCTGGAAAGCAAGAAGGAGAGGAGAGCTTAGGTTCAGGAAGCATCCCTTTTAGGGAAGGCTTGTACAGATGAGCAAAAGAAGTCATGCTCTGCACCTTGTCTCTGCCAATCCCCTTGCTTGCCTCTCCAGGGCTGCGACATGTAGCCTTGTCCAGGCGTGTGGCTGGAATCTCTGACTCTTGTCGCAAACAAGCAAACAAACCAGGCAATGGTACACAGCTTCCAGCATTCTCCTCTGTTTCATCCTCCCACACGTCTTCTTCTTCTTCGGAGATAGACAGGGACCTGTGCCTTCCTAGTAATGCTTTTTCGTTCTCCTGGACCCGGACTCCTCCAGCTGTTTCTCATCAGGGAACTCTCTCTTTCAGCTGCATCAGAATGATCTTGAGAAAACTTACCCTCCTACTGACCTCATCTTGAGAAAACCTATTGTCCTCCCAGCTGCCTGATACTTGTGTGCTGGGGCCAGACACCTTGGTACACCTGTAACCCCTCATAGTTAGGTATCTAACCTAATGTCGCGTTCCTGACGTCGGGGGAGTTGCCTGCAATATCTGCCATCCCCAGGCACGGGGTGAGAGACATGTCTGGGAGAATTTCTGTCCTGCACTCCCCGGCCTTTTTCAGGACTGGGACCCTGTTGCTACTGCTCCTGCTGCTTCAGGCCACCCCACCCCCTTCCATAACATCAGCCACTTGGCTGGGAGGGAGGGAGGCCATAAAAGCCGGAAGCTTGTGCCAGGGCCCTCACAGACCAGCGTTCCTGACGTCGGGGGAGTTGCCTGCAATATCTGCCATCCCCAGGCACGGGGTGAGAGACGTGTCTGGGAGAATTTCTGGCCTGCACTCCCCGGCCTTTTTTCAGGACTGGGACCCTGTTGCTACTGTTCCTGCTGCTCCTGCTGCTTCAGGCCACCCCACCCCCTTCCATAACATCAGTCACCTGGCTGGGAGGGGAGGGAGGCCATAAAAGCCGGAAGCCTGGCCCTGGGTGGTATGCCATGTATATTATTTGCATGCACTGTATATGGTTTATTTTTCTTTTATTATTTGATTTATTTGAATTATTATTAACTGTATTCAATTTATGTTTATTTACTTTATGTATATCATTTTTGTGCACTGTCTTACTGTATATGGTTAATTTTCTTTTTTGTTATTTGACCTAGTTGTATTAAGTTAATCTTTTTTTTTAAATTTTCTTTTCTCCTTTCTCCCTCTTTTCCTGTTTTTCTCCCCCCCCCTTTCTTTTTCCCTCCCTTCCTTCCCCCTCTGACATGGAATGGACGGCCTGCCCTCCCAGCGAGGGACCCCAAAACATTTCCGTGGTCACGGGTAGAGGGCGTTATGGCGTTGGCACGGTCCCCACTCATGCAAGAAGAACGATGAACAGATGTCTGAAGGCTGTACATTGTTCTGAGACCGTGACCAGCCCCCAGTATCGAGGCAGCCAGACCAGTCAGCCTTCCACCCTACGCCTGGTGTTGTTGAATGCCAGGTCTGTATCCAATAAGGCCCAGGTAATCTATGACCTTATCCTGGAGGAGGATGCAGACCTGGCTTGCATAACTGAAACATGGATCGGCAGAGAGGGGGGTCCCCCGCTAGCACTCATCTGTCCGCCCGGTTGTGCTGTCCAACACCAGGGTAGACTGGAGGGTCGGGGGGGGAGTAGCCATTGTCCATAAATCCAACTTGGAGGTCGCTAGGCGTTCCTCAGTGGTAAAGCCAGGTCTAGAGGCACTCCACGTGTCGATTGGCTTTTCGCCAGATTGGGGCCAGGGATGGTATTGGGATCTTGCTGGGTTACCGAGCTCCCCGCGACCCAGCCATTTCCTTACCGGAGCTGGTGGACTTTGTCTCCGCGGCACTGCTGAGTTCCCCGAACCTATTGGTTTTGGGGGATTTCAACGTGCATGCGGGGGCAGAGACCTCCGGGCCAGCTATTGAGTTCTTAGAGACCATGGCCTTCTTGAACATGTCCCAACATGTTAACGGCCCCACCCACGTGGGTGGCCACACACTTGACTTGGTTTTTTCCACTAATGGGAGCGAGAATGGTCTGATGGTGACTGACCTTGAGTCGGTAGCCTTGTCATGGTCGGACCACCACCTAATAAAATGCACCCTTAAAATGGCTCTCCCCCCTCGCAGGGAGCAGGAACCTATTGTTATGGTCCGCCCTCGAAGGCTACTGGATCCGATTGGATTCCAGGAAGCCATGAGAGGTGTACCGGCTGACCTGGCTGGCGCTCCTGTCGAGGCTCTGGTCGACGGCTGGTTTGCCGCAGCGACTAGGGCCGTTGACACGATCGCTCCTGAACGCCCTCTCCGCCGCAGAGACCGCCCGGCGCCCTGGTTTAATCAGGATCTTCGGGCGTTGAAGCAGGTCAGGAGACGGCTAGAGCGCAAGTGGAGAAAGGACCCGACGGATTTTAATCGGATAGCTGTCAAGGTCGCTACTAACTTTTACCTTGCCAAGGTAAAGGCTGCCAGTAGATCATTCCTCGCTAACCGGATAAGCGAGGCGTTCAATCAGCAGGCGGAATTATTCCGCATAGTACGCGACCTATCCGGAATTGGTCTGGGTGATGGGCCTCCCCCTAGCTTTTCGCCAGACCAATTTGCAGCATTTTTTAAATCAAAAGTGGAGGCCATCCGCCGGGACCTCTCTCCTTTTTTGAATATAGTGAGTCAAGCTGAGATGTCCAGTGCTCCGTCCTGCCCGGTGACACTTGACTCTTTTCAGCCTGTCACGCCTGACTCTGTGGCCAGGGTGATTGATCGCTGCCGTGCCACCACCTCCTCCTTGGACCCTTGCCCGGCGTGGCTAATCAAAGCAGCCAGGCCTTTAACAACGGAATGGGCCACGGTAATAATTAATGGATCTCTCCCTGAGGGCAGATTCCCATCTGCCCTCAAGGAGACACTCATTAGGCCCATTAGGAAGAAACCTAGTTTGGCGGCAGATGAAATTGGCAATTATAGACCCGTCGCCAACGTTTCTTTCTTAAGCAAGGTGGTTGAGAGGGTGGTTGCCGATCAGCTTCAAGCGCTCCTGGATGAAACGGATGCCCTGGATCCATTTCAGTCGGGCTTCAGGCCGCGCCATGGTACAGAAACGGCATTGGTCGCCCTGTGCGATGACCTACTGAGGGAGGCCGACGGGGGCAAAGTGTCCCTGTTGGTTCTCCTCGACATCTCAGCGGCCTTTGATACCATTGACCACGGTATCCTCCTGGGGAGGCTCTCCAAGCTGGGAATAGGTGGTCGGGCATTAGCCTGGCTCCGTTCCTTCTTGGAGGACCGTCCCCAGAGAGTGCAGCTTGGGGAGAACATCTCAGCCCCGTGGAGCCTCAATTGTGGGGTTCCACAGGGGTCGATTATCTCCCCAATGCTATTTAACATCTACATGAGGCCGCTGGGTGGGGTCATCAGGGGGTGTGGAGCTCGGTGTCATCAGTACGCTGATGATACTCAGCTCTACATCTCCTTTCCACCTTCTGCAGGAGATGCCGTTCTGTCCCTTCAGCGCTGCCTGGGGACTGTACTGAAATGGATGCAGGAGAACGGGCTGAGGCTGAACCCGGACAAGACGGAAGTACTGAGGGGAAACTCCCTCTTTTTTGAGGGAGTGACCCTGCCTGCCAAGGACGGGGTTCGCAGCTTGGGGATCCACCTGGACCCGGCGCTCACCATGGAAGCACAGGTGGCGTCGGTAGTCCGCTGCGCCTTTTTTCACCTTAGGCGGATAGCCCAGCTGCGGCCCTACCTTGATTTGGGGGCGCTCACCATCTTGGTACATGCGCTCGTAATCTCAAGATTAGACCACTGTAATGCGCTCTGCGTGGGGCTCCCTTTGAGGCTGCTGCAGAAACTACAGGTGGTGCAGAATGCGGCGGCCAGATTACTTAGTGGAGTGAGGAAATTCCAACATATCTCACCCACTCTGGCCACATTGCATTGGCTGCCCATACGATTCCGCATCGACTTCAAAGTGCTGTCGCTTACGTACAAAGCCCTAAACGGTTTAGGGCCTCGATATCTGGCGGAACGCCTACTCCCACCAAGTTCTACCCGTGTCACTCGTGTGAGCCAGGAGGTGAGGTTGAGGAGCCTAACGCCGAGGGAGGCCCGGAAGGAGAAGACAAGAAATCGGGCCTTCTCGGCGGTGGCTCCTCGCCTCTGGAACAATCTCCCTCCTGAGATTCGCGGATCTCCCTCGCTGGGTATCTTTAAGAAACAATTGAAGACATGGATGTTTGGGCAGGCCTTTCCATCATATTCCTCTTGACCTCCTTCTTCCCTCTTTACTGTTCCTGTTTTGCACTCTATGTAATGTATTGTAGTGCTTTTACTAATTAGAATTGTTTATTTATATTGTTACTGTATTTTATTGTTGTTAGCCGCCTAGAGTGGTCCTCACCGACCAGATAGGCGGGGTATAAATTAAATAAATAAATAATAATAATAATCTAGCTGTAGAGCCAGGGACTGGCAGTTTGATTTCCCACTGTGCGTTGTGGGAGAGGAGCCAGCCTGTGTAGCCTTGGGCAAGCTATGTGCTCCTGGGCATCCCCAAAAGAAGGGAGTGCTAAAGCACTTCTGAGTATTGTATAACTAGAGAAGAGCCATGGCAAGGGTCACTATGCATCAGAATAGACTTGTATGTAATTATTATTATTAGCTTTTTAATTTATTTAGAATCACTTACTTTATTAATATTTCTCCCATTTAGTTTCCTTTGAATAACAAAACCTATAATTACCTGACTTATTAAGAACTTCTGAGCCCCTCTACACATGTTGTCCACATGAAAAAGGTGACATAATTAAAGAAGGGCCCTTCCAGTGCCACTGTCCCTAAGGCAATCTGGCTCTCTGGTCCCCAGTGTCCACATACTCATATTAAGCATCTGAAGAAGGGAAGCCAGAAGTCTATGTGATCAGAGTTTCAGCTTTGGACAGGATCTATACACAAAGGCTTTTGCCCTGCAGATGTCCATGGTCATTGTCTAGATGTTGGGGAAATTGGGAAGCTCACATGATATTGAGAACCAAAGCAGAAACTCTGCTTTCTCCTTAATTTACAACTTGGAAAAGTTACTGTTCTGGATTGCAGCTTTCATGATCCCCAGCCAGCACGTGCAGTTGCCCTGTGGGCCAGGTGGTTCTACACACTGTAGCATATATTACTCTAGTTAGTCACTTGTGTATACATCACTGTGCCACTGCTCAACCTTAACTGCTCACTACTGGTAGTCCCCCCCCCATCTGATGGAAACGGTGGTCTTTGAAAATGAAGGATGAAGTATTATTATTAAGTAGCAAAAGTAGTGTTTCTAAGTCGTTTGGGTGAAGTCATATTCTGCTGCCATGCTTGAACATCTGTTGTATACTTCTGTGTGTTAAATATTATATAGGAAGATATTACTTTTAAATATATATGCTTGAAAATGTTATATGTATACTTTTACCCATGAGAACTATTACATTTGAAAATGTTTCAGCACAGCCATAGATTAATTTACAACTATTTCAGACACTAATATCCCATTTCTGTGCTTCAGCATACAATCTGAACTTTAAAAATAAAAATGCTATTACACAAGACAGTTTGGCTTCTTTTAAGAGAGTAATTAAGGTATCCTGCTGTTCTAGAGCTATCAAACTGTGACATCTGGACTTTAAAAGGGAGACTTGGTTGTATACATAAAGAATTTAAAATAGTAAGAGCCAGTCAAAGCACTGTGCCAACGGTATATTCATGCATTTCTTCTTTCTTTTTATCCAGAGTAATGAAAATTTCTGTTTTCTAGATTCAGCACCCTGCGTCTCCAGCATCTTTTATTAAACATACAAGACTATGTTTTATATCCAGATTAAACTCTTTGCTCTCAAGTCCTACTGAAATAGATGTAAAACTGAGTGGTGGCAGCTCAACTTGTACTGATTCCTTCAGAGCACAACTTGGGCATGCCTCCTACTGTACTGTACCCATCAGCTATGGGGGTTTAGTTCTGAAACATGTGCTGTACCAATACAGCCTGCCTGTATTGAGCATATAGAAATCAATGCCCTGTGTAACCACAAACAGGCTCACTCATTTGCCATTAGATTCAGCATCATTTCTCTCTTTAGCTAGATGAGGTTATAAGTTAAAATTGAGCTCTGCCATCTCTTAATTTACACAGAAAGAATTTAATCACATTTTGAATGAAATCAACATTTAAAGTTTTATTGCTATTAACAGAACTGTATTTCTATGTCTTTTCCTTCCCCTTTTTTCTTCACAGAGAAACTCTTCAGTGCAGACACAAATGTCTCATGGGGATTAATCACCACAACCCCTGATACCATCTTCTTTTTACATCATGGGTCCAGACAGTAATTTCTTAAGCACAGGTTTGCTTCATATCATCGTATGGGGAGGCTTGGCAGCCATGACAATGCTTCTCGTCCTCAGTTTCCTTCTTTTCCTGTGCTCTAGCTGTGACAGGTAAGGTTTTAGCTAAGAATAAGGATGTGACTAATATTCACTCAGGGCTCAGTCACACTGCCAATTTACATCAATTCCAGTCCCAACCTTTTTAACATTGATATAAAGTCACGTGGCATATAAATCAGTATGCATGTTCACTCTGGCTTAAATGTCTTCAGTGTACATCTGATAATTAAAAGCAGTTTGGGAAGCTGCACTGGAATTGACTCAATTTCTGCTTTGTTTGAGGAGCACACACTGGTTAAAATTTTGGCTTATTTTCTTTTTTATGTCCATGGTCACTAAATCAATGGCACCTGGTGTCATATACTAGCAAGAAAACATGGGGAAAACACCACAGAGGTTAGCCCCAGCTGATGATTTCTAGAAAACACATGCTTTCATTCGCTGAATGGAGAGAACAGGGAAGGTGGTTTAATATTGAATGTATTGATAAGGTGATATACAGTCAACCCTCGACTTACAAACTTAATCTGTTCTGGAAGGAAGTTTGTAAGTCAAAAGTTCATAGGTCGAATCAGCATTTCCCATAGGAATGCATTGAAAACCAATTAATCCGTTCCGGCTGTTTTTGGTTCTTAGGTCGAGGGCGGTTTGTAACTCGAATCATTAGTTCCCATAGGAACTAATGCAAAGCTGGTTAATACGTTCCTACTACTATTTTTTTCTTTTAACATAAGATGACTTAGGTTTAAAAAAAAGGAAAGAAAAAAGGGAGGGAAGGAGGGAACAGATGCCTTTTCAACAGAACACCTTGAAAAGCACCATTTCAGCCAAGACAAGCACCTTCTGGGAAAAACCAAGCACCTTTCAGACAACAGATCACCTTGAAAAGCACCTTTTCAATCAAGACAAGCCAATACAAGCACCTTTTGGGGAGAAAGGGGGCAGCAAAGGAGGGAGGGAACATGGTCTAGAGGGGCGGGGTAGACATGGTCTAGAGGGGCGGGGTAAAAATCAAATAAATAAATAAATAAATAAATAAATAAATTTTTAAAATCCAAAAATGAAATTTTTTTAAAAAGCTAAAAAATAAAAATACAGTCCGTACAGCATTGTACCAGGCAGTCTGAAGACTGTCTCCAAATCCACTCTCAAAATGCTGGGAAGAGCGAGGAAGCAGACAGGCACCCGCTTCACTGGCCAGCGGTTAACTGAAAGTTCAAATTTCACGCTTTCCCCACCTCCTGCATGGTTTTTTTGTTCGTAACTCGAATCTAAGTTTGCAAGTCGAGTCAATATTTTTCTGTCAGAGTGGTTTGTAAGTCAAAATGTTTGTAACTAGAACCGTTTGAAAGTTGAGGGTTGACTGTAGTGATAAACTCTCAGCAGCAACAACAAAAAATTGTACCACGGTCATACTGTACTAAGCAATGCATTGCTAAAAATTTTAATAAAGAAATTTTTAAAAGGTAATGGAAAAGTGGTGGTGCTCCTACCGCCCAAAATCCACATAGGTAAAATTAAAATAGCAGCTGTATTCACAACCACTAAACCTGAATGGCCTGAATCGATTTTGGAACCAATGTATTTTTAAAAGCCCCTGCAGGCCAGTAAAAAACTTGCTTCTCAGTCCAAATACATTGAGTTGAATTGTGTGTCACGTGTCCAAGAATTTATAAATCAATTTAAATAATGCTAAAACTGATTCAGCTGTGGTTCTCATTGCCAGTATGATTGAGCCCTAAATTCCTCCTTCTCATCTATTTAGCTGTTTCAACATGACAAGATATCTTGACAAGGAATTTTCAAGTTCTCTGAGATTCCTTGCCCGTAGTGTGAAAGTGAGACCTGTGTTTCTTCTTTTCCCATCTGAATCTCTACAATTTGTACAAAATGCCTTTGAGAAACACAGACAGAGAGAATAAGCACAGGACAAGGAGATTTCTCAAAAAGAAACAAGTAGCTCATCTAAAAATCAATGAAACAAAGCATTTGTGCAGTTTGTTGTTGGTATTATTTGCATTTTTGCACAGCAGGTTAAAATTCTTGTCAAAACTCACAAAAAATTTCGCCTCCTTGTAGGCAAGGAAAAAATATTAACTATTTCTCATTCTCACATACAAGAAAAAGAGAGGCAAGTACATTCCTAATTAATAATCATACAATAAATGAACAAGCCATTTGGGTCCAGGTTCCGATCCTGTATTCCAGTCCTAGTGGAAGGCATTTGGTATCTGAGATCCTCTCATAGAACAGCCACATTCTAATGTAACCTATTCTATACTTTGCTTGGTATTTTTTAAAAGCTTGTACAACATATTTTAATACAGGATACAAAAACATGTTTTTGCTGCTTGCAGTCTAAAATGCTACCATCCAATTTGCTTTCCCACATCAAAATCCTACAATCTTATTGTACAAGGCCCTCCCGTCCCCATTTTGCTCTAGGTGTAACTAGACCTCTGTGTTTAGAATATTTTCAAACAACTGCAGAAATTAAACACTGCAAAGCATAATATTTACATCAGGGTAATTATAAGGTCACCGCTAAAAAATAACAAGTATATCTGTTTAGTGCTAAAAATCCAGTCTTAAGAGATTCTAACATCAGCTTCTCAAAGTTGATGATGTTTTCATGTAGAAATGCTTAAGGCTGAACTCAATTTTCATCTATGCACTTGATTTGAATTTATCTGAAATTTAAACTTCACTTGAATAGGTAACCAGAATGTATAGCATATAAATTTTAGCACTATACACTGCTGTTCAGTTGAAAAGCAGAATCTATGTTTCACTGGAAGTGCTCTTAAAATAAATAGCTGTGCTCTTACTCTTTAATCTTCCTTGTTTGTAAGGGGAGGGGGAATGTACGAATCATGTAGTTAAATTGGATCTGAGCAGAAAATCTCTAAAGAATCCTTACCAAAGTTTTGTGATTGATAACTCCTGCCCTCTTTTGCATCTTGTATCCTTGAAGTCTCTAAGATATCTCCTAGAGGAAGAAAATGAAGAAAGTGTTGTGTAAGAATCAGTCTTCTGGGTATCTGTAACAAGCTATGCAAATTCAGTTGCCAGACATTATCTGGCAATCATCCTTTAATAATTTAACATATTGCTAGGCTGGATGCGGCATCAGAATATTTGTGTAGCAGGTACTTTCCCAGAAATGCAATTAAACTAAATCCCTTCCTTACACAGATGCTGTTGATATAATCTTTGATGACATTAAAAAAACAGCAGATGCTTTATCAGAAAAGCTTAAGGGAGCAAATTAGTAACTGCAAATAAGAATCATTGTGTACTGCATGGACAGAATCATGGGTTTTAAAAGGCATCATTAGCCTGCTTTCAGTGAAATACATTTTTAGAAGTACAGCTACAGTTAATGAGAGATTTGCCACCAGCTTCAGTATGATAGTGAGAGATAATACTTTGCTCTGGAAACTCTCATATAATGGACTGCTGTGCCTTTAGGTGTGAGTAGCAGCTTATGTTACTTGTCTAATACTCCACTGAGGATGGTGTTGGAAAAGTGCAGCTATGTTTGATGGACACCATTACTGACTACTGATGTTCTGGCACAGCCTGTCATATACTTCTCAGAAATCAATACATATTCCTGAGTCACATTCCTTGTCCAAGAAGTCAAAACTGGTTGCTTTTCATTCAAGAAGATCTAGGAGTTAATCATCCCATTTTTCCTAAACTAGGGGGAGCCTGCCACCTCTGGGTTAGAACATAGATGGAAAGCCTCCATGTTGTAGCAGGAAGAGGCAATAGCTCAGTGATAAAGTACTTGCAGGGCATGTAGCAGGTCCCAGAATGTGAAGAATCCCACATATACAATTTGGGCTAGGAAATGAGCCTGCTAAAAACTCAAGAGGGCCGTGCCAAAATCCTGCTGCATATCTACACAAATGGCTTAAACTTTTGGAGGCAAATTGCCCCAAGTTAAGAATTACTATAGACATCCTCAATTGCACAATAAATTATACAACCTTGCATGCACCTGATAATGTCCTCGATGATTTCTTAAAGTTACACCATTTGCTCTACACCAGTTTAATGAGGTAAACGGAATTGGGCCATTGTCAGCAATATTGGGCTAGATGGATCAATTGTCTGACCTAGTTAAGGGAGACTGCTGTGGTCATATATAGAATAATTTAAAATATGCTTGAACATACAGCAAATTGCCAACAACAATAAATAACTTGAAGCAAACACTAAGTGCTGTCTGTTAATATTTAAAAAACAAAAATAAAAAAATCACCTGTTCCAGGACTTACACAATTCATTTTACAAAGGATTTAGTTCCAAAAGAGTAAACAGCTGCATAATTTCTCATGCAAAACAAAGCAAAGAACCCAGAAGCTTAATGCATTTATAGTTAAATCTGCTTTATTCCTCAAAAGACTATACAGATGCTACACAGGTGCCACAGCAGATAGGTATGAAATCTTATGGGCCAATATATCTGTTAGTATTTGGGATGCTAGAAGACATTTTGTTGTAATTGTTTTACCAACTGGATTCATGTGGCCATATAGTAAGCATTTTGGAATAAAATAAATTCTTCAGATGACTGATGGAAACTTTTAGTTTAAAATACTAGTCACATGTGAAATGTGTACATTCTTTAAATATCAAAAATCAGAAGGGTGAGGTTTTGTTTGTGTTTTGTTCCTTCTTATACTCAAATGAGCAGACAGAAGTACTGATTGCAGATTAATCAACATTGTTTTTCTTTTAGAATTCTTGGAAAAGGTAAGAATATAGGATTCCTGTTTGGGATAAATTAATAAATATACTAGCTCCACAGGGCAACTGAAAATTTTCCCTGTAACCACGTGCAAATGACTGCCAAACTCTATTATTTATTTATTTAAAATATTTTTACCCCACCTTAAAAGGACCCAAGGCAACTTACATCATTAAAAAGACAACATTTAAAAGCTAAAAACAATAAGTATACAAATATTAAACGAGAATTTTTAAATATTATATTTAAATGGTAAATAAATCAGTACTAGACGCCTGAATTTCTTTCTAGGTCAAGAATGCATTTTTTTAAGTCAAAGAAGGATTCAAAGAGTTACATTAATCATGCTTTAAATCCTCCTGAAATCAGTAGTTCAAGTTCCTTATGAATAGTTGTTGTGGGTTTTTCGGGCTCTTTGGCCGTGTTCTGAAGGTTGTTCTTCCTAACGTTTCGCCAGTCTCTGTGGCTGGCATCTCGAAACGTTAGGAAGAACAAACTTCAGAACACGGCCAAAGAGCCCAAAAAACTCACAACAACCATTAGATCCCGGCCGTGAAAGCCTTCATGAATACATCCTTATGAATAGATTATGCCTAGTTGTTCTTAGTGGGAATTTAATTGGGCTGGGGTCAACAAATCATCTCTTACATTATGCAAATACTGATTGATGCTTAAACATTGAGATAAATGCTCAGACATATTAGGATTATTTTTAACAATATACCTGAATATGATTTGCATTAAAGGGAGAAGAGACCCAAGCACCAGAATGGAGACCATGAAAATCTGATGAATGTGGTAAAAAAAGAAACTTTTATCATTTGAAAATACTTTTTTTAATAGTTTAGGATTTATAATATAAGAGGACATCTGAAACACAGAAAATATACAGGATTATGTAATTATATGCTTAAGTACAACTGCATTGTAATCTATGGGGAACATAGGGACACAGGCATTTAACATATATTCTTAGAAAGGTTTGTAAGAGTGGGAGCATGTCCATAGCTCAGCCCCCTGCTTCAGATTGGGCGTGAATTCTCAGTGACTTTTTAGTGGATGCTGTGATATATTGTCATTAGAGAGATAAAATATGATTGGTTTTAATGATGAAATATATATTTTATCAATCATTTAATATATCAGAATCATACATTCATTATATTACAAAATGAAGGATTTAGATTATAAAATGATCAGATGTAAAAGAAAGAGTTGGTTTAAAGATGAAAACTGTACAAAAAAGGATAAAATTGGTTGTTTTTGCCAGCATTAAGCGCAGTGATGTAAATCACAGTGGCAATTGCCTTCAGTTAAGGAATTGCTGCTTGTGTTTCTATTTGTATGTCAAGTAACACAACTGGTGCATGAGAAGGAATACAATGGTGACGCTAACTAGCAACAATTCAGTGCTGTTATTTATGCCATAGCATTTGTATCTATATGAATAACCAGAAAGATTTTGGCTAAATGTATGGAATAGCATGGCCCAATCCAGAAAACTTGTTTGTCATTATTAATGAGTAAAGATCATGAGGAATAACTTGAACCTGTTCAAGTGGAATCCACACATTTTATTTTGCAGCCCTCTGATAAGGAGGCATTTAGCCACTCTGTCACAAGTCTGACCACAGATCCACTTGCCAGCAGTGAACAAAATGGTGGACTCAGCAATGGTGATGGTAAGGCTCCATTTCATTAGCATTTTGTAAATGGATGTGTAAATTGAAACTATGTGACATGATATGAAAGCTCATCTGTGTTATTCAGTCTCTGATGTCTCATGGATTAGCACTTTGTGCTGCACTTATTAAGTTACTTGTGAGTTTGGAAAAGAGTTGAGCAGATAACAGGTGGGTAAATGAATAACTAAACAGTTAAAACAATAGGTTGAATCTAGACTTATTTATAGGGGATGTGGTGGCGCTGGGGGTTAACCTGCAGAAGCTTCTGTGCTGCAAGGTCAGAAGACCAGCAGCCGCAAGATCAAATCCACATGACGGAGTGAATTCTTGTCGCTTGTCCCAGCTCCTGCCAACCTAGCAGTTCGAAAGCATGTAAAAATGCAAGTAGATAAATAGGTACCACCTCGGTGGGAAGGTAATGGTGTTCCATGTCTAGTCACGCTGGCCACGTGACCATGGAAACTGTCTACGGACAAATGCTGGCTCTATGGCTTTGAAACGCGGATGAGCTCCACGCCCTAGAGTCAGACACAACTGGACTAAATATCAAGGGGAACCTTTACCTTTACCTAGACTTATTTATAAGAATATTTGTGTGCTTTTCAGCCCTAACAAATTGTCTCAAGGCAGAATAATAATAATCTTTGAACTCCAGAGCTGGAACAGACCCTATGGATACTCGCGTCCAGCCCCTATCAAGGAAGCACAGTGGGGAATTGAGCTCCCGTCCTCTGGCTCTGCAGTCAGAGACCTAAACCACTGAGCTATACAAAAATGAAACTTTAAAACCAAACTTATAATAGTGGAAAAGCAACCTCACTTTAATATTAGGCATGGGACTTTTAGATTTTTTCACTACAACTTCCAGTATTTCCAAGGAATTTCTCCAGTCAGAATCTTGGTAATTGTTACCAAAAAAAATCCAAGTCCTCAGAGGCAAGTCTGTCTCTGGAGTGATGGTCATCAGTTTAAAGATGAGGGAAATGGGCGGGAGTGGTTTAACTCCATGGAAGCTACAAAGGATTAGGGGACTGGCAGGTTTTTTGAGATGCACAAACCCTAATGAAGAGAGAGATAACCAGTCCCCCAATCCCTTGAAACTCCCATAGAGTTTAGCTACTCCCATCCATTTTCCTCGTCTTTTTCCTCCCTCTTCTGTAGGCTAATGCTTAAAATACTAGCTGGAGCACAGGTGTGTTTTCTGAAACTCCTCCGAGGACTTGGATTTTTCAACTACAGCTATCAGAATTCTGACTAATGAAATTGCGCATGAATTCTGGGAGATGTAGTTTTTTTAAAAAAGCATCCAAAGGTTCATAACCTACTTGATATCATGATAGCAGAAGTAAACCTTTTCATATTAAAATAAATAAATAAAAGCATAGAGAACGTAAATGTATTTCCTGCCTGCCTGAAACTATAGAAGTTTGCAAGGGTTCTGCTACAAAAAATATCCTGTCCTACATTATTACCTGTCTCTTGATAGTGGCAAGTACAACAGGTGCAAAGAGACAGTTTTAATCTACAGTTTCATATAGGAGGTGGCATGCACACAGCAGAAACACAGAAATCAACGAGACGAGTCAAATATGACTAATTTAAGTCCCATTGATTTTAGTGGGCCTACTTAAAATATGACTAAACTGGGGCTAAAATCTGTGGGAAACATCTGCTGACAGAACTGTTCCATCTGCAAAATTGGAAATTGTGTTCTTCTCCTTGCGGGTCTCCAGACATTCAAAGGTGGGCTGGGAAACTGTGAAGAGCTGGTTTTCAAGGAAGTCCCATTATGTTGGTACTGTGGAACCCAGATTTAACAAGAGGTCAATAAGGAGAAAGCTTTCTCAAAAAGGAGAAAGCTTTAGAACTACAGTTCCTATAAGGAGAAAATGTTCACAGTGGCATATACTTTGTATATAACCTGGACATCTTTGCCTCAGGTTAGCTCTCCCATGAAGCAGGATGAATTTCTTGTCTCAGGAAGTAGTAAATTACATCCACAAGGGCCACTGAATGCGCTTACTACTATTTTGCAAAAGTGAGACAGCATGGTACATGCAATGAAGAGCCTCAGCAGCTCTTCCCCCCCCCCCTTTGTGGCAAGTGCTGCAGCGCGAGAACAGCCAGTGGGGCTCTCCTGGGCAACAACCTGAATGCTCACTTTGACAATGGGATCTCCATAGCAAGACACTGAGCACATGCTCTGAAGAGCCATGCTGCCTAGAGAAGATATCTGCTGGATGTCTACAGATAGCCGTCCAGATACAAATGTGCCTTACTTGCTCTGAGTGGAAGTGAATCTGAAGTCACTTCTAACCTGTTGGAGAAGCATGGTGGCTCCCTTGGGCTTACAGCTTGGCTACAGGGACAGAAAACATGGCAAAATTGTGTCCCGTTCTCCATAAAGGGTGAGAGTGGCCTTTTAATGTATTGGGCTGTGGAGGGGCACAGTGTGCAATCCCAACACTGCACTTTTCCAGCCCCTGTTCTAAATGATGTTTAGTGAAAGTAATTAACTAGTGTGGTGTCTGCATCAAAAATTCTCCTTTCCTTTAATGCATCAGTTGGTCTGTCACTGCAGGATTGTGACTACTGCAGTGATACTGATATAAGCAATGTTAATAGCATTAGGATGGCCCATTAGATCATAATAGTTGGATGGAAGTCACGGTAAATGTGCTATCTAAAGACAAAGATTCCATTATCTAGGTAATAAGCCATAGTGCTATGGTGATTTTATGCACACCTCTTGCCAAGCAGTTGTCGCTAAATAGGAAAGCCTGAAGGCGATTAAGATGTCTCAGAATGGGTGTTTCCTGCCTCATCTCTGTCTCTCTCCCCAAGGCAACTTTGTTTTTTTAACAAGAAAATCACCACCTTTCAATGAGCAAGACATCATCTAATACCTGCTTGAAAGAAAACAGTATTTCTAAATAGAATCCCCATAAAACAGGTCTGCTTTTCCGTAGGTGATCCAGAGTAGAGGTAGGAAGATTTATATGGTAGGCCTGTATTCTTGACCATGGTCTTGATGTTACAGTTATCTGCTTATGCTGTGCGTTTATACATTTTTCTCTTAGTTCTATCAGATGATAGCACAACTGCTTGCATCCAGCCTTATGAAGAAGTGCAGACCTCTGTTACAGATCTGTTGGAACCACAGGATAGTCTAGGAAGGTCTTTAAAATGTCACCAAAGCCGAGAACTTCCCAGAATCCCTCCAAATAGTGCCATAGAAACTATTCTATCTACAAGAAATACAGAAAATGACCAGAGTCTGGCCACAGAGGGACCTTATGAAGTGCTGAAAGACAGCTCCTCGCAGGAAAACATAGTTGAGGACTGCTTGTATGAAACTGTGAAGGAAATTAAGGATCCAGGAACAACAACCAATACAGAGAAGAGCAAATCAAAAGCTACAGTGATTGTTAATGGGAGTCTAAATCATGTTCTTGAGCGCAAGATGGAATCGGCTGAATATGCCTCTGTTGACAGAAATAAAAAAAGCCGTCAGAGTGCTAATTCAGAGAGTCCTCTAAGCAGCACTCCTGACGTGGAAGATGAAGCTCCTCCTCCAGTACCCATGAAACTCCTTGATGAAAATGAGAATGAGCAGGAAAAAGCAGTCAAAGAAGAGGAAGAGGTGATGGAAGGGCCTAGCGAGCCTGACAAGGTACATTTTGCATTGCTTGATTAGAGCATACCATTGTTTGAGACCTGCTCCCACTTTTGCAGTATCTGCTGTGTCAAATGATGTCTTTGGCAGTAAAAGACGCAAATACACATGATAGGATTGCAGGCTGAGACTCAAGCTACATATTATCTTTAATATTTAGAAAACAGCTCTGTCTTTTCCTTCTTTATTCAGAAGTAAAGTAGAGCTGAATTAAGTAGCACACTGGTATGGTATGAGCATTAGTCCTTTGCCCCACTGTAGTCCTGATTTGCAGTTAGCCTAAGGGGAAATGCTGAAGGAAATGGAGACATTTCCCCTATATAATTTGTAACCGTGGGGCCTGAATCTGGATTGGAACTTCAGCAGATGGGGGAAAGGATGGATACACACTAAGGCTAAAACATGATGGAATCACTTTCTTTTTGTAGATAAAACCCTAGATGCTGCTGTTTTGTTTTCACTTAGAAAACATTTGATTCATCTTGAGTTGAAATATTGCTTGTCTCAAAGTCCAAAGACATTGCAATGGTCCTTAATTGTGTTTGTTATTTTTTTTAATAAACCTCCTTTTGGCTTCTGCAAAAAAACATTGTAAATATTCTTTAAGGAAAAACTTGTGATGAAATAAGATGCCATAAGAAATTAAGTGCTATCTTTGCTGCTTTTCAAGAGAGCCAGTGACTGAAGTGAATGTCTTCTCTCCAGCTAAGAAAAAGACTGAAAATCATAAAAACAGTTATGAATTTGGTAGTGACTTATACTGGTGTTCCAGCAACATTATTAAGGCACCATAAACTTAGCCAGCCTAACATCCAGCAGTTTGTTTATGTATGTACACTGCTGCTGACTTACTCAGATTTCAGTGAAAGCTCAAAAATCTAATAGAACTTGATCTTATGTCATTACTGAATCATTTAACCCATCATTACACCACAAATAACAAAGGTTCTGCTGCATCTAAAAGCTCTACTTAACTCACAGATGAAACTGTAGTTTAGTTTTTACTCACATGGAAATGGATGGGTTATAAACAATACTGATTTGTAGAAGCGTGGCTGTTAATAAGGATTGTTTTTTTCTCCTTTATCAGAGGCTTAGTTCATTGTCTTACAAATCACGAGAAGATGATCCATCTCTTACAGAAGAAGAGGTGAGTTTCTTTTGATATGAAGTATGTAATACACACACACATATAAGTTTATTGCGTAGCACACAGGCTGTTGCAGAGTACATCAAATAAAAACAACATAATACAGTACAATTCAATACACTGTAGTATGAGGAAGAGAACTAAAACCAGGTTAAATTTCTATCACAGCTAAAAACCTCTAACGTCTTAAAAATACCCTAGGGAAAACTAAGTGAAGGCAGTTGAAATACAATATCTGGTGCCAATAACAAGCATCATATCGCCGAAAGGGGGGCCCAAAGGGTACATGAACCTAAATAACAGCTTGATTAGTAGTAGTGGGGGCTACGAGTTTTATTTTCATTTTCATAAGTATAGATATAAACTTTGCCATTCGAAATGTAATAAATTTATCTCTGTCTGAGAGTAGGATCCTGAGCATTTTCTGGACAGGTCTTCCAGGATATTTTTCCAGAATAGGCTTCAAAAGCCATTCGAGTATGTAATAGTTCCTTTCACCAGCAATAAATCAGTATCTAAGTGCTGTAAGGAGGTCTGGGAATGATGGGCAAATCTAGAGGTAAAACATTCATCTGCAGATCTTGCAGCATGCTATGCGTTTTACTGATGAAGAAACCCTCTTCTCTTGCTGGTTTCATACTTAGTGCTCACACAGTAGCATGGGGCAGGGCACCTCAAACTGGAATTGAGACCCACCAGAGGGCTCTCCTCTTAGGAATTTATGAAGGGCCAACATTGTTGTGAAACCTGTGGTTCCAAAGAGACCCGACCTGACCCCCAAAATGCACAGCAATGACTCATCTTTTCTCCCATTATTCAGGAGGTTTTCTGGAATGGCGTGCATTGCAGCTGTGTCTGTCATGAGGGAAAAGAATTGGCAAATTGCTTCCCTGTTGGCACAAGTCTTACTATGGAAGCCAAACTAAGTCACTAAAATATTCTTAGGAGTGTTGTCTAAAGATATTCTGAAGGGTTGTGATAATGTGGCAGAAAAATGGAAGTTTCTTGCACAGGAAAATAAAATGGAAATTGGATGACAAATAATGGCATATCACTAGGTTTATCTTTTTCCCTGGAGCTGGACACAACATTGTCCTTCCTCATGCCTACTATAGGACGTACACGAAAGTACTGTATTATAATAATCTCTTCTACCTACAATGACCTTTCCCCTGAGGGAAAATGTTGAACCCCAAAGAATGGCAAATACAAAGTCAAAATTTCTGAAAGACATTTCGCTAAGAAACATGCTAAGATTTTTTTTCATTCTCCATTTGAAACAGAAGGTCGTGTTTTCAGAATTTGTTCCAAAGGTTATCCACCATTTTTGATGGTTGAATCTCACCTCACCCCCATCACCACCCACCACCACAATGCCCTAGAAGGACTCTAGGTAGAAGACATTGTGGAGGAAGCAAAATGGTGCCCAGGCGGCTGGGGCAATTGTTTTTGGTAACATTTACATGGCAATGAAACAACAAAACAAAAACAAAAAACCCTTTTGGAGGAGGAAAAAGAACATAGCTGGGCTATGAAGTCAGCTGATGTTGATCCCCACCTCTGAAAAACTGTTGGATAATTTCTCCTTGCCTTAGGAAAATTAGTGATATTGTTTCGGCAGTTTCTCTTTCTACAAATAGGATGGAGAGTTTCAAAAAGCCATTTGTGTGCAGCTGTAACTGGTAGCTTTATAAATATATTAGTCTCATAACAAATAAAGTGTATATAAAATATGTCTGAATTACAGTGAAGTCTTTAAGGTGAGGATCAGGGCCTTGGGGCTGGCATGAATAAACACCCTTCAAATGCATCTTTGATAGAGTATATTCTAGATGTGGCCTACTGCCTACCATTGTTATCTCCACGTTTGCCATAAAAATAGTAACAATAATTATATGCCATCAAGTTTGATGTTATGGTGACTTTTGTAAGATTTTCAAGATATAGCTTGCCATTCCCTTATTCTTGGGACCTTCTAGGACTATGCACCTTGGTCAAAGTCACAGATTGGTTCTTCTTCCACAGTGAGGAATCAAACTCCCTACCTCTGGCTCTGCAGCCAGATGTCTAATTCTCTGAGCACCCAGCAAGAATACCAGTATGGTGCCTAAAATTAACTGTGGTTTAACCTCTAGCTACAAGACAGCACACCTAATGGCACGAGGAACACATACCCAGAGTGCTCATTCTCCATCCAGTAAACCAGTGGTTCCCAACTTTGAATCCCAAAACATTAGACTAAAACTCCCAAAAGCCTTCACCAGTACCTGTGCGGGCCACAATTTCTGGGATTTGAGGACCCAATATTGGAAACCACTGCAATAATCCATTACAGTTGTGCCTCACTTGATGATGTTAATTCGTTCCAGCGAAATCACTGTAGAGCAAAAACATCATCAAACGAAATTAAAAACCCATTGAAATGCATTAAAACCCAGTTAATGCATTCCAATGGGCTGAATACCTGCTTGTCCAGCGAAGATCCTCCATACAGCGGCCATTTTCTGTGCCTGTAAAGCAAGGAATCCATCCTAGAAAACAGCAGGGAAACATTTTGAAAGCCGGTGGTCATTTTGAAACCCGCCAATCAGCTGCTTTCTGATCATCGTAAAGCAAAAAGTCAGTTCCCGAAACAGGGAACTGATCAACGTGAAGCGAAATTCCCCCATTGAAAACATTGTTTTGCAATCGCTTTTGCGATCGCAAAAACGTCAACGTAATGCGGATTCGTTGTAGAACGGGGCAATCGTCCAGCGGGGCACGACTGTACTTCTTGATCTTATATGTTAACATATGAACTGGCATCATGTGCAGCATCAAGGAATTATAAAACAATTACATGAAGTTTGCTGTTGTTAGATGCTTAATTTATTTTCCCTTTCTCACCTCTTACAGATTTCAGCAATGTACTCTTCTGTAAACAAACCAGGGCAGGCCAACAGAAACCTGGAATCCACATATACCTGTATCCCAGAAATTGTACCTCCAAAATCACCATCCATTTGCAGTGGCCTCTATGCCAGTGTGAAGGACTTGGAAAATATCCCAAACTGTACCACTATGCCTCAGTCATCAGAGAGACTAAATGGGGAGTTAGAGCCAGACTACGAAGCAATACAGACTTTAAATCGTGAAGAAGACAGAAACGGTTTGGTTCTGAATAGCAGCCAGTCACTCCTCTCCCAAGAGAACGACTATGAGAGTATTGGAGACTTGCAGCAAAACAAGGATATCACAAGGCTTTAACTATGTCAGACACACAGTTATGATAACTGATCTGCTGGCACACATTTCAAGATACCCAAGTTGGATTCACTTTGCATCTTGATCACTTTCAAGCTTGGCTCATAGATGAATGTGTGAAATTGTGTCCAATTTCACAAGCATTTCATTTGCCATGAGGGCAGGATATGAAAGCTCAGCCTGGGATATTTGATCACTGGTGGCTGTTGAACACATGCAGGTCAACTTGTATATCTGGTCTTGCTTTGGGAATTGGGAAAGGGGCTGTTACTCTTTCTGAAGAACAGAGAAGGGCCACGGGGAAGAAGAAATAAGCTTTTTGGGGAAAATATTTGTATGTTTTGCCAAAATGTGCAGTATTACTTGCCTGCTCATGTGGATGGTGGTGACCACAATAAGCGACAGATAAAAAAATCCAGGTGGAAGGTACTAAAAAGACCTCAATGTTTGGTGAAAAGTGCCATGGTTTGTCACTTAATTTATAGAGTGTGTGTGTGAAAAGAAAATGAGAGATATATCCAAATACACATTGCCATTAAAAATCCAGGCTTCAATTTACATTAAAATACTATTTTGTCATGTATTTCAAACATTTTATGACAGTGTACTGTACTAGCACCCTGTAGACTATTTTAGGATGTTTTCATACATGCCTCACACCGTATGTTTGTGGTGTTTGGTACGCACAGCACAATATTACCTATTCACATATAAGAGCAAAGTGCTAGTTTGCAGTAACATATTATACACAATCACAGGGATTTTGGGTCTCCATTTCTGAGAAATTACAACCTATGTGTTTGGAAGTAGCTTGCAGTCTCATTTGGTCTATTGTGGTCTTACAGCAAGGGTGGACAGTTTTGGTAGCTCCAGGGGCCAGTTTTCTATACTTCTAGGGAGCCACATAGATGGCAAAAAATGCTGAGAAATACCAAAAAGCAATCCTATGGGTGGCAAGTGACCACTTCCAGTTTTTTAAAAATGTGAACTTTCCCTCTTAAATGGTACAAGGGGCTCCTGTCATTTAAAGAGTGGGTCACTGCTCTAGCAGGCTTCTGAAAGCTCAGTTCACCCATTTTTGCTGGAAAAGTAAGGGACCAAGAGAGAGAACTGAAAGCCCCCCCCCCAAAAAAACCCTCTTGGAGCGGTCCTGCATTCCTGATCTGCAGAATACTATCATTTCCAAACGTTCTAAGGCCACAAAACTTGAATTAATATTGTAAAATGCATTGTAATAATATCCCACATAGCATTATCCTATAAACTGTATGCATTTAGATCTTCCATTTTCTTATTGGAGATAAAACCTTGATGCTTGAAATGTTTAGGATTTAATGAACACAATGCTACCTTTGTTCCCCAATAACTTACATTTTTTATTAGATTATGTTACCTCTTCAAACAGGCTGCAATATTTTGCATCAGATGTACTTCCTACACAGGCAGGTACTTAATGCATGTTTAAAAAATATCTTCTTGTATCAAATGCTAAATAAAATACTAGTGGTACTATAGAATTCAGAATTGATGAGGTGTGCAGGCCTGGAGTGACAGCAAAGTATTCAGGATACTGAAGTTTAAAGCAGGCTATAAACATTATTTAATTAAACTGAGAATCCGTTCACATGAGGTGGGGCAGGGGCAGCTCCTAACAGACTCAGAGGATGCTTTCAGTAATCTGTGCAGGGGAAATGTTGTCATGAGAAAACGTGCTTTCTAGTCATGAATCTAAGCACCTGTGAACAAATGGAGGTCAAGTTTTAAACTATCACATCTTACCTTTTGATCTTTTTCACATCCTCTTCCCTAACACAGGCATCTAATTACAGTTGCAACCTGGTTTATATATTGTATATATGGCATCTTGTCCCAGTCTTCGTTTACCTGATTCACAGCATTTAGAAAGGATGTAGCTTCTAAGGGCTTCCTGCATGTACAGTGGTTTTTGTTGTTGTTGTTGTTGTTTTGTAGTATTAACTAGTAGAATATGTAAATGACAGGGGACTTCCACACATTCAGCAGCACGTATGCATGCTTTAAGGAGCCGCAACAGGAAGAGGTGTGAAGTAGCTCTAGGTATTTATTTAGGGTTACTCTGCAAACTTTAGAAAGACTGAAAGATGATACACATCCATTCTCTGGATGATTTAAAATTTCTAAATCTGATACAAGTTTCCAGAAAACATGTTGCCGCTGAAATGCAGCCTTGTCCTAAACACCCACTCAAGCTGGTGTGTGAACACCAGTGATAACACCAACTGCCATGTGATAGTTGGTTGCTTTAAATAAGCTGTCATATGAACTGAGTGCTTATCAACTAATGCAGCTTGCCACGTACATTTACTGTCACTGTTATAAATGGAGACTTTCTGCACATTACAGCCTCCATTTAAAGGCCAATCCAAATGGCCTTCCTCCAGAGCTTTGGAAAGTTACTTTTTGGATTACAGTTCCTGAATCCCTCAGCCAGCAACAACAACATGTTGCAAGTGGTGCCATCAGCTGGCTGATGCTCTATGCAGCTGTGATAATGCCCAAGGCATCATCCCCATTTAATGGCAAGCATCCATACTACTACCAGATACGCTTGGTATCAACTTCAGTGGCATGTCCCTCAGTGTCCCCATCTTGATGACCCATGGACTCAAATATCTTAAATATATTATAATCACCATGTAGGGAAACTTGTCTCCCTCCAAATTCATAGCATGTAAATTGGTGGTTGTACTGCAGACTTGAAGTAGTGCCACTTGGCACTTAGTGAGGGACAGTGATCTCAGTAGCATCAATATCACAGTTTTCGTGGCAAATATATGTGATATATTTAGGAGGTAGAAAGCATATTCCTTTCATACACATAGGGTATATCAGAGTCCTTTATTATCAGGTGCCATTTTTAAAAAAAATAAGCACTGATAATAGACTAATCTGAAATGAATGATTTGCTGATGTTGGATTATCTATTTAAAGGGCCAGTTCACAGAAAAGCCACACAAACTATGTATTTCCATGTGGGTGAGCAAGGATGATCCAAAACGTTTTGCTGCCTGAGGTGGCAGCATATGGCACCCTCCATCCTTAAATCAAAGTGCATAATATGTAAAACCAGTCAATTTATTTGGGTACCTGGGACAGAAAATTTCTGACTTCCTTTATGGCAGTTAAACACAAGAATAATCTTTCAAACAATTAACAATTTGTTGCCCTTCATGACACATAAAATCTGTCATGTGAGACAGCTGCTTCACTCTGTAGTAATAACAGGTCTTCCCCAACCCCTGCCTGCTTGTACATTCAGACAGCACAAGAAAAGGTGTGCCATATATGCTAATTTATACATGTGAAGTTGGAAGGTTCTAGGGCACAGTCATTGCCCTCCATTGTATGGAGCACAGATGGGTGGGCAAGCATTTCTGCCACAGCAGTTAATTATTGGGGCCCAGTTGCTCCTCAGGCAGCCCTAGTCAATATGGTCAACAGTTATGTGTTCTTTCCACTCAGTTGGGGGGGCAGTGGTTGTGTGTACCACCCTTTTGAATAAATACCTTCTTACTATTATACAAACTATTATCAGGATTCATGCTGATAATAATTTGTTATCTTTTGTTACGGGTAGGCATTTGCCCATGGCAGCTAAGTTTGTGTTGGCCATCATATTCCTCAGGGCATAAAACACTGTGCCTTTAGAAATCCACCTTACATGGCATTTTCTCGACAGCAAGAGTTCCTTCATTACATTATATGTGGTGCTTTCTCTTAAATGTTATTAATAATGGTGCTTTTTAAAATATCCTGAAAGCTATTGGTCTCTGTATATATTCCTGAGAGCTAAGCTGTACTTTTCATTGAAAGGAACATCTATATATGCTGCATAGCTTGAAATCACATCTGCTCAGGACTATCATGCAGCCCGGGCGTCAAATAAGACAGATGTTTTGTGCTGAAAAAGACAACTTGAATCTCTCTACTATATGCTGAGTGTACTTCGTCTGTGTTCAGAGATGTGTTATTCAATATTCTGTATACATATCAATCAAAAGCAGTAAAGTTTTCTGCAAAGGAAAAGTTGAATCAAGCCACATACCTAATCCTAGGAAATACAGACTTTGATCTTGAGCCAATGTGTGTTACATCTTCTTTAGTGTTTAGGCAAATCTGTGCAAAGTTTTTGCAGAGGATTAAATGTACTCATCTGTCAATGGTGCTGAACCACGTTTTGCCATCTATGTAGCAAAAGACAGCTGTAGCCATATAAGCAGAATTGCCTTTATTTCCCACAAGTTGATTCCATACAGAAACATATCCGGACATCTCATTTGTTATCCTCTGTTAAAGCAGGAGCTTATGCAGAAATGGAATAGACTCTGAAATGTCTCAGACAGTATAGGTAGAACAAGAGTTTCACTCAATGTTAGGTAGTTTGCATACACTACCATTGTAGAGAGTTCTGTGTTGATCATATAATAAACAAGCAGATTTATTACCACTTACCATGCTAATTTATAAATAATTGTTTATAAACAACCTCACAGAGAAGCCCCATGTAAGGCAAGTTGGAAAATGCCTTGAAGACCAGGTTTTCCCCCTAAAAACAAACTATCTTAAAAGCAAATATATGAAACATCATCCCTCATGTGTCTGAAACTCTTAAGAGGCTGAAGGGGGATGATTTGAGTAGGGAAAGAATCAACACAGAAAGGATTCTTCTTGTGCTTTTCTGCTCTGATATGCTCCCCATCAAAGCAGCTTCTCATTTCAAAATTCATTATTTCTGTTTTTGTGTTGGAGTACAGTTTGGTTCTCAGAGACAAAATTTTGTCTGTTGACTCCACTTTTTTCATGGTTATAAAAATTAACATGATTTATGGAACTATGGCCATGTCTTTCAAAATACCATGAGACATGCTGCTCTGTGAGATTTTTTTTAATTCTAGTTGTCCTGGAATCTGCTGATTCAACAGAAAAAGACTGATAAGTGATGTGCTGAGAAAGTAGAGAACTCCTAGATGTGGCTTTCAAAGCAGTGAGCATGAAGCAGATAGAAATATGCATGTGAAAACTATGAACGTATATCTGATTATAAGACTCTGGGCTGAATCTAACTGTTAATCCTAACTAGGAAAAAAACATTAAATTGTGGTGTGATCAAATGGGTAAAACTGTCACAGGTAATCAACACAGGTAGTCAAGGTTCATCTCAAAGGGGACAACAATTAGCTGTATCTACCCTGCACTGCAAAAACCATACCTTTGAAAATACCCTCTCTGAGCTTTTCAGGAAAGTGGAAAATCCACCTCCTTGCTGCAGCATTGCCTCTGGAAGATTTGCATTGATTTTAAATGTAAACATCAATGCTAATATAAGGTTTCTGACTGTGAGTCTTTGAAACGGAACTGAACTTCTTCTAGGAAGTGTTGTAGCACTAAGCTCTGCCCTTAGGAAGAAATCCTGGGACAAAAATACTACTACAAATGGATGTCAGAAAGAAAAATACAGATACTGTCAGAGTACAAGTTGCACTGTCTGGGCCGAACATAATCACACCAGCTAGCAGCTGCATTTCACTCTGCTTTAATAACAGCTACAGATTTTATTGGATCTTGCATGTTGCACATGTCTAAAGAGCAATTTACACATTTATAAATGCATCCTATTCCCCCACCAGTTCCAACTTTACCTATAGATGGGGAGAAGGGGGGGATCTAATTAAAAGCTTCCTCAAAATTTGCACCAACTTTGTGGGGTCATGAAGCATGCAGGATCCAAGGTGGCTCAAGCTTTCCTGCCATTTCCTTCTCATTACTATGGAAGGTTAATCCCAATGTAGAAAACCTGCCCCTTCCATTGTAGCAGTAGCAGTAGCCTCCCAGCACTGCCAAAGCCCAACAAGGTTGTTTTCAGAACTGTGGTGGCTGCTTCCACATATCTAAGGAGTTTAAATGTTTGGCTGGGGTATGAGGAGGCTTCAGAACCAGAAACCATGAGAGGGATGACCCAGGGAGATTGTGTATAGCACAAATGATTTATTATAACAGCCCTCCTGTAGTGCCTGGTTCTAGAGGTCCTGTAGTGCCATATGTTAAAGAATTCTTGATTCTGACAAACTGCACAGAGCAGCTCCCTAGAGCAGCCATTCTCAGAGGGGGCCGTATGGCCCATTGAGGAGCCCTGGCACATTTGAAGGGGGCCACAGACTGAAAACAATTCTTCACACACCATCTTATATAGTAATGTTTGTTACGCAAAATATACAATCCTGACTCAGCCTATTATTAGGTTTGTGGGCATGGCCAAAAAAAGATTTATGGCTACTCTAAGCACCAAGGACCATTTTAGGGAGGAGAAATGGCAATACATAACTCCTGGCAATCTGTCACCTGAGGTAGCCTTCTCATTCTGTCCAATGATAGGGCTAACATTGCATTGTGCCATGACATGTAGCAGAAATCAAGCTGCTCCCTTAAAATCCTGAAATAAATCAACTTTCTTTCCAGACAAAGTGTCTCAGGTCCTTGGGTGGCAAAGGGGAAATCTGGGGTGGGGGTGGGGGTGGGGGTAGGGAGAGCCTACTGCAAAGTGTTCATTGGTCAACAGGTTAATTTTTTATACTCTGTGTTAATTTATAGAGGTTTTAAAGTTAAGTTTTCACAAGTCATTATTTACTGCTTTTCTCCCATGATTGAGACACTAATCTTTATGGGGAAGATTATGAGAAGAAGAAATATGTTTGTGCATTGAGTGTTCAGAAGGAAAGCTTACAATCGACATATAAAAGTTTCAGTGCAATCATGTTTGAACAAAGCCGAGGGAATTAAATTATAAATCAGAGTTTGGAAAAATGTCTTTTTCAGTCCAACTGCTCCCAGAATCCCCCAGCCCCAGCATCACCTTGAGGCCAAAGCAAAACAAAACAAAAAAGCAGGGGTGATAGACTTTGGTTCTGTATAACTTTCTAAGTAATAAAAGGAAAAGGTTTGTAAATAAAACCACTAATATTTTTATTCTGCCTGTTTAGTCAAAGGCCTCCTTCATATTCAAGTTTCAACAAAAAGGTTGTCTCTGCCTGTTTCCCCCCAGTCTTCTATGGACTGTTAACATCTTCACAAGGATATGCCTTGGAAGTAATTATCTTTTCTTTTAAAAGGTGTCATATGTACACTTCAGCATAACAGATATTTGGCTGTGGATGTATATTTTAAAAAATGTATGTTATACATTTATGGTCAGGTTTTTCATCAGACTTCAGTAACCACTTTTATTAACACTAAGTTTCTAATTACTGCTTTGAACCACTTGATAAACTGAGGTTCAGCCTGGAGAAATTACGTTTTTGGAATTACAGCTCCTAGAATTCCCCAGCCAATGTGATTCTGGCAATTACAATCCAAAAATTTACCTTGTTCAAGTGTCCACACACACCTGTTTGCATAATACTCTTGAGAAGCTCCTGCATGAATAGACCATCATTCTTTGAGATTCATAAGGTAGAAATGCGTGTCTAAAGAAATGTTTGTAGTATCATCGCCTTCCTCCATTGGAATGCATGTTTCTACTAATGGAGGCAAAAATTTCTATACACACATCTGAGCTGGGATTGTAAATGATTGCCCACTTGCACCACTGACTTCAATTGGGCCAAAGTGAATGTAACCTATGATGAATTGCAATTGCTGTGAATAGAAATCACTATTAATATTTTACTGCTATGGCAACTTCACATACAATAAGTGAGGAGTGGTTTTTTAACAATCTGTCTGGTTATAGTTTTATATTCTATATAGAGTTTTATACACTGAGCTAGCAGGCAGAAAAGTAGTGTCATTTTCAGAAATTATGTACCACAAATTGCAGCTTTGATATAATTCTAGGTCTTGTTTGACTTTTAAAATAATTCATCATCATGACTAAGGTATGGTTATAACAGTGGGTAAACTGCAATGAACTTCCATTCACTATTTCTTATTATTGTACATACGGTCTGATGTAATTTAGCAACCTTGTTTTCCTAATATTGTTCATTAGATATTCCAAAACTTTTACATTTGGCTGCTGAAAGCCAGTAGGCAATTATGTTTATTGACTGTAAATATAGCCCACTCCTATATAAATACACTGGAGCATAGAAAAAAGTGTTGTCTAAAAAACATGGTTCAGAGACATAAAACATAAATTATATTTACACAGTGTACTATTGCTGCCCTACCTTACCCGCTGGACAAATTCCTTTCATATTATTCACTTTGTAAAAGGTGTGATGGAGTGAAACAGTGTGGGATATGTAGTCAGAGAAATGCAACATGGAGTCAGACAGGTTCTGTGTGAAGATGATTTCAGAGACATTGGAACGTGTTTTTCTAAGTGCTGTGAGGGTGTTTTTCTGAAGACCAGTACAGCATGGTTCAAGATAAGCAGTGGGTCCAATTGCAACTTTTAGAGTATATACTTTAATTGCATTTTAATTGTTTTGTCTTTTTATTTTAAATGTTGTAAGCCACCCAAAGAACTTTGGGTAGTGTGGGCGGCATATAAGTTAAATAAATAAATAATAAATAAGTGTCAAGAAGAAGGGAGAATTTAGAAAATGGACAATGGGTTACATGGAAGTTATATTCCATGATGATGGGAGAGAAAAAGAACTTGATTGTTTGAGTATGTGGCTTGAAGGAGAAAGAATGTAAGTGGAGAGAAAGGAGGAGGTGGGGCTAGCCCACCTTAGCCCAGTTTATGTCACGTTCCCAGGGGGCTTCAACAGGCAAAAGTCCAACAATCCAGTCCAATATAAGGAGGATCCATGCATGGAACGGGCTGCTCTTCAGTATCCTCACCACTCAATAGAACACTGGCCATTTTTATTAGGAAAAGGACAGTGCAGAGGATGAAGATAATCAGAGAAGGGAAAATCCCTAAAGGTGGCTGCCATGTTAGTAGGTCTGCTTATGGACATCATGAAGATGCCACAGGTTGCTTCTTTTTTGCAACCAAAACTGGAATAGCCAAGAAGCAGCTGGAAGTGACCTTTGAGAAGGAGGAGGAAAGGAATAGATCTCTAACAGGAGCAATCTAATATCTAATTGTAAAAAAAATGTAGAAGGGGAAAACATCTTGGCTGTCTATTGTCACTTTCCCATTCATTGCTACATGTGTCCATACTTTTTTCCAACTGCTCCAGCATGTCAAAGAAGCCAGAGTATCCTCTCTTTCAAGGCCAATCTGGAGGCAAAAAAGAATCAGGGCCCCCACTCCTCCTTCCACCTGTGATATCTTACAGCATTTTGATTAATGCAAATACGTTCAAACTATTTATTCAAATAAAGAAAAAGAAGTGCTATGAGGTAGTCAAGTAGGACAAGAGAACTTCATATTTCCTGCTACTGTATTTTATTTTTCCTCAAAAGATGTAATTCTTTCAAAGATTTAGGCCATCAAACTTCCAAATGCCACCCATGTTTCCTTCCCAATAAGTAATCATAACACAAAAGCAAGTTAACTTTCAACTTGCAGAATGAAGCAAGCTCATGGTTAAATAAACAGATTTCTTCTACCTCTGAAGGAGCTCTGTTTCTAATGATGCACTAATTCAGTTTGGCCCTGAGGTGGTACAAATTTCAAATCAGAGTCCTGCTTAAGCATATTGTCTAAGGGATTTAGATTGCCAGTTTCCAGGGAATTTCCTTCACCCATTACCACCTTTCCAATACGGCACTAAAAAGATTTAAAAAGAAGGAGAAAGATTTCCCCTGACCAAAAATAGGACTAAAGGTGACACAAGTGCAGTATATGAAATAAACCAATCACTGCCTGGTCATTCAAAAAGAATACTGTATCAGCCCAATAAACGGCCTAGTAAAGTCAAGAGTCCACAAGGTTATGTAGCCAGCTGAGTCTCTTACTGGCTTAAATCCAAGTACTTATCCAAAACTAAGACAAGGGTTATATACACACAGTATTAATGAAATTGTAAATGTCTGTGACATGGCTTCATTTTTTTAAAAAAAAAATCTACATCGTTTGGATATAATTCAGTTTTCCAGTACAAGAGTGAAGGCTAACTAAAGACAGAGGCATTCCTTTGCTCTAAGTAGATGTTAAGTGATTCCCCAAGCTAATCAACAGTAATTTTCTCTCTAAAGTGGATACACATTATGAATGTTGACTTAATTAAACATAATCCTGAAATCAACTGCTATAAACCTATCTATTCAAATTTAACTTACACATAAAACAACACTGCACCTATAAGCAAGTACATTTTTACTGCAGACAGTTACTCAAAAGCAATCGAATTACATTCTTTTACAATCATCTCAGTGAAACGTTCTGCATTTTTAAATTCAGAGATTCAGCACCAGAGTGTTCTATGTATATAGCCACACACTTAATTTGGAACTGAAAGATCAACAACATTCTGTCTAAGCTGTAATTAATTTTCAGCCAATCTGGCAAATTCTTGTACATCTCTAGGGTAACTGGTTAGAAAACTGGTTGCCATTAATGTATTTAATCTGAAATCTTGGAACGTTTACTTGCATTTGAAAGTCCATGACTTTTACCTAGACACTACCAACCATTATTTTATGTTAGTTGAACTTAAAAGAGTGTTCAAATCCATGAAGCACTAGAGTTCACTAGTGAGAACTGTAAGCACCTCATTAATTACAAATCCAAGGTTTCTGTAGGATGAGCCATTACAGTTAAAGCGCGATCAAACTGATATAACAATGTAAATATATTTTGATAGATCCCAGGTACATGGGCCAATGCTAATAGGTTTTTGTCACTCATGTGTAATAATGAATATACAGTATATGAAAACATATAAATACTTGTATGACATACTGCCATGCCTGCCTACACATGGTCATTAGACAGCCAGAAATGTAAGGAGCTTAAACAAATTGAATGGCAAGAAACTGAGAGGCAATCCACCAACAATTTAGTTTTCAAAACAGGCAAATCTTTTTTAGTCAGTTTAGGACAACCATCAGAGAATAATGATGGTGTACCAGGTCCAGAGATACTATGGTGCTTGGATCATAATGGGGAGTAGTTGTTCAAAACAAGAAATGTGGAAAAGGGTTAGGAGGTACAATTTATAATTATAGGAGGATTTGGAATGAGAAAGCACTATTTTGCATACATATACTTGAGAAAAGATGTAGTGACATGAAGGTAAATATGCTTGTATTCATGACTGTAAGAGGGCTTTGGCAAAGTGCAATATTTTATTTATTTATTTAATTTCTATAACACCCATCCGGCAACCCAGACCACTCTGGACAGTTTACACAGTATAATAATACAATACAATATAAAGCAAAACAATACTATAAAACAGAACACTAAGACAAAATAACCAATGCAGTTTAAACAAAATGGAAACAATACCAATGAAAACATTAAAATAAGATAGTGAAAACATGACGGAGGGTTGAATATCTGGTTGTATCAGGATATTATAGAGTCTGGGGAGGCCTGTCTAAATAACCATGTTTTTAATGATTGCTTGAAGGCTACCAATGAAGGGGCAAGGTGGATTTTGGGCAGGAGAACATTCCACAATTGCTGGCCGACTGGCAAGAAGGCCCAGTTTCTGGTTGCTGTTTTCTGAGCCTCTCTTGAGGTCAGAACTCTCAACCACTGAGCCTGGGAAGATCTTACAGGGCAGGCAGATCTAGTCTTTTATGTTAACAGCATCACCTTGAAGCTGTCATGGAAACGGACAGGTAGCCACTGCAGGGCAGCCAGGGTGGGAGAGATATGTTGATATCTTCTCACCGCACTCAGTAATCTGGCGACGAGTTCTGGACCTGCTGAAGTCTCCATGACAGCACCAAGGGCAGCCCCATATGGACAGCATTATAGTAGTATAATCTTGAGACTACCAGCACATGGACCAGCATGGTGAGGGACCCAATGCAGCTGGGCAACCCACCTTAGATGGAAATATGTGGTGCAGACCACAGACGCTATCTGAGATTCCATTGATAGCACTGGGTCCAAGAGTACAGTGGACCCTCTACTTAAGGAATTAATCCGTATTGGAATGGTGGCTGCAAGTCAAAAAGTCTGGAAGTCGAATCTCCATTGACCTACAATGCACTGAAAACCGATTAATCCCATAACCAGTGGTTTTTATTCTATTTTTATTCCATTTTGGTTTTTTTCTGGTCTGTAAGTCGATTCTCTGGCTGCAAGTCGAATCTAAATTTTGCAGCCAGAGAAGTCTGTAACTCGAAAAGTCTGTAAGTCGAGCCGTCTGTAAGTCGAGGGTCCACTGTATGCCCAAGCCACAGGATTTCTGTTTTGTCCAAGTTCAGCCTCAGTGTATTATCCCTCATCCACCCTAGCACGGCGTCCAGGCAGCACTCAAGAGACAGGACAGCATCCACTGCAGAAGGGTGGAAGGAGAGATAGACTGGGTGTCATCTGCATATTGATGACACGAAGGTCCAAAACCCCTGATGAACTCCCCCAATGCCCTCATATAGATATTTAATAGCATTGGGGAGATGATCGAACTCTGTGGGACTCCACAACTGAGAGCCCACAGAGCGGAAAGCATCTCCCCAAGCTGCACTTTCTGAAGACAGTCCTCCAGGAAGGAACAGAGCCAGGCCAAAGTCAAACCTCCAACCCCCAACCCAGAGAGCCTCCTCAGGAGGATACCGTGGTTGTCAGTATCAAAGTCCGCTGATAGTTGAGGAGGACCAACAAAGACATTTTGCCCTTGTTAGCCTCCCTCAAAAGGTCATATTGCACGGTGACCAGTACCATTTCTGTGCCATGACCTGGCCTGGACTTGGACTGAAATGGATTGAGGACATCGATCTCCTCCAGAAGTGCCTGAAGCTGATCGGCCACCACTCTCTCCACCAGCTTGCTAATGGAAGGGACATTGGTGACAGGTCAGTAGTTGTTTATGTCATCTGCTGCCGAATTGAGCTTTTTGTGAATCAATCTAATGAGTGTCTCCTTGAGGGCAAGGTGCACCCTGCCCTCCAGGAGAGACCCATTTATAATTGCAGTAGCCCATTCTATTGTTATAGGCCTGGATGCTTTCAGCAACCAAGCTGGGCAAGGATCTAGTGGAGATCCTTGCTGGACCTCTGGTGGTGGTCCAGCAGTGGTCAAGCACTCTGTCAACCCTAACTGACATCACAGGCTGAAACTGTGGTAGATTCTCCAGGCAAGATGTGGCAGTGGACATCTTGATTTATAAAGATCAAAGTCAAGAAGGCTCGATTTACTGGTAAAGAAGAGATCCAGATCCCAGCAGCTGACCTCCACTTTGTTTTTAAAGCAAGCTACAAATTGGTGCCCCTTCATTGATTGCTCCAGAAAAACATCTACTTCTGCTTCATTGATTATGCAAAAGCCTTTGACTGTGTGGACCACAGCAAACTATGGCAAGTCCTTAAAGAAATGGGTGTGCCTGACCACCTTATCCATCTCCTGAGAAACCTATATGTGGGACAGGAAGCAACAGTTAGAACTGGATATGGAACAACTGATTGGTTCAAAATTGGGAAAGGAGTACGACAAGGCTGTATATTGTCTCCCTGCTTATTTAACTTATATGCAGAGTACATCATGTGGAAGGCTGGACTGGAGGAATCCCAAACTGGAATTAAGATTGCCGGAAGAAATATCAACAACCTCCGATATGCAGATGATACCACTCTGATGGCAGAAAGCGAGGAGGAACTAAAGAACCTTGTAATGAGGGTGAAAGAGGAGAGTGCAAAAAACGGTCTTAAACTCAACATCAAAAAAACTAAGATCATGGCCACTGGTCCCATCTCATCCTGGCAAATAGAAGGGGAAGATATGGAGGCAGTGACAGATTTTACCTTCTTGGGCTCCATAATCACTGCAGATGGAGACAGCAGCCACGAAATTAAAAGACGCCTGCTTCTTGGGAGGAAAGCGATGACAAACCTTGACAGCATCTTAAAAAGCAGAGACATCACCTTGCCAACAAAAGTCCGAATAGTCAAAGCTATGGTTTTTCCTGTAGTGATGTATGGAAGTGAGAGCTGGACCATAAAGAAAGCTGACCGCCGAAGAATTGATGCCTTTGAATTGTGGTGCTGGAGGAGACTCTTGAGAGTCCCCTGGACTGCAAGGAGAACAAACCTATCAATTCTAAAGGAAATCAACCCTGAGTGCTCACTGGAAGGACAGATCCTGAAGCTGAGGCTCCAATACTTTGGCCATCTCATGAGAAGAGAGGACTCCCTGGAAAAGACCTTAATGTTGGGAAAGTGTGAAGGCAAGAGGAGAAGGGGACGACAGAGGATGAGATGGTTGGACAGTGTCACCGAAGCAACCAACATGAATCTGACACAACTCCGGGAGGCAGTGGAAGATAGGAGGGCCTGGCGTGCTCTGGTCCATGGGGTCACGAAGAGTCGGACACGACTAAACGAACAAATTGGTCAGAAGAGATGCTACTGGGAGGTTTGTCCCCATGCCCAATCCTGCATAAATCACATACAATATGACAGAGTTCAGCTTGATAGTCATGAGCTTCGCTTAGCCAGGAGACAAAGTAAGATCATATTGTAGCCTTCACTTTAGCTAAGTAGACGTTAGATATGATTTTTGCAGCTCGTAAGTTAGTTTCCGTCGGGTCCCATCTCCAAATGCTCTCTAGTCTCCTCCTATTTTGCTTCATTACCCATAGCTGCTGGTTATACCAAGCAGACTCAGATATGGAAAGTTTTGGTGTCCCTATTAATTAAAAAAACTTTGAAACTTTGAAAATGTTGGCTTTACCAGCCATGTCAATGAGCATCTTCTCATTTGAGCCTTGTTCTCTTTTAGCCAGTATTCTTTAATACTCTGATGTGTGACTGCATGAAAAGACATCTCATGAGCTTTATTGTGTTCATTCCAACTGCACCAAAGTGTCTGCCATCTGTTTTGCTGCTCCAAATAAAAGTTTTATTGTACGGGCAAAGCACTAAAATCTTATTCCCTTTTTACACATTCACTTGGCACTTCGTTAAAAAAAAAGGACAACAGCAAATTCTTGGAGCTTTCACGGTGAAAGGAACCTGGCCAGAAACCAGCCTACATTAAACAAGACTGTATTTGAAGGATCCAGTTTTCTGAAAACAGAACTGCAGTCTGCCTTCTTCATAGCTAAATGGTGCTTCATGGATTAATTTTGATCACACTAAAAGATCACTAACTGTTTGGCTAAACCTTATAATTTACAAGATACAACCTTTTAAAGATGCCTTTGTGCCCAGTCACAAGACAGGGGAAAGAAAAGCAACCCTTTTGGGTCTGATGAGTACAAGCAGTAGTTCTATGCAGAGTTGTGATGAAGATGATTTACAATTTGTTTATGAATTTGCTCATGGAAGGATATGTAAATGTATTTGTTGTCCTGATATGTTTTGTCTTTGCCATGATGCACATGGTTTGAGCTGTGGATTTTAATTTTGATTTCATTTAACTGGGTTTTATCAATTTTATCATATGGATGGAAGCTTACTCTCTGGGACCAATATAAAGGAAAAGTATTCAGAGTGGCAAACATGTACAATTAACAAAAGTTAGAATTACCAAAAAACTAAGGGCATATTGGAATACTGCTCAGGTTTCTTTTAGACAAACATTTGCAGGCAGGCAGATATCTCCACACGGGGTGAAATACAAGTTAAAAGACACAGCATTGACTTTTAATAGGATGGATATTGCAGTCCTTCTCATCCAAATTTGATCTGTAAACTGAATAGTTTTTTCCTGTGAATGCATTTTGGATCAGGTCACACATGCATAAAAATGCATTAAAAAGGAAAAACATGGTAGGTGCATAGATACCCTTTCATACACACAACTGATGAAACCATCTCAAATTATAACACTCATCAGTCTGGAGGACTGGAGTGACCTATGCCTGTTGCCCCTTCTCTCTTGTAACTGCAGCATCCACAGGCCAAGGCACTGATCCAGCTGTGCACACCTCTATTTCTTTGTCAGGCCAGTCCTGCAGTATGGATTCCAGAGTTTGATTTGTGCCAACGTGGCTATCTTCACTTGTGCTATGTTAACAGTCAAAGTCAATTATTATTACAACACAGCTCTGCCTTTGAAGAATATACAGAAAATACGACTGTCTGACCTAGAATGTTGCTGTCTAGACCTGAACAGGATGCTTTAATCACATTATATTAACTTTGTGACAACTCTGTTAATCACTAGCTGGTTTCCAGGCCCAAATTCAAAGTACTACCTTTAGACCTCAAAGTCAGAACATCTGAGGCTATGACAATTAAAGGACCCATATACTAAGATCTTCTTTCTATGAACAGTGTGTGCCCGTCATGAGCCTGCATTTTTTACTATAATCCCCCAGTTAGCATGAATGTCTTGTCCAGACTCCAGTGTTAACCTTAGATGTGCTTGTTAGTGACCTGAAACTGGATACAGTGGTGTCTCGCTTGACGAGGATAATTCGTTCCGTTCAAATCACTGTTAAGCGAAATCCTTGTCAAGCGAAATGAAAAAGCCCATTGAAATGCACTGAAAACCAGTTCAATGTGTTCCAATGGGTGAAATACCTCAGCGTCCAGCGAAGATCCTCCATAGGGTGGCCATTTTCTGTGCCTGTAAAGCAAGGAATCAGTCCTAAAACACAGCGGGGAGCCATTTTAAACAACAAGCGGCCATTTTGAGGATCCAACTATCAGCTGTACAGATTGTCATTAAGCAAAAAATCGGTTCCCGAAGCAGGGAACCGATTGCCATTAAGCAATTTTTGCCTATTAAAACATCATTTTGAGATCGCAGAAGTGACTGCAAAAACTTCATCATCAAGTGATTTCCTCATCTAATGAGGTAATCGTCAAGTGAGGCACCACTGTAAATTGTTTCCTTATGAAAGTTGTTTGTTTTCTTTTCACTGGCTGAGCAAAAACAAACAAAAAACCACTCCCACCAAAGGTCCTCTTCCAAAAGGCATAATGGCTAAGAAATTTTAAACTAATGCACCAGTGTCCTACTGTGTACCTGCAAAGTTGAAGGGCAATTGTACCTCCCTGTACTCTGGCAGGCTCCCTAGCATGGGCCCATGCTCACAATGGTTGTGAGATCACTTACATAGCTGTTATATGGCAAGGAAGCTGCTAAGCAGGAGCATGCTTACTTGATTGTCCATCTGTTTTGTGTTCAAGCAACAGGACATTGTTATGTCCACTGAGGTTTTAAATTGCTCATGTTGGTTATCAATTGCTTTTGATTTGCACTATATTTTTAATTGTATTCCTTTACCCTATCTTGTTTTGATTTCAGTTTTTGGACATCATGTGATAAAAAAAGCAGGAATATATAATTCTGAAATATAGATGTTGTATTTCTATATCTATATAAAATACAAAACTAATACAGATACGGCTACCTCACTCTGCCTAATGGTAGTGCCAGCACTGATCTATGCATGTTCCAAGCTATCAAAACAATGCAACTGTGTCAAACATGGAGTCCACTGCATGGGTGAGATTACTGATTCCACCCATCCCAACCTAGAAAAATGTGTCATTGGCACCTTTGAAGCACGCTCTAAGGTGGAATATACAGTCTCAGTCAATCTGGGGTTTTTTCCACAGAATAGTAGGGCTGCATTACACTACCTTTAGCCAAGGCTACAAGAAGAAAAACATGCATCCCCCTCTTTCTGGTGTTTCCTAACCATACTTCTGAAGATGTCAGGAAATTTGTTTGCCCATTAACTTCCATGGAAATATCCTAGAAAAGTCTATGTTATTAATATCCTTTTGTCAAGTCTACAGCAGCATCCAGAGTTCACTTTAAGGCAAACCACAGTGATAGCCCTGTCATCAGAAATTTCATTTCAGGGCCTTCAGATTTCTCCACATCACTTTTACAAGATACTGTTTGTCAGCTGCCAATCATCTACAGAAAAAGAAATCAAGCCTCCATTGAACAGTTCCCATTAAAACAGTTCCACTACATGATGGAACTCAGAAGATGTACAGAAAAATTGCTACCATGGGGAAACACTGTACAATGAAGTAATTTATGCCATATGGAACAATTTTCCATATAATATTCACTGGAAAGGATTGATTCCCAAGTTCAGCCTACCCAGACAGATGATAATATTAAAATGCCATCAAATGATACAGCCAATGCAATTGTCATGTTGGCCAAATCACTCCTTTATAATGGGAAGCCAAATTAAGAATGCTGTATGTATTCATTCTCACAAATAACTTTTGAGTTTAGCAGAGCAGCTGTACTTAGTGAGCTGGCATTGCACAAATCAAGTAATCTCCACGAACAGGCTGAGATTTAAAGGCCACCAGAGAGCCTCTCTCTGTGAATCACAATAAAGAATGAGCTGTATTCAAAAGTTATGGTTATGTGGATGCATGCCAGTGAAATACCAGTGTTCCAAAATTAATAGATGCCAGCTGGAAAACCTAGGTACTTCATAATAGAATAAATTTTGCAAAATCCCTATGGAAATTGTATCTCTTAAACCAATAAAATTGATGGCTGTGTGACCTAACTTACAACCAATACATATATTTAGATAACTGGTATACTGTAGGCCAGGAGCACAATCCATCTCTTCCCAAGCAGTTGGGAATTCCTTTATACAGATTATCAGTATTCAACGGGATCAGATGGCACTATTCATGCAGAATTTCACATGGAGATATCCCACAGCCCTGTCCCCACATAGGCTCTAGCAAAGATGCACATACGAGAGAACTGCCATCTGTCAAAAGTTTTTTCCAGAGTGGCCAACAGGATTTGCCAGGCTCAGTATAGTAATGTGGATTGGATGCTCTAGCCTGCCCATGTTTTGTTGCTAATACCTGCTATTCAGATACATAATAAAACTAGAAAAAAAAGTCTTCTCAAGCATGACTTCACTCACCTAGGCTGCAACTACATGGGTAAACAGCACAGGATTTGCTGTGAAAGTGAAACTTGCATTGCACTTCTTTAAACTAATCACTCAACACAAACGCCAGTGCAAATCAGCCCAGCTCTTTCTTTCTTTCTTTCTTTCTTTCTTTCTTTCTTTCTTTCTTTCTTTCTTTCTTTCTTTCTTTCTTTCTTTTTCTTTCTTTCTTTCTTTCTTTCTTTCTTTTCTTTTCTTTTATTTTATTTTATTTTTCCTTTTTATTTCTGAAGCTGAGTGTTTTTCCCTGCCACTGGGGGCTTCTATGTTTTTCAAGCCAGAGTGATTTCAAAGCTGTGATCATTTGTTTGTTCTCCAAAAGAGGGGGGGGGTATTACTGTGGGTGCTATTCCTTTGACATACTAATACACTAATGAGTTTCGCCCCAGATCACTTTATCACTGCATTGATACATTAGTTCAGTGGTTCTCAACCTTGGGTTACCCAGGTGTACTTAGACTGCAACCCTGCACAGCTAGTGGCGAAGGCTTCTGGGAGTTGCACTCCAAGAACTCCTTGGTTAACCAAGGTTGGAAACCACTTGTATTAGTTTAACACTAGATATCTCCTATATGGATTGAAGAAGGCTAAAAATCAACATGAAACAGAAACAGCTCTGACAAATTACAGCAGCTAACTATGTTTCCACAGTATTTATGTACATATTTGTACGCCATGGAGCACTTTGGAAAACCGTCCCTTTTCCCTAAAGCTGTTCAACACTTTAAACACCCATAAGCTTTGCAATGAAACATAAAAGGAGACCAGAGATTGGAAAAGGGAGGGATTAAAGAAAGGACCTGTGGGCTCTGGTGCAGATCAATCCACATCAGACAGAGATGCCAGTGTGGAGAGTGGCACCAAAACAATCTACAGTCTCTGTGTAGTCACCTAATCCGAACAGAAACACAATATAGGATGCAAATCAAACCACAGCAAAACCAAAATCATCATCTTAGAACTGCAGAGCTGGAGGAGACCCTATGGTTCATCAAGTCCAGCTTCTGTCAAGGCAGCACAGTGGGGAATTGAACTCCCAATATCCGGCTCTCTTTGCCCTCCAAACTCAGCTATGGGTTTGCATTTAAACTACTGTAGTCCTCTACCAACAATCACTACATATATATGCTACTAGCAACCACGAATCTACAGTATCCAGATTAGATCTGTATTTCAACTGGTAAAGAGAAAAATGCTTCATGTAGAAAGCATATATTTTAAGAAAGCTGATCAAACAACAATGTGCATTACACCACAAACCATGCAGAAAACAGTGGTTGCCCATTTGAGAGATAGGAACATGGCATTTTGTTTATTATTTCTTAACTCCACCTTTTAAATCTATTAATCTATACAGATTTCTGGAAAGCAAAAATGCTATAGCCAAGTATTCTGTCTGAACTGCTAGATAATGCAGTGGTTTAGGTATCTGGCTGCAGAGCCAGGAGTTGGGAGTTTGATTGCCCACTGAGCCTCTTTGACAGGAGTTGCACTTGATGAGCCATAGGGTCCCTTTCAGATATGCAGGTTTAAGATTATTATAAGTATTCTCTAAGACAGTGGTCCCCAACCTTGGGCCTCCAGATGTTCTTCAACTCCCAGAAATCCTCGCCAGCAGAGGTGGTGGTGAAGGCTTCTGTGAGTTTTAATCTAAGAACCTCTGGAGGTCCAAAGTTGGGGACCACTGCTCTAAAACATCTGTAGCCTTTTAAGTTCCTTTAAATTAAGCACTGATCTTAACAGAGATTCCTCTGACATCCAGACTACATTCCTCTTATATCACTTTGTACCACTTTTAAAATCGGTATATAGTTTTTTAAAGTTTATTTTATTTTATTTGTACTGCATTATATTTGTAGAAGAGGTTTTTTATGGTGCATCCTAGTATTGGGACTAGGGCATTGTCCTACAAATTACCCTGAAACACATATGCACACACACATTCTCCCTTCCTTGGCCACTGACACTGGTAGTCCAAAAACTAAAAGATGGGTCACTCAGCTTTCTCCAATAAAAGGTGAAGTCAGAGCAGAAGGGTGCAGGAGCATGCACACTGAGATGAAACATGCCATAAGTTTTGTATTTACTGGCTCATTTGCTCTCTTTAGCCACCCTGCTAAAGAAAAAAACCCAATGCTTTTACAGATACTGGATGCAAAATAGTTTGGCTGCCTGCTGATGGTAGATGGGAGGGAGACAGAAGCAGTCAGTATGCCATGCTCATAGCTGCCTCACTCTCGTCTTCCTCTTCACTTCAAAAATGCGCGTTTGCCTTGATCAAGCCCAACAGCCCTTGTGCTCTTCCTTCTATCTTTCTCTGCTGGAAGCCTGTTGCTTTGGCAAAAGTACTTTGCACTAAATCTGCTTAGGTACATAACAGTATGGACATTAAACCCCGTAAATCCTGTGCTGTTTTAGAACCAAGCAACAAAAATCTTCAACATGTTTTTGAAACAATTTAATTGAAATGCCTTGCCTGATCTCAACAAACAGAGGTTGGAGAAGGTGCAGCAAAGGGACAGTTTGTGTTAATAGTGGGACTTCAGAGATATGTAGGAGAGTTGTGATAATCTCAGTGTTGCCTTAGGTGCATTTCACAGGGCCCTAAAAGCCCCTGCCTTTCATGGTGAATATGCAAGGGTGTGCCTTATTTCTGAGTGGGCTTACATTGGGTTTACATATTCGTCCACATCTACTTCCACAATTATAGCCCTCTATCATTGCAGAATAAATATGTGTAACTGTCCTGTTAGTTACCTGTAAACTGTTCTCCATTTTTAAAAGACATCAACCAAATATAACAAATCTAAAAATGGAATACCAGTGCTAAGAACATGTACAATATCTCCACTGCTAGAATATGGGCTCATCCACAATATTCCTACCCTGGGCTTAAAAAAATAATTAAACTTTATTTTGCAAAATGTAGGATTCTACAGGATTTTATTTACTTATTTCTTTAATATAGCACCCAGTTAGTAAAGTCATACTACTCTGGGCAAAATCAGTATGGGAAAAAAATTTATATACATAATTATTGTAATTAAAAGAAGCATTCTGGTTTTCATCCCCATTTGAACGTTCTTTCAGGTAATATTTATTGACCTGATGGAGCTCAAAACCTGTTTGGAAACTGCACTTTCCGATTTAAGTATCTTTCATCCAATGGGCAACTAACAAAGGAAATGGCAACATCACACAATTGCCTTGGCTTTTAACCTCACCTGCAATACAGCAACCTTGAGATATATTCCCAGTGAGAAAATGTTATACGCATCGATAAAAATATTAGACTTTTGGCAATTGCTTTCTCTTCAAGAAGGTTAGCCTCACGCTTACTGTGAGCTGAGTTTGCATAGCAAAGTGGCTCTCCTACCTTCCAAAAGCCAAGTCGTTCCCTAGAACCCAATCCTCCAGGTATTGAATCAAAATAAATTATGTTTATTCCAGTAAGCATTATTTGCCAATAAGTATGCGACCTTGTACTAGAATGCTAAACATTCACCACAGCGGGATTTAATTCCAAACAAACATGAGCAGCGTTACACTTAGTCACGAACAAGTTTCTATTTTGATCCCATTCACTTTGAACTCTTTTATTTTAATTGGGTAGAAATCAACATAATGGATTTAAATGTTCTCAGTTCCCATATGTGGTAATAGTGCATATTATAAATTCCAGTATTATATGTTTCTGCCATACAGAGTTTTGCTTCTGAAAATGCAAACATGTTGTTGTTGTTGTATGCTGTCAAGTCATCTCTGACCTATGGCAACTCTATGAATGAGCAATCTCCAAACTATCCCGTGCTCAACTGGTTGCTCAGCTCTTATAAACTCAAGGTTGTGATTTCTTTTAAGAAGTCAAACCATCTCATATTTGGTCTTCCTCTTTTCCTGCTGCCTTCAATCTTTCCCAGCATTATTGTCTTTTCCAGAGAATGCTGCCTTCTCATGATTTGCTCAAAGCAGAACAGCCACAGTGTCAACATTTTTGTGTCCACAGATAGTTCAGGCTAAAATTGCTCTAGGACCCGCTTGTTTATCTTTCTGATTAATCTATATTCACAAAACTCTCCTTCGGCACTGTATTTGAAACAAATCAATTCTTTTCCTATCAGTTTTATTTACTATCCAGATTTCACACCCATACATCGTGATCAGGAACACAAGAGGGTGGATGAGCTTGGTTTTGATCTCTTGTGACACATAAGTACACTTGATGATCTTTTCTAATTCCTGCTCTTCCAGTCTCCGTCTTCTTCTAATTTTTGTCCTATGGCCTCCATTTGGGTTATACAAAATCTTTAATAATATTTATTTCTTCACTGACAACCTTAAAGCTGGTTAGTTCTTCTGTAGTCATGATTTTTGTCTTCCTAAAGTGAAACTGCAGTCCTGCTTTGGTACTTTCTTTTTTCGCTTTCACTAAAAGTTATTTCAAATCATTGCTGCCTTCTGGTGTCTTAAATTATTGGTGGTTTTTCCATCAAATTTCACTCCTCCTTGATCTGAATCTTTCTGTATAGTTTGGCCTAGGATTATTTTTATTTTCTTGTTTTTTCAGCTTTACTCTGACACTGGATATTAACAGTTCACAATCTGCTCCTAGTCTTGTTTTGGCAGAATAAATACAACTTTTCCACCTTTGTTCCCCACTTTTGCATTCTAGTCACTTATGATTATAAGCATGTCTTGTTTTCTTGTGTATCTCCTGAATCCTTGCATAAAAGCTTTCATTTTCATCTTCTTTAGCATCTGTAGTTGGAACACAGACTTAAATGATGGTTAAGCTGATAGGCTTTCCACATTATTCAGTCAAACCTTGCAATATAGCCATAACTGCCTGTACTATATTTTACCTCCTTTGCCTCAGCATTACAGCCACTGCATTTCTTCAGAGTTTCCATTTTCAAAGTAGAACATTTTGTGACTGTCTGACTAAAGATATTCCAGTCCAGTCCACTTTAGTTCGCTGACTGTTTATACATTCAATTTGTTGCTTTACAGTTTCCAGTTTACCTTAATTCATACTTCTCACATTTTATGTTCCAATTGTATGTGTTGTTCTGCATCAGACTTTACTTTTATTTTTGTGCATATCAACCAATAGTTGTCTTTTTGGCATTCTAGTTGCATCATTAGTGACATACTTATCCTTTACTCTGCCCCAGGAGTTGACTGAGAACTGTCTGACCTGGGAGTCTCATGTTCCAGCACTATCTCTTGTTTCATTTTGGACTATCTCATCAAAGGGTTTTCATAGCAAGGAAAGTTCAGTCAGGGGTTACCATTGCCATCTTCTATGCAGTACTACCAAAAGTTAACTAAATGTCACAACTGTTGCTTCTTCCACTGGTGTCACCTGCAGCTCCATCTGCCACCTCATCACCACTGGAACTCCTATCCATTCTCTTCTGCTGTTGCAGCTGTTATCCTTGAAGAGGACGGATGCATCTGACTTTGGTATTTCACCTGTGATCCTTCAGCCTTGGGTGACCCTGCTAGTAATCCAGACTCATAATGGATTCTGGCCTCCTGGCAGCATTGCTCTCTACTTTACACACTCAAACCCTTTGACTTTGTCAAAATATGCATCCAAGAAGGGGCAAACAGACTACATTGCAATATTTTGAATGCAATCTCTCCATGTCCTTTGTCAACCGCATTCACACACTATGCCTTCATTTCCACTATGCATTGCCATTAAGGTTCATGTTTTTGTTATCGAACAAAAACCTCACTCCCAGCTGTGGCGCCAAAATCTAGTGCACACTGTAAAAGTAACTGACAGCTCAGATGTGTAGCTTAGTGGAGGCCTGGAGTAATTCTACCAATCAGAGGCTGGCTTTTTCACAGAGCCACACATGTTTACAGACTGCATTCTGCCGGTAGGAAAAAACGGTTTGAAGAAAAACCTGAAATGGACTCTTAGGAGGATTGTATTGGATTCCTTCCTTCAGAAATCTCAGACAATCCAATATTTTCCTGTTCAGAGGGGTGCAGCACAAGGCAAATAGTATTTATTGCAGCTAAATTTCTTAACATGTTTGAAATGTCACTAAATGGGAATTTTGGAAGTAGAAGATTAATAGTTTGGAACATTTTTCCAAACATCTATTTATTACTCATTGCTCACTATTTTTAAAGGTGCCTTGCTATCATTATTTATAATTTAAATATTAACATGTTAATAATGTGCTACTTTTTAATTATTATTTTAATACATTTTTAAACAATCTAAAATATCTTACTATTAATTCCCACACACACATTCGCCAAAAGCAACAGTTAGAAATTATTTGTAAACATTACTTGTTGCATACACCCACACCCAAAACAGTAATGTTATAAGCTGATACTTTGTTTTGCAACAGCATCTTGGCTCTCTCTAAGAATAATGTGTTACTGAAAACACTCAAGATGAAAGGACTGTAGTATCCCAGCCACAGTATCTTTTTCTATATTAAGGTGTTGGTGAAAATGTTGCAGGCATGCTAAGTACCTACAAAGGCCTAAGGAACACAATTCTGTGACACCATATTATAGTAACAGTAACCCTTATCTAACACTTTTTTTAAAAAGATTATTCAATTCCATTCAATGAATATCAATGATATTTGAACATTTTCATAGCCCATATCTCATATCTTCACCTAAGACTATGAAGTATATATATCACTTTGGGTCCATCTTTCATGTGGGCAGAAAATTGAAAGAAGGAATGTCTGAACGAATGAACTAACCCAATGTCCTCCAGCTGGGCTGGATTACAACTGCCATCATCCACAAACAAAAGACCACTGTTTATGCTGGATGGTGATGGTGGGAATTGATTGTGAACTTTTTCTGCTACAATGTGGCTAAGACTTTGGATGGCAAATTAAGACCAGTTAATGACCTGCTCCAGGTAGAGAAGGAAACTGCTAGAACCAGTTTGTTGATAGGAATCAATACTGATACCTATATTTGTTCACCTCTCCTTGAGGGCATAGCTATGGGAAATATTGATATTGGGTACCTGTGGTTCAAAATTTACTAACAGGTCACTAAAGTCATGTGAAGGATTTTGAAGCATCTTAATAAAGCCTGTTTTCACAAACAGGCCCAAAAGTTTATTGAAAAACTCCTAGTTACTTCACTGCTGATTACTGACTGGAATCCAACCCCAACTTATCTAACACTATGCCAAGGCCATGCAAAGCAGTAAGAATATTGTTCATTTCATGCACAAGAGCATTTGCCAAAAGTGGCAAACTACTGAGAACATTATGGAGTTAGAACTAAGGAAACCAACACACTTGTTTTGTCTTGTAGTCATTTGATTGATAGGCTTCCTGCCAAACAGATGAAAGAACTTCTGTGCTCAATGTAAAAAAGAAACAACTGTGCTCGCAATCTTAAACTCTCTTCGATTAGTAGGTCACTGGATCCCAAAGGAAGGGGGCTCTAAGACTTTGTAAAACAACTTCTCTTGCTGTTTGCATTCGCTCCTGGGGTCCTAGAGTGTTGAAGGGTGATGTACAAAGAACAAAAGAGACATCTGTAGAGTTGTTTCCCAAGCTTTTGTTACGGTGCACTAGAGCTTGAGCGAAAGCACACAGAGGGAAAGTCATGAGAGAAAAATAACACGGTCTTGATAACCATCACCAGCAATGCTTCTGTTTAGTGCAGAGGCTCTGTTTAGTACAGAAGCTCTGCCAGCAGCTATTTCCTCAGCTCATACTGTAAAATGGATAAGGATGCGGAAAGAGGCGATGGGTGTAGTGTGGATAAATACTGGCTTGTATTACATTACTTCAACTATTGATGGATGTGTGTGTGATCTATTGGAGGATGACTTCAGGACTGCAAACTCGGAGCTACTTTGTTCCTTCCTTCAGACTGAGGACCATATTCAATTTCAAAGAATTTTGGGGGGGTGTGTGTGGCTACCAAGGTTTTCTAGCTTTACACTTTTACTCTCTGTAACTACAGTAATGCTGCAGACAGACAGTTCAACCTTTCAGAATACACTTCTTCCTTCAACAATGCTGGAGTTAAGGGTGCCAGAACTCTCATGTAGTTCAAAATCTGTGTATAATTCTACATCCCCCCAACATTACAAAGCATAAACAGTTGATTAAGACAATCAAACACACACACACACAGAGAGAACAGATTAGTTTATTGCATTAACTCTACAGCATGCTCCAGCACCCTCTCCAGTTGCCATGTGAAGCCACCATGCCAGTAGAGGGAGCTCACTGGACCTCCACCATTAGACAGGGGCTACTTTGCTGCCAACAGCAGGGACCCACCTTTCTCAGGTTACAGTACTTCCTGGTCACAAAGAGCAGCACAGTATTTATTGGATAGTCATTTATTAAATATTTATTTACTTATTTATTTATTGAAAAAAATTCACGTCTGCTGCTTGAAATTCATGCAATTCAAGAAGAAGAAAATCACATAAACCTGATCAGGTCCCAGAGAAAGGAGTTTGTGATCTGGAGAACAGTAGAGGTCTGGGTTGGGACTGCAGAAGGACCAAATTTAACTCCAGGGCCTGCATTATATGGTGATAAAACTGTGCTTGTCCCCATATGACCCACGTTCACACTGAGTACGTCTGTATGACCTAGGTTTGCAAATTCATGTTTCTTGCCTTCACACTTCTGAGTCCAGGAGCCTTTCCCCTCTAACCATTTCACCTGACACAAAAGGCAAGCAGGATATGTATTCTCGAAGGCTTTCATGGCCAGGATCTGATGGTGGTTGTGGGTTTTTCGGGCTCTTTGGCTGTGTTCTTCAGACCAAAAACCAAGCAGGATACTTTATTACCTTTCTGCTAATGGTTGCTTCTGGAAGTTGTTACTGGGTGGCCACGTGTGCCATGCATATTGCTTTTTAACATTAAAAAATAATAATTATTGTATATATAATATTTGAAATTTTGAACAACACTCCATGCATCCAGGAAAGCTTGGGCTACGTCTTGCAGCAGTAGATGGTGGACTGTTTGTGTTTCCACAGAACAGGACTGTCCCTTTGGAAACTACGAGCTCTGTCTTGCTATGACAGGATCGTTACCAGTAAGTGTTCAAAGACAGATCCCCGCTCCAGTTCACCTGCGGGTTCATGTTTGGGCGACCGTTTCCAGATTTACCAAAACCTGCAATTTAAGGTGTAGTTTTAAGAAACACACACGCTTAACCTACCTCCTTCTTTTAGCTTGGTTTTGATATCGCGTCTTCTCCTTCCGCACCACCTCGGATTATTGCCAGCACTTGTTGCTGAGCAGGTATGAAGGACTCCAGAGATTCAGGAAGCTTTGGCAGAAGACGCCCCGCCAGCCCAGCAGATCCCCAGTCGTCGACGCCTTTGCTTTGGAAAGGCGAAGAGCTGACGCCGGGGCGCGCCTGGCAAGCCGGCGACTCCAGTCCGGGTTTTGAGCTTGGGGACTCGGGAGCCGCAAGGAAAGGCTAGCCAAGGGACCTCGCTGGCTCGGTCTCCGCGCCTCTCCCGCCCGCCAACAGCTGGGAAACATCCCCGGACCGGCGGGAAGGGAGCCAGCCCCCGAGTCCACCCGGGCCGCGGTCTCTGGAGCGGCCCGAACCGAGGCAGGCTGCCCGAATGGCTGCAGCGCGCCCGGCCTGCCTGCCCAGCGCCTCCGCTCCCAGCGGCTGCAGCGCCTCGCCGTGAGCGCCTCAGCCGTAGCGGCTGCAACCGCCGCCGCCGCCGCCGCCGCCGCCCCTCACGGTTCGCCCAGCCCAGCCAAGGCGAGGCGAGCCCCACTCCTCGCTCGGTGCGCTGAGCTGAGCCGAGCCGAGCTGGGCGCGGCCATGCAAGCGCGGCGTCTGGCCAAGCGCTCTAGCCTGGGCAGCCGGCGCTTGAACGCCGCGGGGCCGCCGCCGCCGGCCGGGCAGCCATTCTCGGAGCCGGGCGCCCGCGGGGAGAACTCCTGGAGGCCGCCTCGGCGGGAAGGCTCGACGGCCGCCCTCGAGGAAGAGGACGAGGAGGAGGACGTGGTGGTGGTGGTGGACGTGGAGGAGGAGGAGGAGGAGGAGGACGCCGACGAGGCAGAGGCCGCCGCGACAGGAGGAGGAGGAGGGGGCGGCGGCGGCGGCAAGAGCTGCGTGGGGAGCCCGCCCTCGGAGCTGGCCGAGCCGGGCAAGGGCCACGCTGCCGCCCGTGAGAACCAAAAGGTGGGTCGCCGGCGCCGGCGCGGGGGGAAAAAAAAGGCGGCGCGCCGTCGAAGCCCTCACCTGGCTGAGGCGGGGCCGGGGAGGGGGAGGGGGGCCGCCCGGGGGAGGGTCGGTGCGGGAGGTCCCGGCGGGTGACGCGGGACTGCCTTCCGGAGGGGGGGCGGCGGCGGCTGTTCCCGCGGGATGGCTGGGGAGGGGTGGATGGGTGCCGGCGGGGTCATTCGTAGGGCAACCGCTGGGAAGTTGAGGCCGGGCTGGGCTCCCGGCAGCCCCGGCCCGTGTTGCCAGCAGCCAGCGCGAAGCCTTCCGTTCGAAGGCGGGGATGAGATAATGGCAAGGGGAGGGGACATCTGAGCATACCCAGAGTACCTTCCCGGCATGGCGAACCCAGCGGCGGCTTCTCCTTCGGAGCGGACGCGCCTGCCGGTCTGCCCGTCCAGCCGGTCTGCCCTGCGGAAGAAACGGGAGCGCTCCTGCCCAGCTCATTCCCGTCGCTTATAGGGAGGGAGAAGTCCGCAGGAAAAGGTTTGTGTTGCATGTATTGTTGGGTGACAAAAGGCATCACGTGTAGTTTTCCCCTCTTCTCTTTCTCAGTACAACTGGCTTTATTAGAGGGAAGGTGCAGAGTGCCTCTGGGGTTGTTAACATTCGGCTTTGGGGTACGCTTACACGGATGGACATATTGGGGTGTAATTCGTTGGCTGGAGGGACCCTGCAGGGTTGGGATTCAGTGATTTTTATTTCTCAACTCCAGACATTTATCTCATTCTGTGTAAATAAAGATGGCTGTTGTTTACCATTTTTAAAAAACCAAGGACCCTTGTAGTCTGTTGTGCTCAATCAGAGAACTTTTGTTGTTGTTGTTGTTGAATTAGTGTGTGTATGGTAATACCCTACAATGAGAATGGAAAGAGCCCTCTGACAACAGAGGGCAATGCTGAGATGACCATTGGAAAGCAGGATCAACACAGCTGGTAAGAAGGTGTAGCCAGGCTATGAAACACATGCATCTCTGAACTGCAGGGCTGGTAGTGGGGAATATAGTGGTGCGGCTTAATCAGGCAGGTGGAAGTGCAAGAAAGGGAAGACAAAGAATAAAGATGACATCAACCAGCAGAACCCCACCAGGGAAGGAAACCATGGGGAAATGAACACTGCAATTCTGTGCATGTCCACTGAGAAACTCCTACTAAATTGTACTCCCCAGGTAAGTGTGTATAGTAGTTGTTCCTAACATGGTGGTCTCCAGATAGGTTAGACTACAACTCCCATCATTCTCATCCATGTATAGTTGTCAGGGATGGTTTTCAGTCCAGTGGCAGCAGCATGGGAAGGCTAGAGTATAGGACTCAATCCCAAATATTTTGGGGGGGCGTGAATAGGTACCTCAAGTAATGACAGGTGAGAAGTATTGATTGTTATAACGGGTCAATCAAGGTAAAATGAATGGGAAAAGAAGGCAGGAAGGAGAAGAACTTACTGGTTGAAAAATTTTGGAAACAGGTTGGGATGCAACACAGTATTTTGTTTACAGTAGCAAGAATAGTCATGATGGATTTCAGCCTCTCTTAGTAGTAATATTTAGCAAGCAGAGAATAACTACCCTGTTTCCCCAAAAATAATACCTAACCTGAAAATCAGCCCTAGTATGATTTTTCAGGATGCTCATAATATAAGCCCTACCCCAAAAATACTCCCCAGTGAAGTGAAACCCCGCCCTCCACCATTGTGCAGCATTGTGCAGCAACCAAAAGATGACATGGCTGTATGTGAATAAAGGTGGATTGTTGTACATGAAAAAAAAATAAAACATCCCCTGAAAATAAGCCCTAAAGCATTTTTGGAGCAAAAATTAATATAAGACCCTGTCTTATTTTCTGGGAAACACAAAAGAAAAGTATTTGGAGCAACTGATGCATTATTATTGTTTTGTGAATTAGCATGTGACTGGGATCAAAAAACAATTTGTTCAACTTCTGTAGCAAGATTCTGTGGTGGTGCTACTGTCTCTGCAGAATGCAGTATTATTAACAGGATGCTCTTGGTTGATTTTAGATATTGTGATGGAATGTAGGGCAGGCAGGAAATCATACATAGGCTGAGCAAAAGGTTTTTGAGACTGAAAGCAATCATTTACATACTTACCTGGAAGTCAACCCTGCTGAACACTTCTGATAGACATATATTTGCAAAATTAAGTGTAAAACAAGTGTCTTAATCTTTAAACAATGATATAGATATAGTATATTGCCTGGCAATCAAAATAATTTAAGGTGTTTTTCAGTTAAAGTAAAATTAATTTGAAAACCATTCAAAAATCTTATAAAAATATAAACTAAAACTGTAATTGTTATGAATTTTGATGGCTTTTTAATTATATTGGTTGTGAACCTGTTTGCTTATATCCCACTCTGGAATTCAAAATAATGTAATATGAAAAGAGGTGTAGAAATATTTTTAAAAAGCTAAATATATAGCTATGGAAGCTCAACCAGATGAATGGCTTGCTACTGCAATGCCTGCACTACACTAACTAGCTCTGCATGGGGCAACTCTTGAACAGTTTCTGAAAACTTAATTTGTTCCAAAATGTCTCTGCCAGAATGTTATCTACGGCTGTAGAGAAAAAGCTTAGAATTTGGTACTTCTCCATCATGGCATCGGTATTCTGGAATGTCCTTCTATTCCAGGAACACCCACCTGCCTTCAACACTAGTCTATTTTTGCCATTTGGTGAAAGCGTTTATATGTGTTTTTTAAAAAGAAAAAATAAACTTCAGTAGCAGCTGAGTGCCTTTTGGGAAAAAAAATCTGTTTTAGTGTGATTTGGTGGACTTTTGTCATTGGCTTGAATCCAGTGCTGTACTTCGGCTAAGTCTCACTGTTCCACCAGGGTCAATAACCTCCTTTCTCGCTTCCAGCCCACTGTGCACACCTTTGAAATTTGCTCTAATGGCCTAAGAAACCCTCTGGTGTGAGGTCAGTTCTCCCCCTTGCCCCCCCCCACATCATACAGCATTACAATAGGAGGAGGAAGTAAAAGAAGCCCTGTTCTGGTGGTGTTGGATACCAAACTACACCGTGACCATTGCATTTAATGCTTATTGTTTTAATATCCAACATGGGTAGCCATGTTGGTCCATTGTAGCAAAAAAAAAGCAAAGAATTGTGTGACATCTTAAGCACTAAGTAGCTTTATTTAGCCTAAACTTGCAGATGAGTTGTGCTCAAACAGATGGTGCATCTTTTTAAAAAGATGGAAAATTAGCCCCATTGTAAAACCTTAGGCAAACAGCAGTTCAAATATTTCATAGTATACGGTTTTTGTACAAGGTTGGTTGGTCAAGCATCAACTTAAAACATAGCAATTATTGTGTGACGAGTCCTGATGATGATGCTGTGAATAAACTTAACTTGGCTAAGACAAGAAACATCAAAGAAGTCAGCTGTGCATGACAAGAACATGTCTGTTTAAAAACATGTAGCATAAAGGAAAGGATTTATATCTCTGTTTTATGGAGGGAAGGAAACTGTTGAGGAAGTACATTTTGTTATGAACTGCTTACAGCGATGTTTCCTCAATTTATTTACAGTCTTTTGGCATTCAGTACATTTCATTTAAAAAAGCATTCTGAGTGATTTAATTTGAATGCTACTGGATCAGGCTACAGAAAGAAGTTAACTTTTTGTTCAGAAACTTTGAGTGCGATCTATAGAGTTGTTTCCTGCTTTTTTCCTAAGAGTCACAGCAAACTGGCAGGAGGAAAGAATTAGCTTGCCTGTATCTATATGTGGGACAGGAGGCAGCAGTTAGAACTGGATGTGGAACAACTGATTGGTTCAAAATTGGAAAAGAAGTACGACAAGGCTGTATATTGTCTCCCTGTTTATTTAACTTATATGTAGAATACATCATGCAAAAGGCTGGACTGGATGAATCCCAAGCTGGAATTAAGATTGCCAGAAGAAATATCAACAACCTCAGATATGCAGATGTTACCACTCTGATGGCAGAAAGTGAGGAAGAATTAAAGAACCTCTTAATGAGCATGAAAGAGGAGAGTGCCAAAAATGGTCTCAAGCTCAACATAAAAAAAAAGATCATGGCCACTGGTCCCATCACCTCCTGGCAAGTAGAAGGGCTGTGGAACACCCTTCCAACCAAAATTCAGCTGGCGTCCTCGCTGGGTGTTTTTAAAAGTCAGTTAAAAACTTGACTGTTCAAGCAGGCCTTCCCTCCAGTCAATTAAGTGATTTTCATCCTTACCTCTTTCTTTTTCCCTTTTGGTATGCCATTTTGGTAATGTCTTGGTCGTAATTAACTGTTATAATTGTAATTTTAATTGTAATTTTTAAGATGTTATTTATGTGATATAGTTGTCTTTTATTTGTAAGCCGCCCCAAGTAGACACAGTCTAGAGGGGCGGGGTAAAAATCAAATAAATAAATAAATAAATAAATAAATAAATAAATAAATAAATAAATAAATAAATAAATAAATAAATAAATAAATAAATAAGATGTGGAGGCAGTGACAGATTTTACTTTCTTGGCCTCCATGATCACTGCAGATGGTGACAGCAGCCACGAAATTAAAAGACGCCTGCTTCTTGGGAGGAAAGTAATGACAAACCTAGACAACATCTTAAAAAGCAGAGACAGCAACTTGCCGACAAAGGTCCACATAGTCAAAGCTATGTTTTTCCCCAGTAGTGATGTATGGAAGTGAGAGATGGACCATAAAGAAGGCTATTTACTGAAGAATTGATGGTTTTGAATTGTGGTGCTGGAGGAGACTCTTGAGAGTCCCTTGGACTGTAAAGAGATCAAACCTATCCATTCTGAAGGAAATCAACCCTGAGTGATCACTGGAAGGACAGATCCTGAAGCTGAGGCTCCAATACTTTGGCCATCTCATTAGAAGAGAAGAATCCCTGGAAAGGCCCTGATGTTGGAAAAGTGTGAAGGCAAGAAGAGAAGGGGACAACAAAGGACGAGATGGTTGGACAGTGTCATCGAAGCTACCAACATGAATTTGACCCAACTCCGGGAGTCAGTGGAAGACAGGAGGGCCTGCTGTGCTCTGGTCCATGGAATCACGAAGAGTCGGACACAATTTAACGACTAAACAACAACAGAAGGATGACTGAGGAAAAGGCACGCAGGCCAGTAACATTTGAGTCCTCAATATTGTGTTTGGGTTCTTTGTTTGAGTGGAGCTGAAGCTCTTTCCTGATCAAAGTCTGATTCAGAAAGCAGTTGCAGTGCAAATACGAAACACAACTTTTTATAAATATGCCAGTTTCTTCTAGCAAAAGAACATACAGTTGCATGGAACTAAGAGTTAAGTCTGTGCATTCATAGAAGTGGCGAAAAGTTGCACCATTTGCTTGTAGTTATTCTTTGGCTCGCTCTTTACATCCCTGAATTAATTATTTGTTTTATTTAATTTGAAAAATAGTTCATAAAGAGCACAAAAAAGGCCATGTGGTCCCCAAGATTACACAAATGTAAGAGTAGATGTATCTCTTTTGAAAAAAATCACATAATATTAAAATGCAGTTTTGTGGAAATAATTCTGAAATATACATCTTGGTTTTTTGGTATTCAGCCTATTGCACCATCCTGTAGAATCAGAACTGTAGAGCTGGATGGGACTTCAAGAGTCTTCAAATCTAACTGCCACAGCAAGAAAGCTAAAGCATCCCTCAGAGGTGGCCATCTAATCTCTGCTTCAAAACCTCCCATGAGTGAATGTCCACCACCTTCTGAGGTGCTCTGTTCTACTGTCAAGCAGCTTTTACCGTCAATAAGTTCTTCCTAGTTTTTAAGTGAATTCTCCATTCTTATAATCTGAATCCATTACTTCAGGTACTACCCTTTGGCGCTACAGAAAACATGTTTTCTCCATGATAGCCCTTCAGATATTTTCAAATATTGGAAATATATTTTCTTTCAGTTTTCTCTTTTATAGGCTACATATCTCTTTGCAGCTCCCTCAACCATTCCTCATGGAGATTAGTTTCCAGACCTTTCACCATCCCGCTCACCCTCCTTTGGGTACATTCCAGCTTGTCATAAACTGTAGTGCCCAGAACTGGACACAGTATTCCAAATAAGATTTGATCAAAGTGAAATAGGGTGAGATGATTGCTTCTCTTGATCTGGACAATATACTTCTCTTAATACAACTGACTATTGCATTTCCCTTCCCCCCCACACTACATCACATGATTGACTCGCATTTAGCTTGTGATCTGCTAAGGCCACCACCTGTCTTGCAACATATGATATATAATAGTGTACACATTTTATTTCCTTTAATTTTCTTTGCCTCTGTATTATTCCACAACATGGAGTTTGTTCATCATATAATGCAGAGTTCGTTCTGTGTGGATGGTGGTACAGTGCACCCCATTAATTACCCATATCAAATCCTCCATTCCCCTGCTGTGAACAACAGTCAAAGTTGTGACATTTTACATTTCAGGTAAGATTATGTATTCAGAAAGCATGTATGTAGTGGGGCAAGAGATTTATATTTTTATCAAGGCAGGGGCAAGGATTTGAAAAGATTGAGAAAAACTGTTTTAAATTATTGTGCTCAGTAAACATAGACTATTGAGAATAAGCATCTGTTGGCCAGCTGAGTAATTAAATGCAAACAGTGAGCCAGAATGTGCTAATTCACTAAATTTCAGGGCAGTTGTTTTCCAGACATCATTAGATGAATTTACTTTACCTCACTGTGCTCATCTGTAAGTAGAGACTTCTTGCTGAATAGATTTGTGTGGTATAATTCTTTTCCAAATCAATGCATCCTCATGCTGGTAGAAAAATGAGAGAATGTTGGAGGGAACTTAAGGCTAAACTGGTGTAAGAAGAATTATACGAACTATTAGAATTAATTGTAGATAGTATTTTAACCATTTGCTGTTTTGACAGGATGGGACCATCTGCAGCTCCTGTTGCTGCTGGCAGTTATTTGTTGTTAAAAAGTACAGTATCTCAGAGTTACAGGAATAGTTTTATAGGTGCTAGTGAAAGCTCTAAGGAAGATCTTGCAACCTAAGCATTTCTGTAAGTCTCATTTTATGAATGCTGTATTTAATAAGGTTTCACTTCATGGTTGTTGTGAACCAAGGGACGTGGTGGCGCTGCGGGCTAAGCCACAGAAGCCTGTGCTGCAGGGTCAGAAGACCAAGCAGTTGTAAGATCGAATCCACGCGATGGAGTGAGCTCCCGTCGCTTGTCCCAGCTCCCGCCAACCTAGTAGATAAATAGGGACCACTTCGGTGGGAAGGTAACAGTGTTCCGTGTCTAAGTCGCACTGGCCATGTGACCACAGAAGATTGTCTTCAGACAAACGCTGGCTCTATGGCTTGGAAACGGGGATGAGCACCGCCCCCTAGAGTTGAACACGACTGGACAAAAATTGTCAAGGGGAACCTTTACCTTTACCTATCATGGTTGTTGTGGGTTTTTCAGGCTCTTTGGCCATGTTCTGAAGGTTGTTCTTCCTAATGTTTCGCCAGTCTTTGCGGCTGCATCTTCAGAGGACAACACAACAACCATTAGATCCCGGCCATGAAAGCCTTCACGAATACGTTTCACTTAATGTTTTTACCCCTAAAATCCTCCCTCTCTATTCTTTGTCTCTCCTTTACTTTCTGATATTTCTGCATGGCTGTCTTGATTGTGATCTCTGAATAAATATCTTTGAGACTGAGCTACTTGTACCAAGCTATCTTCTCTTCTTTTTCCTTCTGAGTTTTGTGTTTATCGAGTCATATAGCTCATGGTTCTCAAAATTCCCCAGGCACAAATGCTGCCTGGGGATTTCTGGCTCTTGTCATTCAAGAGTTCAAACCTACATGTCATGATTGCCCAATACTGTTTCTTCTCCATTATAAGCCAGGAAAGACACAGATCTAGTTCACACAATAGAATACTGTACACACCCTCAAGATATACAAGTTGATAAATATCCATTGCAACTGGACAAGCAGAAGTGAAAGTTGCATTTCTGGATCTGTTATTATTTGTGGTGTCTGAGTGATTCTGTCTATAAAGGTTTGGGCAGATTGGACACAAAGGGCTAATGAGTGACCACAGGAGCTCCCTTCAATGACTGTGCAAGCACAGTAGTAAAGAGACTTTTATCCTTCAGTTGAGAAAGAAAAATGTTCTAGTTTTCTCTAACACATAGAGAAGAAAGATATGTAAAAATCCTTAAGCTTTTACATGCTTTAATATCATAAATAGGAGGGTAGTGAAATTCATCAATTCAGAAGACCATTAGACAAACAGTACATGTTGACATTTCTATACATACCAGCTTCTTTCTTGCAGCTACCCAACTGTGTGCAGGCTCAACCAAATGCTGGTTAAGCTATTTTAGTGTGATTCTCTCTATGGTGGTATGTAAAAATTGATTTTATATTTATTGGCGATTAGCCATGATTACCCAGTTTTTCACATGCACACAAGCAAATATCAGATGGTATCAGGCACTCAGTGGTTGTGTCAACTGAATTCTTGTCTGGGTATTTTCCCTACCCACATGAGTAATTGACTGTAAATCAACTTTTCTCAGGAAGCGACATCTTGTCTACCTTCTGTCTCTCAAACACATGACCATTATTACTACCATGAAAATTATGCTTTTAAAATTAATTATAATTTGTTTTGTGTTCAGAGCTTTTTGCTTTGCAATATACAGTGGGGAAACATATTTTCTGAGAAGTATGTCATCTGGCTGCATGTCAGAAAGTATAAAATGACTAATGCTTTGAGCTCAGAGACCATTTATGTTCTTAAAGTCATCATTCCAGTTTTCCTCTCAAATCAACTGCCAGAAGACCTCCCAAGGAAACTTCAAAATGAGATATATATTTACATATTTTGCTTCATAACTGTTTAGTACACATGCAGTGGCATGTACTTACACTATAATTTTCCCCTGGATTGTATACTAACTATTATGGATCTAGGGCAGACAGAGAGGTGAGAATTTTCTAACTGGCAGATTTCCTTTTATTAAAGGACTCTTTCCTAAAATACTGCCCAATTTGGGGGGGGGGGGGAGTTGTAAGCCCTATTGCCAAGATCCCCTGCCTTCAGATTCAGAAAATATAAAGTAAAAAAGAAATGTGCTTTGTAATTAGCTATCCAAAGCATAGAACATTCAGAACTTAACAAAACCTTGTGAAATATCCTGAGAGCACAGGGGGTTTCTTAGCAACTATGAAGTTTTGCACATGGGAAAGATTTTAGTGAGGAATGTCTTTTGAGACAATGTAATCAGATGCTGAGAAGCGAAAAGCAGTTTATTTGGGAAGAGGGCTAGGAAAAAAGGTAAGGCGAGAATTTCTCTCTTCCTCCTTGTACGTAAACCTCAAAAGAGAGAGATGAATCAGGCTGATTTCACTAGTTATATGATACCTAGAATCTTGGGTTTCAGCATTTCTGCAGAGTTCCTTACAGAGAGAATGATCTGAGAGATCGTAATTGTACTCTTGATTAGACATTTCAGAAAGATGAAATAGTTAGGCTTCACCTGCTGTGGGAGTTGAGATCAGGAAAAAACCAGTCTCTTTACAGATTTGGATTGGGTTGCTTTTTCCTCCATTGGTAAGATAAGCCCCTCGTCTGACATCAGGGATCTAGATAGCCAATCTAAAAGTTCTTTAGAACCTGCACCCACCTGTTTAATTTAATTTAACATGTTTAATTAACCTATTAATGCACGTTTGCAATATTGAAGAGCTATCTGGTTCTGATCAATTCTCTTTCCTGAACTAAAAAAATGGTATAACTTTGGGATAATTATTAGAAAACAAATCTCATGGGATCGTCTTATTCATTTCATGCAGAGCAGGTGTGTGAGAGAAATCCCCAGCACTCTAGGTGACACTGCTTAGATTGATTAATTAATTACTGAGTAATTAATTAATTACTCACCATCAAGATAATTCCAATTTATGGTAACTCTGCCCATGGTTTTCAAGGTAGAGATCACTGAGACGGGGTCTGCCACTCCCTTCTTCTGAGACTGTGCAGCTCAACCAAGCCTACACAGGCTAGCTGTTCTCCCAGGAGGTACAGTGAGGAGTCAAACTCTCAACCTCTTCCTTTGCAGCCAGGTACCTCACTCATTAGATTATAGATGTTCATCACAATAATGAGCCAGCCAAATTCTTGAAGTTGTTGTCTAGGTGAGTAACTTTTCCAACCTCAGTCCCTGAAAAGGTACAGTATTTGTTTCTCTGCCATGACATTAGGAACTGGCATTACCAAATGGGATTGATGATAGGTACATTTGGAAAAGGCAAAACAAATCATTTTTTTTACACGGAGCATAATTCAGTTTTAATGTTGACGTTTTAAAATGGTTCTGCAGTTTAAGAGGCAGCAGTGTTTTTAAAATACCATTGATGAACATAGCAGATAAATGGGACATCCATATTCAGAGATGCAGTGCCTTTGAATACCACTTGATGGGGGTTTGTAACAGGGGAGGCTCCTCTTAATTTGCAACATGTGAATTTGTTGGAGATGGAGTGTGGAAGAGTTCATTTTTTTGGTCAAATCTGGGAGCTGTAGTTCAGAAATGGTAAATTTTCTAAGCTCTGGTTGGAGGCAGAAATTTTACCGAAGAAAACCAAATTTCTGGCCTCCACATTGGAAGGGAGGGAGGGTACATTAGCATTCATAAAAATGTATATCTCAGGCATGAAGAGAGCTATTTCCGGAGTTAAGACAGGGTGCTGTCCTCTGACAACAACTTTCTTAAGAGCCTTGTTGCATTTATTTGAAATGTGGAGGACTCTTCAAAGGGGGTGCTCTGACAATTTGCAGATTTCTCCAGGAAGGGAAATAAAGAGATTGCTGATGCCTGTAAAACAAAGCAATGTGAATCAGAGCTACTACACAGAATTGGCTACTTCAAGGCTACATCTGCCCCTTGTTTGAAATGAATTGTAGAAAAACTAATCAGCACTTTTTAATTTTTCAGGCAACCAGCATAAAGCGTGAAATGACCTTCACAGCATTTCAGCAGGAGGACCTAAAAAGTGATCTGAATCAAAAACTGTCAGAACCACATTTTTTTCTGATGGCTATGAAGGAAGAGGATTCTAAAACAGCAGACACCAAAAAAAACAGAGTCTATGAGCGTGAAAAAGAAAGCACTCGTTCAATCTGCCTTCTTGAACAAAAGCGCAAAGTCGTATCTTCAAATATTGATGTGCCTCCTGCAAGGTAGGGAATCTGTAAAGGGACGAAGATATTGGTCGCATTCCAAGTACAAGATGGTTGTGTGTGTCTTTTTCCTATGGAGGTCTAAGATAAGTGTTTTTTCCAAATTAAAATCATGTGTGGGAGGTGGGAGGAAATTGATGGTCAGTATTGTATGTGACTTCAGAATCCCATCTGACCTGAAAACTCTGGGATGGCCTTTACTGAGTGACTCCCACTGAAGTGTCAGGCCTTTCATCTGTAAAATGGGAATAACCAGTAAAAACAATTTTAAAAACCGAAATAATCAACAAGAATGAATGAGAATTAATATATTGAATAATGGTTCTGTACACATGTGTCAGGTAAGGCAGTTACCTAAACCAAGCTTCCTCACTCTTCTAGTACTCTAGCTTCCTCACTCTTGGTAGTACTCTTCTGATGAGTGGGATGACAACTCCCATCATCCTTAGTCTAACACATATAGGAGACACCAGGCTTGAGAGGTCTTGTTAAGAGCTTCGTGGCACAGTGGTTAAACCGCTGTACTGCAGCCAAAACTGTGCTCACGACCCGGGGTTCAATCTCAGGTAGCCGGTTCAAGGTTGACTCAGCCCTCTATCCTTCTGAGGTCGGTAAAATGAGTACCCAGCTTGCTGGGGGGGGGGCAATGTGTAGCCTGCATAATTAACTTGTAAACCCCCCAGAGAGTGCTTGAAGCACTATGGTGCGGTATATAAGCAGCACGCTTTGCTTTTTTGTTGTTGTTTAGACACCAATCTAAGTTCGATCAACTATGTTTTTAAATTTTCTATTAGACAAAGAACAAGTGTTGTGGCTACTCAGTTTTTTTTCTGTATTTCCTTCTCAGAAATGCTGTAATGAAACATTCACCAGGTTGTTAAACAATACATTCCTATTGAACTCTAATTTGGGATTCTGTGTTTGTTAACTACATTATGAAAGAAGGATAGGATCTTAATTTTACATCCTTGTTTGTGAAGAGACATTAAGTTACACTTTCCCTGTTTGGATTGTAAAAAGAAACCATGGCAGAAATGTTGAAATGGGGTGCCCATAGAGAACAGGCAGGCAGGACAATGCGGATGCAAGGTTTGCTTTCAGTGTACCAAATAATGTGCTAGTATCCTTTCTAAAGCATAAGGAAAATGCTGTAAGCTTTCCCATGTTGCATGACTGATCTCAGAACCAAAGTGAGAGTAGGCGCACCACAGGGAGCCTGCCAGAGTGTGGGGAATGCTTATGCAATCACCCTTGCTTGATTGCATACTGCAACAGGCTATCTGCATGGATTGGATTAGACTGGGATCATTACACCAAGCTGACAAAGGCTTTTGTCTCATCCTCACTAAGGAGTTGCCTTTGTGGTCTCTGTAACTCACTCATGTGAGTTGTTTGCCTGCAAAGAATCTTTTTCTTAATGTTCAAGAGCTGAGCAGGACTTGCAGTACATTTTCTGTAGCAAGAACAAGGGGCTCTGCCATTCAGAGTCTCTTCATACATTATCTTTTGTAGTGCAAAGATTAGCAGAAAGAACAGTCCACAGCTCAGTAATAGAATACATGCCTTGCTCACTTGGCTATGCTGCTGTGTTCAGTTGTTTGGTCTTTCCAAATAAAAAGGAAATAAGGTTAGAAGAGATCTCTGCCAGAAATCATAGAGCAAAAATGTGGAGCCTCTGGTCAGATTTGATACACCAGGCTTGTATTTCATCCAGTGAGAAACCTTCCCCAAAGACCCCAATTTGTCTGAGACAAGAGAGGGACCAGCAGGGCAAAACAACTGGGCCCCCATCTCAAGACACTAAAAGTGCTTCAGAGTGGTGGCTTCAAAGTGGTTTCACTCTGATTTTGTTTCTCCGAAAGACATTGGCTGAAATCCTGTTGCTTATTGTACTCAGTCACTCTAGAGTAGACCCGTTGAAACAATGGGGACTTGATTGGTCACCTCTCCAGTCTTTGAAATGGAAACTTGCAAATGATGTTTTTGAGATAATTAATTTAAAATATTTGCCCCACCTTTCTCCTATAAAGAATCCAAGGCATCTTACAGCATACAAAAATGAACAATATAAAAGTTAAAAACAACAAATTATTACAATATTTTTAAAAGAACTAAAATTTCATATTAGAAACTTGCAGATCAAAGCAGTATTAAAAGCAAAAAAAAAACCAACAAATATAAAACAGTCTCATTAGTCACTATAAGAAAACCTACTTGAAGAGGAAAGTGTTTGCCTGCTTGGAGAAGACAGCAAAGACGGGGCCCAGCCTAGTTTCCCATGGGAGGGCATTCCAGTGTCTGGGAGCAGCAACAAAGAAGACCCTCCTGCATGTCTCCACCAAACAGTCCTGTCAGAATGGTAGTGCCAGGAGGACGGACTCTCCTGGTAATCTTAACATCTAGACAGGCTCATAAAGAGAGATGCAGGCTTCAAGACAGCTTAGACTCAGGCTGTTCAGGTCTTTATAGGTCAAAGCCAGCACTTTGAATTGTACTGAGAAAGGAACCATCAGCCAGTGGAGCTACTGTAATAGCAGTCATGCGATTCTCTAACCAGCCCCACTTAACAATCTAGCTATAACATTATAGACCCACTGAAGTTTCCAAACACTTTCCAAAGGCAGCTCCACATAGTGCATGTTACAGTAATGTAATATGGGATATAACTAAGGCATGTTACACAGCAGCTGGATTGGATATCTCCAGGAATGGGCACAGCTGGTCCACCAGTTTAAAAAAAACTCTAAACAAACCAGCCTAACAATTCATGGTTTGTAGTTGATTGTTTAGCTAATTGCCTAGCCTAAAGTATAAAGTAAAGGGACATGGTGGTGCTGCGGGCTAAACCGCAGAAGTCTGTCCTGCAGGGTCAGAAGACCAGCAGTCGTAAGATTGAATCCACATGACGGAGTGAGCTCCCGTTGCTTGTCCCATCTCCCGCCAACCTAGCGGTTCGAAAGCATGCAAATGCAAGTAGATAAATAGGGACCACCTCGGCGAGAAGGTAACAGCGTTCTGTGTCTAAGTCGCACTGGCCATGTGACCACGGAAGATTATCTTTGGACAAAACGCTGGCTCTATGGCTTGGAAACGGGGATGAGCTCCGCCCCCTAGAGTCGAACACGACTGGACAAAAATTGTCAAGGGGAACCTTTACCTTTAAAGTATAAAGAGGCACTACATCTTAGTTTAGCATGTGTGAACCAGGCAATGGCTATTTTTATATCTTCATGTGAAATAAATATACCTTACATTTTCAAAAAAGTCTCATCCTTTTTATATGCATGTTCTTCAAATTTTTGCAGAAACGTTCTTATTGTGTTTCACAATTTTTTTGTAAAGCTAAATACCAAACTGTTATGAAAAAACACAACATACAAAGAGTTGGAAGCAGCAATAGAATTTATAAGGAGGGGTTTTATTTAATCTGAAAATAGAATGGCTACAGTTTTCTACTGAAATAAAAGAAGGCACTAACTACAGCAATCTTAAAAACAATATCATACATAGTCCACACCCATCTATTTACCAATTGGTTCTGGTTACCAATTGGTTCTGGTTACCAATTCAAGCAAAACTGAATTTTTTGAAAGTTTGCTAGTCGTTTTTGTTAGCTTTTTTTCTTCATTTCCACAAGTTTGTTGTTCTCCATTTAAAAATCTTTGAAGTAATCAAAGTTAAATAAATATTGCTTGTAGAATAAGGAAATAAGTGCTATTTATTCTGTTTTTCTTTGCTTTGCATACAACTCACATTAAATATATGGCTTTAAGAATATCCTGGACTTGTATTATTCTTGGTTTTGAGCATAAGAAATCATTTTGGAGTATGTTAACCGCTCATGATTTCCCAGATTACTCCTGGTAGCCCTGTATCTTCATAGTGGCAGACTACAAGTTTCCTTTGGGATAACTACCTTGTTCCACAGTCCTTAATAGGACTGTGAGCTTTCCTCTCACTCTCCTTCCCTCTCCTCCCCTTCTCCCTCCTCTCTCAAGGCTTGCCTTGGGCACTAGCAAAAGGCTCATAAAAGGTATTTACTGTTAAGTGTATTTGCATTACTGTGGAAGTCATTCTGCATAATGTTCTTGAGAGGTAGTAGTATGCAGAGGGACTGCAAAATATTATCCTTTCCCAGAGAGGGAAATGCTTGGCACCCATGATTTTGTTCTGGTCATTATTCTCCATGAAAGCTTATTTTGGAATTGGTGGAAATCGTGGTGTTGGTTTGTAACTGAGATTCTTTCTCAGTCTGTTCTCATAAGAAATGAATGAATGATCAGAAAAACTTTAGAATTCATATCTTGATAACCATCACTAATTGCTTTGGCAACCACTAGTGAGGCTATAATGAAATAGCAAAATGAAGTAAGGAAGAAAGGGAGCTGACGGCATAAGTTAAGAATCTTTTTATATATATACTATTGCTCAAGAGACCATTGTCAGGATAAAGCGGCAATGGCTATTTCTTCAGAAAAAGTTTACCATCCTAATTGAAATGGTGTTGAATAAAATGGGCTATCTTTAGCTCTTGAATGATTGGTTCTATTTTTTTAGGAGCTAGCCGAAGAATCCCAGCTGGAGTTTTGTGTGAGTTTTCAAAAAGCAAAGGGCATGTACTAAATGGCTTTGAAAGGGACAGGAGAATTTGTTTTGTTTTTCAAATGGCGAAGCCTGTGACCCACCAGTACAAGTCAGGGCTCCTCCTTTTAGAACTCATTTTTAACAAATTGTAAAGGCAGCCAAGTCTCAGTGGTAGTAGAGATGTATTTCAGTGCTACCGCTTCTTGGCAATAAAATGAACCTTCAGAACAGCACAAGACATTGGATGTAAACAAACAAACTGGGTTATTATGTTTGCAGTCATGGCAGTGTAATGCAGTGACAGAAAACCAAAATTATAAGCACAGTGGGAGATGTAAGGACAGAGCACCTGGACAGAAAATTCATTATTAATCTAATAAGCCATATTGTTTGAATCAAGATGATTACATCCGAGTTGAACCTGGACTAAGATAGTGTTTCCCAACCTCAAATCTCTAAATGTTGCAAGCTTTCAATGCTTAGAAGTCCCAACCATCATGGCCATTGGTCTGGAATTTTGCAAATTGTGTTCAACAATAGTGTCTGAAATCTTGTTGTTACTTAAAAATAAAATGAAACAGTGATGTTATGATTGCTTTTATTTTAAACTTGTTAATCTTCACAAATACTAAAGAGGTTTTTTGCGGTACGTTAAAGATAAGCAACTGATCAACTTTAGACAAAGAGCTATAAATGGTTTTGATGTTCAAAACTGTCCGCGGGCCAGACAGGAGCGGCTCACGGGCCATATGTGGCCCTTGGGCTGCTCTTTGCCCAGGTCCTTTCTAGATAATCTTCATGTTCACTTATCTTAATTACCTTTTAGGTTTCTCTAGATTGAGTCCACATACAAATCTTTCTGTGGAACCTTCCATATCAGTGCCGCCATAAAATGCAGTGTGATAGAGAGGCAGACAGACATCAGACTTGCAGGGTTTACTTTTTCAGTAGAAGCCCAAAACCCATGACCTGGAACTTCATACAAAAATTATTCGTAGGCATCCTTCAGTCTCAAGAGACTATGGTAACATGCTCTGTACGGAAGACTTGGAACAGCATTTAGTGTGGCTGAGAAGGCCAATTCGAGAGTGACAATGCCTTCCACACTGAAGACAAATACAATCTGTCCCCTGTCCAGCTCCCTGATTTTGCTGGTTTTGGGACTGCCTCTTTGCCTCGGCCTGCTGGACAAGGGTCTCTTCAAATTGGGAGAGGCTGTGATGCACTGCCTGCTTCCAGGCTAAACGCTCAGATGTCAAGGTTTCCTATCTGTTGAGGTCCATTCTTAGGCCTTCAGATCCCGCTTACAGATATCCTTGTATCGCAGCTTGTTCTCCCTCTGGGGCAATTTCCCTGCACTAATTCTCCCTACAGGAGATCTTTTGGAATCTGACCAGCAGCCATTCTCACGATATGCCCAAGCCAACATAGACGTTGCTGTTTCAGTAATGTATACATGCTAAAAATTCCAGCTTGTTTTAGGACTACTCTATTTGGAACATACAAAAATTACACCTACAGTTAAAGAATTATGAGCCTGGGAATTTATGTATAGAATACCAGAAATGAGAAGCATTAACAGTTCTACACACACAGTGTAATTAGGTTCTCATCATTTCAGCAGCATATCAGCAGTTGGGGTGAGGGGGGACTCTTTTTTGGTTAATGCTGTTTTTTAAAACAATGAGGAGTCAGAAACCGTAGTTTCTGCATAATCCCCAAGGAAAATGTCAGTAGAGGCTGAGTATGTTTATATCATAGCCACTTGGTGGCAATGGAGAGTACTTAGAGTACAGTATTTGTTTGAGAACAGAGATTCTAGTTGCTATCCTATGATTTTTATACTAGAGCTTGCCCTGGCAATACTGGTTATGAAAACTGTAGTCCCAAAAATGAAATTTCTGGGATATTTGTTGTCATTTCTTCCTGTGTTAAATTTTAGTCTCTCAAGTTTGACAAATACTGTATTTATATAAAGCAAAAGGGTTTGCCTGAAAGGTAGGAGTGAATGTTGTAGTGAACACATGTAAATAACTGAGAAGAACACATGTAAATAACTGAGAACACATGTAAATAACTGAGAGAACAGACAAGGAACACAAAGATTATGTTATTTTTTTTCATGAAATAAACAAGTAGCTATGGTTCCAGACAACAATCAGTGTTGATGTTGCTCTTTCTTGTATGATGTTGAGCTACTTCAAAGTACAGGTTGTCCAATAATAACAAATGTTCAAGAAAATCTGGCCGAAATCAAATTGTATTTACACCAATATAGCACAAGTGGTGTAAATCTGTGGTCAGTTGCCAGAAGTTAAGAAATCAGCACAGGCATTTGCTATTGTGTAGTAACTTGTCACACAACATCAATTGCCTATGCTGACTTCTTAATTTACTGCAATTATTTGCTGAGATTTATACACCTTGTGTTATGCTCATGAGTGTAATTAGTAGGATTTTGGCCTGATACATTATCAAGATACACATTTTGCTGGCCTCTTGAAAATTCATCAACAGTAAATTGTTGATAGCAGGTTTCCCGGAAATGGAATCTGGTTTTTCCTGTTTTTGCAGTAATGTGTGTGCATTTACACAACTATAACCCAGAAAAAGAAAGCTTGTTGTATACATGAAAATCCCATCTGTGTTTTCATGACCATGACTATACAGTTCAAGGAAGGGCCATTTAGTGTCAAAAAAATTATTTACACTTGACTTTGTTTTTACTATGCTAACAGATTACTTCTGTCTTATGGTGACCCTAATAGGGTCCTTAAGATACATGAAACGTTCAAGGAATGCTTTACCATTGCTACTCCCCAGTGGCTTGTCATGGCCAAGCAGGGAATTGAACCCAAGTCTCCAGAGTCCTTGTCCAACACTCTGTTGACTACACCACTGGTTCTTAACCTTGGGTTACTCAGGAGTTTTGGACTGCAACTCCCAGAAGCCTTCACCACCAGCTGTCCTGACTGGGGTTTCTGGGAGTTGCAGTTCAAAAGCATCCGAGTAACAAAGGTTAAGAACCACTGGACTACACCACACCTATTCTCTTTATGCTTGGTTAGAGTCTTTTTTTTTCTTTTCCTAGCATATTGCCTCTGATAATGGAAGTAATATTTAAATTAGAATACCGTTTTTAAGCTCTCCTCAGCTGTTGGAAATTGTATAGCTATCTTCTGAATCAGGAGCAGAACATACATGGCTCCTGGTTACCCTGTTCCCTAGCATTCCACGCCACACCAGGATTTTCATTTTTAAATTTTAACTTAGAATATAGGTGGTTTAGAATCGATATACCAAATGCAGAAGCCGGTTAGCCTTAGCACCTAAGATCCCCTGTGCTATTTCTTGCACATGATACCATTCTTTGTGGTAGCACTAATTAAGAGACCTGATGCTTTCAAAGTTAATTGGTTTATTCAGAAACTCTTCCACAAAGCTTTATTTGCAGAATGAACAAGTCTTAGAAGGAGCAAGGAAAAGGCAATGTGGTCCCAAAATGATACAAATGTAAGAGTGGATGATATTTTCTGTTAGACCACTAAAGAATCAAATACAGTGGACCCTCTACTTACGGAATTAATCTGTATTGGAATGGTGGCTGCAGGTCGAAAAGTCTGTAGGTCGAGTCTCCATTGACCTACAATGCATTGAAAACCGATTAATCCCGTAACCGGCCGTTTTTGTTCCATTTTTGTTCCATTTTGGGTTTTTTTTTCCTGGTCTGTAGGTCGATTCTCCAGCTGCAAGTTGAACCTAAATTTTGCAGCCAGAGAAGTCTGTAACTCGAGAAGTCTGTAAGTCGAGGGTCCACTGTAAATTGCAATCTTTCACAGAGAAAATACCACTTCTTCAATTTTAGCACAACCCATACTGCAGAAAACTTATAGACAAGAGTCCAAAAATTGGTGGTACATGTCTGTGAGAGTTGATGTGAGTCCTCTCAAGACTTGCCATCACAAGCCTCTTTGTAACATAGTTTGGAATTTTTACACTCCTCTCTCTGGACCAAAAAAACTGCCAATTACACTGTGACAGCTCCACACACACACTCACATTGCCTGCTTTGAAACTGCAGTTTCTTTTTAGCTGTCAGGGTGGTGAAAAACAACAGAAAGGCACAACACAAATTAGTCTTAATCATATTTGTCAAGGAGAATGTGGCCATGTGTTATGTTTTGTTATTTTTCTGCCGTAGCAGAAGGGGTTCTTTTAGGTAGCACCACAAAAGCAGAAGCATCTGAATTCTTGGTCATCTTTAGTTTAAATATTTGGGTTTTTTGGCTACAGTTAGATATAGATCACATTATTCCAAGATTTCTCAGACTCTTCAGGTTATTTAATTCAACCTTTGGCTTTCTTCAAAGCAACAGAATAAATAATGGTGCAAAATGCAGGCATTGAGAGATTCTTCAAACAATCTGTGAGCAAATCATTTACCTTACCCAGTTTCAAACAACAGCCTGGACAACTTTGAGTGTTTCTATCGTAGTGTCGCATAGCAACATTGATTGTTTGGAAAGTCTTCAGTAGCTAATATTTGAAAAAGGGAAGGAGAGTTGACAATGCAAATAACCATTTGAAATGTGTTTTTTGATTGCTTCAATGCATGGCAGATAGGTGAGGGAGTGTTAGATAGTGGAAGCTACAAATAGATTCTGCCCAATTGCTACTTCTTAATTTTTGATCAGTCCAACTAGGGCTTCAGTTATTGCCAAACCTGATACTTCAATAGTTTTTTTTCTTACAAACTGAACATGTGTATCTTGTATTATGCAGATAGTAGTTATGTACATGTATTGTTTACCTAAGTATTTAGGTGACTGACTGTCTGATTGGGGTAAAATTAGGAGGGCACTTAGTTCATTGCTTAGACTTTTTTTAAAAAAACTGATCCTTGCAGTACTGTATGTAGTGGTTGACAAGGGCAGGAGAGGGGCAGTAAGTAAATGTAACCTGTTTCATCCGTCACCTGAAAATATAAATGCTACACTTTGATCTGGTGGGCCAAGAGGTTTTCCCCATTCATTCTAAAAGAGCAGGGAACATTTGTGTGCTGTGCTTCTAGATATACTTTCTCCTTTAAAGAAGTGTCATAAAAAAAGAACATGGGAAACTGCTTTGTATTATTTTCAGGATACTTCTCCATCTAGCCTTGCTTTCAAGGGCCCACGGCACAGTTTTTCCTAGCAGCTGGTAGCCTTACTCGTTTAACTGAACATGCCGAGGATTCAACCTGAGTCCTTTTGAATGCAAAGCAGATATTCTTCCACTAAACTAAGGTCCTCTGTTTGTGTGTGTGCATGCGTGTGTGCACGTATACACATACATGTGTATGTGCGTGCGTGTGTGTGTTTGTGCATGTTTGCACACGTGTGAGAGAGGGAGAGGAGGGATATGTGAATAACTTGATCTGCTGACATGTATGAAATAGCAACCTAGATGACTCAGAGGTTGCTGTTTGGGAACATATGATGGTAATTTTGTTTAGATAGAATCCAAGTGAGCACAGCTTGATTCCACAAATAACCCATTGCTTTCTAACTATAACTCAGTGTTTAACAGACGCTCTTAAATACCCTGGCATCAGAAAGAGAGTGAATCAGAAATAATAATCTCTAGTGGTCTTAGATTGTATCAGTAGTAGCTACTACTACTGTACTCGGATTATATCAGTGTGATATAAATGGATAGTTTCTATTTCACATGGTTTATTTATAATGCTTGTGGGTTGTATGTCTACAGAACAGTGATTGCTTGTCATTGAGAGCAGTCCCTGTCCTCTGAGCTGTTCCCACATTACACTCAGCAACTCAAACAGTATTCACTCACCTGTAGCACCTCAGCAACATATCCCTAAACTGGATGGGCCTTGTTTATATGGCACATAGTCACACATCCACCTAATGCTTATATTATTGCCATTGATATAGGAGCTGTCATGGAATTATTACAAACACTTTTCTAGCACTAATCTTGCTTATCGGCAAAGCTGTAAAAGTATTAAAATAATGTGACCCTCTTTGGGCATTGAGACTGAACACAATGTAATGAATGAGTCGGGTAAAAGACTGCCCCTGTTGCTACACTCCACATTTTACACCCAAGAACACTGGCTTAACCTATGTCCTCAGTTTTGACTTTACTGTGGTAAGCCAAGGCCAGAGAGGGGCTTCCTGTGTTTGCATGAATAAGTAGTAGCACTTCCTGTCAGACTTTGCAACTCAACACAATTAGATCTGAATGACTATCATGAATCTGCACCAGAACATGGTGGTGGAGCCAGCATCATACTTGCATGTTCATTATACCCTGTTGAGGCTGAATGACTTTAAAGAAGCAAAAAGCTGTTTATGAGACATAATCAAAGAATAAGTTTCATACATTGAATAAGTTTCACACTGCTAAAACACAATATATTTATATTGTATTTAGTAGACATTTCAGATTTATTTTAGATTTTTGTATTTTGTAAATGTAACACTTTTTATGTAGATTGTTAGCTTCCAAATCATAGGAAGTAGAGCAGGGTATAACCTGGATAGTAGATGATGATGATTCTTGTTGGCCATCGTACTGCGTTTGTTTGTTGTTTGTTTGTTTGTATATTTTTAAAAAGGAAAAGGAAAGCGCACTCCTGCAAGCTTATTTTTAAAATAATTAGTCCCATTTCCCTTTACAGTCAGATCAGTCATCTGGATTTGTATTGTGACTAGACCTGTCTCTTTTTCCCAGACAGGTTTGATAATACTCATTGTCGAACACTAATTACTGATATGGAAATAAGAAGGAGCACCTGTGTAGAAAGAAATTGATGTGAATTATGCACAGTGCTCATGAGCTCTACAAACGGTGAAGCAAATCTAACACAGAATGATACAGTGCTTTAGTGTTACTAGATACTTTGCTGTGTTAACTCTGCACACATCCCTTCCTTTCAATTTTTTTAGGATGTAATCCTTGAACTGCATTCAGGGATATTAGAGATGAATAAATACAGTGATTTCCTTTTAGTATATCTAGAAAAAGTCAGATACCATATCTCCTGTGAAATTATCATGCAGTGTTTGTGGGGAAACTATAATAAACATATGCTACTGCATCATTTACAGTCCAGAGAAAATTTGACTCAGAAGAATAGTTTAAACTTCAATCTGCTTCAAGAGTGGCTACAGTTCATCTCAGTTTTATTTGAGATCTATAGGCTACTTCTTTCCTGTGGCAGCTAGATGTAGTTTTCCATTTTACATAATGTAAGTGTTGAGTTTATGAAAAATAATGGAGCTATACAACATACTATTTAAAAATAAATGATTGTTTCTTAAAACATTGTGGCTTTCCTTTTTAAATCACCACTGCTAAGTTGGACAACTGCAGAAGCAAGGGGAAGAAAGAACAATTGCTCTACTAGCTAAGGAAGGTTTTTATTTTCAGATCACCAGTTAGTCAGAGTGTGATCAGATGGGCATTTGACTGCTATGATGACAGGTTGGTTCACTCCTTTTTTTTCTCATGTAATTGCTGGACTGAACTGGCCCATTCCTACCCACATCTCTATCCCTGACAGGAGCTACTACTTTTTTTTGTGCAGTAGGATCACCCTGTTTTGGTTCATTTCCAGTGCATGTGTTTGCTTGGATCAAACCAAGATGAGCTTTCTGCTGTAATTTCCCAGCTAGTTTCATTATCTCCGTATCATTAATGGATTAAACAAAAATATTAACCAATTAATGATATCAGAAAAGTGGAAATTAAACAGGAAAATTAAAAACTTCCTTCCTCGGTGCAGTGTTTCTTAATGTGTTTTCACAGTTACATTTTTTTTCTGCCACTTGAGAATGAACTCTGAAACAAATTTCTCTGAATGTGTTTTTCCTGTGGTTACAAGTAAGTGGAATGCAAGACTGCAGTCAAACCATATCATATCATACTATACTATAATACCGGGTTTTGTAATACTGTACGTAATCTCTAGATTAGACTACTGTAACGCGCTCTACGTGGGGCTCCCTTTGAAGCTGATGCGGAAACTTCAGGTGGTGCAGAACGCGGCAGCCAGACTCCTCACTGGAGTGAGAAAATGCCAACATATCTCTCCTACTCTGGCCATGCTGCATTGGCTGCCCATCCGTTTCCGCATTGACTTCAAAGTGTTAATGCTTACATATAAGGCCCTAAATGGTTTAGGACCTCGATACTTGATGGAACGCCTGCTTCCACCTAGATCTACTCGGATCACCCGCATGAGCCAGGAGGTGAGGCTGAGGAGCCTAACAACAAGGGAAGCCCGGAAAGAAAGGACACGAAACCGGGCCTTCTCGGTGGTGGCTCCTCGCCTCTGGAACAATCTCCCTCCTGAGATACGTGCGGCCCCCACTTTGGACACTTTTAAAAGTCAATTAAAAACATGGCTATACATTCAGGCCTTCCCTCCAGTTAATATCTGACTTTTCTTTATTCTCTCCTTATGTATTTTCTATTCTATTGTTGTATTCTGTTTATTACAATATGATTTATGTAATTGTGTGTGTTTTTTATATTATTTCACTGTTTTTACTATATTGGAAGCCGTCTAGAGTGGTCTTTTAGACCAGATGAGTGGGGTATAAATCAAATAAATCAAATAAATAATTAAATAAATACTGTTAGTAGAGGAATAGATCCAGAAGTCCTGGATAAAAGATGTTCAAGCTGGATTCTGGAAAGCAAAAAGAAGTGAAGATCATATCACAAATATATGTTGGCTACCTGGAGCATAACAGAATTTCAGAAGATCAGTCTGTACTTCATAGACTACAGCAGAGTGTTTGGGTGGATCCTGAAAAACTGTGGATCATTCTGAAACAGATGGGTATGGTCCAGTATTTTATTGTCCTGATGCTTAATCTATAATCTGGACAAGAAACAACTGTTAGATCAGAGCGATGGTCTGTGTTATAATGGGTTGTGTTTTTTTGGTGAAGGTTACAATATAGGCAGGTTCCAGGATCATGAGGCAATCAGGTTAGTAGCTGGTGAAAGACAACAAAAAAGGTCTGGGTAGATAGGCAGGTCAAGGAATGAGTACACTGGTTGTGGTAAAGTGTATTAAATGTGCCAACTCTGAGATTGCATGAAGAATAGGAGTCCGAAGATACTCTTATAGGAGATTGTGTGCTTACATGGGAATGGACACACAAAACCTCCAACATTATTTTTATATGCAGTTTGAGATTTGGAGTCTGCCAAATATGGCTTCAAACATAGATCCTCCCAAACAAGGTTAATTAACAGAAGCTGTTTTAGTCCAATTGGTTAATGCCTGATTAATCATTATAAATGGCAATTAGGAATGCAAAGATTGTGCAGTGACACAACGGCTCTCTCATTATGTTCTCTTGCGCAAAAAGGGAGGTCCTGGGAACAGAAAATTAGTCCCCAATCCAGACAGAAGTGGCCATCCCTGCATTAAGGCAATGATTCTGAGTCCCTTGTATTTGAAAAAGACAGTTGAAAGTGTGTGGGAAAGCATAATGCATCCCACAAGGCTGGCACAGCTAGACGCTGTGACTTGTCGGTCAAATATCTTCCATCATTCTCATTGTAGTGTATGTAGATGTGTGATTCAAACCAAGGTTACGCTGTAGTGTAAGGATATAGTTCTGCATGAAAATTTGCTGTCCTGTAGATTCAGTACTAAATAATTACCTTCTTATTCCTTGACTGACCAACCTAATTTATATATTGGTCAAAGTTCTGTTGCACAGCTTCTCATACACAATGTGAAGCTTTGAAGCCGATACAGAAAATAGTGGCACATTAGAAGTGCTGTTCGCGAAGCCCTTCCACATGTGTGCCACACAAACGTCCTGCCTGTGCAATCCTAGTTGCCTGAGTATGATGCCTAGCACAGTTATGCAGGTGTAACTTGATACAATGATGAACAGGATTTTAGCCATTGATTTTCTTTTAGAGTTCAAGGTAATGTACCTGGCTCTCTTTCTCCTCCACAATTTATCTCCTAATGTTCCTGTGAAGTAGGTTAGGCCTAGAGAGAGTGATTGACCCATGTTCACCAGTGAGTTACATGGCCAAATGGTGATCTGAGTCCAGATCTCTTTAGTCGTGGTCTAACAGTGTAGTCACTACATCACACTACCACAATTCTTTGGCAGGACTTTTGGACAACTATAAAGGTAGTATTCTTGCTCCATGTAATTTTTCTATAATGTAGGTCCATACACCCCCAGCCATCGCCATGGAAACATAACTGGTGCCATTACTGGCAATACTGGGAAGGCTTCAAGTGAGATGGAAAGTATATTGAAAAGAGTGATTCTGCCAACAGCTTTGCCTGGAGAACTGTGCTCTGTAGACATAATAGTTTCACCTGAAAGAGTCATGAAGTACGAGCCTTATTTTCTAGCCTGAAGGCTTGAAGAAATGGCTGTGAATTTTCAGGAAACTATTAAACAGCAGGCAGCATCCTCAGCAAAAGTAGCTGCTTTATGGCATGTGTTAAGTGATAGACAAAAATAATCTATTTTGAAGTGCCAGACATCTGTGCTTATTAAAGCAAGTGCAGTGCATAGACTTCCCACAATTTGTATGTGTGCACACATTCACAAATGTATATGTGTGATTCTTATACTGTCAAAATGCCTATAGAGTTTAACAAGGCATCCTTTTATAATGCTGTTCAGTCAAGACTACTTATGGCAGTTGTCACCATGATATGTTAGTTTATAGAAAGTTTACCCTGCCAGATATGGGACAACAGACCCATCATTCATGACCAATAGATCTGATGATGGGAGTTGAAAACCAATCACACTTAAAGGGCCTTTATTCTTGATTTTTGAGGATATACATGTGATCTCTTTCTTTCTCTTCTTGCATATCAAGTCACATGAGTAGTGCATAAGGAGGAATATAATCCCTGACTTCTTAACTAGTAGCAGTTTGTCGCTGTGATTTCTACCATTGGCCAGCATACACAAGTCATGGGGTTCAGGTCAATGTGAAGAAAATCAAACTCATGCTAATCAATAAAAATCAAGCCATCCAATTTATCCAAACAAAGGTGTGGTGCATGCTGACAAAGATGAGTGCCTTGAATTTTATGGGGGGGGGGAGAGTATAATAATAATTGTGTGCCATCAAGTCTATTCTGACTGTCGGCAACCTTTTCTGAAGTTTTCTAGGTACAGAATAGAAGTGGTTTACCATTTCCTTCTTCTAGGGGTGCCCTCAGACTGTGCATCTTGCCGATGGCCACACAGGCTGAATCTACTTGGAGGAGGCACAGTGAGGAATCGAACTTGCCGTCTCTGGCTCCACAGCCAGATACCTAAACCACTAAACTATTTAGCCAGTTGTAATGAGAGCATACCCATGCAATAAAAATCAGGACAGATGTAGCCAGATAAGCTTCCTTAAGATAAAGAAGACAATATGCAACAAGCACTTAAAACTCTATTGAAAATATATAGCACCATAGATTTACATTCTCAGCTCTGCTGTATAGCATGGCTGTCTGAAATATGTGAGACACAGCAAAAAAAAGGTCCTCATGCCTTTTTATTCCTATTGTTCTGATTCAGGTGCTTTTGTATAAAAGGACCATCAGGAATTTTATACGTTAGTATAAACATTCTGATGTTGCCTATAATGATAGTAGTGATAACAGATGTCACCCAGGCAGGCAAATTGTTACAGGAAGTAAAATGAACCCAAAAAAATCTAACTGGGAAAAAAACCCTGAGCTTAATTTCCATTTGCTTTCTCTAAAGCTTTGATTCTCCATTGTCTATTTCTGCATCCTTCCCACTTTGGCCTGCAGGAGAAATACATGTTTTTACATAGTATACAGAAAAATCAAGTATGTCTTAAGTGCTGCTAGTATTGTTGGCTTAAAGGCTGGTCTCTCTGTCTGTGTTTGAGTGTGTCCGTGAATGTAGAAAGTAGAGAAACCTTCTGATGCTGAAGCATTGTGTGTTTGTTCTCCCCATCCCACCTACCCCAGCCTCCCACCATAATGTATTATGTGCCCTCCCAACAATAATGGGAGAGCGTGGATGAAAAAAAATCTGTACGAATCATGGCTGCAGCTCAAGGAGCAAGTCCTACGCATGTGGAGCTTCAGAGAAGCATTATGTCATTCTCATTTGCACTGCTAAGGGATGAGCTCATTGAGGAGGGGCCTCTGCAGCCACGTACAGCTGTGCCAGTCCAGCCCTGCGGTGATTAGCATTCTCTGTGCTCACCAAGAGAACCGAACGAAGGGGAAGGGAGAGGGGAGATATGGCACCGTAAATTATTCAAAGCCCACAGAGAAGGGATTTAACAACATTCACACAGAGAGAATCAAATTGCCGGTCAGACAAATGTGATTCACAATGTTCTTCACCTTGCTTTGTAGTGGAGGGTGAGACTAATTCCTTTCCTTAGACTTCTTCCGCACATGGTCTCTAACTTGGACACAGCTTCTAGCTGGGGTGATGATTTCTCTCCCTTTCCACCTCACCCTTTAAGGAGCTCCATGTTAATCTATCAGAGTAGAACTTTTAAGTAAGAAGTTCTTCAATTTTCTTTCTTTCTTTCTTCGTTTTTCATTTGGAAGGAAATATAAGCCGTGTTTAGATGTTGTGATCTGGCAACCTAGACAAGGGTATCTGAATGGCAGGGTGTGTTGTGACCACCTGGTGTTCAAAGGTATAATAAGAGGCAAGACTGTGGGATACCACAGAACTCTAAGAGCAGGAGAAAAGAAAGAAAACCAGAAGCTAGATAGAAATGAATTTTGGAAAATTGAGAGAAGATAGAAGAAGTAGGAACTAAACAGGGAGGCTGAATGAAATGGAGAAATACAGTACTGTTGTAAATGATTACTACAAAGGAATATTTGAGGGGCAGGTTTTTCTATTTTTTTCACAGCAAAGTAGTATAGAGAAAAGTGCCATGCTTTATACAGTAAGCACAACCAACGTATGCACACCTATATTTCTCTCATATATGTAACTCTGTGCTTCAAGTCAATTCTTATTTATGGTGAATCCCTAGCAGGGTTTTCTATGTAGAGAATGCTCAAAAGAGATTTACAGTTGCTTTCTTCTGGTGGCATCCTGGGACTGTGCAGCTTTACTCAAGGCCACACGGGTTGGATCTTCAGGGATTCACGATGCGGAATGCAACCTTTCAAATGCTGGGTGTTGCAGTTGAACAAAATGAGCAGAGTAAATAGTTTTGCACCCTTGGTGTGAAATGCAGATAACTTGCATACAGGGTGCATTGCTCAATCTGTGTATGTGAAAGCTGTTGCAAGTTGAAAGATGCAAGAATGTAATCTTTCAATTTGTAACACTTCTTCCTTCACGCATTTGCTTATGGAAGTACTGATGGAATACTGTATCACTATCAACAGCTGCCTTAGCAGCATAATGTGCAGAATCACCATGAATCTCCTCAACATTGAATGTATATTTTAACTATTATGTGTAATTTTAAATAGTTGCTACCTGTTGAAAAAAATGTATTTTTCAGTTGCAGTGCACCAGCTTTTTATATGTATTTCCACATATACAACACACCCCAGTGCCCTGAAAGGTATTCAGTAGATGTTTTTGTATCTATCAAGATTCAGAAAGTGTTTTTCCTCTCTGAATCAAAGTATCATGAGAATTGTTTTGTTTCAGAACATTAGACTGAAAAGGAACAAAATATGTTTGCAGGCTCTGATAGTTGTTGTTTAACAAGGGCGATAAACATGTAGCTCAGTCTCCTCTCAGTAGCAGATTCTTTGGGGGCCTTTGAATTGTCTAATCTGAAATTTTAAGTGAAGATGCAAGCAGGATGGAACTGCATTAGGAACTCATACAGAGCATGCTCTTTACAATCCTGAACTGTTATTGTCTTTAAAACAAATTAAATATTTTGAGGAGGGATGGGCCTGTCAGTTTCTTGCAGAAAAAGAAGTCAATTTTTATTTATTTATTTATTTATTTATTTATTTATTTATTTATTTATTTATTTATTTATTTATTTATTTATTTATTTATTCTATTTATACCCCGCCTATCTGGTCGTTGCTACCACTCTAGGCAGCTTATAACATACAAACATAACAAATATATAAAAAAAGAAAATTATAACACAAATTAAATAATTCCGCAAGATGGGAAACATACAAAGTAAATCTATTAGAGGGAAGAGGAGAAAGAGTCAGGAATTAACTGGGGGGAGGCCTGCCTAAACATCCACTTTTTTAACATTTTATTAGTTTTTCAATCTATCTACATTGGTTTGTGCTTGTCAAACATCGTGTTACATGCTTTGCTTACAATTATTTGTTTTTTACATCTCAGTGTCTTCCCAGTTGTCCCCCCAAATTCCAGACATCTTTCAGACATTCAAACCATTCATGTACATATTTTAGTATGTAATATGACTACTATCATAATATTACTCTCATAGTGTACAATATTCTCAAGGTCTTCTAATAACATTCTTATTGAAAGTGGTTCCAGATCCATGCCCCAGCTTTATATCTAGTTTAGTTTACCTAAAATGAAAACCCACCGTATTACATCTTTACCCTGATTAGGGCTCCCTTATTTCAATTTAATTCTCCATTTTAATATAAAGGATATACCCTTTTACAATTTCCGATGTTAAATATATACATGTTTTTCAACATTAAGGGGCCCCTTCTTGTTTTCCCCTTTTTCATCTTTCTAAGTAATTCCCTCTCTCATTTCTCTTTTTTCACTTTGTGTTTCTGTGTCTCTCAGCATTCTGCCATCTTTCATGCCCTCTGAAACCATTTTGTGCATCTGATTTATGTCCACTAGCTCTTTATGCACTTGGTCTCTCTTCAATAGATCTTCCAGGCTTTTTTTGTGTGTTAATTTTGCTAATTTTGTTAATCAACATCCACGTTGTTAATTTTGTTAATCAACATCCACGTTTTTAACTGACTTAAATGTGCCAGCTCATGAAAACTAGCCAGTTTTATCTGACATAAACTTCTATGGATTATGTACCTGATGAAGTGGGCTTATGCCATGTAAAATTTACAGCTCTTCTACAAATTTAGAGTATATTTGACTAGCCCAGATATAGAGGAAAATAATAGAAAGGGAAAAACCAGAGATCTGTTCAAAGAAAATAGGAGACATTAAAGGAACATTTTGTGCAAAGATGGACATGATAAAGGACGGAAATGGGAGGCACCTAACAGAAGCAGAAGACATCAAGAAGAGGTGGCAAGAATATATAGAGGTATTATACCAGAAAGATCAGGATGTCCCAGACAACCCAGATAGTGTGGTTGCTGACCTTAAACAGACATCCTGGAGAGTGAAGTCAAGTGGGCCTTAGAAAGCATGGCTAACAACAAGGTCAGTGGAGGTGATGGCATTCCAGTCAAGCTATTTAAAATCTTAAAAAATGACACTGTTAAGGTGCTACACTCAATATGCCAACAAGTTTGGAAAACTCAGCAGTGGCCAGAGGACTGGAAAAGATCAGTTTACATCCCAATCCCAAAGAAGGGCAGTGCCAAAGAATGCTCCAACTACCATAAAATTGCACTTATTTCACACACTAGCAAGGTTATACTCAAACTCCTACAAGGCAGGCTTCATTCAGGAGTATGTGGACTGAGAATTCCTAAAAGTAAAAGCTGGAATTCTAAGGGGCAAAGGAACTAGAAACCAAATTGCTAACATATGCTGGATTATGGAGAAAGCCAGGGAGTTCCAGAAAAACATCAACTTCATTGACTACGCAAAAGCCTTTGACTGTGTGGACCACAATAAACTATGTAGTTTCTTGTCTTTAAAGAAATGGGAGTGCCTGACCACCTTATCTCTCGAGAAATCTATATGTGGCACAGGAAGCAACAGTTAGAACTGGATATGGAACAACTGATTGATTCAAAATCAGGAAAGGAGAACGACAAGGCTGTATATTGTCTCCCTGCTTATTCAACTTATATGCAGAATACATCATGTGAAAGGCTGGACTGGAGGAATCCCAAGCCGGAATCAAGGTTGCTGGAAGAAATATCAACAACCTCCGATATGCAGATGATACCACTCTGATGGCAGAAAGTGAGGAAGAATTAAGGAACCTTGTAATGAGGGTGAAAGAGGAGAGTGCAAAAAACGGTCTGAAGCTCAACATCAAAAATCTAAGATCATGGCCACTGGTCCCATCACCTCCTGAGAAATAGAAGGGGAAGATATGGAGGCAGTGACAGATTTTACTTTCCTGGGCTTCGTGATCACTGCAGATGGAGACAGCAGCCACAAAATTAAAAGACGCCTGCTTCTTGGGAGGAAAGCAATGACAAACCTTGACAGCATCTTAAAAAGCAGAGACATCACCTTGCCAACAAAAGTCCGAATAGTCAAAGCTATGGTTTTTCCTGTCGTGATGTATGGAAGTGAGAGCTGGACCATAAAGAAAGCAGACCGCCGAAGAATTGATGCCTTTGAATTGTGGTGCTGGAGGAGACTCTTGAGAGTCCCCTGGACTGCAAGGAGAACAAACCTATCAATTCTAAAGGAAATCAACCCTGAGTGCTCACTGGAAGGACAGATCCTGAAGCTGAGGCTCCAATACTTTGGCCATCTCATGAGAAGAGAAGACTCCTTGGAAAAGACGCTGATGTTGGGAAAGTGTGAAGGCAGGAGGAGAAGGGGACAACAGAGGACGAGATGGTTGGACAGTGTCATCGAAGCTACCAACATGAATTTGACCCAACTCTCGGAGGCAGTGGAAGACAGGAGGGCCTGGAGTTGGACATGATTTAACATTAACAACAAAAAACAAGAAGCTGGTTCCATTGCCTGTTAATCTGGATGCAATTAATGAATCTACATCAGTGGTTCTTAACCTTTGTTACTCGGATGTTTTTGAACTGCAACTCCCAGAAACCCCAGCCAGCACAGTTGGTGGTGAAGGCTTCTGGGAGTTGCAGTCCAAAACTCCTGAGTAACCCAAGGTTAAGAACCAGTGATCTACATTATGTTACTGAAGTCTCTCCACTACAGTCCCTTCCACAACCCTTCCACTTCAGGGTTATTTTCCCTTGCTTAAGAGTTGTCCCCACCTCGGCCTGATTCATTCTGACGTGTTTCAGAATGAGGAGGAGGAGAAAGAGGGAGGTGGTGTGGAAATTAAAATCAGGAGAATCTGGATTACATTGAAGGAAAACTGACTAACAGGTATGGAAGTTTGGAGTAAGTGGTTTCTGATTTATAGGGAAAGATAATCAGTTATAACCCACATCAGTCTGAGCCACACGCCTCATGTAAATGAGCCCTTCAGAATTCTTCATTTGAAAGACCTGATGTATGTGCCAACATATGTTGAATTCCATAGCCCACAGATCTGAATATATTTCATCTATTAACATAATTTTATTTTGTTTCTACTAGCCCTCATTTCTATAATTGCTCAGGTCTGCAATGCATGCTTTGCAAGTAGGAGGTCCCGAGTTCACTGTCTGGCCATAGAAATGCCTGGTTTTCAGTGAAGGGAGGTCCCTGAGACTCTGTCACAGTAAGCAGTATGGCAGCCAGTGAGAACACACAGCCTTCCAGATGTTGTTGGGTAGTAGCTGGCATCATCCTTCACCACTGGCAATGTGGAGTGAAGTTGATAGGAGTCCCAATGATGTTGAGAGACACATGTGTGAAGTGTTGATATTCTACTCTTTGCAGTAGGCCAGAATGATCTTCATTTTTATCCGTACTAACACAACCATCCTTTCCCGTATTTGTATGAAATGTTTATCCAGTATTTCCTTGTACATGCAGAAGACCCACTGCTTTCCACAGGGGAATCTACAGCTTATGCAACAGTGTGTTGGAGATCACGAAGAATGCTGTATATAGGAAATGGGCGTTAGACTATGCATTTCCCTAACAGGATACAAGCCAGTATTTACTATGAGCAAGTAGAATAAATGATCTTAACACATAATAGCTTGAAGAGTGGGAGTTAAGAATATTACCACTGAATTAGATCAGCTTTCACATTTCAGCTTGTTTTGCAACCGCGTATTTTTTAATTAATAGTTTATTTAGAGGCTGTTATGTTAATAAACAATAGTTTTATCTGGCCTAGTTCTAACTAATGTGTGTAAATGCTCCTTTAACCAGCATACATTTATATCTACCTTTTCCTAATGGAAAATTCTCAATTGACTTCCCAGTGAAAACAAGAATAATCATATTTAAATGAAACTTAAATTTCTTCACAAATTAAAACAGCAAAATAGTAAGAACAATTTAGCAACTAAAACAATTAAAATAAACAGCAGCCCACCCAACCTTTTCCAGACCACAAATGATGTGAAGAGCACCTCATACAATTCTGAAATGGAAGAGATATGTGGGAGATCATCCTTTGGTCCTTTAGACACCCTGGTCCAAAACCGTCCAGCTTTCTGTAGAGCATTTAATATTAAACGTGGCACTCTTGGATTATGCCCACACAGAGACAGGAAGGCAGTGAAGGCAAATGTTGTGGTGTGTTTTGAATCAGTTACCTAGCAGTCCTATTCTGAACCAATGGTAGTTTTCAACATTCTTCAAAGACAGACCCACAGAAACCCCAATACTGGAGTACAGTTCAGTCTGCTGTCCGGACTGTATCCATTTTCTGGTGTTATTTTAAAATAATTAATAATTACAGGCTATAAAATTGATCCAAATTTATGGGAAATCTTCCCAAGATTTTCCAGATACAGCGTACTCAGAAGTGACTTGCTACTTTCCCAGTGCTACACAGATTGTCTCTTCCCCTAGGAAGCACAGTGGGGAAATGAACACCTAACCTCTGACTCCAGATACATAATTCATTGACCTATCCAGCCAGCTTATTTTTATACTATGTGTTTTCTTGCAAAACCAAGAGATTGGCTAAAACACAAATAAGCAGAGTTTGCAGTATGAATGATCTAGTGTAGAAGTGATGATTCTGACAGTGGTAGAGAAGAGTATATATTGACAACAGTCATCATCCTTAGCTAATGCATTCTTAGTGCATTCCCAAGCACAGCTTCTGAAATGAATGAGCTGCACTGAGTAATATATGTATGCATGTACAGTATCTGTTTTACACTATCAGGCCTTGGGAGAATGGAAGCTTTGGTACATTATAACTCCACATGTACCTGATGCTTAAGATGATTATCATTTATTAGCTGAATCCATGTTAAAGGGCGCTGTGTTTGCCTTCAGGCTACTTTATCTAATTAGCTCCATGGGAAATTAAAAGGCGCTTGTTATTTAAGAAGTTTTTTGTTAACAACAACAACAAAAATCCATGGTGCTGCAACCCTTCAGCAAAGTAGAAAAAATGAAGCTAGTAGTTTAGCACATACTTTTGCATAAACCTGCTGTCTAATCTTCTCTCCAAATGAGGGCCAAACTAGGTAATACAGAGGGAATCAACAGACAGTCTTGGCCACGTGTGTAGCTTCTTGCTGCTGCATTTCACTTCAAACCCAAATTTGTCTGGTAGTAAATCATACATCCCTTGTGTTATCATCTAGTTTGCCTTGATGGTGGGTTGTATTATTCATTTGTGGAACCATAGAGGGGGCATAAGACTTAAGTATTCAGGAGCCTTCCTCCGCCTCTTTATTAAAATATAGGAGGCAGAACCTATGCAGAGTTACAGAAAACTAGTTCTGTTTATGCTTAATTCTGTGCTTGACTGCCCTGAATGTTCTTGGTGATTGCCATACAACTGTACTGTGATTGTGAAACTCGCCTGAAAACCTGAGTTAAGGAATCTTTTGAAGATCTTATAGTTGGACTGATACGTGCTGGTAAGTTTATGCTAATGAGGACTTGGTGTGTTACCTGCTCAATCAACTTTTCTCCGTGTGGTAATGTACTGTTAATCTGCTTAGAATTCCTGGGGAGTGCACTGTTTTTAACAAAATTAAAATGGATTTTGTTGTTGTTGTTGTCTTGGGCCCTGTCCTTAACTTTGTTGTTTTTATGATCGCAAAACAAGACACAGCTGTTTCTAATCCAAGGAAGAGCACCTTGAAAGGACTTTGTTTCATTTGATATACTGTAGGTTATAGATGCACATTATCAGCTAGCTCATCATAGAGCCTGTCCACACTGGCATATACTGTAGTTGTGATATATGGTTCCTTGATAGCATTATTTGTCACGGGGGTGGGGGGTGGGGAGACCTTGCCTACTTGTGTTTCTACTTGAAATGATACATCCTTCTCCTTAAGAGCTATCCTGTTTCTTTCTGCCACAGAGGTAAGGCATGCAAACTTTTTGGGAAAATTCATAAAGATGCAAAATTAGCTCTTTGTTCCATTTTGCAGATGAGTACTTGAGTTAAAATAGATTGGACTGAAGATAAGTATCTTTTAAGCACCAGCTGGATTGCACCAAATTTCACAATGTGGACAGGCCCTTAGTCAGTTTCAATAGCTAGAAACATAGTGTTTGGGGTGAAGGAAGACTGCATGGTACTGTGGGCAGCCATTGCACACTGATTTACAATAGGCACTGAATGTATTGCATACAAGTGGCCAGATTGTTAATTGTCCTGTACAGGCATCTAGATAGTAGAATTATCTGTGGCACTGTTATTTCCCTGTCTGGTAACATTGTCTCCTTTTTTGTTTGTTTGCTTTTTCCCCACTTTGTGTTTCAGAAAATCTTCAGAAGAACTGGATATGGATAAAGTCACAGCAGCTATGGTGCTAACCAGTTTATCCACCAGCCCCTTGGTTCGCAGCCCTCCTGTCCGACCCAATGGTAAGGATGTATCCATATTCATTGGGGGCAATTGCAACAAGCACTGAAATAATCATATATATATATATTAAAATTCAGCATAGCAGTTATCCTTGTCCCTGCTAAGATTAACCTGAAAGATAGATTCTCTGAACCATTACTGTATGTTGTTATAGAACCAGTTATAATTTGATGGACTGACTCTGTAAAGCAGTGTTTCCCAACTTTGGTCTACAACTCCCAGAAATCCTAGCCAGCACAGCTAGTGGTGAATGCTTCAGGAAGTTTTAGCCCAAGAATATCTGGGGACACAAGATTTGGACGAGATGGTTGGACTATGTCATCGAAACGACCAACATGAATTTGACCAAACTCTGGGAGGCAGTGGAAGACAGGAGGGTCTGGCATGCTCTGGTCCATGGGGTCACGAAGAGTTGGACATGATTTAATGACTAAACAACAATAAGATTTGGAACCACTGTCCTAAAGGAAGCCACAGGCTTGACAGGAGCAGAACAGGGCTGTTAAGGACAGGACATTTTGGAGAGAGCTTATTCATAGTGTTACTATAATTTGGAAGTGACTCGATGGCATATGATGACAGCAGCAGCATAGTTTGTTGCTGAAGTGAAAATGGTTGACTATAGCTTCGTAAATATCTTTCTCAGAAGCTGAAGCAGAGCATGGGAAAGTTACTCTTTTGGACAACAACTGGCAGAATCTTCCAGTCAACATGAGCTGGTGGATCAGTTTTGAGCCAACAAATGGCAGAGAGGGAAAGAGTTAAGCAACCTTTTCTCTTTGCTGTTCTTTCTTTCCCAGGGGCAGCCTCTGAGGTTGCTTTTCTGTTTAAAAGAAAAATAATTAGTGGCTTGAGGCTTGCAGTCGTGTGTAACATACAGAGTATATAATCAAATTGATACGCCTGTTTCAAGAAGACAGAGAATGAGAAACCTGAGGATAGGGAGGGTGATTGTTCTGTTTTACTTTGCATTCAACCTCATTCTATCAGGTTCTCTTCTTTCAAAAATTTGTTCCCAATTTAAATCTTTTTTGTAGGAAAGGTAAAGGGAAGCTGAAAAGCCAGAGAACACAGAAATGCCATAGTTAAGTGACTGAAAATTTCATTTGAATGAAAGGTATTTTTTGTTTGTTTGTTTTTCTTTTGGCTTCTGTGAACAAACAGCATTTTTAAACTGCTCAACTTAGAAGTTGATAGGAGATATGCTGCATACATATATTTATAAAAAATTAATGAAACTAGCAAAATTAATGCACTAGCAGACACAAGAAGCAAATTGTTTATAATGCCTTAGAGTTTGAACAAGAACTAGATAGTCTATCCTTGTAAGTGCAGCTGTATTTTATAAGGAGTTTATTGTGTAGTGCCATTGTTTTAAATCTGCTTTATCTTACAGAAGTAGCTTGTATGAGCTGCTACTAAAGGTATACTTCTAGCTTAATTGTTAGTTGGATGTTATGAGGTATTTAAATTTGTTCTCACTTTTGGACTAGTAATGCCAATAAAACTTCCATAGAAGCTCCACTAGCAGTGTTCTAAAGTTCATTCTTTTGCCCAGGGACAAAAGATATTTCTGTAGGTATTCTCACTTGATCAGGTTTACCAGTAGTTATTTTGGGGGGTATAAACTATTTCGGAGGGACAGACCTAGCAAGAAAGGAGGAGGAATAGCTTTATATGTCAAGGATGTTTATATTTGTGAAGTAAATCCAGGAAGCCAAGTTGAGAGTATCTGGATAAGAATTAAGGGGGAGAGAAACAAGAGGGATGTCATTGTGGGGGTGTACTACAGACCCCTAAGCCAGCCTGAGGAGTTGGATGATACCTTCCTGGAGCAGATGGCCACACATTCAAAAGGGAGAGATGCAGCAGTAATGGGAGATTTCAACTATCCCAATATATGTTGGCAGTCAAGAACATAAGATCCAGCAAATTTCTCACTTGCTGTGCAGACAATTTCATGGTCCAGAAGGTGGAAGAAGCAACAAGGAGATCAGCTATTTTAAATCTGACCTTAACCAACAGAGATGACCTTGTTAATGGGGTCAAAATGGTGGGATCCTTAGGTGTGAGTGACCGTGCTTTCTTGGAATTTGTTACACAGTGGGAAGGGGAAGCCAAATGCAGTCAGACACGCATTCTAAACTTTAAGAAGGCCAATTTCAGTAAACATAGGGAATTACTGGCTGTAATTCCATGGACAAAGATACTGAAAGAGAAGGGAGTTCAGGATGGATGGGAATTTCTTAAAAGGGAGATACTAAAGGCACAAACTAAAACTGTTCCAATAAGAAGGAAAAATGGGAGATGTCTAAAAAAAACCAGAATGGTTGACTAAAGACTTTCAACTGAGCTAAGAGTTAAAAAAAACATGTACAAGAAATGGAAAAATGGGGAAAACACCAAAGAGGAATACAAGCAAATAACCAGTATATGTAGGGGGAAGGTAAGAAAAGCAAAAGTGCAGAATGAACTCAGGCTTACCAGACAGATTAAAAACAATAAAAAAAGGCTTTTTAGTTATGCACGCAGCAAAAGGAAAATCAAGGAAATGATAGGGTCGCTGCATGGAGAAGATGGCCAGCTACTAACAGAGGACAGGAAAAAGGGTGAACTTCTCAACAACTTCTTTGCCTCAGTTTTCTTCAAAAAGGCAAATAGTGTTCAACCTGAGGGGCAGAGAGCAGGTGATGTAGTGGGGAAAATGCAGCACAGAATAGGTAGAGACGTAGTACAGGAAAACCTGCCTACTCTAAATGAATTCAAGTCTCCAGGGCCAAACGAATTACATCCAAATATATTAAAAGAACTGGCAGAAGTAATTTCAGAACCATTGGCAATAATATTTGAGAATTCTTAGAGAACAGGAAAAGTCCCCACAGACTGGAGGAGGGCAAATTTTGTCCCTATCTTCAAAAAGGAAAAAAAGAGAAGACCCAAATAATTATTGAACAGTCAGCCTGACATCAATTCCTGGAGAAATTCTAGAGCAAATCATTAAACAGACAGTTTGTTATTACTTAGAAAGCAATGCTGTCATCACTAAAAGTCAACACGGGTTCCTGAAAAACAAGTCATGTCAGACTACTGTAATATGATCGTTTTTTTGATAGAGTTACAGGCTTGATAGATGAAGGGAACGCTGTGGATGTAGCATATCCTGATTTCAGTAAGGCCTTTGACAAAGTTCCCCATGATATTCTTTCAAGGAAGCTAGTAAAATGTGGGCTAGACAGTGCTACTGTTCGGTGGATTTGTAATTAGTTGACTGACTGAACCCAAAGGGTGCTCACCAATGGCTTCTCTTCATCCTGGAGAGAGGTAACTAGTGGAGTGCCTCAGGGTTCTGTTCTGGACCCTGTGCTATTCAGCATCTTTATCAATGACTTGGATGAAAGAATAGAGAGTACACTGATTAAATTAGTAGATGATACCAAATTGGGTGGGGTTGCTAATTCCCCAGAGGACAGGATTAAAATTCAACATGACCTTGACAGATTAGAGTCCTGGGCCAAAACTAACAAAATGAATTTCAACAGGAAGAAATGTAAGGTCCTCCACCTAGGCAGAAAAAAATGAACTGCACAGATGTAGGATGGAAGGCACCTGGCTAGACAACAGTACCTGTGAAAGGGATCTAGGAGTCTTAGTAGACCACAAACTGAACATGAGTCAGCAGTGTGATGCAGCTGCCAAGAAAGCCAATGCAATTCTTGGTTGCATTAACAGGAGTATAGTGTCTAGATCAGTGGTTCTTAACCTTGGGTTACTCAGGTGTTTTTGGACTGCAACTCCCAGAAGCCTTCACCACCAGCTGTGCTGACTGCGATTTCTGGGAGTTGCAGTTCAAAAACACATGAGTAACCCGAGGTTAAAAACCACTGGTCTAGATCAAGGAAAGTGATAGTACCACTCTGTTCTGCTTTGGTCAGACCTCACCTGGAGTATTGTGTCCAGTTCTGGGCACCTCAATTCAAGAAGGATGTTGACAACGTGGAACGTGTCCAGAGGACGGCGACCAAAATGGTCAAACGTCTGGAAGGCATGTCCTTATGAGGAGCGGCTTAGGGAACTGGGAATGTTTAGCCTTACAAAAAGACGGTTAAGAGGGGGCATGATAGACATGTTTAAATATTTGAAGGGATTTCCACGGCTCCAAACACTAGGACAAGGAGCAATGGTTTCAAACTACAGTAGTGCCTCAACTTACAACCGTCCCTACTTACAATCAATTCGACTTACAAACAGCTCCGATCGCAAAATTTTGCTTCTACTTGTGACCGGAGCTTCGACTTACGAACAGAAAAAGGCAGGGGAAAAAGGCGGGAAATTCAAATTGCTAACTGTAGGTGGCGAAAGAGGCTGCTTCTTTGTAGCTCTTTCACCCCGACGGTTAGAGTGAGTGTGATCGAGGAGGGACTGCCTGGCTTCTGCTTCTCAGTGAGCATGTGTGTGTTTGCAGGGAGGTTTGGGGTTGCCTGTTAGGTAAGGTAAGGTGCTGTTTTCTGCTTTTTAAAGAATGTTCTGGGTGTTTTTGCAGCATGGTTTTAGGCTGGTGGGATTATGTTTCTGTGCTGTGATGGTTCTTGGGGGGTTGTTTGTTGGTTGGTTTTTTCCCCTCCCATTTCCAATGGGTCTTGGGAGGTTGGTTGCTTTTGGGGTTTTTTTCCCCCTATTTCTGCTTCCCTTGATTTTTTTCTTTGTTTTCTTTGCATTTCTGACCTTGTCTCTGTTCTCTGTGAATTTCCAATCTGCTCCGAATGTGGCATTTGCAATGGGTCTTGCGTGCTTGATTTCTTTTCTCCCCCCCCTTCTGCCAAAGGGGATTAATCACATTTCCAGTTAGTCTTGCAGTGATTTTTTGTGTGTGTGATTTTTTCTTTGGCTGGATTAATGGAGTTTCAATGCATTCCTATGTGAAATGGTGCTTCGGCTTACAACCAGTTCGACTTCTGGAACAGATTATGGTCATAAGTCGAGGCACCACTGTACGGGAAAAGAGATTCCTCCTGAATCTCAGGAAGAACTTCCTGACAGTCAGAGCTGGTCGGCAGTGGAATGTGCTGCCTCAGAGTGTGGTGGAGTCTCCTTCTTTGGAGGTTTTTAAGCAGAGACTGGGTGGCCATATGTCAGGAGTGCTTTGATGGGGTTCCTGCATGGCAGGTTGTTGGACTCGATGGCCGCTGTAGTCTCTTCCAACTCTGTGATTCTATGATTCTATAGACATGCCTTAAAATTTATAGGTAGTCAATTGTTGAAGGCACATTTGTGAATTCACATTTGACTGGTTTATATAATTTATGTTGATATTGCTCTTCTGTACAGTGATCAGCTCCTCTGCTTCTCTGGCAGTGATCAGGTGGGAGCTAGAAACCAGGATAAAAGTTCAAAGCTGAGTTATGAACAGCAGTCTCACATAAGGGAGTCATAGGCCAAGAGATCTGGGACAGATAATTAGAATTGCTGAAGGGAGCTGAAGAGCAAGTGGGAACCAAAGAAAAAGCCAAAAGGCAGCATCCAGGAGCAAGTCAGACATCAGGACTGGAGGCAGAAATAAGCCAGGCCTTGTGGCCAAATAACAAAATATAAACATCAGTGTCCAAGAAGAACTTGTTTCTCAAGGAAGGTTCAAATAGAAATTTTACTCCTTTCCTATCCAGTGGCAAGTCTTGATGTACTGTATAAACTACAGTGATGCCTTGACTTATGAACTTAATCCGTCCCAGAAGATGTTCGTAAGTCAAAATGTTCATAAGTCAAATCAGCATTTCCCATAGGAATGCTTTGAAACCCGATTAATCCGTTCCAGCTGTTTTTTGTTCTTATGTTGAGGCACAGTTTGTAAGTCGAAGCATTAGTTCCCATAGGAACGAATGCAAAACCAGTTAATCCGTCCTCTACCACTAGGGGGAGAATTTTTCTTCTTTAACCTAAGATTAACTTAGGTTAAAAAAAGGCCAGGGAGGGAGGGAACAATGGGGAAAAGAGGAAAGAAAGAAAAAGGTCATCATTGGGGCACACAGACCCCTCAGACAAAGGTTTGTGCTTTTAAGCACAAAAAGAGAAAAGACACAGAGAGAGAAGTTAAGGGGGGGGGGAGAGAGAGTTTGGAGTCTAAAACACATTTTAAACCCACACATTTTACAACAACACATTTTAAATCAAGCAGCCAAAAGACTGAAATGTATTTTAGAGGCCAACAGCCAAACAGACCTTTGCAAACAGTTTTCTGATTTTAAAACCAAAAGACTAAAATGCATTTTAGAGGCCAACAGCCAGACAGACCTTTGCAAACAGTTTTCTGATTTTAAAACCAACAGCCAGCACAGGAACATAACCCCCCCCACCTAGCCCAACCCCAAGCTGCAAAGCCCCTTTACAGTAAATAGTGTACTCACCCAGAACAAGCTGTCTCTCTGTTTTAAAAAATCAAAAATCCCCAAAAAATAAAAATACAAAAGCCCCCCCCAATACAGTCCATACGGTACAATACCCAAAATACAGTCCATACAGTACAGTAGGCAGTCTGAAGTCTCTCTCCGTATCCACAGTCTCTAGCCGCTGGGGCAAGCGAGGTAGCAGACAAGTAGCCTCTTTGCTGGCCAACGGTTAACTGAAAGTTCAAATTTCCTGCCTTCCCTACGGCTTTTTTGTTTGTAAGTGAAAGCTCTGTTCGCAAGTCAAAGCAAATATTTGTGAACAGAGCTGTTCATAACTCAAAATGTTCATAGGTTGGGACGTTTGTAAGTCAAGGCACCACTGTATTGTTATTCTTTATTCTCTGCTGTTTGTAATATGGTCAACCCAGGAATCTTCATGGATCCACAATTTCTGGACGGTTACCAAATATTCTTTCTAAAGTTTGGAAGTTTGGCTGCTTATTCAGTACTGTTATGCTTAAATTTATATTTGACTGTTTTGGGGGGGTGTTTAAAAAATCTATATACATATATACTCTCACTAATTTCTAGAATCTTTAAATGGATCTTGGAAAGAAGGAGGATTCGTGCCTTCCAGCACCAGCAGCAGCGGGTATTGGAGCTGGAGTGCTCCAAGCGACCAATCAAATCCATCCACCCCATCACCGCCTCTTTCTGCTGACAGCTTCAAACCATTTCGATTGCTCTCTCAAACAGACGATGGCATTGATGAAGCTGAAACTAGCAGCCTCCTTTTTGATGAGCCCATTCCTAGAAAAAGGAAGGTGAGTAGCATGCTGTGCTAGTATGATATGATAGGACATTTAATCTTCCGAAATTACACGTGAGATGGTGTCACAAAGACAGATATAGCTTACTCGCCCATCCATTGGAATTCCAGATATTTTTTGATTATAATTAATTTTGCCAACAGCCATTCAGCAATATCAGGAAAGGCACATGTTTCCTACTGCCAAGTAGCCCTTCTTCACAAGTTGTAATAATGTGAGATTCCACAATGAAGTTGAATTTAAGTCTCCTTTTTCAAAACTTAGTAAAATAATATAGACATTTATATCCTATGCTAGTTATGGCTTTTTTCTACATCTTAAAAATTAATGTCATGGTCAGCTGGTTGCCATGCACTTTCATCCAGGAATAAACCACATTAAATAGTATGCAATTTACTTCTGTGTTAACAGTGTTGTGGTATTAGTCAATTGAATGAATTTTAGTTGGTTTAAAGTCATTGTGCTGTTGATTAAACTTGCCTATGCACAGGACAGTAGCTTTGAGAAAAATGGATAATGTGCATGTTTGTATGCTTCATATAATCTTCCAGCCTGTGTGAGAGAAATACATGGAAAGCCTCTTTTAAGACAGTCCTTGCCATCTGTACTTGTGATAACTATTTGTATTACAGGCAATGTTTTCCTAAAAGAAATTTACTGTCTGCTTAGGAAGGAACAATGTTTTAGTTTGTGAAAATGACACTAACTCATCCATCAGTAAAATATTCTATTTAATAGTATGTACTGCTTATTCTTACTGCTTAAATGGCTCAGAATGTATTACGATTCTTGACAGTTTTGGTGAGCAATAAAACTTGTGAATTGAAGAACAGAATGGCCTTTAGAAGTACATATATAAATTGGTCAACCCAACTATTAATTATCCTATGTTTTTGCCAAAGTCATCAGGATGTACTATGATAAATTTTTTAAGAGATACTTTTTCTACTTGGCTGGACATGGTCTCATGCTTAAAGAAATAATTATAGTACTTTTAAAAAATCTCAAACCATACGGACTGCAGTCAGTGCAATATACATACCCTCATCACAAGCATTACATCAGAACATTACAAAAACCCACCATGAAATGTTCTATATTCATTGCTTCTTTTTGCTGTCCAGCATTACGTTTGTACAAATATAGCAAAAGACTTTGGTTAGCTGCTGTGTTAGCTGATGAATGTTACATAGTGTTGAATTTGGACTGTGTTTAGCATCTCTGTCTTTTTCGGTCTTCACTTAAGAGGAAACCAGGAAGACACCTGGGCAAGTGAACTATGAATTATGTATATTTTTAAAGAGTTTTGCACCAAAACGACTGCACACTCCTTACAGAGCACTAGGAGATCAACCAAGCATTGTTATGTTATGTACCATCAAGTTGCATATGACTTATGGCAACCCTAATGAGGTTTTCAAGTTATGTGAATTATTTAAGGAGTTTTTCTACTGTTGTCATCCCCAATAAGTTTCCATGGTAAAGTGAAGATTTGAACCATTGTGTTTAGTGGGGCTTACTCTCTGTTTAGACCAAAATTGTTTAGACTTACAATTGTAAGTTGGATTAATTCTAGCAGAGCAGGACATGTCCTTATATATGATCCACAGAAGTCAAACAAATGTGTGAACAAATTAATTAACATTTTCTTTTTTAATTTCATAGAACTCCATGAAGGTAATGTTTAAATGCCTTTGGAAAAACTGTGGGAAAGTGCTGAGCACAGCTGTTGGGATTCAAAAACACATCCGGACCATTCATCTCGGGTAAGGAGAATGATTCCATGTAACTATGAAAACATTTATGTCCAGTTACTATCATTTTCTTGGAAGCAAACTTAACAGATTTAACTAATTTCAGCCTAAGTACATTATGTGGATATTGGTGCCATTCTATATTTTTCTGTCTTTTTATTTCTGGCTTTAAGTTAATGTAGATATTGGTACAGTTCCCACTTTTATTAGGATATATATTTAAAACATATGCAGGAGTTTATTTTCTGTGCCAAGTGACTTTTGCACTTCACCCAAGCACAGATCTCATCAGGGCCTGCTGGGGGGCATAATTAAGAGTTACAGTCCAAGGTTTTATAATTGGTAACTTCTCCAAGTTGAGTAAGACTGGCAAACAAGGCTAGTTCAGAAACCACAATAAACTATGGTTGATTGTGACAGTAAGAAATTTCAGGAAGCTTTTTGCTCATGCTCTGTCTCCTTCATATCTTCTCCTATGTGGCCCTGACAAAGCTATCTTGGTTTGTTTTGTTCAATCCTGACACATTCTCATAACTTTAGTAATAATAATTGCTTGTCATCAAGGCTTTTTCGACTTAATGGCAATTCTTTCCAGGGTTTTCTAGGTACTGGGTACTCAGAAGTGATTTACCATTCCCTTCTACTGGTCTGCTTTGGAGGGGTGCAGCTTGTCCAAGGCTACACACGTTGGCTCTTCTCTCAGGAGCCACAGTGGGGAATCAAAATTCTGGTGTCATAACCAGATACTTGAACAATCTCATCTTAATCTTAACTATGGTTGTTTGAAATAAATAGTTTCAACAAACTGCTGTTCAGATAGAACATTAAACTGCAGTTAATAAAAGTTAATGACTGAAATCCTGTTGCCTAGCATAGTAAGTTGCACTAGAGTATGCCCATTAAATTAGAGGGCATTTGGTGAGTCAATTCTATCATAGTAGGCCTGTTGGTTAAAATGGGCCTACTCTAGTTACAACTTATTCTGCTAAGCAACAGAGTTTCAGTTCTTATCTGAAATTATTAACAGATTAGCAAACAGATGGAAATTAAGTGATTGAACCAGAGTACAATGGCTTGAATCCCATCCATGCAATCAATAGAATCAATTGGCAAACATTTTGAACTAGTTTGGGTGCTTCTGTGATGGCATGCTGTAATCTTCCACGCATGTCATAAACCAACATCTTGTACAGAGGAAAGTTTCCAGCTAGAATAAGACCAGTTTGAAGGCTTTGAACTAATTTGCTAGCTTTTCATCTGGATATAGGGTCTCTGACCTGTAGCCTATAATCTACAGTCACCCAGGGAAAGCTGTAGTACTTGGTTTTGCTGAAAGAATAAATTGATCTACAGTCAGTGACAGAATTAAGGAGAACATCTGGGCATGGTCCTGAAAAAAACAAATTCAGAGCCTCTATAGTCTGTGCTTAACAGACACTATGGTTGGGAAAAGAAGCTTTATCTCAATATTTGTCCAACGTGCAGAAGTCCAACTCTGCAGTTCTAAGATTATTATTACGATTATTTTGATTAAGTCTAAATTGTGCATACAGATTTTATGTGTACACAGTATTATTTCTGCCACTTAAGCCCCCTTCAGGTTACAGATGTAATAATTAAAATCTGGTTTCCTGTTATTCCATGCTTTTCATAGATACATTCATACACACACACACATATATAGTACATGTACATACATAGAGGCACTACGAGATTTAAAAGAATGTTCATGTTGATTGTACCATTCAGTACATGTAGAGAGAAGTAATTTTTTGCATGTATCCAAATAATAAGAGTTCTAATTTACTTTAATAAATTTAGGACATTGCAAATAATTTCTTGGTCTTCACTTGATCTAGGCGTGTAGGAGAATCTGACTACAGTGATGGAGAGGAAGATTTTTACTACACAGAGATCCGTCTCAACACTGATTCAGTAGCGGATGGATTAAATAGTTTATCTCCCGTTTCTCCATCCCTAGCATCTCCTCCTTCTTTTCCATGTCAAGATGCAAGCAAAAATGAGCTGTCATGTGCCAAAACAGATGCTAAAGGGATGACACCTCTAAGCCGCTCAGCTCCTACCAGCCTCTACCTCGTTCACTCTGACCATGCTTACCAGGTAACAAATCTTTTCTACATCAGAGTGATTGGGCTCATTCAGATGTAACAGAGAAGCACGGTATTCCTCCCACGTGAACCAGCAGTAGTGAGATTCAGGATTACATTTGGGTCCTCTCCTTCTCTTTTGTGTTCTCAGTGAGGAAAAGCTTGTTAATATTGGCTGATCAAGCACTGTTCTTGATAACACAAGCATCTTGGCACTAGGTAATCTAAGGTAATGAACACATCCAATGCAATAAGAATCCATTATCTTGCTTTATACGTTAGGATTAGGATTATGAATTTCACCATGACAATGGTATTGTGAATGGTCAGTGTAAATAATGTAACTGTCCCTGTTAGTACTTTGTGTATTCAGTTTCCTCTCAACTAGCTGATTACAGTTCTAGCCCCAGCCCCATGTACAGTATATATACCGTATTTTTCCATGTATAAAACAACACTTTTTCCTAAAATAATTAGGGGAGAAATTGAGGATTGTTTTATACACGGAAGGAGGCAAAGGCAAAGGAGCACCCCCTGCATGCTTGGGCATCTCTTGCTCCCGCTGCCCATTGCCTCCTCCAGTGCGACTGCCGGGGCTCACCTCCAGCTCACGTTGCTGCCTTGTCCCCTCTGGTGGCAGAGGCGGCAGCAGCAAGAGGCAGAGGCAAAGGAGCACTCGCACACGCTCAGGCACATCTTGCTGCTGCCCATTGACTGCTGCTGCCACCACTGAATTGCCTCCTCCAGAGGTCACATCACCACCTTGTCCCCTCCAGTGGTCGAGGCAGCAGCAGCAGCAGCAGGAGGAGGAGGTGGAGATGGAGGCAAAGGAGCAGGCACATGCACTCAGGTGCCTCTTGCTGCTGCCGCTGCCACCCATTGCCTCCTCAATTGGGTTGACATCTGGACTTTGACTGGGCCATTGCAGCTATTCTGTTGTAGATGTGCTGGTGTACTTGGGATCATTGTCCTGTTGCATGACCCAATTTCGGCCAAGCTTTAACTATCAGACACATAGCCTGGCATTTGACTCTAGAATACTTTGGTATACAGAGGAGTTCATAGTCAACGTCAATACTGTAAGGCACCCAGGTTCTTGGCTGCAAAACAAGCCCAAATGATCAACCCTCCACCACCGTGCTTGACAGTTGGTGTGAAGTGTTTGTTCTTCTATGCTGTGTTTGGTTTTTCACCAAACATAGTACTGTGCATTATGGCCAGACATCTTCACTTTGGTCCCCTCTGTCCAAAGGACATTGTTCCAGAAATCTTGTGGTTTGTCCAGATGCAACTTTGCAAACCTAAGCCATGCTACCATGGTCTTTTTAGAGAGAATAGGCTTTCTCCTGGCAACCCTTCCAAACCAACTCTACTTGTTCAGTCGTTTTCTAATTGTACTGCCATGGACTTTAACATTTAACACGCTAACTGAGGCCTGTAGAGTCAGATATTGGATTTTTGCAATTTATCTCCTGGGAAGACTGGCAACTGTCCTGAATGTTTTCCTCTTGTGCATAATCTTCCATACCGTTGAATGATGGAATTTAAACTGTTTGGAAATGGCTTTACCCTTTCCAGATTGTTGGGGAGCAACAATTACTTCTCTACAATAATTGCTGATGTGTTTCCTCCTTGGCATTGCGTTAAAACACATCTGAATGCTCCAAACCAGCAAACCCCTAAAACTTCAGCTTTTATAGAGTTGCTCACACTTGCTGATGATCAATTACTTGAGGGCATTTGGTTAGCAATACTTGGGTGCTACTTAACCTTTTAATTCCTATGGAAGCAGTAATGGGGATACGTAGTTTTTCACACATGGCTTCTCAATTTTGGCTTTATTTATGTAAAACAAATTGTGATATGATGTAATATGACATGTGTTGTTGTTCATCTGAGGTTTCGTTTTGTAATTTTCAGACCTGCTAAGGACCAGATAACTTTTATTATGTCCTGATACATAAAATCAAGGAGGGTGTACTTTCTATTTCACATAACATTCAATAAATCTGGTGAAATCAGCTAAACTCCATGAAAGTCTAGGCTGTAATAATATTGTCACTTCTTTAAGATGCTGTAGGATTCTTGGTTGTTTTCGCTGTAGCAGATTAATCCTTTGGGAATTGCTTTCCGTATTTTTAGGCCCTCGCCATATCCCTCAGAGAACTACATGAAAAGTAGAATGGCAGTTTATTATGATCTTTTTCCAATGCCACCACTGACTTGTAATCATTTGTGTGAGACACTGGTCCAAATCTTCTGGTGAAATACCATGTGCATAAGTGCAGTCAATTATCACATTTCTGCCAGCCATCTTTCACAGTGCCCAAACACACAACTGAGCAGACAGCCAGTTGCATGACCCAACCATGTCCAAGCAGACATAGGACAGCAGGCAAAATTGAACTTGTATGGATTCTGGCAACTATAAAGATAATTCTGATGAAATATTCTTCCCAAACTGACTGTGTTTATTTAAAATAGGCCACAGCTCCTGTGAACATCCCAGGTTCCACGAAGTTCACACCCAATGGAAATGGCTTTAGCATCTCTTGGCAGTCACCCCCTGTTACCTTCACTGGTGTTCAAGTAAGTAGAAAATCAAGAGCTGGTTGGATAGTGTAGTAACTTAGGTATCTGGCTGTGGATCCAGAGGTTGGAAATTCAATTTCCTACTGTGCTTCCTGGGAGAAGGGCAAGCCTGGGTAGCCATGGGCAAGCTGCATAGTCCCAGGCCATCCTCAGTAGAAGATAATGGCAAACCACTTCTAAATATTCTCTACCTAGAAAACCCTAGAAAGAATCAACTTAATTGCACACAGTCAATGGTGTGTGCCTGACAGGGCTTAATATTGTTCTTTGAACATGCCCTTGCAGACATATTCTGAGCTAAATTCAGCAGTATCTGAATGGCGTTTCACTTGCTTTATTTTATTTTATTTATAAACAAATTACTATATCCCTCCCCTTTCAGCCCTGTCTCAATCTTTGCCATTGGAACAAACCTGTGGGCAGTGTGAGAGCTGTGGTAGGGAAAGGAAATTTCATCTGCTAATGCTATTTGTTCCATTGGTTGAACTTGGATACAACCCTATGTCATCTCCTCTTCCCCCCCCATCCTCTCCCATTCATTTCTGTGTGGATTCATCATTGGCATAAAAAACAAGCTACTGTACTGGAAATTGGGCACACTCTGGGCCACTTAATGTATGGTTTGTTTAATGTATTGCATCTTATACTGATGCTTGGTATAACATCCAGTATTTGTATGTTGCTCCATGACCACAGAAATTTGTATAGAACTTACTCCCATTTATTCCAATATCATATCAGTTAATGTTGGACATCCTCCAGTCTGTTATTCTTTAAGATCAATATGCCGCTTGCTGGCAAGTTTCCCCTTCTCCTCACCTTCTCGTGAGCATGGTTTTTGTTGACTTGTTGTCCCCATATTAATTCCCATATTACTTTCTATCATCCTTCTGTCTAACGTATCATACTTCCTTTGTTTGCCATGTTTCTCAGCAGTTAATACTTCATATTTTATCTAATACCAATGAATACCATAAGTAAATAAACAGTATTCTAATTTATATTAAAATAATTGTTCCAGCATTTAAATGATTGCCATCAGAGCATAAGTCTCCTTTGATATCAAAGCATTCCACCTAAGGCTACATGTTCAAATTTTTCCATTTGTCATAAATGCACACTAGTTATACAAAACCTCTGCTTTCTGACAGTGTGAATTAGACACCGATAAGGAACTGCCCGCTTCTTCTCTCTTCACCAAGTGAATCACAAAAGCCTCTTACTGTCAACCTTTGGCATGTCTCGGAGGTTTTCTGTAGAGTCTGAGGTCTCCTGCTGAGCTGATAAAAAATGAAAGTAGCTGAATCAATTACATTGCATTCTACCAATGAATATTTATTAAATTCCATCAAGGAACAGCCAGTGGTGAAAGGCATCCTGCTGGTAGCAATTTGAACAAGAGACTCTTAGCAGAACATGCTGTGCATAAAATACTCCCAAAATTTGATTTCATGACAATATGGTTGATCTAGAGTAATTATAAAGGTGGTTTCTTCTCCATGGCACTGCAGAAAATTGGCACAAGTAGTGGAAGAAATTCAAGGTTCTCATTAGTCACTCTGTAAAACCAGACACTGATGGCAACTGGTTTAAGCATGTAGGTACTGTATTCAGATTGCTTCAGGCAATACCAAAGATCATATGCTCATTATGTACAAGCACTCCAGACAATGCTTTATTAGGTAGATGGGCAGATAGATTGATAGATATACATACACATACAATGTACAGTATATTTATTCTACTACTATAGCACAAAAAACTGCAACTAGAGAAGGCCCATTTGAATCAATGCAACTTGCAAAAGAATTGACTTATCAAATCACCACTGATTCAGTGGGCTTACTCTAGTGCTACATATTATGGTAAGCAACAGGATTTCCATTCCATAATTAATTTTATTTTATTATTTTAAAATTTTATAATAAGAGACAATTTTGTATCTAAGTGCATTTTCTAATTTCTGTAACATATCTAATTCTGTTGGATGTACATAGTGCTGTATGTTTAAAAACAACCAAACAGTTATGGGCCGTGATGTCAATTCTGCTTTATGGCAATCCTTTCCAGTCTTTTCTTGATACAGTAGAGAGTTCTCAGAAGCATTCTGCCGTTCCCAGGGCATTGAACTCCAAACCAGATACCTAAGATGCTGAGCTATCCAGCAAATTCCATGTTTATGGTGTGTTAAGTATCTTGCCCTTTTCACCCTGTTAACTGGAATGTCCTAGGAAAGCAAACCAAATACCAGAGATACAGGCATACTGCCAAAGGATTAAAGTGTGTGTTGCGTCTGTTGCATAGAGGTAGCAGGACTATGTCAAAGAAGGAAGCACAGGTTTTAAGTCATAGGATGTATTATGAATCTTGGGAAGGAATATTTGTTTTACAGCTGCAGGTGGAAATAAGTTACAAAATGTTCTCTCTTTAGGTTCTTCTAGGAAGATCCATCTCCTTTAGATGTTTGAGGTATAGTTTAGTATAATTTGAGGTATAGTATGACCACTTTGAGGTTTTATTGTATCCAGAAGTGTATAGTTACAGCATCTGACTTGAATTTTCAATGTACGTGAGATACTCCAGGAGTGATTTTACCATTGCCACCCTTCGTTAAGTTTCATAGTTGAGTAAGGATTTGAACCAAGTTCTATTCATTCCTAGTCCACCACTTTATGCATAACTTCACTGGTTTATTCAGCTAGTATACAAATATTACCAATAATATAAATACTCTTGTGCCTGAATAAATTGTGATGATGTCTAAGAGACCTGTCCCTCAACAAAAAGTCTTTTTGTGGTTTGATGCCTTTTTTGTGGTGGGATGGCCATATGTTGGCCACCGCTTCTTTGCGAAAAATGAGGACAGACATCACCAAGAAGGGGGGTATTCTTCCCAAAAAAGGAGGAAATTTTTGCATTAACTTGCATATGCTAAATTAAACTAATATACAGTTGTGTTCAAAATTATTCAACCCCCAATGCTGTAAAGGGGTTTAGGGACTATAGTGTACATTTGGAATTGTATTCAGAATCAAATCCTACAAGGACGTTTTAAAGAAACAAATGCAACTAAAATAACATCAATTGTTTATGTAATACAGTAGTAAATATTTCTTTTGTGGTTTCTTCATTGCCACAATTATTCAACCCCTTAAAGACTACCACTCTGAAGAAGAGAGGTTCATTCAGGTGTTTTCGATCAGGTATTGAAAACACCTGTGGATGTCACCGAGCACCAATCAAGCATAATAAGCACCAATTAGGCAGCTTTAAAATGACTGTGATACTCAGCTCCTTCTAGACATTTACTGGTGTGGTTACAAACATGGTGAAGTCAAGAGAATGGTCCAGGAAGACAAGAGAAGAGGTGATTTGTCTTCACAGGAAGGGCAATGGCTATAAGAAGATTGCAAAGAAGTTAAACATACCAAGAGACACCATAGGAAGCATCATTCGCAAATTCAAGGCAAAGGGCACTGTTGAAATGCTACCTGGTCGTGGAAGAAAGAAGATGCTGACTTCGACTGCTGTGCGCTACCTAAAGCGTAGAGTGGTGAAAAGTCCCCGTGTGACTGCTGAGGAACTGAAAAAAGATTTGTCAGATGTGGGTATAGAAGTTTCAGCTCAGACAATAAGGCGCACACTGCGTAATGAAGGTCTCCATGCCAGAACCCCCAGGCGCACCCCCTTGCTGTCTCCCAAGAATAAGAAGAGTCGACTGCAGTATGCCAAAAGTCATGTGGGCAAACCACAAAAGTTGTGGGATAGTGTTCTGTGAACTGATGAAACAAAATTAGAACTGTTTGGGCCCATGGATCAACGCTATGTTTGGAGGAGGAAGAACAAGGCATATGACGAAAAGAACACCTTGCCTACTGTGAAGCATGGCGGAGGGTCAATAATGCTTTGGGGCTGTTTTGCTTCTGCAGGTACAGGGAAGCTTCAGCGTGTACAAGGTACCATGAATTCTCTTCAGTACCAGGAGATATTGGATGAAAATGTGATGCAGTCCGTCACACACCTGAGGCTTGGGAGACGTTGGACCTTTCAACAGGACAATGATCCCAAGCATACCTCCAAGTCCACTAGAGCATGGTTGCAGAGGAAAGGCTGGAACATTTTGGAGTGGCCATCGCAGTCACCAGACTTAAATCCGATTGAGAACCTCTGGTGGGACTTAAAGAAAGCAGTTGCAGTGCGCAAGAATTTGACTGAACTGGAGGCTTTTGCCCATGAAGAATGGGCGAAGATACCTGTAGATCGCTGCAAGACACACTTGTGTCAAGCTATGCTTCACGTTTAAAAGCTGTTATAACTGTAAAAGGATGTTGTACTAAGTACTAAGATTGAATGTCACTTGGGGGTTGAATAAAAACTAATAATGATGTGAGCACAGAAAAGACATTTGTGGTTATTTCATTATAAACTTAAGGTTATATTTCTCTGACCTACAAGTGCCTCTTTCATGTAAATGTAAGCAAGATGACTGAATGATCAAAATCAATGTCAAAATGGCCAAAACATTCAATTTCAGTGGGGGCTGAATAATTTTGAACACAACTGTACCCAAATATCATCACAGTTGGATAGAACTGTGGTTTAAGTGGGAATATACTTCTACTCACTCTTTTGTATAGGTTGTGAATAGGGAAACTATATTGGGATATAGCAGTGAGATAAAGAGGGGAGATATATTAAATGATTAAACAAGGCGAAGAGAGTTTAATAACTCTCTGAAATGCCTTGTGCTTGTAGCTTATACACCTTACTCCTATATGTTGTGTATATACAGTGGTGCCTCGCTTAACTATTGTCCCACATTATGACGAATCCGCTTTATGACAATCTTTTTGCGATCGCAATTGCGATCGCAAAACGATGGTCTAAATGGGGGAATTTAGCTTAGCGATGATCGGTTCCCTGCTTTGGGAACCGATTTTCGCTTTACAACGATCAAAAACAGCTGGTCGTCAGGTTTTCAAAATGGCTGCCGGGTGCTTAAAATGGCTTCCCGCTGTGTTTAGGGACGGATTCCTCACTATACAGGCAGCGAAAATAGCCGCCATATGGAGGATCTTTGCTGGATGGTGAGTTTTTACCCCATTGGAATGCATTGAATGGGTTTCAGTGTGTTTCAATTGGGTTTTAAATTTCGCTTTACGATGTTTTTGCTTAACGGCGATTTTCCTGGAACAGATTATCGTCGTTAAGTGAGGCACAACTGAAAGTGTATTTTCTAATTTCTGTAACATATCTAAATGCACTGTTGGATGTACACAGTACTGTGTTTAAAAACAACCAAACAGTTATATTATATACACTCTATATATAGAGAGAGTGTATATATAGAAAGAAAGAAAATCAGAGATTGCTGTACAGCTAACTGCCCATTTTGGTTAGTGCTACATTCACATTTCTTGCATTTAGAAAATGGACAAATTTTGGCTATTGTTAAATTCTGACCAAATATACACTGAAACCAAATTCTACTGTCAGAGATCCAATGGGACTGAGCTGATGAGCCAGCTGTTGAGAAACAACATATTAGGTAAGTGATGACGAGTTTTCTTTTCCAGAACTCTGCTGGTCTAGTACAGTGGCTTCCAACCTTAGGTCCCCAGATATTCTTGGACTAAAACTCCCAGAAGGCTTCACTACTTAGCTGTGGTGGCCAGGATTTCTGGGAATTGTAGTTCAAGAACATGGAGATCTAAGTTTGGGAACTACTATTCTAATGGGAAGGATATCGCTGGTAGTAGCAGACTGCTGCTAATTAAAGAGTTCCCTTTTATTATTATTATTTCAGGATGTGCAAGACTTAGTTCTAATGAGATAAGGTTGTGTTGTGTGTGTTTAGTCGTTTAGTCGTGTCCGACTCTTCGTGACCCCATGGACCAGAGCACGCCAGGCCCTCCTGTCTTCTACTGCCTCCCGGAGTTGTGTCAGGTTCATGTTGGTTGCTTCGCAGACACTGTCCAGCCATCTCATCCTCGGTCGTCCCCTTCTCCTCTTGCCATCACACCTTCCTAACATCAAGGTTTTTTCCAAGGACTCTTTTCTTCTCATGAGATGGCCAAAGTACTGGAGCCTCAGCTTCAGGATCTGTCCTTCAAGTGAGCATTCAGGGTTGATTTCCTTTAGAACTGATAGGTTTGTTCTCCTTGCAGTCCAGGGGATTCTCAAGAGCCTCCTCCAGCACCACAATTCAAAGGCATCAATTCTTCGGCGGTCTGCTTTCTTTATGGTCCAGCTCTCACTTCCATACATCACTACAGGAAAAACCACAGCTTTGACTATTCGTACTTTTGTTGGCAAGGTGATGTCTCTGCTTTTCGAGATGCTGTCAAGATTTGTCATCGCTTTCCTCCCAAGAAGAAGGCACCTTTTAATTTCAGGGCTGCTGTCTCCATCTGCAGTGATCATGGAGCCCAGGAAGATAAAATTTGACACTGCCTCCATATCTTCCCCTTCTATTTCCCAGGAGGTGATGGGACCAGTGGCCATGATCTTAGTTTTTTTGATGTTGAGTTTCAGACCGTTTTTTGCACTCTCCTCTTTCACTCTCATTACAAGGTTCTTTAATTCCTCCTCACTTTCTGCCATCAGAGTGGTATCATCTGCATATCGGAGGTTGTTGATATTTCTTCCGGCAATCTTAATTCCGGCTTGGGTTTCTTCCAGTCCAGCCTTCCGCATGATGTATTCTGCATATAAGTTAAATAAGCTGGGGGACAATATACAGCCTTGCCGTACTCCTTTCCCAATTTTGAACCACTCAGTTGTTCCATGACCAGTTCTAACTGTTGCTTCCTGTCCCACATATAGGTTTCTCAGGAGACAGATAAAGTGGTCAGGCACTCCCATTTCTTTAAGAACTTGCCATAGTTTGCTGTGGTCCACACAGTCAAAGGCTTTCGCATAGTCAATGAAGCAGAAGTAAATATTTTTCTGGAACTCTCTGGCTTTCTCCATAATCCCGCGCAAGTTAGCAATTTGGTCTCGAGTTCCTCTGCCTCTTCGGAATCCAGCTTGTACTTCTGGGAGTTCTCAGTCCACATACTGCTGAAGCCTACCTTGTAGGATTTTGAGCATAACCTTGCTAGCGTGTGAAATGAGTGCAATTGTACGGTAGTTGGAGCATTCTTTGGCACTGCCTTTCTTTGGGATTGGGATGTAGACTATCTTTTCCAATCCTCTGGCCACTGTTGAGTTTTCCAAACTTGCTGGCATATTGAATGTAGCACCTTAACAGCATCATCTTTCAAGATTTTAAATAGTTCAACTGGAATGCCATCACCTCCACTGGCCTTGTTGTTAGCCAGGCTTTCTAAGGCCCACTTGACTTCGCTCTCCAGGATGTCTGGCTCAAGGTCAGCAACTACATTGTCTGGGTTGTCCGGGATATCCAAATCTTTCTGATATAATTCCTCTGTGTATTCTTGCCACCTCATCTTGACGTCTTCTGCTTCTGTTAGGTCCTTCCCATTTTTGTCTTTTATCATGTTCATCTTTGCGCAAAATGTTCCTCTAATATGTCCAATTTTCCTGAACAGATCTCTGGTCTTTCCTTTTCTGTTATCTTCCTCTATTTCTTTGCATTGTTCATTTAAGAAGGCCCTATTGTCTCTCCTTGCTATTCTTTGGAAGTCTGCATTCAAGTTTCTGTAACTTTCCCTATCTCCCTTGCATTTTGCTTCCCTTCTCCTCTCTGCTATTTCTAAGGCCTCGTTGGACAGCCACTTTGCTTTCTTGCATTTCCTTTTCTTTGGGATGGTTTTCGTTGCTGCCTCCTGGACAATGTTACGAGCCTCTATCCAAAGTTCTTCAGGCACTCTGTCCACCAAATCTAGTTCCTTAAATCTGTTCTTTACTTCCACTGTGTATTTATTTCCACTGTGTAAGGTTGTACACCCCCTATAATAACAAAAGGGAACTTTTTAATTAGCAGCAGTTCAACATTGCAGACAGTGTTATTCCTGCTTTGTCAATGGAGCTCCACAAGGGGATTCTGACCAGTGTGACTCTGTGGTGCCCCTTCCAACTTAAATTCTCTAATATGAATTCCCTTTTTCTCTCTGATGCTAGGTCTCACCAACTCACACACGTCCTGCAGGAAATGGAGAGCAAAAGCAACAGATTCAGACAGTTCTATCATCACCACCTAGAGCGTCAGTTGGCCTAAGGTAAGAGGCATTTCCCATTCAGCACCCATGCACTGAATGAACCAGGGAGTGGGGACTGTCAACCTGCTTCTTCTCCACTACCCATGTTTACACAAAGATCTTTTTAACATAGCTAGAAAGGAAAGTCTAAGAATATTTTATTTTGTCATTCATTTGTTTTTGTTTTTTTTAAACTTACGTCCTATCCTTTTAGTGTTTTCACATCACACATGCGGGGTGGAAAACAACATAGAGCATTCATAAAATACTATAAAAAATCACATAAAATAAAATTAGCGAACAAAAATATAAGACAAACGGATGGAGAGTATAAATGCATGCCACAAATGACCAAGTAAACAGAAATGTGTTTTTGTTGGTTTGTTTGTTTGTTGGTCATATGGTGGAATACTGTCAGAAGGAATGTTTGGACAAGAAATTTCTACCCCTCTGAATACAAAGTATCCTTCAATGCTTCTTAATGTTTGTCTCAGTCCAAAAAAATACAAAAGCCATCTTCAATCTGCTCTTTAGTCAGAAAAATAAACATTCACAAATTCACTGATTTGTTCCTTAGTTAAGAAACGCGGAGGAAAAGAAAACTATAGAAATATAGTTTTGCATTGCTGGCAGGAGTTTTAAAACCTGTTGCAGAGATATGGATAAAAAAGATTTAAGAGAATCCAGTTTTTAGCAGATGGGTCTAAAGGGGTGCCTTTTCTTTTTTAAATGATGGAAAAGAACAGGCATCAACTTTACTTTTTATTTAGGCTGCAGTTCTACACATTGACCTTGAATAGGCCCCACTGAATCAGTGCATCTTACTTAAAAGTAGAGATGGGTAGTGCTATTAGTGGAATATATGGCTTTCTTTTTGACATGAGAGAGAACCCTAAAAATAGAAGAATATGAATGTGTCATGTCAAGCTGGGTTTCTTTATTGAGATATGCCTTTGCAAATAATACAGAATCACAAGAAATAAAACTTGCCATATTAAAAATCTGGAACCCTACTTGATACGTGTGTTACTCTGTGGAAATTCCATTTATTTATTAGATCTCCCATTGTTTTTTAGATCCCCCATACTATATATGCAATCTATGACGAAACTAATATATTGACTAATATAATGATCCATAGGGCCCCTTCCAGCTCTGCAGTTCTAGGATTTTTTTTAGGTATACCTATCCAAATCCTATATCCCTTGCACTGCTTTGGCATCTTGACTCTTTTCCCTTGTCTCTTCTATTTACACTGTGTTTTTCTTTGATCTGAGATAGCAGGGTCACAGTTTTCAGATTTTCAATGTTCTCCTTTCAGTATTTTGGATGAGATAATCATAAATCTTAGTAACCTAGGCTTTCATTCCACTATTCATACAGAAAACCTAGAGGAGAGGGCAAGAAATGCCGTAAAGTATATGGGATGGAGAACAGAGATATGTGGTGCACAGCTTGTCGCTGGAAAAAGGCCTGCCAGAGGTTCATTGACTGAAGAACAGACATAATATGGAGGAACTTATTCGAGGATTTCCTTGCTGCAGCTGCACGACTCTTCCTACATCACTGAGTGCTCATGTCTATTGAATGATTGCACTTTAAAGCAACATAGTTGTATCTAGGAAGGATTTCTCAAAGGTCTATAGGCAGCAATATAGAGGAAGCTAACAACGAAAACCTTTAAAATTTTGAATCAGGAGCAGCTATATGCGTTTTTCTTTAAAGAAGAAAAATGATCTTTTTAATAATCTTGGACAATATACGTGCCAGCACCACAATTTTTGGTCCTGCGTCATTGTCTCCGTTGTGAACTTTGGAATCAGAACAAGCAAAAATCAAGTGACACTACTTTTCCTGAAATAGTTTTTTTAATGCATATGTTAAAAAGTGTGTTTCTAAATGATACTTTACAGATGCATAAGCTACAATTTTCTCAAGAGTATATCACCTAGAAGTGTTGAATAATTCTAACTGTGACTGGTCTCGATTCACAGTCCTGGCTGTGAACTTTAGGGATACTAGAATATTGCTTTGCTGGAAGGACAAGGAGCATCTGGAAGAGGATTTTTAAGAACAATCTCACACCAAGACATGAAGCTTAAACTTCACTTTTATTTCTATCCTAATGAGGATACATTGGGGAAGTCACCAGCATACCCAAATTAAAAGTAAAGCCACAAGCGGGAAAAGAGTCTTGACTTCAACTGAATTTAGATTGAAATAAGCATAAGAACTGGAGTTCTAGGATCTCTTTCCTGGAAGTCATCTGTACATCTCACAGTTCTGGAAGCCTTGTTGAAAACTAAGCAGGGACTGCCAGCTGGACTTCATTAGCATTTATTCAGGGATGAAATCCAACTTAGCAGCTTCCTTCCCTGCTTTTTTAAATGACATTTTTAGACAAGCAGTCGGTTTAAAATGCAAAGCACTACTTCTATGAGTGCGGTGTGGAAGGAGGAGGCAACAACAGGAGAATATCTCCCCATTTAAGCTTTCCAACAAATAAGCAAAGCAGCTGTATGTATGTAAAAAGTCCATTTGATGATGATGCTATTTCTAGGGTAGATAATAAAAGCCTTCTCACTGGGTTGCACTTTGATAGGTTTTCGTGCTTTAGTGTAATTTAGTACTCTTTTGGCCCCTGAGAAGGCACAGATTATTTCAGCATGATGGAAAAAAAATGAGCTAATGCTTGAAAATCGGTGGGAATTTTCAGCACAGGTGCACTGGAAAGATTGTCTGCACAGGCCTTACTAAAATAAATGAGATATGTGCAGGAGTACTAACATATTTTAATTTTGGTAGGTCTTGTGTTCAAAAACATCTTGATGGATTTTGTCGTATAATATTAAGCGAAGTGGGATAAAAGAGGTATCCCAAGTTGGGAAAACAAAAGCAAGAATGAGAGTCCATATGGATGTTCAGCCCAAATGTTGTATGGTGGCATGTCATAGGTAAAGGTGATTTGTTAGTTTGCCTTAGAGGAACCAGTAGTGGAATACACCACAAACCTCTTACTACACGATCTGTCTGTGATCAAGAAGGGTGGAAAGCACAAAATTTGGTGGGAACACAGAATTTGTCACTAAGGCTGATTCTCATGTGAACATCGGCCCCAAACTATTAAATTAGCTTTAATAAAAGAACACTTATTTTGTAGCGTCTCTGGATAGCTAGGATTGCCTTGCAAAATAAGACTGTTTAGTTTAAAACCTGTCTGTTTCATTGGTGGGTTTACTTTGATTTAGGCACTCCCGGGAGAAATTCATGCAGTTTTCTCGTAACTACTACAAAGAATGCAATTCTCGGGCATAAGGCATAAGTCTCCCTAGAGACTTGGCAGTAAAATAATAAAAGGCATGAGATCAATACGAATGAAATATTTCCTCCTTTACAACTTGGGCTCTATTTATGTTTAACTGAGCCATGGGAATTAAGAAAAATGTAAGATCCAGGAAAAAAGTGAAACTTTATTTTTATTTAACTGCGTTAAGTTGTGTTTGGCAAGCGTGTCTCCAAAATGTGATGTTTGCATGAGCAGGCAGCTAGTTTGCTAGTTCCAGACGTGTATACCTCCAGAAATAATTACATTGTGTTCTATCTTGAATGTTTTAGTTTGACATCTTACCTTTTTATCCCTTTGGAAGTTGACCATCCTCAGTCTGGAATTCACCCAATTGTATTCACCCATACCGCAACCTCTGTTCTGAGTTGCTGGGAAACAAATACAGACATTAATTTGGGCTAAGTGGAACAATGGTGTCAATCCAGATAAGGCAACTTTTGCATAATAAAAGTAATGTTTTTTGTTTTTTTGCACACAGATATGATGGCTGTCAAAAAAGTGGTGATAGGTCTTTCAAAACCAACTGCTAATTCCAGGTAGAATAAACCCACTGAATCAATGGGTCTACCCAGTTGGGATGAGCATTTAGATGTAGGCTGAAGACATCATGTTCCAAGAGAAATGAACATTCCTAGAAAGCAATCAGCACTTTACAAACAGAACCAGTAATTACATTGTCCACATTCAGAAAGCAATTTCTCATACGTGTTCCAGCTAGAGTATGCAGAGATTATTTTAATGCTGCTTGAACCCTGTTTAATTCACATAGTCCTATTCTAGTTCTGTGGTATTCTGTACCTGTTTTCACAAAACAATACTAAGTATGTTCAGAAGACACCATGAGCCAGAATTCGTTAGAGTCTTGATAATTCTGGTTTGTCTGAAACGAAGCAGTATGTAGAAGGAATGATTATTTTCAATGGAAACACGAGTAGCTAAACAAACCAAGGGCCTGTTGTCTGTGATTTGTTTGTTGAAGCATCCAAACTCAGTGTTGTCTCTCCTTGGACAAGCCAGAGTCATAGGAATTCTTGTTTATTGTCATATCAGAATACACACTCAGAACTGTCTGGTGAAAACAGATCTAAAATACCGCAGAGCCAGAACAGAGCTGTATGAAGTGTGCATGCTGCAAAGAGAGCAGAAAATTGGCTGAACATTTGCATGTTTTGGTGTTCAGACATAGCCATTGCTGTACAGCTTGCAACATGACAACTTATGTTATGAAAATACACTATTATTATCTGTAGATATTAACCGGGCCTGGAGACAGTATGACAGAAATTATACTGTGAGGGCATTTATTAGAAACATGAAATGAAACAGAAATTGGCCACAGACTTGTGTATTTGGTTGCATGTATTTAATGTGCTTGCAAAATTGGTGGCGGGGGGGTGTAGTTTGATATATGCCAATTTCTTCTTCGTGGTCTCTGAATGCACACAAATGGGTTTATCTGTGCCTGCGCAGGACTCCTCAGAACTTTCTAGAGCTTAAAAACACGTGATTAGTGAGACGTTCCCCCATGGAGCGCGTGCTCTGCCCGTTGAAAGTTCCCTCCATTTCTTTTAGCCACTGCTGAGGTTAGACTCCTTCATGATGATTAGAGCAACTTTTTTCATATTGCAGTCTCCGGATCTCTGTTCTGCCTTCTAGGCATCTCCAACATTTGGTTATCCTGTTGAATGTTTCCCTGTGAGTTATTTTGCATTTCTTTCCGTTTCCCCCCGTGCTTTCATTTCCCTGCTTCCCGCCCTTTTATGGACCCCCCAGGCCCGTTTAAATGGTGCGTTTCGTGTACCAACAAGATCCCTTTATCTGACGGCCATGATCATTGTCTTTTTTTCTTTGAGGGAAAAGCACCAAACTCACTCCTGTCTGGAGTGTAAGAGACTGGACAAGCCTGTTCTTAAACTCCACCTGCAGTGTCTTCGGTCCTTGCTGTGGGAAAAGTCCCTCAAACCTTGTCCTCAAAGTTGAAATCAGCTTTGAGCTTGAAGCCATCCTCGACACAGGCTTGAGAATCCTCTCCTAAGCAAAAGAATAATCAGGCTAAGCAGAAGAAGGCTAAACATCCTTCTAAGCCTAATCAATTGCTAGACCCTTCTTCTCATCAACCAACTCTTCCATCTCCAATTCTAGAAGAGTCTTCCAGAGAAGTACCTGACTTTTTGTCAGAGATGGAGAGTCCTCTCCCACTATAGCCGATCTAGGCTCCGACCTCTCTATTGAGCCTCTCGCCAAGTCATGGCCCTTCGATGACTGGTGTTAGCTCGGCCCATATGAGTCGTGCATCCACAGGGTGAGCAACAGTCATTCAGCTCTCCAATTCTGACTCCTCCTTGCGACAGTCACCTCCTCGCAAGGGTCTGGCGAAGCGGCACTATCTCTTGCCTTCATATCGAGGAGATCTACTACCTACATAAGCCTTCGCAACGCCAACACCCTCCAAACTATCAGAAGTCTTACTATGGAGAGTATGATCAACGTTGACACCAAGGAGACTACATCGACCCCTACTGTGGGGCTTATTATTATGCGAAACCAAAGAGGGCACGCTACGTGTACGCCTATCCTTCTGAGTCTTTGCCATCACCATTGTCTCCCCAGCATCAACATTATAGTCATTCTTCAAGGCCTCAGCCCGATCCTGTGGTATCGATGCCATCCAAGTCATCTCTTAAACATCACCTGCTTCAACCTGCTTCACCTTGACCAACAATTACTGAAACTCGCCTGTACATCTATCGTACCAGCTCCTTCCTCTGTCTCCCAACTAAGTACAACACTTTCTCAAGTGAGGTCTTCCTTTCTGCAGGTTACTATTACCTATAGATGACCACCACCAGCTTGTCTACCTGCCATTCCTCCATCCCTGCTGCAACCTGAGCCTCCACGTTGAGGTCTTGGCATCAGTCACCTTCTTTACCTGGTTCATACACCAGAGGATCCTCAGATACTGCAGTCTCTGACATCCTTGATCCACCTTCTGAAGCTTCCCAAGAATTGTCCTCGAATCTGCTATCTCCAGATTCTGATGTGGCTGACAATCACCTGCCTTCATCATCTGAAGATTTCACTTCATATTTACAATTGGTTCTACGTATGGTGAAATCCATCGAGCTTGCCACCAAAGCAAGACCTCGTCTTCGACAATATTAACCAGGACAAATCTCCACCACTCAGCCTAGCCTTCATCCTGGCCATGCTAGATCTCATAAAAGAGTCTTGGGACAAATCATCCTCTTCCCTCCAGATTTCTAGGTGGGTGGAGAATCTTTACAAAACCCTTGGAACTGATACTGCATCTCTCACTAAGCATCCGACACCTAACTCGATCGTTGTCGAGTCCAATCAGTCTCGGGCTCGAAGCCACTCATCAGTAGTCCCCACAAATAGAGAGGGCAGGAAGTTAGACATCCTTGGCTACCGTCTTTACTCTCTAGTGTCCTTCGTTATGCAGGTCGCCAATTACCAAGTGGCCATGGGGGCCTACCAAAGGCAGTTCTGGAACAAGATGCTTCCTGTTCTACAGGAGTCCCTGGAAGACTCCAAGGAAGGAGCCTCAACGTGCATCTTGAGGCTTCCACCCTTGAGAAACAGCAGTGCATAGTGGTACACCACATTGCTGATGCAGCCTCTAAGTTTATGGCAATAGCTATTGCACTTCGCTGGCATGCCTGGTTTTGTTTGGCTGGCATTATAGACAACACCAGATCCTGTATAAAAGACCTCCCCTTTGATGGGGTGGATTTCTTCAACAACAAAATGGATGAGGTGATGGACAGCCTCCATAAAATCTGAAAAACAGCTAAGTCTTATTCCACACAGCAACCATATAGATACCAGCGCACTCAATGGTGCCACTCTTCCACCTTTCAACAGCCATATCAACAACAGTTGATCTCTTCAACTGGGGTATCTCCCTCTCCACTTTGAAGGTTTATATTTCTGCCATTGTGTCTCAACAACCAACTGGGTCAGAGGCTTCACACCTCTTTTCACACCCGACCTTAAAGAGATTCCTCAAGGGCCTTCATTCGCCTGCTTCAGAGATCACCACTTCCCCAATGTTCCCTTCAGATTGTGCTCCATGCTCTCAGTCGCCCTCCCTTTGAGCGTCTTGCCATGACTTAAGCTTCTTTCCCTCAAGCTTCTTTCCCTCAAGCTTCTTTCCCAGCAAGCTGGCAGCTCTCAGAGCTGATGCCCCTTATCTTCAATTTCATCCTGATAAGGTCACTCTCTATCCTAACATTTCTTTCCTACCTAAAGTTGTTTCAGACTTTCACCTCAGTCAGCCTCTTATCCTTCGATCTCTCTTCCCTTCTTCATCATCGGATCTCGAGCACATGCTACATACTCTTGACATCAGACGCTCCTAGCCTTTTATGTCTCCAGGACAAAAGACTTTCGAAAATCCCCTCATCTTTTCTTTTGTTATCATGGACCACGCAAGGGTTCTTCATCCTCATCACAGACAATCTCTAAGTGGATAATCGAGACCATCGCTTTGGCATACAAGCTGGCTGGTAAGCCTTCCCCAGATATTCTCAAAGCACATTCCACTAGAGCCATGGCTACGTCTAATGCCCTACTTTGCAGAATTGACACCTCCAACATCTGTCAAGCTGGCACTTGGTCTGCACCCTCGACATTTGTCATGCATTATCGGCTGGATGTTAGAGCCAAGAATGAAGCTGGCTTCGGCAGGGCAGTTCTTACTTCATTCCTAACGTGACATCCCTCCTCCAGGTAAGTTAGCTTGCTAGTCACCCATTCATATGCATTCACAGATACCATGAAGAAGAAAGAGAGGTTACTTACATGTAACCATGGTTCTTCGAGTGGTCCTCTGAATCCACATGTCCTGCCAATCCTCCCCTCTGTCCATCATGTTGCTGTCTTCATTTCTCTGACAGTGGCAAACTTCTTTAGGAACTGAGGGAACCTTTTGACGGACGGCGCATGCACTCCGCGAGGGAATATCCCACTAATCACATGCTTTTAAGCTCTAGAAAGTTCTGAGGAGTCCTGAGCAGGCACAGATTAACCCATTCATGTGGATTCACAGAGGAACCACTCGAAGAACCATGGTTACAGGTAAATAACCTCTCTCTCTTTTTGATAGATATATTCCTTCTCAGCAGTGAACATTCTGATAGTGTTCTCAAAGCTGATGTTAGTGCTCAATAATCTTGAGAACTAGACTTTGAATTCACACGTCTGTGTTTGACATCTAACCATTTACTGCTTTTGTCATATAGTTTTCAATGTAATTATTTTTTTTAAAAAAAGAAAAGAAACATGAACATCCCAGGAAAGTGCTTGTGTACCAAATATTGCCCACCTTTATCTGTCTTTGTGTTCATAAACATTATTTGGCATGAATTCCTCCCTACCCCCACATCTTCCTTCCTCTTGTCTGCATAGCTTTACTACTGTGTTTTCTCATGTCAGAATGTTTCATGAATTATGTTGCTGTAGTAAGCCTTCATAGCATTGTTTGAGCTAGTATTACCTATAGAGGGGTAAAAGCGAAACTATCCTAATGGAGGATTTGATTGATTGATTGCTTACTGACTGTCAAGTGGCTGTATTGGATCTGGAACATGAAGAGAGGAATGAAATTTAAAATGGACTTCCTGCAGATTGTTTTGTTGTACATAGTAACCTCTTGTTCTAAAATTACTTACAACATAACTTTAAAAAAACTATTGTTAAATTTCGGTGGGGTATTGAAATACAGGAAAACCACAGAAAGTAGGTCGTTAGCTGGAACTGGAACTAAGCCAGCTTGACAGGTAAGATAAATATTAAGCTAAATCTCTGGTGGCTGCAGTGAACAATTCATATGTTATTATTTGAAAAAAAAAACAGGCTTATTCTGAATTAATGTTCACTGAGTATTCGCTATTAAATATTTTAGCATAAAATTGTGATTTGGAGTGCCAAAGCCTTTTCTCCAAGTTTGCCATTTTTTTCCATGCAGTCTGGTGCCATTTTTTAATTTTTTGCTTAGCAGCTGTTGTTCTATGAACTGGTATCCTATGTCAATATGTAATTTCCCCTATAGTGCAAGACCAAGACATCAACAACATTTTTGTGCATTTTCTACAATTCACACAAAAATGTCTTCAAGGAAAACTAGCATATTTTCCCTTTGTGGAATTAAGAGTATTGTGCATGTGCAGACATACACAAGCACACAGACATGCCGCAAGCACAACTGGACAGAATGATTGATCACAATAGTGTAAGTAATTTGTCCAGTGCAACAAGGCAGCACTGTGCACAGAGGTTACTCTTGAAAATGCACAAGAATCTTATCTGCACTCATACAAAGCTGATTCAGAGTGAGGGCAGAAAGCATTGCCTCTAAACAAATTGCTGAATGTTAGGAATGTACCATTTGTTCTTTTTTTTTTTTGGACTCAAAATCCCAGAACTCTCCATTCTGGGAGTTCCATCTGCCAGAGCCATACCTAAATAATGCTCACTGGAGAAAGGCTGAGAGTAGATTGAGCTCTGACCTAGTTTCCTGTTAGAAAAGGAAGTTGTCCTGTTGCTTGCTGGTAACTCCTGTACAGTATAACTTACGTAATCATATCAGCATTTGCCTGTTGCCTGTTACTGACCTTTATATTGAACTCTAAATATATTTGACTATAAACTGTGCACAGTGGCACAGTTTTCAATGTCACAAACCTTTGAATTGCTCCCTCCTGTATCTTGTCCTTCTCAAACTCTCCATATTTCAAAATGGGTTTGTATAGGACATAGGAAACTGCTGTTCAGAAAAAACATACCCTTGGGCCTGCAGAAGTAGTTTTACAGTTCTTTAAATCCTTGTCACTGATTCCACAATAATTTGGAGAATGCTACCTCTGCTTGCTTTCCTTGCAACTGGAAAGGCTGAGAAGTCTGACAGAGAGTTTGATGTTGTGTGGGCCATAAAAAGGTTAAGAAAAAAACAACATTCATTAATAACTTTTACAGAGTTTTGTAATAAAATCAGCTTTGTTGCAACAACATACTCTCATAACTTCATTTTTGCCCATCCCTTAAGGCTATCCATTTAGAGGATAAAATTCCAACCTTCGTGTTCATTTTGAAAAGGAAGCTGTCTTTCCATTCCTAATTCTGATTTATCCCCACTGATTTTTCTCTGTGATATGAATTTTCCAGGAGAATAGCTACATACAGCTGATGCCCCCAGAACCCTTTGTAACACACATTTACAAGCAAAAGACTTAACTGGTGGTACATTCATTATACAGACCCCTTAGTTGTGTTTCTGGGTTAAATCTAGATTTCTGTGCCCAGGAACGGAACCATTAACTTGTTCATATGCAGCAGGTTTGCTGCTAAGATTTGCAAGATCTCCCTTATACAAGCATAAATCAGCAGTAAGAGCCATGCCACTGTGTGGCAGTTTCTTTGCAGAAAGAAGTACAGAAGAAGTGTATATTGTATCCCAGGGGAGGAAAATTTCTGAGAGTCTGCCCTCCCCCTGATCCTGAAGGGCCATACACTACTGTCACCATGAAAAAACAAAATCAGTGGATCACTTTCTGTTTCTCTAAAGGGTTTAAAGGCCTCACATTTCCTCCAGTGGGGACAAACATGTATAAACAGTAAAATAATGCCTAGGGCACAATCTGCAGTCTAGTTGGTGGGGAGACGGGAGGGGGTTGGTGTGCAGCCCACAAACCATATTTTGCCCATTCTTGTTCCAAATACTAGTTAGCAAAACTCTAAAGCTCATATTTAGCCCTGCTTAATTACATTTTAAAAGTAGGAAAAATAGCTAACAATAGCCTCAGCGGCTTATGTTATGAGGACACTAGAAGTTTCTATTTGCAAATTGTGTTTATATATTTACACTGAATGACAGTCTGGGTTTTTTCAGATGTTAATGCGATTCATTGTACACACACAATTCTGCCAGCACCTGAAAAAATGTAAATAGGAAACGAAGTTAAAGGTACACCAAGTAATAACCTACCTGAATTGACTTTTTAAATAAAATATTTTAAAACCAATTCTAATTGATTAGATATTATTAGATAGATATACTTTTACCTATGACTCATGGACCAGAATTCTGTTGCGTAAGGTAAATGTGCAAAAGGCTGATGATGTCATTAGCAGGCAGAGATTTTCAGTAATTACAGACTTCCTTATGTCCTATGGCTTGCAAGTAATGAATTTCATTGCATGGGAGCCAGAAGGAATAATCTAATTACTTGAATTACTAAAAATCCATAGACTTTTAGTAATCAAAATTTTATTCTTGTGACCTGCTGCTCCCGCAGCTTATACTCAATGAACCAGATTATTCAGAAATTAGAGCCCTATTACACCATCAAATTGCTTGGGGTATGTTTCATTTATAAAACAGGTAACTTTGAAATATTTTTTCCTACCTGCATGGCACAAAGTCTGAATGAAATTGGTACAATCCATTTTGCTTGCAGAGTCACTTTTTTCTCTTCTGCCTGGGGCTACTACTTTTTTTCTTGCTAGAAGGAATTGAAAGGGCTATTTTCTTTGCAGACAAGGCAAAGCTAGTTTGTAGACGAGGAAGGGGGGAAAGCAGAAGGAGAAGCACCAGCCAGGAGAAAAGATGGGGAACACAGGAGAATGGGGCAATGGAAGAGAACAAGGAGTGTGGGGGGAAAGGGGCAAAAAGGAGAGAGCATGCATGCATGTGCACACGTGCACACACAAGCAGCACCAGTATTCACCTCTGCTCCCCTAAACTGCCACTTTTTTGAAAAACAGCTTCCCTCTAAAAGACCTGTTTATTTATTCATTCATTCATTCATTCATTGTTGTACAACTTCAGGAACTCCTAGCAAGATAAGAGATAGAAGTTATTGGGAGGAGGGAAAGGCTTCTTAAAGACCCTTTCTTTGAACTGCACCACCTACAAAGCCTGCAAATGGAACTGCAAATAGAGGTTTTTTCCTCTTCTGCCCTAATGCAACTTTGCAATGAGAGAATTTGTGTTGATTCACATTTCCTTTGCTATGTAGTCACAGCCTTAGCTAAACAACAGGAAAGAGGGAGAAAGTCCTTAATTGCCAAAGATCTCCCAGTTAGTGACATCACCAACCTTCCACTACTGTAACTTACACGAAAGGGTTTTGGCCATGATTTGAGCGTTTAACATATGCAGTAGTGTAGTCAAAAGAAAAGAGATAACAGCCTTATTAAATAGTGCAATATTGATTTTTAATTCACAAGGGCTAAGTAACCGGAGAAGCAAAGTATATAAACCACTGTGAAGAATGCTTTTGCAGCATCTTGTTAGCACATCTGTAAAGGCACAACTAGATCATTTTTTTCAGGTTTTAAATGACCCTAAAAGCAAACCCAATAGGTTTGCCAAAAATGACTTGATTTTTTTAAAAAATTGAGTGCTTTTGCTTTGCACTGCTTTACTTCACTTTGAGGGGCACAAATTGGAAATCCTTTCCAGAGAAAATTTTCCTTTCTCCCTTGTGTCTACACAGTATTATTAGTTCAGGCTCATGTGTTGCCACAGAAAAAAGTTAGCTATGACCTTAAGACCTTAATTACTCTTTTACTATCAGAAATTTCTTGTCACATATGTCTTTAACTTTGTAGACTGTGAAGGTAGCTTAAAATTGCTTCTTTTCTCTTTCTAAAGCATATATTAGAGTTGACCCTTAGTCCTAGATAAGGATTATTTTGTATTTACCCACTAGAATAAATGCTCTTTTGGCAATCTTTAGAATGTACTTTCACTTTTGTGCATTTTTCAAAGAGGAAAAAGATTGCTTTCCAAATATCCTAAGGTTAACCAAAGATTAAAGATACTCCCTGTATCTCTTGTTCTGCTATGATTACTCCCCTAGTATTCATGTGGAAGGCAAATGTACAGACAAAAGGAAAAGCAATAGATTTTAACTGCTGTGAATGGTTTGATCCAATATGTGAAGTCTTATGTCAGAAGGATCCAGAAATAGGTGCAAGGAGTACGTGTTTCAGGTTATTGTATATCATAAATGCTATTATGACTTGATTGCCAAGCCAGATTGCTAAAGCTCCCAACAGGAAACGGCCTAACTTAGATCAAGTTATCCTATCAAACTCTCACTGTATTCTACTGCTATGCTGATTTCTTATCCCACTTGAGCTCTCTCTGCTTATATGTCCATAGACTTTGGATTAGTTCCAAACAAGTTCCATCTAAGGTGTGCACCTGCATGACTCCCCCTCCCTCCATCCAGCTTTCCTCCTCTATGTAGCTATTGTTTTCAGCCCCTTTGGTTCCAGTCACAATGGAAACCCACACACCGGATGTGGAGTCACACATGCACACAGGGGCGAAGTCATGTGCAAAAGAGATGGAGCTGGAAATGATAGGGTACATTGTTCCAAACTACTGGAGTTTAGTAAAGTCACTTTTTTGGCCTACAACTCCCAGAAGCTCTCAACCAACACGACCATGTTGGCCCTAAGATTCTAAAATGCATAGTCTCAAAAGAACATTTTCTATGTGCTTTTTGACATTGTCATGTTGTACAAAGCTAGCAGCACTTTTATCAGGTGCATATTTGTTGGTGACTGAATCAAAGGCAAATATGGCTGCAATCTTGCTATAAATTGAAAATCCACACACCTGATTTACCAAAGTGTAGCTATGGCATTCGTTTGCTTGAGACTGTTCAGATATCTCACAGAAATCTAACACCAAAATTACTGTACACGGATGATGTACAGCAGCAGTAAATGTCAATTTTGTTACTGTCCTCCCATATGTCAATATATCAAGCTTTTAATCTTCTATGGAATTAGGCTTGTTACTGTTTTATTTATTTACTGTTTTATTAAGTTGCAGTGTGATATGAAGTGAGAATGTAGAAGGAATGTATTGAACAATCTCACTTTTCCTTCTATTACAAGTACTTTATGCTATAATGCTAGCTGTGTAGTTTAACAATAGGTGAGCAGTAAATTAGTGAACAGTAGTCTTAATATAGATAGTTATCAAGATGATTTTTCTTGAAATGCCTTCTCTTAGATTTTTGTATCAAGTATAAGAAAATTTCCTCAGGTTGTCTTTTAAAAGAATTAGCTTCTCAACAATAGGACCATGCCATCTTGAGGAAATATAAGAGGGAGACGATCATAAAAAACAATGTTAGTCAGAATACCTAGCTGTAAGAATTTCATTGTATCCCAAAAGCAAAGTTGTTTTTGCCACAGGAACTGTTAACAGGCAATATTATTTTTTAAAGTTATTTTTAGGGAACCATGGCTGAAATCTTGTTGGCTAGCATATTATGTCACACTAGAGTAGGCCAATTGAATCATTGGGGTTTTGATGAGTTAACTCCTTTGCAAGTTTCATTGATTCAAGTGAACTTATTCTAGTTGTTACTTGCTATGCTAAAGTAAGTCACAACTAAAGTAGACCCATTTGAATCAATACTATTTATGGGGTTGACTCACTAAATCTGGACTGATTCAGTAAGCCAGTTGTAGTTTGACTTAGTACATTAGGCAATAAGATTCCAGCCAGTATGTACATCTATTTGAGGTTTCGTGTTTGAGGGCTTACTGCAATGCAATTCAGTTCTGTTCAGTTGAATTGAGTGAGGCTGATTAAGCATGATTCATTCAGTACTGCCAATCATTCTTTCTTCTGCTAAGAGTTAATCTAAAATGTGCATTTACACCAGCATGACAAACTGCTAGACAATTTAGCTCTACACATTACACCTGAAACCTCCAAAAGGCTAAATGGATGGTACGGATGGAAATATGTGATTTAGCTCTACCCCCATATCTCCACCCTCCCAGAAGTCACTCGGACCTTTACATGATTACCATGAAGTTGTGAAACAGCCTGTTAGTTTGTAGAGCTAAATGCATTTAACAGAGCTCCTGTGATAGGGACCCCTGCCTTATCTGTTGAACAAGTTTATGGGCTCTTCTTCAGACCTTCACACTAATCATACGAAGCTCAGAGTGACTTGTAGCTGGGGTGCGGCTTATAAGCCTTCCCACCACCTGCTGAGCCTTTCTACAGAAGGATCTCAGACAATAATGTTAGCCTCATTACATGATCTACAAGTGTTTGAGGCCGAGAATACAAACTGTTAAGCCGTATTCTCTTACCATATGAAGATTCCACTTTAAATGTCGAAGACACATACAAATAGGACACTTAATCCAGTTGTTCACCACATTTTTTACAAAGAAAACTACTCTTTTATCAATAGTGATGTATGCCGTATTTGGGCATAATATTGCTGGTTTCACAAGCTGATTTATTAAACTACAAAACCACAGTGTGCTAAGCTGGCAACATTATGTTCAAGAATTGTCTGTCTTGCTGAAAGATATTTTTAATAATATCACAATTATTTACAAAGGAGAAAAACATATTTGGCCTATGCAGTCCTTCCTTCTCTCTCTTGCACACAGGTATCAGCATGAGGATCATCAAGTAGTATGAAATCAGAGATCCTCACTGTATTATTCAAGATGGACAACTCTGGTTTCTTGTTATTAAACTAATCTACCGTATTTGCTGGCGTACGTCTTTTTGGCCCTGAAAAACATGCCTCCAAGTTGGGGGGGGGGTTCATCTTTTACGCTGGGTACACTTCCAGCAAACCCTCCCTCTCTCCCAGCGAAGTCACTTACCTGGTAGTAAGACCGAGTAGACCTAGCCTGCTCCTCCTTGGTAGCCTGGGAACAGCCTGACTCTAGCGCCAAACAGCTGACTGTCGGTAACCAGCAGAGAGGCGGCAGCCATTTTGAGATGACCACATGGCTGCTGCCCTCAAAATGGCTGCCGGCTCTCCAAAATGGCTGCCACCTCTCTGCTGGTTCCCGATAGTCAGCTGTTTGGCGCCGATGCTGTCCTTCTTTCAGCAAACCTTCGCTCTCTCCCAGCGAAAGGAACCAAAGGCAGCAAAACGAACTCTCCCCATGATGCAGCCAAAGCAGAATCACGCATGCGGGAGAGGGGGTAGCCTTATACAGCAAGTATATAACAAACTACATTTTGAGTGGAAATGTTGGGGGATCATCTTATATGCCGGCAAATACGGTAGATGTTTCTTCTTTTTTTGAGAGAGAAACATGGCCAAATCATAACCTAGATGTACTTAAACAATTTCCCCATGAACATTCATCTTAGAAGAAAAAATGTGTATGGTTTTCTAAGGCAAGAGACCTAAGCAGGAGTGTACGAGCTATTTACTATGACACACTTCTAAATATCTTATGCAGATTTCCATTAAACTGTTTCAGGATTCTCTTGAGTAAAATATATATAGTTCAAGCTTTTCTGTATGTGGAATTTAAGCACAGCTTTAGCTGCTGTGTGCCAGGGCTAATCCTAATCCATTTGTCTCTTGTTTGCACATCATTCCCAACTCATTTTGGAATTTACAGAAAAAACCTGGGGGGGGGGGCAGATCCTGAATTTGTGAATTTATAGTCCTAATCTGGAAAAAAATGTATTAAAGGAACTATTGGATAGCTCGGTGGTTTAGGTTTCAAGCCATGGAGCCAGAGTTTGGGAGTTTGATTCCCTACTGTGGCTCCTTGACAGGGGCTGGACTCAGTTATCCATAGAGTCCCTTCCAGCTCTGCTGGTCTAAGATTACAGTGTGCCTCACTTAGCGATGTTAATCCGTTCCGGAAAAAACATTGCTAAGTGATTTAATCGCTAAGAGATTTCAAAAAGCCCATAGGAACGTATTAAAACGCGTTTAATACGTTCCTATGGGCTAAAAACTTACCTTAAAGCAAAATTCTTCCGTAGAGGTGCCCATTTTGGGTGCCTCTACAGCAAGGCAAAACAGCGGTGGCCATTTTGTTTTTGCGGCAGCCATTTTGGAACCGGCAATCAGCTGTTTTAAAAAGTTCGCTTTGCCATGATTGCTCCCCCGCAATCATCGCAAAGCAAATTTTAACCATAGAGGACATCGCTGAGCGATTGCTCCAGCGATGGCCAAAAGTCCATTGCCAAGCGATTTCATTGCTCAACGGAGCAATCACTAAGCGAGGCACCACTGTATTATTATAATCTCTGTGTGTTTGGTTCATATCCTTGCAGAAGAGATGCGTGAAGCATTGTATCTATACAGTACTTTAGCCTCCCTGCCAAAATTGCATTGCTGCTGAAAATGCATAGTGAATGTTGAAATGGCACATAGTACAATAAGCTTTCTTTGTTGGGATATAAAGGCTAAGTTCCAAAGTGTACGTGAAATACATATTATCAGACATACTAGATAAACGCGAAAGCACTAGTCTATACTGAAGCTGAAAACATCAGCCTTAGATACCAAGTTCATTCTTTCTAGAGATTATTTATAGAGTTTTCCAAAATCCCAGTATACCTACCCTTAAAAAGTAATTCACAAGGCTCAGCAGGAATCCTCAATAATTGGTTTGGGGATTTTCTGTTCTATTTGATCAGTAGTAGATTCTTCTGATAACAAAAAAATGTTTAGGTTGTTTCAAAGAGCTAGACAAGGAAGTAAAATCTTGCCAATATTATTCAGCTAGTTCTGCTATTATTTGAAAATGCACTTGACACACAAACAAATATATATATATATTTCCCAGAAGAAATTTTGGGGGTTTCATGACTGAATGTATCTGTAATTGAAAACTATGCATTTTCATTAAAACACATAATTTCATATGACTGAATATCTTGTTAAATATCTACAATAGTTGTATAATGCCCATGGAGAAATTGTCTTAACTTTCATTCCTAGCACATTGAGCATTCATCTACATTTTTAAAAAGGTATCAGTATAGGATATACTATGTTTACCTGTTTTTCTGGGTAGTGTAGTTAAAGATAGCAGACACAATCCAAACTAAATCATGTGCTTTGAGTCCTATTTATAGGGAGTATGGAGCAATCCTGCCAATTGTTTAGAACACTGAGGTTGCTGATAAAGCAACTATTATAAATTCGGCAGCTAGATGTAGGAGCTCATGGGCAGCATGTACTGCTTTGCTCACTTTGATGATAGTGGGAAGGAATGAACTGGCAAAGTACAGGCTTGTTTCTGTGGGTGGAGAAACAAGGGAATTTTGGACATGGCCGATCTGTAGATGCCTTCTGGAACGCCGCTGGCAGACACACACACCTCTCCCAATACCATTTGTGTAACACAGGACGTCTTGTACAGGGTCCTCTTGTCATCTCCACCAGTTGTGCTGTACTTCCACTGCGTCATAAAGTCCTTCAGCCAGCCTCCCTTAATATGTGGGATTGCTGCCTTATTTGGGTGCTGAAATCACTCACATTTAAAAAATTACTTGGTCCTCAGGACTCTAATTTTTGGTTGGGTTGTGGCCGATGTTTATGCTGAACTGAAGGCTACTCAGGTGTATTAAATGGCTGACTAAACTACTGCAAATGAATACATCACACTTTTTAAAATGACTACATCTATTAAATCCAATGAGCCAATGCATAAATTTATCCCGGTTCTGCCATTATTTTCTTTAATTTTTTTCTAATGCCACACATCAATTTTTAAAGATGTATTTAATACAGAGAGGTGAAACATAATATTTAATCAATTGCAGTTGTATAGATGAGGAGCACAAAGTTAAAAATTACTTAACTTGATGCCATGATTTCAATTAAGTAGCACTAAAACCTTAATAAAATGTTTAAAACTTCTGCCACACGTTGCTGTCACATGCATGGTTGTTAAATATTTTCTGTGTAATTATAACAAGTACATACAGGTATTAGAAAAACTAGCATCCATCCAATACGCGAAGAGAGAACTCTGCTAGTCTAGTCAGATTCCAACTTTACAGCATACTGCTCTTTCATCTGGGGACCTGGCACAAGATTCAGAGACATCTACTTGCAAATATAATATTGAAGGTATAGTCTTTGGAGCAGTGTATGCAGATATAGGCCTTTGTCCAAGGCACAGCTTGGAAAAGTTACTTTTGGAGATTAATGCTCCAAGACCCCAAGCCAGCATTGCCACTGGATATGGAATGGGGGGAGGTTTTAGCATCCCCAACTTTTTTTCCAAGCTCTGATCCAAGGTTGTACTATTGAATGATTCCTAGTGTGTCTGAACATTTTTCTCCTTCCCATTGTAGGCTTCCACATTACTTGAACTAGTTCTGCTGGATTTTGCAGCCTTCCAGAACTAGTTCTAGGGTTGTATGGGGAGGCTGTGATATGGAATCAGGATCATCCACCTCCCAGTCCTGCTGGCCAAGGCAGTTCTGTCAGGAGAATCAGCCATCCTGGCAACAGCCAGCACTACTACATCACTAGAGGGCTTGTTCATTATCATATTTTACCTGTGCACCAGAGGAGTGATTTCTAGCTTGACCTGGCAATTATATCCAAGCCTACCTTGAAGGAAGGACTGGAAGTTAATTCACTTGAATTAAGCAGGAATCTCTCTTGGGCATAACTGCAGCCTACCTCTACCTTGGCACGAGGGCAGACGGCAACTACCCTAAGTGAATGCTGCAAAAAAGAAAAGAAACAAACCCAACAAACATGTTTCTTTCAAAGCCTGTATGACTGTGTGACATTGCTGGAGTTCTTTTTTTCATTGGAATTTGGAACTCCTTCCAAAGAATGCAATGAGGGTGAGTCATCCATGTCTTTAAGGAGGGTTTCTTTTATTGTCTGTTTAATAATGGGAAATTCACTTTATAAATATTTGAAAGAGCTTCCAATTTTGGCACTAATGGAAATACTGGATACTTTTAATATATATTTAGAAGGTTATTTGAAAAGAATGTTCTGTCTTTTTATATAATTTTTAGCCAAATACAAATATTCTGATTTCTACTTCTGTGGATTCCTATCAGGCTGTAAATGCAAAAAATTAAATTAAATCTAAAAACAAAAAATGAAAAAAAAATCCTTTAGGTTTCAGAACCTGAGGCATGGGGATAGGGGTCAATTACTGACTGTTTGAAATTATTGCTAGCTTTTGGTATATTGTGTCTTTGTGTGTATATATTATACATATTGAAAATTATAAATATATATAAATATATATATAAAATAGGTCCATATGGCTAAATGTTTAGTGTTCTTATTGCTGTTCTCTAAGAAAATAAAGTGTTTTGTATTGCTTTATGAATTAATTAAAAAGCCTTTATGTGATGACAAAAATGTTTTTTAACTATTTTACACCAGAAATTGATAGCTGTAAACCTATGTAAATCACAACATTGGTTTCAGATGCTCAATTTGAGTTTTTTCACTGGCCCTAATGGATGGCACCAGGTAAAACACACTTTCTTGTGGCATGCAATGTTTTTTCTCTAAGCGGGCTTTCAAAAACTAAGACCACAACATGTTTACATCTTTTTTGTCTCCCCTCTTCCTGATAGTTGCAAATACTAAAATGTTTTAGCTTTCAGAGGGTGTGAGGGGAAGTAAACAAATACTTAATAACTTGCTGAAGTAAGATGATTCAATACTGGATCTTTAGGAATAGATTAGTATTATTTGTAAAAATCCATTTTGGTAACAGGCTTTGGTAAATGGGCTCTACTTTGTGGTGCTTGGATGTGATAAATGTGCTGTTGTTTATCTAGTCTTAATATAATTGTTTACCTGTATTTTACTCTTAATGGTTACTCTCCATTAGTTGCACTTGCTTGAATTTAATCAGAAGACTGGCCAACTTGCAAAACTACTAAGACTGTTACGATGTCCACAAACACAATTTAAATGCACTTATAATTGATTTGCTACCATGGAGTATGTTGAACTATTTCATGTAATAAAAACCTTTGTGTAGAAGCTTGGCTGTGAGTCCCTTAATTAAGGCTTCTTTTCTTTTTGCAATAAAAGGAATTTAGGTAGCCATGACCAATGTGTGAATCCATTAATGGAAACACTGTTTTTTATAATTCAACAAGACTTCAAACATCCTGGCATATTTCTGAACTTAATATCTCTTCATTAATGGAACATACAGTAGAGCTATGATGTAGTGCTGAGGAAAAACAGGACTGCATCCACGCTGGGGCTTTTTAACACCTATGGCACATTACTTCTCTATAATCCACAGAAAGTGCACAGTTTAGAAAGGTTAATTTTTGGGAGCGCAATTCACAAAATGTACCTCCCAGACATTAGCAGCAGCCCTTCTGGGGTCTGAAAAAGTTATGTTCTTGAACTCTCTAGTAGTGGAGTTGAATTGGACTGAACATAATAGAATATCTGCTTTTAATTTTTTTTTATTTTGAGTATAATAATCTAATAATAATTTACTAATGCATCAATAGGGATGTGGTGGCACAGTGGGCTAAACCGCAGAAGCCTGTGCTGCAGGGTCAGAAGACCAGCAGTCGTAAGATCGAATCTACACGACGGAGTGAGCTCCCGTCGCTTTCTCCCAGCTCCTTGCCAACCTAGCAGTTCAAAAGCATGTAAATGCGAATAGATAAATAGGTACCACCTTGGTGGGAAGGTAAAACGGTGCTCCCTAGTCACGCTGGCCACGTGACAACGGAAACTGTCTTCTGACAAGCGCTGGCTCTATGGCTTGAAAAACGGGATGAGCACCGCCCCTGGAGTCGAATGCGACTGGACTAAAAAATGTCAAGGAGAACCTTTACCTTTACCTAATGCATCAATACCGCTCTTTTTAAAAAATGAAAGTTGTACAATGGGTAGAATGGAGAAATTTCTAGAAGCACTCAGGTTTATTCCATATGTGTAGTTGTATGTCTTGGAAACTTCCTGAGCAGTAGTTGAATCTTTGTGTCTTTTCCCTTAGAGAGGGTTGACATGGCTCACTTGTATTTTTCTTTCTCACTCTGCCTTGGTCCATCTAGCTTCTGGGACTGGTTCTGGCTAGAGCCAGGGATTCCTGTAGATGTCACCAGCAGGACCATTTTGTTTGTTTACATATCTCTTTAAAAGCCTAGGCCAAACTATATGTTACAGACAGCCTGCCATTAGAAATTACCATTTAGTACCATTCTAGGTGTTCAAGGAGTGGTTTACTATTGCCATTCACCAGTGTTTCCATGGCCAAACAGGGACTTGAACCCGTGTCCCCTGTGTCCTAGTCTGCCACTCTGTCCACTACACCACACTGGCTCTCAGTCACATGCTATTGGATTACATAGAGTTTGACCTTCAGAATTACTTTTTAAAAATTCATTGGGACTGATCCTTATGTAAATGCAATGTGTATATTGAAATAAATTACAACAAGGCAATGTCAGAACAGACATGTTTAAGAATGATCTGTTTGTCAGTATGGTACAAAGGGATTTGGGTTTCCTCATCATATGTATATGGAGGGTGATTACTAATGCCATTAATAAAAGCAGTATGTACCACTCATTACTGTTTGTGATATGAAAGAAATACGACATTATGTCTATTTCAAAATCTTAATATATATTAGTCTGCTTTTAATGTGTGGTTTTTTTTGCCTAATTTGTAAGCAATTCAGAGATTTCAGTTCAAATTAGTGGTGAGTTGCAGATGAGTTTTGGGGGAGACATTTTATTTAAAACAAGTTGGAGTTGTAAGACTTTCAAAAGCAGATCCACAGAACGGTAGTTATTTAAATAAACCTTTATCATATGGTGCCCTCCTGTGGAACAAAGTATATTTACAGCTTAAGAAAACAACACATGCACTTTCAGGAAGTTCCAAAAATCCACAAGGTTGGGTGCTTAAGCCCATGCAGGGCAGAACTGCCACCACACCCACAAATGTATCTAGGCTCCCAGTAGCTGGTCAGAGCAAGACCTAGTTTTAAGTACCACAAACCCCCTTAGCCAGAAACCCAAATAGTTGGTTGAATAATTTTTAATATTTTATTACAGGTAGTGAAAAAGACAAAAAAGCATAAGTTCTAAAAGTTTCAATTTTTGAGGGAAAGGCTGACACAGTTAAGAGAAACACACCAGAAAATAAGAAAGCTAGCAAATCTCATACTCACACAACATCATAGCATCAGCATGGTTTTAGAGCATGCACAGAGTGCAGCCTTCCCAACACAGCATAACAGGACAGCAATTGAGCATACCATCTCTTAAGAGGTAAACTAAGCCAATTAAAGTAACTTTTTATATATTAAGCTTCACATTCTGGACTCTTTCTGATGGTCTGCCAATTGGGCTTTGAGTTCCTTCGAATTATCACGAAAACAAGAGCACTTTCTTCCCTCCCCTTTACCTCAGCTGATGTCATTTTCTAATTAGCACAGTACAAGGCAACAATTCGACTTTGCCCTGAAGGCATTGACAGAAAACCCTAAACTTTTCAGAAGAGCGCCATGTCCCCTAATTTCCCAGTTTCTTCATAACACTCTTGCAGTGTGCATCGTTTCCCACATAACACTTTTCCTGCCTTTGGGAAGGGTGAGTTAGGCAAAAGCTGCTTTCTGTTTGAAAAATATAATATAAGTGGCTGAATAATAGAACACAACTAAGTCAGGATAATGAATACATATCTATACTGTACATTAAATCAGTAGTTCTAGTTATATTTTAGAAAGAGATGCTCACTGTGAGCGCTGTCTTTGTCATAGTAATACTGGTATCGTTTTTAAAACAACATTTCTTAATTCATGTACAACACTAAGAAAAGTACAAAGCACAGCAATATTTGGTTTATATATAGTCAGCAGGAAAGATATCTCTATATGGAATCCATTTGGTGACATATAATTATTATTTTATGTTCTAATGATCTCTTGCGTGCACCTTGTTGCTTATTTGCATCAATAGACATGAACAGAACAGACTCTTCTTTCCTATTTACCTTCAACAAAAACTTTGCTCAGTGTCATTTTCAATGAGGTTGCCATGTTCATCTGTTTCAGCATGTATAACAAAATAAAAAGTATTATGGCATTGGGTATGTCCCAGGATGTTGAAATGAAACTGGCTTTTGTGTGTTGCCATTTCTGGTTCCAAATATGTGTCCCTTTGTTCTTTTGCACATAGATAATTTTTAAAAATGTAAAAAAATTCTCCTGCATGTAGATAGCCCTATTTGTGTAGAGACTGGAGAGAGAGATATGTTCCAGGACACTTTTGTCACTGATATGAAAGTGACTGTAATGGAGGGAAAAAAAAGAAAGAAATTTGCAAAGGGAAATTAGAGAGGAAACAACTGAGGTAAGCTACATATCCAAATTCCAGAGTGTGTCTCAAAGCATAAATATAGCCCACGGATTCTTAACCTGCTTTGCTGTATGTATAGTTTTGCTTACAGTCTTGTGAATAAATTAAAATTATTGACTTGGGCTTCAGAACCAGAAGCTGAGCTGGAAAGCAAAAACAAAAACATGCTTCTTTCTGGAAAAATCTGGAAAAGGTTGTGTGGTCCTGGAAACTGTACAAATGCAGGAACGGGTGATCCAATAAAGCCTTCTTTCTGTTTCAGCAACTTTATCAGACTGTTTTAGGCTTGAGACAGGCAGATACACCACCTCTAGCTCTACCCATTTATATAGCCACCACTCTCAGAGTTCAGTAGGATTTGTGTTCATAAAGTTCCTGTCACTTTGAAATTTCATTTTTAGTGCTGTGCCCATTCCCACAATGTATCTAAAAGCCTGTGACTAAATAATTTACTCCATGGGTCTGAGGAAGTGGATTGCAATCCAACACAGTTCTCATTGAAATAAATGTCACTTTCGGTTTGCATTTTCTTTTATTTGCTTCATGCCGGCGGACCTGATAAACGGGCTCGGTCAGAGGCTAAAGCGGGTCCTCATAAAAGCCAGCTTGGAAGCGTCACGCCGAAGTTTGCCTTCCAGGAGCCCTTCGCGGTCAGGAGGGAACGTGGCCGTCTCTCCCTCTGGCATTCTCCCGGGGGAAAAGGCGGTGGCGGCGGGGGTGGGGGTGGTAGCGGTGGCGGTCTCTATAGCATCGGCGGAGGTGGCCAAGCAAACAGGACGGAGGCGCGGTCGTTAAGTTGTTTTTCACTCCTTGTTGGGCAGCGCCGTGCGCTCGCCTTCTTCACGACAGGTGGCGGTAAAGCGGGAAGGAAAGCCGTCTCTGCTGGGCTGCTTCGACGGTGGGCGCTCCGCGTTCAGGGAAAGGTGCTCTCAAGTCGGTAGGGAAACGCCTAGACACGTGTCCAGATATTTGGGGGCTTTGCAAACGACTCTGTGGGTCAGTCGCGGTGCCTGCCCAGGGAGCATTTCCTTCCTGAGGCCGGCGTGAGGTGGCATTGGCGTGAGCCCAGGACTGTGGTGCAGGACCTGATCCTGAGAGAGGAGCAATTCTGATTCCACCTCAGCTTTGGGGAAACTCTCCTGTGAGACATTTGTTTAACTCACTGCTGCAGTTAGTTTTCCAGCACTAAATGTCTGGCAGCCCTAAGATGGAGACGGATGAGGAAACTATTTTAAAGTTGAACGGATGGTTTAACAGTAGGCTTGCTGAATTCAGCCATATAAGTCCCATTAATTTTTCACTGATGGCTGTCAGTTATTTATTGTAAATATTTATGAATTGTTGCAAATATTTTTAATTAATGAAAAATTATTTCAGATTCCTCCCTCCCCCCACATATAGCTGATATGTATTTGTTTTTTAAAAGCCTTAATGTCTCTTGGGGGGGGGGAAGAGAGAAGAAAAAACGGCAGGGTAGAAAAATTTGTTTAGGAAACATCCATGAATGACCTAATCCAGTCTTTACAAATTGTAACTGGGAACAGCTTTCAGAGGCTTCAGGTAGGAGATTACCAGCAATCCAACTTGATACCATTAGTATACAAAACATTGTTTTGCAACTGAACTATATTGATCCCATAAAATAAAATCAAAATGTACAAGAATTATAAGCAAAAGCAGTAAAAATCCAATAGCAGCCATGCAACCCATTGAATCAACAATGATACTTACAGGATGACTTATCAAAGACTTATTGATTGAATGGATCTGATCTTGTTAGGACTGACAATTAGATTTAAGCCAATGTATCTGTTAAACAATCCTGTACCTCTCCATCCTTGCCCTAAGAGTGATATATACATAAATGTCAATATATCATATGAGTCATGGTGAAACAGGCTGGTTCTGTCCTGTCAAATGCTTGGCAACAGAGGGGGCATAAACAAAGATCTGACTGCAGGTGGACTCCAATGCACCTACACCACAATGGGACTGGTGTAAAAATGGCCAGTAGCACCCCTGGAAGCCTCTAGGGGTAATTGACTATTTAAATTATATTTTGTTTCCCCCAGCCCCCCTTTTTGCCAAAAATAGCATTTTGTATTAAAAAGAAGAAGAGATTGCTGTTTGTGGTTTTAAAAGAGACTGGTGGGGGCTGGAACATCATATATGCCTCTGGGGACATGATGGACCATATTCACACCAGACCCAAAACATTCATCAGAGGTAGACTGGCTGGGGTGAATGCAGGATGGGCCAGATCTAAGGAAAAATGCATCTGTCCTGGAGACTCAGTGAAGTTGCCTTCACTTGAAGCAGAGAAATTATAATTCCACCAACAGAACATCCTTGGTATAAAAGTCGAGTAAAATTCATAAGAATGTTCCAGTAACTATAGTAATATCTTGTACAGTCCAATTGGGAAGTAAATCCCACTGAACACGATTGGATTTATTTCTGAGTATTCATGCATAGGACTGGAGGATAATAAGTTAAAAGTGTCCAGTTATGCTGATGGGATACTGGGGGGAAAATGTATAGTGAGAACCAAGAGAGTCCCAAAACGTATATACATGTTCTACATCTTACATTTCACAAGTTTTAGATTAATATTAATTAACCAAAACTGTTGAACGTTATGTCTGTGGTGAAAGTTAAATGGTGGAATTAAATAAATTTAAAACATTTTCAGAAACGACAGATAAACTGACTTATTCAGAAGAGATATCTGTGGAAAAAAGAGTGTCTAATTCAGGCTTGTCCAACCTTGGCCCTCCAGATGTTCTTGGACTTCAACTCCCAGAAGCCTTCAGCACCACCTCTGCTGGCCAGCACCACCTCTGCTGGCCAGGATTTCTGGGAGTTGAAGTCCAAGAACATCTGGAGGGCCGAGGTTGGACAAGCCTGGTCTAATTCTAAGTGAATGTAAAATTAAAGAATTGTCTTTGGGAACAGCCACAAGTAACTACTGGAACGTTTATTGCAGCACCATTATTAATACATTCAAGAATTTTACCCACTCAACTTGAAATAAGTTTCCTTACAGTATCAAACATGAGGATAGTGATTAGGTCCTTGTTAAGGAGCAGCAATTTGTCACCAAGATGTGCACGTGTGCTGCCACACTGAAACCAACTTATAGTAACCTTAACAGGACTTTCAAGAGAAGTGAGATATTTAAAGAGTGATTTTACCAGTTTGATTCCCCTAGTAAGCAGCCATGGCTGAGCGGGGATTTGAAACCAGAACTTCTGAGTCCTAGTCCATCACTCTACCCACTACGCCACATTAGGTATCCAAAAATGCTGACTAGTTGATTCTGATTTATGGCAACCTTTTCCAGGGCTTTCTACGTAGAGAATACACAGAAATTATTTACCATTCCCTCTCTTCTGGGGGTGCCTGGGACTATACAGCTTGCCCATGACCACTAAGGCTGGCCTTTTTCCCAGGAGGCAGAGTGTGGAATTAAACTCCTAGCCTCTTGCTGTGAAGCCAGATATCTAAGCCACTGAACTAACCAGCCAGCTAAATGTGTGCTGTCAAGTCTATTTTGACTTATGGTGACCCTTTTCAGGGTTTTCTAGGTAGAGACTACTCAGAACTTCACACCGTGGGACTGTGCAGCTTGCCCAAAGCCACACTGGCTAACCAAACTCCCAACCTCTGGCTCCATAGCCAGATACCTAACCCACTCACTGAGCCGTACAAGCATAAATCAGCAGTAACATGCTGGTCCTCAGTTACTCAATTAACTCAATTATAGCTATAATCAGAAAAAGCTGATTGACAGTTTGGGTAATTGTTCAGATTTAGTTAAAAGAGTTCTCTTTAAAAAGTTACTTTTATTAAAAGAATTAGAAGATATGAAACTATGTCAAGCCATACTGTAGGCACTTAATGACAGAAGTAGACCTGATTAATTATATAAAAGATGAAAAAATGGGAAATGACTGCTGTTCTTTGCCTGCATCACATGATATACAATGTGAAAATATGACTTGTCTCTCCACTCCACCCCCAACCTATCCCTCCAAGCAACATGGACATTCTGGCTTCAATTGAAATTGAATATATCAAGAATTTGCAAAGACAAGTCTGCTTACTGGAATGTGAGACATCCTATCTATATCCTTTTAAAATAATACTTTTATTATCACAGGTAGTTCTTGCAAGTAGTTCTTGCAGATAGTTCTTAGCAGATACCTAGATTGGATTTTTGACTTACAGCCGTCTTGACTTGCAACCAATTCGAGTTACAACCAGCTCCGTTCACAACATTTTGCTTTGAACTGCAGCCGGCGCTTTGAGATACAACCTGAAAAAAGGCCTCTTTTCCCCATTGTTCCCTCCCTCCTTTCCTGTCCTTTTTTTTTATTATCCTTAGAGGTCATTTTAGGTTTTTTTTTTTAAAAAAGTCTCCCCCTAGTGGACAGATTAACTGAGATACAACCAGCACCTTGAGATACAACCAAAAAACAGCCGGAACAGATTAATCGCTTTTTAATGTATTCCTTTGGGAAATGGTGCCTTGAGTTATGACCAACTTCAGTTACAACCATCATCCAGAACGAATTAAGTTCGCAACTCAAGGCACCACTGTATTCAGTTCCAACATTAAATATATTTCAGTAAACTTTGTTTGGGAAGACTGAGGATTGACATCTACCGTATTTTTCGCTCCATAAGATGCAGTTCCCCCCCCCCCAAAAAAGTGGAGGGAAAAGTGTGTGCGTCTTATGGAGTGAATACTGCCCCCCCGCCCCATCACTCCCTTCCCAGGCCTCCGGAGGCCTCAGAAGGCCCCACCCTCACCGACACTCTCAGAGCCTTCCCCAGCTTACAAAGCACTGGCACCCAGCCGCTTCTCCTTCCTCCTCCTGCCGCATGCCCCGTCCACGGAGCTCCTCCAACCTGCGCACCCCACCCAGGGTGTTCGGCGGTGCTTACTCATGAGTAGACCCATGTCTCCTGCGGTGCTTACTTGTGAGTAGACCCGCCTTGCAGTCCTTACTCATGAGTAAACGCGCACATTTGGCCCCACCCTCACCAACACCCTCCTACCTTAATCGCCGCTGCTGAGATCTTTTGGCCTCGAAGCCACGCATGTAGAAATGGAGACTGCCTGCCCTTTGCAAAGATGGTGGCTGTGGCTTCATTTAGGGTTGGGAAGCTGCAGCTGTCATCTTTGCAAGACTAAGGGAATCCAGGCTGCCTTTTGCAAAGATGGCAGCTGCAGCTTCCCTACCCTAAATGAAGCTGCAGCCACCATCTTTGCAGAGGGCAGCCAGTTTCCATTTCTACATGCGTAGCTTTGGCCAGAAGACCTCAGTAGCGGCAATTAAGATTAAGATTATGGTGGGGGGACCTCTGGAGGCTTGGGAAGGCAGCGATGCCAGTGGAGGGGGACCCCCAGGAGGCTTCGGACCAGTAAGGTGCTGCTTTTTCCTTTTTTAAAAAATGTTCTGGGTAGGTTTTAGAGGATAGGTTTGGGCTGGGGGGTATGTTTCTATGTTGCTTTGTTTTTTTGGTGAGGGTTTTTTTTTTTTGCAGTCCCAGCGTGGGACTTGCACTGTTTATTTATTTAATTGCCCACCCCTGATACAGAGGAATATTTTTTACTGTTTTCTTCTTCTAAAAATTATATGCATCTTATAGTCAGGTGTGTCTTATGGAGCGAAAAATACAGTATATTGTTTTGAAAAAATGCCACTTACTATTTTTATTTACCATGAAAATTTTTAAAAATGGCTCTCAGCCACACTGAGATCAGCCACTGCTGCTATAAACTATAAAAGATCTTTTGCCTTACATTTGGAACCACATGACTATGTCAATTTTTATAATATGTGCATACAATAGCAATTTGATTGGTGCATGTGGATGACCATAGTGCCTATTTACTGGGGGAGGGGTGAACCAGACAATTTCCTTGTTTTTGTACCTTATGTTGATTATGATGAAATATGACATGTTTTAATTTTCTTCAAAGCACCACTTTAAAATATTCAGCCCCAATTGTAACATGCAGCTTAAACAAAGAGGAAAAAAGTTTGCACTAGAAACAGCCCCTCCATACAGCATGTTTTCCTCTGAAATTAATAGGGATTGGTGATTACTTTTGTCTAGCACTGAAGCACTCTTGAGAAAAATATTTGTGTCTTAGATTGTCTTTTTGGTAATAAGAAGAAGCAAAAAACAAAAAAAAAAAACTAAGGCATCACTTCAGAAGCCCTACTCAGGCATTCATGTTAGGAGATATTTGCCACTTATTCAAGTGAAGCAGTCTGGTCTGATTCCACTCATCGTCATAATTTGTGAATGAACAAAGACAGGCAAGCATAAACAGAAGTACCCCTACAATGAGTGGGGGCTCTCCATGTGAATTGGACCCCTAATTTTCAGACTCATTCTTTGATTCATTTTATTCATAATCTTTGTCCCAATAAAGGTAAAGGTAAAGGTTCCCCTTGACAACTTTTTTTTGTCCAGTCGTGTTCGACTCTAGGGGGCGGTGCTCATCCCCGTTTCTAAGCCATAGAGCCAGCGTTTTGTCCGAAGACAATCTTCTGTGGTCACATTGATATATCCTGCTAGTTTGGTTCACAGCCTGTGTAGATTCGAAAATATTTTGAATTCAAATAATGACACAGAACGCTGTTACCTTCCCACCGAGGTGGTCCCTATTTATCTACTTGCATTTGCATGCTTTCGAACTGCTAGGTTGGCGGGAGCTGGGACAAGCGACGGGGGCTCACTCCGTCGCGTGGATTTGATCTTACAACTGCTTGGTTTTCTGACCCTGCAGCACAGGCTTCTGCGGTTTAGCCCGCAGCACCACCACGTCCCTTGAAAGCAGCTCACAAGGTCCTCACTGGCCAAAGGACAGTCAGGAGGGAGCTCTAGGACCTGTGTCCTAGAATGCTCTCTTTTGAGTCTCAGGTGTGCCAGGGCAGGTGGTGGAAGTGAGAGAAAGGCCTTCCTCAAAGATCTTAAACTCCAAGGAGACTCTGCTGTCACGCAGAGATGTAGTCCATCAGAACCTGGACTTAAGTTATGTAGGGCTTTCTGGATCAGACCCAGAACTTTGAATTGTGCCCAGAAATGGATAGTCACTACTTACTGGGCATCCATTACTAATATATCCTTGTGTGATTGCAAATGTGACTCATGGTGTGCATTTAGCAAAAGACTGAGGTACTTGTAGAGCAGGGGTCAGGGAACTTTTTTACCATTTATCCCCCCAAAATTTATATACAGTGGTGCCTCGCATTGCAACGTTAATTCGTTCTGCAAAAATCGCTGCAGAACGAAAACGTTGCAATGCAAAATAAAAAAGCCCATAGAAACGCATTAAAACGCGATTAATGTGTTCCTATGGTCTTGAAACTCACTGTTCAGCGAAGATCCTCCATAGTGCGGCCATTTCTGGTGCCTCTTAAGCGAGGAATCTGTCCCAGAAAACAGCGGGCGGCCATGTTTTTTCCCAGCGGCCATTTTGAAACCACCGATCAGCTGGCCGAAAATGGTCGCTTTGTGATGATAGGTCATCGCAAAGTGAAATTCCATCATAGGGAACATCGCAAAGCGATCGCTTTTGCGATCGCAAAAAATGCGTCACAAAGCAATTTCGTCACTAAACGGAGCGATCGCTATGCGAGGCACCACTGTACGCCGACATTACTCCCTTGATTTGAAAGGAAAGAAATGATACATTATTTGAATTCAAAATATTTTCGAATCTACACAGGCTGTGAACCAAACTAGCAGGATATATCAATAGTATCAATGGCTGCCAGGCTATGTACTGAAATAGCAGAATGCACCACATTTAATAAAGATGTGCACTATTTTTGCTGGAACACATGGAGTGGTATAGGAAGTAGTAAGGTGTCCAACATGCCTAGCAAGTTGCATTAAATTTTTGCTAGCTCGCAAAGGATTTAATCATCATCAATGGCTGCCAGAGTGGTGCTAGCAATGATATGCTTGCTAGAGACAGCCAACGCAGAGTTGGGGGGGGGTGTTCCCTACCACTTTAATCATTCTGTGTGTGTTGTTCAAAAAGGAACAAACCAGGCTGAAGGTCATGTCATCCATCCTGGTGCCACAACCCAATATCTAAGGACCAGTGCGCTATTTTTTTATCAATGGAAAACTCAGCAGTGGCCAGAGGATTGGAAAGATCAGTCTACATCCCAATCCCAAAGAAGGGAGTGGGGACTTTACAGCAAGATTTCTTTGCACAAGGTTGTCTTTCCCCTGAGAAGCTTCACAGGAAATTTTGTGGGATTTCTTATAATTTTCATAGTCATCTTTTTTTCCTGAAAGAAATGCCAAGTTGTACAAGATTATTATTTTTTGCACACAAAATGTCATCTTTCCTGCAAAGGATTCACTAGAATGGTTATTAGGTTAGGCATCCTTCAGTCTCGAAAGACTATGGTGACGTGCTCTGTATGGAGGACTTGGAACAGCGTCTAGTGTGGCTGAAGAGGCCAATTCGAGAGTGACAATCTCTTCCACACTGAAGACAAATCCAATCTGTCCCCTGTCCAGCTCCCTGGTTTTGCTGCTTTTGTGACTTCCTCTTTGCCTCAGCCTGCTGGACAAGGGTCTCTTCAAATTGGGAGAGGCCGTGATGCACTGCCTGCCTCCAGGCTGAACGGTCAGATGTCAGGGTTTCCCATCTGTTGAGGTCTATTCCTAAGGCCTTCAGATCCCCCTTGCAGATATCCTTGTATCGCAGCTGTGGTCTCCCTCTGGGGCGATTTCCCTGCACTAATTCTCCATACAGGAGATCCTTTGGAATCCGACCATCAGCCATTCTCACGACGTGCCCAAGCCACGTTGTGGTTATTAAACTTCAGAATTTGGTGGTGTCCTTCACAGAACAATGGGTGAAAATGGGACCGGGGGGGGGGAGAGAACAAAGTAGGGCCTCAGTTTTTATGAGAAGCTCAAAAATCTCACTGTTGCTGTTTTGGTGAGATTCAGTTGTTATGGAGAGTGAAGCAATACTGTGATTTAAAATTTTGGTGCAGATGGGTGTTATTGCAACAGGTTGACAAAAGAGACAAAAAAAATTTTTGTCCAAGAAACAGAAGGATGTAAGGTTCTAGTCATCCCTTGCCATTGGCTGCACTAGACAGAACTTGTGAGAGCTGCAGTCCAACAATAGTTGAATTGAAAGGATAGGATTCTGGTCCTTAATTGGAATAAAGCAGTATGATATTGGGTTTTGCATCCATTAGTAGTGCAAAAAAAAAATCGTAAGAAAATAGTAAATCTACAGACAGCACAACATTGTTAATATGAAAAGTACTTTTAACTAGTGGACAGGTCTTCCAAATATCTCTAACAAATGTTCCTTAATTATGCATCAAAAACCAAGGAGAAGGCTAAAAAAGCGACAAGCTTCCAACCCAAGTTTACCAAAGAGGCTGAAAAAATGTTGCAAAAGATGAAGGTAACTTACTAAGTATTTACTAGGTTCTCATATGGTTAAACAAATTCTATTTTTAACCTATTATTACTTTGATCACATTGAGATTAGAGCATGAAAAGTGTCCACTGACATACCAGGAAGTTTCAGGGTCCCGTTCCTATGGTTGCTTCTTGTGGCTTCTTAGGGCCATTTCTGCATGCTTCGGAACCCTACAGTGTTGCTGCACAGCTGGAAACAAAATAATCAGGGAAATTTGCAAATGTATACAAGCACTTTGTGCATTCATGCAATGATCCTTGTGTATTATGTTTTTCACATTGTTTTAACCAAGGAGGGAAACTTCATTCATTCATTCATTCATTCATTCATTCATTCATTCATTCATTCATTCATTCATTCATTCATTTACTGATCCATTAGTACCAAAGCAGTAACAGTTAAAACAAGCTACACAGAGCAATGAACACTAGATACTAATAAATACCAAAAGCTTAGTCAAAAAAATTTAATAACAAATAATGTCTCTCCATACTTGCAGTTCAACAACTGCAACCTCTGCCATCCCTTCCTGTTGGCCATGTTGGGTAAGACTGATATGAGTGGCAGTCTAACAACAGCTGGAGGGCCACATGTGATTTATTAGATGATTGTTGTTGTGTTTGTGTGTGTGTGTTTGATTTATTTTTAAGAATTGTTTTGTGATTTATTTTACATTTATGCTATTTTGGATGTAAACTGCCTAGAGTAGTGCCCAGCACTAATTGGCATGGTATACAAATATAAGAAAGAAAGAAAGAAAGAAAGAAAGAAAGAAAGAAAGAAAGAAAGAAAGAAAGAAAGAAAGAAAGAAAGAAAGAAAGAAAGAATATCCCCCAACTTTAGTTTAAACTATAGACATTAATGAGGTATGATGTGTGGACACTTAGCCACTTGTTTCATGTAAATAATGTATCCTTACAATTATACAACAATCCTTAATCAGGAATGAGGAACTTGTGGCTCTCTGGGTATAGTTGGATTACAACTTCCATGATTCCTCTGCATTTCCTATACATGTAAGGACCAAGAAGAGCTACAGTCAAACATCTGGAGGGCCATAGTCCATGCCCAACAATCCATCAGTTGACCTGATGGCTATGAGCCAGATGGAGACAGAATCAACTAAAAAGGCAGTCAGAAATGAAGTTAGTAATGTTCACCTGGGGAACAGACATTGAAGAACTCTCCACTGCAGTGAGCTCCCTTGCCTCAATGCTGTCTTTGAGTTTATGGTTTTTTCATCCCAGTTGATGATGTCAAATACCTGTTACAATATCATCTGTTATTTCACAGAACCATTGCATTGTAAGAATAGGGAATGTGGTAGCCCTTTTTCATCCAGCCTCTGCCCCATTTGAGAAAGGACAATGTACTGTACATTCAAAAATCTACTCACATAAAAAGTAAATAAATAAAAAGCACAAGTGCATACTAAGTGTAAAAGTGATATTTGCAGAAGGCTCTTCGGACTGGAAGTGTACCCTTCCTGACAGTGTCACCTAGTCCAACAGTGTATCTCTGTTGAATGTCAGCTCCCCCAGCCACAGCCCACCATGCGCCCCCAAAACTAAATCTGGGAGCTGGATACCCTCTAATCCTTGTGGGCTTTTTGGGGGGGGGAGGTTATAGGAAAATAAAGTTCTCTTTCAGCAGGCAACACTGGGTTTAGCCTAGTAGTGTGAGTAGTTGTAATCTTGTCTATTTTGTTTGGTTTCGGCTCTGGGTCTTCAGCATAAATTCATGCATTGTATGTGGTTAACATATATATTTTAAAGGAACTGGAGATCAGAATAAATGCTGCCCAAATTGAAATGACAAAGAAAACAAATAGCATCAAGATGTTTGAAGCTGAAATTCAAGCAATGCAAAGACGCCTTCAAACACTGTCTGGTAATAATTTTTTTATCTGTATTCGTGAAGGCTTTCACGGCCGGGATCTAATGGTTGTTGTGGGTTTTTCAGGCTCTTTGGCCGTGTTCTGAAGGTTGTTCTTCCTAACGTTTCGCCAGTCTCTGTGGCAGGCATCTTCAGAGGACAGCACTGGAAATCTTCCAGAGCACAGAGTGCTGTCCTCTGAAGATGCCGGCCACAGAGACTGGCGAAATGTTAGGAAGAACAACCTTCAGAACATGGCCAAAGAGCCCGAAAACCCCACAACAACCAAACTTTTTATAGTTAATATAGTCATAGCTAAATCAAGGTTTACTTTTAAATACAAAGTTCTAGTTCAGATATCTCCATTATTGGATCACTAAAGACTTATGAATGGATGCTAGTTTGATTTTACTGTGTGTGGCAATAACATTTACAAATAATTCATCCAGCCTGATGCCTATTTATTATTTTGAATGGCACAAGCTATGGTTCTTAGTCCCCATACAAGACTCCTTGGGGAAGGCCCATATGTTGGTCCTGCTACCTTCACAGTCACCATCTAGTGATGACACAAAATAATGCTTTTTCAGCAACTCCTCCTCTCAGACTGCCTTATGAGAGGTTGTCCTCTTTGACCCTCCCTCATTGAAGATTGAATTGACACAGTGACCAAACTCAAGGTGATTAACACTATGCACCTCTGTATTTTATGTTATTTTTATATTAATGATATTGATAGAAATGTAATAGGGCCAGACTAGTGCTGATAACTTCAAAAACATTTGGGCTCCATAGATTGAATATCCCCAAATATCGGAAAGGAATATAAGCTGAAGCAATAGCTGGAACAAGAAAAGCAATTTTATTTTAACACATTCAACAAGGTTAAAAGCTTTGTGGTTTTTCTGTTCAAGGCACAGAGCAGAGCACATACACAACAGGATTCAGTGTAAAAATTGCCTGGCAATTTTTTATTAACCCACTCCCTACCCCAAACCATCTTTTCTGCCAGCTAATAGCCAAAGCCAGTTCTTTCTAGAATGGATGGTTTCCTGTTCCTTTAACTCTGAATTATCTCTATCCCCAAATTCTTTTTCCTCTCCTGAGAATATCTAAATATTAGCCCTACATTGCTTAATCCCATCTGGTCCCAGTCACAGCAAAGCACTCTCTGATGCTTAAACTATGTTTACCAGCCTTTCAGATCTCCCACCCTGTTCCAATTAGCCACCTCTTCACTGAGTGATGATTGGCTGCAAAGTCTTCTGGAAGTAGTTCAATCAACTCTCACAGCAGCTGGCAGGCACACACCTTTAGACAAACATTCAACATTTCAGCGAATAGGCACATTTTCAGAAGTTTTAAATTGCTTTATGTTAGAAATATTTTATCAATACATATTTAATTGCATTTTAATATTAAAAGCTTATGCTTCATTTTTGTGAGCTGCTTGGATATCTACATTAGGAGAAAGGTTGAAAAACAGCCATGACAATTGCTTTGGGTGAGAAGTGGTTAACTGATGAAAAAAGGGAATCAACTTCTCCCTAGCTTGCTCTCACTTTGTGAATGGTAGTGACCACAAGAGGGTATCCTGCAGACCATCTTGACTGCTGTCATTGGTGTTCTCAACATTCAGGGTGCCCTTTGTTATGTAAAGCTTGTTATCCTTTTTCCTGTTGGCAATGTGGGCATGATACTGTACAGCAGTATTTTACAATTTCTTGGCATTTTGAATTGTGGATATAGAAGTACAATATCCCACATTTACAAACAAGGTTTTTTTAAAGAACTGAACTAGGAACTATACTCGGATGTTGAATACTGTATATGTCTGCATATGTGGTCTATATTACTTTATTTTCGTTTACTTTCAGCCATACTGTAGTACAACCCATGTTAGATAAAGGCACCAAATTCTGTTGCTGGTACTTTATATACAGAAGGTGGGTTTCCATAAAAATCTTCCACAACCTGGCACTTTCTAGACTACACTTTCTATTCTCCATGCTCAGCATAGCTAAAGGTGTTCTAGAAGATGTTTCCTGCTATTCAATACCCATCTGCTCATGGCCAAATTTACTACTGCTCTTTTTTGCTCAGGCAAAAATTTGATTAAGGAAAGGATATATTTATATATACTCATATAGCCTTTATGTGATTTTTTAAATACGTTGCCTATATATTAACACATAACTTATGAGTACTGTAAGTTGCTGATCAGCAAGATACTGTAACTTTCTCACTAAAGTCCAGATGCTGCTATAGGTACTCAATATGCTGTTTGTTTCAGCTAGAGACTTTGGGTGAGGATTGAACTGCTCATCAGAGTTACTTTATAGCCCAATTCTAAACCTAACTCATTTGGAAATATGCCTTTAGTTCCATTGGACATCTTTTCTATTAAGGATTATTAGAACTGCTGGATTAGAAATGTTTTGTAATGTAATTCAGCTGAGTATTCAGTCTAAGAAAAGAAATGGAAATTTACAGGGAAAATGTGTAGTTTTTAAATGCACAAAGAAAGCCCAGTGATTTCCTGCAGATGCAAATGCTAGAGAAAAATCACTATTAATGGAGAATGCAACAAAACAGAAGAAACTGGCTGACATCACTACCCAGGACATTTCACACAAGGAAACAGAACTGCTAAAAGTCCAGCAACAAGTACAGCATACTATAAATTCAGTGAAGGAAAACGAGTGTGATGTTCATATTTGGAAAATGCAGGTGAGCTGTTTCATAAATTAATTTTTGAAATATTGCATAACAATGGGGAATTAATGATATATTTTCTGCTGAGTGACAAGAAATAAAGCATTGACTCAGCTTTCAAGGGCCAATGGAAAATGCAGGCTTCTGACTGTTAAATGTGTTAATGAAATACATTTACTGCTCGGTTGACAAATGAACTAAATGGAAGTCTCTGGCTTACATTTGTTTCAATTAATGTGATTACACTACAAATAGAAATACAATCTATTTTCTTACAACTTGGGAGGTGAACTTTGAAAAAGACAATTGTGGACGTGCTTATTATATAATCTAAAAAAATGCTGTGGATCATCATCATCATGTGCCATCATGTCAGTTCTGATTTAGGGTGACCCTTTTTCAGGGTTTTTCAGGTAGAGAATGCTCAGAAGTGATTTTACCATTCCCTTCTTCTGGGGGGGCATCCTGCGACTGTGCAGCTTGCCCAGGGCCACACAGGCTGGCTCTACTTGCAAGAGATCAAGTGGGAAAATAAACTCCCAACCTCTGGCTCTGCAAGCAGATAACTAAACCACTGAGCCCTGGATAAATTTTCTTAAAATACAAGTCTTACTAAACTTTATTGATCCTCCAGAAATGAACACTAGAACCTTTCTTTGAAAATATCATTTTCAGTCTCTCTACAAAATAGCAGCCTCCAAGATTATTGACAGAAAACTTTGACAGTTTGAAGCACACAAGAAGCCTAATCTAGCACATTGTCATATTACTCTGAAACTTTATATAACTAATTTATCTCTCTTCCTTTCCCTGAAGTTACTATTACTGTTATAAAATATATTCACAGTACCTGGTTGCTTTCCTCAATATCCAGTCATAAGGTTTCCATCAGTAGGAGGTGACATGATGGCACATAACAAGAACGTATGAATTGCACACACAATTTCAGTCATCCTATTACTTTCAAAGTGTAACTCTGTTTTCGTTATCTACTCCCAAAAGTTAACCTACTCAAAAGTAAGTCTGACATTTGAAAATGAGAATTACTTCCATTTAAGTAGAATTGGAAACTTACAGTTTGAAATTCAAATATGCTCACATCTTCTCCAGTCAAGCTGCAATTGTATGGCATCATAGAAACAATGTTTTTATGAAAATGCAAACAGCAGCATGCTAACAGTGAATGCTCTATAGGCCTGAAAAAACTAGGTGTGCATTGGTGAACTGATGAAGAATTCCATGTCCCCATCCATAAGAGCAGTGAAACTCTGGGATGGTATGTTTATTATGCTATAAGATAATTCTAGAGACTTTGCCTGCAATAACCTCTCTTATTAGTCAGTAATCAAGCATAAATAGAAAGGTGTGTTGAATGTTTCACTTTCCAGTGTGCTTTCTTCAGCTTCAGCAGAATATTCAGCAGCGTCAAGATATGGAACAAAAACTAGCAGAAAACAATTCAGAATGCCTACGGCTCCAAGCAATATTCCATCATCTGGAAGAGAAATTCCTTACCAATTCCCAGTCTTCACAACAGCACATTGCTAAACAACTTCGGTAGGTGTGTGAATATTGTCAGCCACCTGAAAGAGGTGAGCGAGATGGCATGTCGAAATAGGGCCTTCTTGGCTGTTGCCCCCCAACTTTGGAATGCCCTCCCTGTAGAGATCCGCCTGGCTCCAACACTCTTCACTTTTCGGCGCCAGGCAAAGACCTTTCTGTTCAGCCAGCATTTTAATTAAACAGTATTCCCTAGCTGGCCACATGAGCAGCAGGACTTATTAATTTTTAATGTTTTAAGAATTGTTTTAATATATGATATTTTATATTGTCTTTCAAAATGTTTTTAATGTTTTTAAGTTTTAATGTTGTACGCCACCCAGAAGCCACTGGTAATGGTGCGGCTAAAAATATTATAAATAAATAAATATTGTAAATAAATTTAATACTTCCAGAACTGTTGTATATCTTATTTTCACATTCTGTGGCCAGTGACTTGTGTGTAAAACTCGTAGAGTTTTTTGGAGCAATAAAAGTTGAGCTGAGGTTCCAGAAATGGACCATCAGCCTACCTCTCCCTTTGCAGTCTACTCCAACAGTAGGCTGGATCTCTGTGATCTTGGGACAGGAGCCGCAAGTTCTTACCCTCGAATCCTGCTCTAGACCACAGTAGGTCTGGAAATGACCATATAAAAATAATCCATCCCAGATGGATACCTTTGGTTTCTAGTTTTGGCTTTTTGGAGGGAGATGTCTTGGGGAAATCCTCTCATCTTCCCCTAAGCTTGAAAATGATGGCTTACGTCTTGTAATTTTGGTTATTCAAGTCATCTGTGAACTCACACAATAGCTGTGATGTCTGTGAGAGTCATGCTTGGAACATTCTGGAGCTGAGCTGTTTAAGTGTAAGATCTGCCCTGTCCTCTAATGCATATGCACCACTCAATGTGCAAGACACTGAAAAAAGCCTTTGTGATTTCCTGCATAGCAAAGGAAATTATGGAGAGTCTACGTGAGCATCAGACAGGTAGACTACAGTTGGTAGAATATGCTGAGGAATACCAAGGGGCTGAGTGACCACAAGTTTCTCTGTTTTGTTAACACATGGCAGTTGCCTTGCCCATTACTATTTGCACCAAAAATTTAAAGGTGAAAATGAGAAAGAAAAACGCTCAAGTTTCAATTGTGTAGAATTTTACAAATGTGTTGCTTTGGTGACAGACAAAATGGAGCTGAGGACCTTGAGCTTAGGTGTGGTCAAGGGTCTCCTGCCTAAACAACTCAGCTCTAAAATATTCAGAGCTTGGTTCTATGCAGATGCAGAATCCATCTGTGTGAGCCACAGGGTCTACAATGAAGGATCACTGTTCATGGGCGCTTTAAAAATGCTTTAGAATAATTTAATACTGTCTGGATATTAGATACAATAGAATACAACTCTGCAGCTATGAACTGATAGTAGGGAAGTTTTCAGTTTATCCCAATGAACCTCACTAACATGTGAAATGTGTATGAGTAAATTAATTTCCCAGGTTTTTTTTCTTGGATAAAATAGATAAAATTGTCACAAATATTTTTTTTCTGAATATCTCACATGAATTCATATTTTAAATTTATATTTAGTGAAGAGGCTGGAAAATTAAGACAAACTCTCAAGGAGAAACAGCTGTCAGCTGATGAGGATAAATACTTATGCAACAAGATGGCAGAAGACTGTGGGCATCTTACAAGGCAGAATTGTCTCTTACAGGCACAGTTACTGGAAGCTACCAGGCAACTAAACAGAGTAAGTTTCTCCAGAATGTTAGTTCCATGGTTTCAGTTTCTATCTGACAAAGATATGAAAAGTCAGAGGCGTTTTCTGCTGCCTGAATTCTATTTGTTATATGACCTAGGAACAACACAATTCTCCCCTTGTAGAAAAACATGGGTAGGCATCATGCAGCCTGCTTTATGAAGGAAAGAAATATTGCAGGGTTAGCACATAATATGGAAACTATGGAATGCTTCTCCAACTACTTCAAACAAACTACCACTCATATAGCAGCAGCTAAATATAATGAACAGGATCAAGCTGATAAGACAAAAGCAGTTGCGCTTTTCACCTAAAAGGTAACGTGTCAGTATCTGTCTCAGTGAATTTCTACTGTGGAAATTCAGAATCTGTATTATTTGCCTAAGACAGGGTATTTGTTTGCCCAGGCTGAAAGGGCATTATAAATATGTGGTCACCTCTATTTTGTTGCATTTGATTATTTATACCAAGATAGTTGCCAGTTTCAAGATGGAGAAGTATTATGCTGCTTCAGGCTACCAGTAAGTGCAGGCTGTTCATCATTTTCCCACCTCAGAGTCTGAAGCACTCTTGCATCTGTTATTTTCAAAGTACGTACACGGTGGACACTGTGGTTATGTCCAAAAATTTGGCCAGGAGGAGAAAACGTCACAAGGTATAGAAACAAGTCAGGAAAAGGGAGAAGGGGGACCTTAAAGACTAACAGTTTTCATGTCAACTTCCGTGTATCAACATCCCCTTTGTCACACATCTTCCTCCTGTGTCGGAATAACTGGATTTTGATCCACAACAGATCACATGGAAACAAATCTTTACAGTGCCACAACATATTCCCCCCCTCCTCTTTTTTTCCACCATGCTATCTATTTGGTCTGAAGTACAGAAGCAGGCTCCACAGAGAAACATGGGGTAAAAAATTATACATAGGGCACTAGTATTAAAATACTAATGTAAAATGAAGTGGAAACACCATAACATCCATGCCCTATTGTTGTTGTCACATGCCATCAAGTCACCTCTGGTCCTATGGATGAGCAATCTTCAAAAGGAAATTTTAAACTTGCTCACTGTTCAGTTATATGTTCTTTGATATCTGCATGTTTATTAGATTGTGAACCAGCCAGAATAGTGCATTGCAATAAATAATCCTGTCCTCAACTGCCCTGGTCAGCTCATGTAAACGCAAGCCTATGGTTCCAGTCCATTTTATATTTGGTCTTCCTCTTTTTCTGTGGCATTCCACCTTTTCTAGCATTATTGTTTTTTCCAGAGCACTCTACCTTCTCATGATGTGCCTGAAGTAAGGCAGTCTCAGTTTCAACATTTTTGCCTCAAGAGATAGCCCAGGGTTGATTTTATCTAGGACCTATTTGTTTGTCTTTCTGGCAGGCCAAGGTATCTGCAAAGCTCTCCTTTCCAGCACCACATTTCATATGAATAATTTTCCCCTATCAACTTTTTTCACTCTTCAGCTTTCACACCCATAGACAGTGATCAAATATAAGAGTGTTGGTGATTTTGGCCTTGGTCTCCAGCAACATGTCCTTACACTTGATAATCTTTTCTAATTCCTTCATTGCTGCCTTTCCGAATATCCTTCTGTTTTTTTCCCCTCCATTTGGATTGATGATTGAAACAAAGTATACAAAATCTCTATTTCAATTTCTTCATTGTCAGTGCTAAACTTCTGTAGTTCTTCTGCAGACAAGATTTTTGTCTCCTAATGTTCAACATGAATTTAACCCAACTCCAGGAGGCAGTAGAAGACAAGGGGGCCTGGCGTGCTCTGGTCCATGGGGTCACAAAGAGTCAGACACAATTAAATGACTAAACAACAACAACAACAATGTTCAGCTGCAGTCCTGCTTTGGCAACTTCTTCTTTTATATTCAATAAAATAATTTCAAGTCATTGTTGCTTTCTGCCAGTAAGATGGTGTTGTCTACATATCTTAAATTATTGATGTTTCTTGCACCAATTTTCATTTTCCCTTCATCTGAATATAGTCCACCTTTCTGTATGATATGTTCTGTATACAGATTGAATACATAAGGGGATAAAATGCACATTTGCACATAGGAAACCATTTTGTCTCTCCATTATTCTGTTCTAATACTAGCTTCTTATCCACAATATAGGTACATCAGGTACAATACATCAGGACAATCAAGTGCTAAGACACACCCATTTCTTTCAGAATAGCCTGTAGTCTCTAATGATCTATACAGTCCACAGTTGTGGTAGACTTTGGTGCACTCCAGTAGCTAGCAGATATTTACAATATAATCTTAACTGTTTGTTTTTGGAAGTTTGAACATCAGGCATTTCTCTATCCATATAAGGTAAAAAAACTTTTTTCCAATCCTTCAAGCATCACTTTGTTTGCATGGGAAATTAAAGCAAGCTACTGCACTGCATAGCATCTCCTTTCTTAGGGACTGGAACATATATTGAACATTTCCAATCTGTAGACCATTGTTGTGTTTTCAGTATATTATTTCCACCTTCTCTTTATTTTCTCCTGGTCAGATAGTGTGCTTCCCTTTTAGTCGTTCAGCATTCCTAATCTAGGCTTGAATTTCCTTTAGATTTTTTTTATTTTCTGGAAGAGATCTTGTCCCCCCCCCCTTTTGCTGTTCTCTATTTCTTTGCACTGGTTACAGTAGTAGTTATCTTTGTCTCTGTGTATCAGTCGCTTAAAAACTGTGTTCAGGTTTCTGACCCTACCTTGGCACCTTCAACTTTTTATTGTCTGTCCTTGCCTCATACTTATTCAAATTGTATTTCTTCATTTTAGCTTTCAATTTGCAAATCAATTGTCCTCTAGAATCTCTAAGAGTTGTTCCTAAATGCAACCATACTAGGCATAACATGTTCTTCCTTCCCCATGAGGAGTGCTTAGATCTACAGTTCCTAAAATGCTATAGCATCTCTATAGGAAAGGACAATCCTGTTGCCTGTGTAGTGTCCCGTCCAACCTTAAAACAGCTTGCGGCTGCAAATATCAGCCACCCTTGTCTTTAAAGAACTGGTACATTGAAAAGAACAAGCATTTCATGCTTACGGCCACAATCATGTGGGGCTGGATGGACTACAGCAACACAGGCAGTGAGATCAGTAGCATGTCTTTCATGTTTATTTTTGCAACTGGATTTGCTAATAGACTTTTTATACAAATATGATAGGAGAGACAGCTGCAAGAGAAGGAATGTACCTCTCACATACAAAGGGTGTCTGAATTAGCATCTGCAAGAGAGAGAGAACGGCAACTTGAAATGGATCTCACCTGCTTGAAGACACTGCTTGAAAGGAAAAAACAGAAGATTCTTAAGGCACAGGAACAGGTCACTAAACATTTTAATCTACTACCTTGGTAGACTGGTAATACTACTGCTGTAGAGCAGGTTACACATCTTTAAAGGTGGCAATAAAGGAGAGAGATAGACTAGCAACTTCCTAACCGAAGAGCTGATATTAGGGATGTGGCATTCTTGGGGGGGGGGGGGTTAAAGACTCAAAATCCCATAATTTTCCAAGAAATTTCTCCAGTAATTCTTGCTCAAACAAGGAAGTTGCAGGACATCATAGGAGTTGTAGTCCTACTGCCCTTTTGGCTGTATATAGAGCTCTTCCCCCCCCCCCCAAAAAATACTATATTGTGTTTCCCCGAAAATGAGACAGGGTCTTATATTAATTTTTGCTCCAAAAACAACTTAGGGCTTATTTTAAGGAGATTTTTTTTCATGTACAACAATCTACAGTGGTTCCTCGACTTTTAACCTGTTGGAGTCATGAAGTGAGCCGGCTGATATTCTATGTAGTCACAAGTAATTAGGATAGCAAATAGTCTTAGAGAATAGAAGTTAAAGAAGTCAGCCACACACAAGAATGTCTGCCATCAGTGCTCCTGATGGGCGACTAGTAGAAGAAGACGTCAGATAAGACGACTGCCCTGCCCCCAGGAGGACTGTGTTTATTAACCTTACAAGCTCACAGATAGTTGACAGTATACAGATAGTTGACAGAGTTCAGATAGGACAATGGTTACATAATGCCATTATGATTGACCCAAGGAAAGGCAATTAAGCAAGCTCTCTATCACCTATGAGAAAGAAGAAGAATGGGTAGCAGCTCCTCCCAGAAGCAGCTGTGACATCATCCAGGAGAGTTTGCCCTACTACTGTAGAATCAGCCAACAGCTTAGCAACTTTGGAGAGGGGCATTCCCCCACAACAGCCATAATCCGTTCCAAAAGATGGATGTAACTCGAAATGGTCGTAAATTGAAGCACCATTTCCCATAGGAATGCATTCAAATGCATTTAATCCGTTCCAGCCAAAGAAAATAATCACACACAACCCCCCCCCCCAAGAAAACACTGCCAGAGTCATTGTAAATGTTATTAATCTCTTCCGGCCTGGGGGGGGAGAAAAGCAATCAAGCGTGCAAGACCCATTGGAAATGCAAAGAAAACAAACTGAGCAGATTGGAATTGCACAGAGAACAAAGGGGACTGGTCAGAAATGCAAAGAAAACAAAGGTAAAAGCAAGTGAAGCATGCAGGACCCGTCGGAAATGGGGAGCCCCCCAAAAGCAACCAAACCCCCCAAGACCCATCAGAAATGGGGGAGCCAAAAAACAAACAAACCCCCCAAGACCCATTGGAAGTGGGGAAAAACTCCAAAAAAACAACCAAACTCCCAAGACCCATCGGAAATGGGGGGGGGAAACACCAACAAACAAACCCCCCAAAACCCATCACAGCACAGAAACGTAACCCCCCAGCTCAAAACCACGCTGCAAAAACACCCAGAACAGTTTTTTAAAAGCAGAAAACAGCACCTTACCAGGCAGCCCAAAGCCTCCCTTCAATCACACACACACGGTCACTTAGAAGCAGAAGGAGGTAGTCCCAAGCCTCCTCCAACGCACACTCTCCAACTGCTGGGGCGAAAGAGCTACAAAGAAGCAGCCTCGTTGCCACCTACAGTTAGAAATTTGAATTTCTCGCCTTTTTCCCTGCCTTTTTTCTGTTCATAAGTGGAAGCTCCAGTCACAAGTAGAAGATAAATTTTGTGGCCGGAGCTGGTCGTAACTTGAAATGGTTGTAAGTAGGGCCGTTCGTAAGCCGAGGCACCACTGTACATTTATTCAAATATAGTCATGTCGTCATCTTCTGGATGCTGCACAACGGTGGAGGGTGGGGTTTCACTTAACTGGGGGTTATTTTTGGAGTAGGGCTTATATTACAAGCATCCTGAAAAATCATACTAGGGCTTATCAGGTTAGGTCTTATTTTAGGGGAAACAGGGTACTCTTAGGAGGCACAAAGGGAGCTTCCTTTTTCTGAACAGCAGAGTGAGGCCCTGGTGCAGCTGAGTGAAATTCAGATGTCTCTAGCTAATGGTCTGTGACCCCTAGCAATATACGTAAAGGTGCCCAAGTGCAGCTAAAACTTCACATCAGTCAATTTTGCTAAAATCATGTTCTCTTTTACTATAATTATATTAGATGCAATTAAAATAATATTTGTAAAAATATTGCTACAGAATCAGTTTTGTTGAGAGAAGAAGCCATGCTGTTTGTGTGGCACAAATGTGATGATAATGATGAATCCACCCAGGTGTTGGCCTTTCTATCCAAAGTTTCCCCCTTCAGTTTTTTGTGTTCATGCATTTCAATCACTTATTCACCACATCATTTCCTCACTAAGAGGTCCCAGTATTTTTACTACAGGAAACTTTGTGCAGAAGGCAGTTCTTGTGACTGAACAGATGGCACATGTATTACAAGCCCAAGTTGAAAGTCTTGCTAAAGATGTGCTTATCAGAATGCCTTGGGACCATGGTTTTCATGACTGGATGCTCTGCATGGAAATTTCCATCTTGAAGCAAGTTACCAGATACATTACATATCTGGGAATAAGTAAACCAACATGTTCTTCTTTGCAGTTATCTTGCATGCCTTTCCAAAAAACTTAAGGGGTGCCATATAAGGAGGATGGAAGAATAAAAAGCACATGGAATCAAAGAGTCCCTGAAACATCCTTCAGACCACAAAATAAGACTGCAGTCCTACACACACCCATTTTAACATTAGAACTTACTTTTGAGTATATGTATACAGGATTTCACTGAACATTCCATATACCAAGTAATGGCTTTGCATAATTAAAAGGCTGTATATGTTAAAACTATGATGAAGGCAACATTGTGTATTAAATTAGCACCTATGCTTCTTGAAGTGTAAAAGAGCAAATGTTGATATAACTTTTTGAAAACTACTTTCAACAACCACCTTTGGATCCTGCTGGCATAATGCTGTTGCACTAAACATTTTCCAGTATGACACTAGTTGTGAATATACCAAAATTATTTTTGATTATTACTACATAACTGCAGGAAAACTGTGGTCCCAGCAATAAGTTATTACAGTGATACTTTTTTTAAATGAGATCAATGCCTAGATAGTGATATATGTTAACTGAAACCACTGGTAATAGAAAATCCAAACTCACTCCGTGAGTGGGCAGTACTTTTGTTAAGATCAACTGTAAATGTACAAAATATGTCCCTCAAGTTTCCTCTTCTTTCTTCCAAATTTCTTCTTGTTGCTTATGGTGTTTAGCTTCCAAATGGTCTGTGTAGTGTGCATGAGCATGCTCGATTTGCTGCAGCAGATTCATAACAATTACAACAGATGCAAGTCCTCCACAGTTCAAGACAGCATTGTAAATCTGACATGGACATCAAAATACCACTCTAAAATGTATCCAGTGCAACTTCATCATTTTGTTTTGCAACATATGCTTGAAACTGAGCCTTGAACTCATCGTGAGCAGCTGTAGTTAAAGTAGTGCAGTGTTGCTTTGATTTTTCTGCTACTGTGTCATTGATCTGATTTGCGTGTAGTGTTTCAAGAACAGCCCCTATTCTGGTGAGTCTAAGATTTGGCTTTTATAAAATGATAATAGGATCAAATGTTGATAGGCCACACACTACCTTAAACTTCAAAGCACTTCTCAGTCAACCTCTCAACAACAGCTACGAGTACTACCATGTTTCAACACTAGGCAAAACTTGGCCACTTGACATTCACTCAGTTTGGTTTCTTTCAACATCTTCTTTGCTGCAAAGCCAACGTCAACCTTGCTTCTGTCAAGCAAGTTCTCAGACAATTTCATGTCGATTGTTAACTGGGAACCGGAAGACACGTTTTGCAGCTTTTCTGATTTTATGCAACAACTCGTTAACTTCTTGATTAGCTTACAAAATTCTTCATACAAAAAAGGTGTCAATGGTTTTGAAACTCCTGTAGAAATAGCTCATGATCTCCAGCAATCGTTTTCATGAAAGCCATTTTGCACTTCATGAGTGGATCTTGCATTGCAGCTTTTATACAAATTGCAGGTTTACTGTGGGGGAGTTTTGATCCTTCCACATACTTCTTGATGTTGTCAAAAACAGTCATAGCTCTTATCAAGGCACTTAACATTCTCCAACAACCTAGTGGAGCAAAACCTCAGGGGAAATAGTGTGCATGCAGTCATAGCAGTGTATGATGCCCTACTAGATGGGGAATCTTTGAACAGATAGTACATGTGGTGCAAGAATGAACTCAGGTTCCATTTCACTGCTTACAGTCCTGTTTTAAAAGACCCATGTACAACATGAAGGGTACAAATTCCAAAGTCAATACTTCTCCTTTACAGTCAAGATTGGTTTTGATTTTTTAGTTTTCTCAGAAAAAAAATGATTTACATTTGGCCCATCCATAGATACCTGTAATAATTTTGCAACTGATAAAGAATTATCTTCTTAAAATTTCTTAAGGTCTTTAGCAGTAGCAGTTTGAAGAAAAGCATTGGTTAGATACAGTGTGGAAACTTTATGACAGTAATCATCCCAATAATGAACCGTTAAATCCATCTGCCTCTTTTGAACCACCTTATTCAAAGCTTCATCAAAACAGATAACAAATGTTTGGCATGGTTTCAGCCGTTTCAGTAAAAGATCAGTGAAATATGGTGCAAAGCCAAAAGCAACAACATACATAGCTTTTGTTTTTCCAAGATGAAACTGTTGAGCTATCTGGCTCTCCGAGAACATTTGCTTTAATAACTCACTGATGTTGTTACAAGAGTCAAATGGCATCTTCTTCATCACCAGTTGCAAAGCCCACAGGCACTCTGCTATCCCAACACAGTCCTTGATTACACAGGCAGCCATACTAGTGTGTAGTGGGTAATTCTTTGCCATTTTCATCACTCTGATCATGTTTTCCAGTTTTCGCAGGTGCTGTCTCTTCACCCTTTCTGGTTTTACTATCTAGTTCTAATTCCTATATTATTTAGTTCAAAGATTTTATAGCACACTTTACCATAACTTTTGCATTTGTCTCTAGCAACTAGTGATAGCCATGGAACAAAGTCAGGATGAAGTTTGAAATCCAGCCACTGCATATTAAAACTTGTCCTTTTAGAAGCCATCTTCAAAATGTGGTTTCACATACAGCCATACACAGAACCACTGCCTGACACCAAGATATTAGCAGATGTTTTCTAGCAAGTAGGAACTTTCCAAAGCTGGGAAAGGTTCACTTTCACTTTCTGGAACCAGTAATTAGCAAAACAGCAGCAAGAAAGGAGTTGGGAGTTTAAATGCTTACAGATAATTTCTGCAATCTAATGAAAGCTGACCGCCAAAGAATTGATGCTTTTGAATTGTGGTGTTGGAGGAGGCTCTTGAGAGTCCCCTGGACTGCAAGGAGAACAAACCTATCCATTCTAAAGGAAATCAACCCTGAGTACTCACTGGAAGGACAGATCCTGAAGCTGAGGCTCCAGTACTTTGGCCATCTCATGAGAAGATTCCCAGGAAAAGACGCTGATGTTGGGAAAGTGTGAAGGCAGGAGGAGAAGGGGACGACAGAGGATGAGATGGTTGGACAGTGTCATCGAAGCAACCAACATGAATTTACACAACTCCGGGAAGCAGTGGAGGACAGGAGGGCCTGGCGTGCTCTGGTCCATGGGGTCACAAAGAGTCGGACATGACTAAACGACTAAACAACAACAGTGAAGCAGAAAAGCCTCATTTGCAACCTTTATGCATGGGAGAACTCAGGGAAGAGGGTGAGAGAGTTGGTACTCTGTAAACTCCAGCAGGAACAAGCAATCATATTTGAAAAAAATACTTTGTATGGTGCAGAGTAGAAAATGGTAGTTGACTGTGAAATCCAAAAGGAGCAAAAGTCATTTGCAACTCTGTGCTGGGTTTACGCAGGAGAAAAAACATCCATTCTATACACAAGCATGACCCCAAATCATGCTTATATTTATATCTAAGTTAAATTAAGTACTAGCAGGTAGGGATGAAAACAGTTAGATATTTAAAGTTTGTACCTTGCTGAATGTTTAAGCTAGCCTTGCTTTGCAAATGTTACGGGCAGACGTAAATCATGCAGGGACAGAACTCAACAAACACATTAGGTTGGTTTCTGGCAGTTGAGCTGAGAAAGGGCATCATTAAGTTTTACTTGTATTCTGCTACTTCTCTGTTCCAGTTGCCATAAGATCATGCTCTTGCAGTAGGTCAAAAATCCACTGCTTGAATATATTTTAATTACAATTTCACAGGCATTTTCTGACTATAGACCAATTTCCATTTCCCTTAGTTTCCTGAAAGTGGCAACTCTGGATGGAGAATTTTATACAATATAAAGCATTGCATAATGCCAAAACCCTGTTGCACAGCTCTGTGTCCACAATGGAGATGATGTTACGGTCAGCGGCAAATCACTGCTGATCAAAGACTTCCTTCAGAGATTTCCTGGTGTATGTGACTTGCATTATGACTTGCATGAACTCTTGATTGTCTTTGATCAGTGATTTGCTGCTGCTGACATGACCACTGTTGCACATGTGGAGTGATGCAACAGAATTTTGATCACTGGTGTATTAACCATTGATCCAGAAAAACACATTACCCTTTTACAGATTTTATTTTGCTCCTGTGAATCAAAATAGCCTTGTTCTCCTTTGGCTTTGATAATAGGTATTTCATCTACAGCAAGAAAGCAGGTCTGTGGATCAAAATGGAGATTTGCTTCAATCACAAATAACAGATTTAGAGAAGAGACATGCTGCTGTTCAGCTGGAAAATTCTAAGCTGCAGAAAGAAAAAGCTCTTTTGGTAGAATATATTTCTCAGTTACATACACAGGTAACTGTATTTCTCGAACAACATCCTTTTCATTTGAATTCTGTTTTGTATTACACAGTGAATGGAATTTACCAACAAAAAAATGTGATGGCTAAACTGAGGGGCAAAACTACAGTGGAACCTCTACTTACGAACGTCCCCACCTACGAACAATCTAAACAATGAACAGCTCCGTTTGCAAAAATTTTGCTTCTACTTGCGAACGGAGCTTCAACATACAAACAAAAAATGTGGGGGAGGTGGGGAACGCCCGAAATTTGACCTTTCAGTTGACCGTTGGCCAGTGAAGAGGGTGTTTATCTGCAACATCGCTCGTCCAAGTGGTTAGAGAATGGATAGGGAGTCTTCAAACTGCCTGGTACTGCACAGTGCTGCCTGGTACTGTACTGTACAGACTGTATTTTTGGGGGGGGGCTTTTCCCCCCATTGTTCCCTTCCTCCCTCCTTTCCTGCCCTTTTTTTTTGACCTAAGTTCATATTAGGTCAAAAGAAGAAAAATTCTCCCTCTAGCGGTAGAGGATGGATTAGCCAGCTTTGCATTAGTTCCAATACTTTGACTTAAGAACGGCGCATCTAGATAAGAATGAAAAACAGCCAGAACGGATAAACCGTTTTCAGTGCTTTCCTATGGGAAATTTTGCTTCTACTTACGAATGTTTCAGCTAACTAACATCTTCTGGGACGGATTAAGTTCGTAAGTACAGGTTCCACTGTAATGGCAAATGAAACTGTGTGTGTGTGAAAAAGTATCAGCAGCTGGGTGGTGAAATCTGATCATAATGGGCACTGTGGTACACAGGAAGATATGCCGGATACTTCCCTTACCCATGACCCCAACAATAATCCCCAGAAGAACAGAAAGAACAACTGCTGTTTACTGGAATTGCAGCATGGTTTGGCAAATGACTGGTCCAACATCACCTAACTAGCTTCATAGGCTAGTGGGGACTGTAAAGCAGATCTCCCAATTTCCCATCCCATCCATTTTGACCACATCACATTGTTTCTGTGTTGCGCATAACTTTGTTCTTTCCATAGAAATAATAACTTTGCTTAGCAGGATCAGAGTAAAAATCTTAGGTTGCATAATTTATACAGTTGTTAGGTTGCATAATTTATGCTTTTCTTGGTGAAAAATTTAACTGGCCCATGTCAGTATAGAATTTTCCAGAAAGGTAGCTTTTAAAGATAAAACAGTCTGTTTCTAACTGCCCAAATTCTCATTCAACAGTGAAGCCTATTAAGAGATGTAGGCAAGTCTGTTTCCCAACGTTCACACAGAACCTACATAAGCAGATAAAAGCTAAAGATTTTAGGATGTTACACTCTACTCAGTATAAAAAATTCTCCTCCTATATTGACCATAAAACCCAAGGGATTGGTGCTCCCATTAGCTAAATGTATTCTACCATAAGCCAGCGTGGGCTGAAATCCACTTCAGATGTTTAAAGTATAAGTATGCTTCTGTTTGAAAGTTTACATCACAATAAATGTTAGTATTTAAGGAACCAATCTAATTGTTTTGGGGACAGTAAGGGACATATACTGTACTCTAGGAGACTCCAAGCATGCCCTCCAGGGCACCATTAATATTATTAAGTCGTTTCTTCTTTGAGTGTTGTGTCTTATACTTGCTACTTATGGACATCAAGATATGACATTAACACACAAGATACTTTATCCCCCACCTCATTTTAAAAATTAATCCAGGTACTAGGTCACACATTTTCAGAATTGTTATCATTCCAGCCTAAAGGTTCACAAAGTAGCAATTCAACCCATGTGACTATGCATGCACCACTAAGGGTAAATGTTTCTTTTTCTAACCTTACAGACTGGAACTAATGTGTCTTCTCTTGCTGAAATATTTTCCCCCACAAAATAGTCAAATTTCCAACAATTTTACATATCTCTGTATGCAGTTAGCCAAATATAAAGACTCAGATTCTTTATTTGTAGTAATTTTATTGCAATATTCATAATTAACACACCTTTCCCCATTTCTCAGATTGCTGAAAAGGACATAAGTCTCCTGCGGAGTCAAGTTAACAGCTTGTCCTGTGATCTGAACAATTTGAAGTCTCAGGATGACATGGCATCTATTCTGCAGAAGGAAAAATAGAAATAGTTCTCCAGGATATCAACAGCAAAACATGCATCAGTGAGGTAACTTGTATAGACGTTATATAACAATATGTTAATCTACTATAAGAATGTTTCTAAAAGTCTAATCAAACTGAAAAGCTGCATTTTGCTCACAATAAACCTAGGTTCCAGAGTCCAGGACAAATTCTTGCAAGGGTAGCACTACAAGATAAATTAGGACTTTTACTTCTGTCAGTCTGAAATAGAAGAGAGAAAATTAATGTATCCTGAGTTTATCAGAGGTTGGCTTTTAAGCCCTTTGAGTATTTGTGGACCAACATTCACCAAGTGGAAATGAAGCATCCTATATTAATCAATCTCACATGAAAGAATGGAATTTGCATGGCATCCTAGATGACAATGAAGTATTGAAAGAACCATAGTCCGATTAATATTCCTTTCATCATCCAGATTTTGATTTCACAAGTCTTTACAAAGAGAAAACTGCTGATAGGTTAAGTGGCAGTCTGAAATCTGTAAAGGAGAAACCAAAATCTGATGGTTTCATAGCCTCTTTCCTGAGTAACATGCAAGACTAGAGAAAACAAAGGAACTGTCAGGAGCTGATGCACCCCAATTCTTTACAAAATTGCACATGATTAGTACCACTTCAGTCTCTGCTGTACTTTTAGGAAGAAATCTATATGAAAAATCAAAGTTATGCTATCTGTTGTTTAGGGAAAAACATCTTTGATATGTGTTATGCACAATTCTGCAGTAACACAGAGAAATATGGAATGCATCCTATAAACGTGCTGCTTCTATAAGTTTATTCTATGCTGCTCCTTCTACAGCATAAGCAACAACTTGGCAGAGGTATTTACTAGTTAGAGACTATTAGAAGTTTTACTCATCCTGTCTTAATAGACAAATACAATCAAGAATGAGTAGTTAAGTGTAAAAGTATGGGCAAGAATGCATACATTTAATGGCACGACATTACTAATAAATAGTAAGTTTAAGTATGCTTAGGTTTTCAAAGTATATATGCCTCTGTTACAAGAAAAGCAACATAGTAATTTAAATCAAGTTGGACAAAGTGTGGCTCTCTGTATGTTGTGGCACTTCCAGCATCCCTCGCCACTGCTCTGTGGGCTAGGACTTCTGGGAGCTGTCCAACAACTGCAGACCAGCACTTTTCCCACTCTTGCCTTTAATGACTGGATTTTGTTCAGGTAATAAAATGAATCAAGATAGCTTACTTTATATATATTAGAACCAGGCATTTTTGTAGGATTTGTATATATTTCACCAAGTCAATGTACAACTGATTTCTAGAAAGTGAATATAAAATGTTTGATCTGCATCAAAATAAAGAGCCAAAAAGTATGAAAGGAATTGCTGCCCTAGTTTAAAACTTGAGAGAACTTTTTTGAAAATGTAGAATGATCAGAATGTCTTCTAATGGGACTTGCCAAATAATTACGAGATCATGAAAAGGAAAACTTCATAATACCAGGATAGCTGGCTTGGCTATTTAAACCTTGGTATTACACAATCCTGATAATGCTCACATACAGCATATTTTGGAACAAGCAGCAATCACCAAGAAACAGTATGAGACAAACTATTTAAAACACCTTGTTTAACTGGAAAGACGCAAAATAGGTATTATTCATCCAAAATCAACAGGAAAGCTCAAACATATCTCCTATGTTTTCCTCCCAAAAACATAGCCAGAATAAAAAGCACAACAATTGTGTAGTGTACCAAGTGTATATTTCAATTTACTGTATGCAATCTAACAACAAATTTGGTCATAATTTACCAGATATACATAAATGATTTAAGTAGCAAAAGGAGATTCAGTTTGAAGAGAATAAGTAAAATACATTAAGAATGTAAAGCCAGGTCCAGTTTAAGCATTGAGTGAGTAGTATGCTCTAATAAAGCAGATTCTGGTGGATTTCAGACATACATACATATACACATATATCTGCTATATATATATGTATTTGTGTGTGTGTGTATGTGCAGATCTACCAACTGTAAACTATTTTAAGGGGAATAAATGGGATGGAAGAACCTTTATACTATAACTTACATATTCACAGAGCAGAACATTTACTTAACGTTTAAAATACTTCCCATTCATATTATCTTTGCCCACTATTTCCTACTTTGGACCCCACCAGAATTACACATTACTCATTTCAGTCTAGAACAAGAATAAGATGTATTCATTTTTTTCAAAAGCAAAACCCAAAAACTATCCATCTGTCAGGTTTACAGTGATGTGGAATCTACCAATGAAGGATTTGGAAAAAGTTATACAATTTAATACCCATATAATTAAATCGCTGTTTCATCCTGCAGAAACAATGTCTAACATTAATCCACTGCTGTACTGAAATAAAGGATAATAAAGTTGTCTCTTTAAATATATTTTTATATATATCAACTTTGATCAGACAGAGCACCGTAAGATTCTATCTGTCAAAGCAATTACGTTTACCACACAACTACCATAATTTAGTTCTCAGATATAAAATAGGAAAATATACTCATTTTAAAGTTAACAAACTCAAATATGGTGACCCCTCAACTTATAATACAGTACTATCACACTGGCCTAGCTATGTGTCATGGTAAATGCTGTGCATATTTATTCACTGTGACATAATAATATATTGAATGCAGTGTCTACAGTTCAAATAGCTCACTAGCATTCAGGCTAAATGAAGCTGAAAATTCTAAGCATAAAAAGGTGCAATACCCTCCCTTCCCTCAGAAAAAAGGCCTGAAATCATTGGTACAGTATAACAAGTTTAGAAAAGATTTATGGCTACAAAAATTCAAGTTTCAACATCTCATCCAAAAACAGAAGCAAAGAGCATTGGGGATAAATATCTCTAGCAATTATACTAAGGGTTTTTTTTTAAAAAATGTTCCAGCAAATTAAGCTGCCAAGTTAAATGTTGTTTGGTATACAAAATAACCCCCAAAATAGGAGAGAAGCAACGGTTCATTTTATGTTCACTTTAATGCAGAGCAATGGGGTGTCAAAAAAAGAGGGGGGGAGACAGCCTCATGTCTAATTTTCCACAAACAAAACTAGACAAAAGACGACAAACTGGGTTCAACAATTTAACCAACAAAAACCAATGACATTTATTTCTATTACACTCCTCCTCAGATTCTATGACTCTAAGCTTTGTGATGGACTGAGGTATACAGTAGTGAATAAAAATGATAGCCAATAGGAATAGTGCTAACAAAATATAAATTAGAGCAAGGGCAGCCATGCCAGAAAGTGTCTTAATATAAAGTTCTTTAAGTGACAAGGAGAAAATTGCTTTCATTCCAATCACAATCCTCCTTGCAGTTTTAAGTCATTATTGTATATTTGGTGAAACAGTAGTAGCTTTTTGCAACTCAAGATTATCAAAAACCAGAGTCAGTAAATTAAATATCAATGATTAAGTTCTCCAGAACGTGTTAGATCCATGCCATCAAGATTATGGTATTTAAGCTGTCGAAGGGGAAGGCAAGGGAGATGTGGCAAAGCCCCATTTCAGAAAACAAGAGCCACTAGCACGAATTAGCCACATTTGTTCTCAAACTATGATTGGAATCAAGGGAGCCGTCTCCAAAGATTGCAATTTGCTTCATTCATGTTAAAGGGCACATGAATATCTAAAAGAAGCATAGTTATTACTATGCTTGATTAGGACCCAAATAGCTATATCCTATAAATAATAAAAAATACATTTTATTTTGATAATTGACTGTAGATGTGAGGACTCTATAATTCAACCAAATAGCTGTATGCTGTACAGTCCTGTGCAAATATCTTTTAAAAAATTAATAATCCTCTTTTCTTCTTTTTTGCTATAAGGCTTTGACCCTACAAATTTTCACAGCAACATAACTTCCATCCAGCCTGTACCATATTTTCCAAGCCTTCAGTCCAAAAATTCAGCAAGGTCAGCCCACATGATGTCCAAATAAAGCATGAAAGAGATCAAGCTCCCTTAGTCTTCCAAAGGCACACAGACTTCCCCAGATTCATCCCATTGAGTCTGGTCATTCTGTTCTTCCACATCATCAGGCAGCTCTTCATCAGCATCCCCAACTTCATTTTCTTCAAATTCTTCATCTCTGGGAAAATCTGTGTCCTGTACCTGGTCTACTCCTTCCTGCCCTCCTGGTTGAGATTTATCTGCACAGTCAACACAAACACCATAACGTCGAGATCCATGTCTTATTCCCACACTGGCCGCTAACATGAAAATCTTCTTACATACCATACATTTATACTTTTTATCCTTTTGGTGAACCTGCAGAAGAAGAGATAGTATTAATAAACATGTATGTCTCATATAAATCATCCAATAATTTAGTATGAACACTGCTCTTAATACATAAGTTATATAAAAGTAAGATTTTATAGTGATAACTTAAAACACAGAACTAAAGCTAATTAGTGTTTAATCCCCAACATCACATTATATACACCAGTTTACATTGTCATTGTTACACTATGTACCCTTCTGGTGCAGAATTTTTTAATGGTGCATTTTATGATACAGCTGGACCATGACTGAAAATGCTATAAAATCAACCAAGTAACTTTTTGGAACTGAAAGTATCATGGCTTTAAGTTAGTAGACAATAGTTTCCATTAAATCAAAGAAATCTAAACTTCAACCAACTCTGGATAGAACCTGACACTGAACATCTGCTGAGATCATAACTATAGAAGAATCCAGTGGAAGTGGACAACCTCTGTTTCTCACTGCAGCACTCTAGGCACTCCTAAAATCTACTTTTCTTAGCCATGTTAAAAAAGTTAAGGGGTGTAGAAAACAAATACAATCCTGAAAACATACATTATCCTTTAAAAATCAGCACCGGTTTAGTAGAAGTTACTATGGGACAATTGGCCATTTCTCCAGCCAAATCTGAAAGCAAAGTCAACATTGCCTTGCAAAAGAATCTTTTTCATGGCTGACATCCATAGCATTTTGCCTACCCAGTAAAATCCTACCCAAGCAACTTACTATTTTCACAAGTGCAGGAACCCACTTAGTAAAATAAAAAAAAAAACTCTTATCTGCTATAGGGACAACAGAGTGTAATATTTTACTATATCAGCAAAAGCAATAGGGATTTCCACTGAAAAAAGTGACAATTTACAGGGATCAGTAACATACTATACCAGCAAAATTCAGTGTTTTACAGTTGAAGGAAAATGAAAAGATCTGAGAGAAATATAAATATAGGTAAGAAAAGAGACAAGTACAGTACGAAGATGACATGCCAAACACAACAGTTACCAATAAGGTTCCCTCTAAGCTAGACACATGTGCATGCCTCTGCCTCCCTGTGTGCAGCTGTCTTCCTCCTCCACGAAGTGATCACATTGGGTTCTGGTTGCGACGGAACCCTGCACGTGGGGTGGCAGAATCATGCACGCACACTGGGGCAAAATCACGCAAGAGAGAGGCAGAGCCCCTCTCTTCCTCTCTACATCTCAGCAGAGCTGAAAGTTAGAGGGTACGCTGGTTACCAACAACAATATTAGGCACCAGACATCAAAGAACAGCAATACGCAGCAACAACAGTTTCCAGAAGGACCTTGGAACAGACCAGTACAATATACAGTGGTGCCCCACATAGCGACGATAATCCGTTCCACAAAAATTGTCGCTATTTGGATTCGTTGTTATGCGTGGCAAAAAAGCCCATAGGAACGCATTAAAACACGTTTAATGTGTTCCTATGGGCAAAAAACACACCGTTATCCGGAAATCCTCCATGCGGCTGCCATTTTCACTGCCCGGTAAGCGAGGAAAGAGCGCGAAAACACTGCGGGCGGCCATTTTCTTTACCTGGCGGCCATTTTGGAACCGCCGATCAGCTGTTAGGAAAAAATCGCTATGCGAAACGCTTACCGATCATCGCAAAGTGATTTTTGGCCATCTAAAACATCGTATTGCGATCGCAAAAAACACGTCGCTATGCGGATTTGTCGTTAAACGAATCGCTCGTTATGCAGGGCACCACTGTAATTTTTTTGTCCATAGATTCAAAATGGATTGACTGAGTGACAATTTAGAATATTTTTCATGTATGTCCAGTAACACGATTAAAAGCTAAAGATTTCCTAAAGCTATAATGCTTTTTACTTTTTGATTATGTATTCTCTGCTTTTTCAATGTGCTTTTTCAGGTTAAAAGCTTCTGCATTTTTTGAATGTAATTAAAACATTATTTTTATTGTATCTTTTGTTCCCCTCTGTTTTAGGACTGAAATCTGACTTAAATATTTGCCTAAAACTTAAATTTAGTTTTAATATATTTTTAAGCATTTGTGTCTACATTTCTTTCATAGTTATGACATTTGGATATTTCCAACAACTCTGAATTACTTTTTTGCTCACGGAACATAGAAGTAATGTTAATTGTCTTTAATAAACAACCTGTATCTGCTCTTCAGGAAGAATACCACTGTTGCAGTGTAATTTGGGCAGATTTTACTCTTACTTGAAATTAGGCATGGTATTTTCAGAATTCATGTAGTATAGCCCCCAGAGGTGTGTAGGAATTCTCCCAACCAGATCTCTCAGGGCTTTAATTAATAGTAGGTTTCTTTAAAAAAAAGAAGCTTCCTGTGCAGTCTAATGGGCAGAGACTATCATACCTGTAATGCTTTGCAAGTAACAAAAAGTTTACCCTGTATTCACAGGATGAAAATGGCTGCCAGAGTTTGAATTGATAACTTAAGAACACCTTTCAGGTGTTTTCTGGGCTAAAGAATTTTGGACACATTTCCAAATCTACTTGAAGGTTTCAGAAATCCAGTAAAATATTCCAGACCCCCCCACCCCCCCCAAAAAAACTATCAGTGTGATTTTGCATAAATCTTTTTTGAAACTAGATTGAAGAAAAGTATCAAGATGACACCTGTTTCTCTATTTTGAAGCAGATATATATTTATTTCATTAATTTATATACCCCCATTAGTACAATGCACTATTCTAGGTACCTAAGAGTTGATGAAATCAGACAAACAAAGCCAAGGCAAAGAAAGTGAAAAATCACAGAGAAAGAATCAAATCATAAAAAAGATTCAAAACTTAGATGGCACAACATTTTCCTAATAAATTGGCAGGGAAGGAGGCAAAAAAATCATATGAGGTTGCAATCAAAATCCTCTCTGAATAGCAACCTCTTAAAGGTGGCATGGAGGGGGCCAGGCGCAGTTCAAATGTGATGCAGTTCCAAAGAGTATTTCTGGCCTCTTTTGGTGTGGCCAACTGGAGGATCATTGCCACCTGGAGGATATGATGGCATAATTAGACCATCAGGCGTCTTCAAGAGTAAAATATGGAACTCCTATTTCTGCTTCAGCACTGAATTAAACTGTATAACCTTTAGGGTCTTTTCCACCTCTTCAATTCAGTAGTCTAACAGCACAAGTTTTATATCAGTCAAAATTTAATAAATATTCTATACTGGAAGATGATGTACAATCACTATTCATCACATATCAAATCCTCATATTAATAATATAAACATGTTACATACCAAGGAATGTCTCTTTACATGCTCTCTCCGAGTAAACAGCTTTCCACAAATGTCACAGCTAAATGATCTCACTCCTGTATGAATGAGCAAATGTCTCTTTAGTGTTCTTCTGTATTTGGCTACGTAATTACAGTGTGGACACTTCAATTTGTTCATGATTAATGAAGAGTCACCTAGAAACCAAAACACAATCAGTTTAGTAAAACATCGACACATCTATTTATCAAAAGATATTTGCTATCTTTATAAATACTGTGTATACTCTTACTATTCACTGTGGTGACAACCTTTTATCTACAAAAGATAGGAAAATAATTCAAGGAAGAGCAATCTTGCTATACAGTACAGTACTTATCCGTAGCTTGCATATTTCCTTCTACATCCTGTCACTTGTATTTCAGATAGGGTGGAGACAGACTGCAGTTTATTGATGATCATGGGCTAACTTGCAGCAGGTTGGCAAGTTTCTGATGCCAATGATTTGAAACGTCAACACATAAAAGCCCCCCTCAAGTTAGGCTGCTTTAACAAAGAAAGTTGGGGAGGAAATCAGGCATGAATGTATGTGAGAAAGGACTGAGCATTCAGTTCTGGTAGCACAGTCATGCTCAGAGGTACTCTGATCCTTTATTCTCAATGTACAGAAGTGCCCCCACCCTTATAACCTGTGTCTGGATTATAGTCTGATTGATGTTAAGGTTCTCATTTAAAAACTTTATTTCTTTCTTTCTAGGCCAGCTTTCTCTGCATAGGGTACTCAAAGCAGTCCATAATCAGTTAAAACAACACAATAATCCAAATTAAAAACACTGTAACGTATAGCATGAAGAAATAATTAAACGCATAACAATATTAAAAACTACAATTAAAAACACTATTTTTTATTTTAAATCCCTGAATTCAAGAAACGTGGCATTTCTTTAAAAAAAATCATTTATCAAAAGCTTGCCTAAAAAGGAAGATCTTTGCCTGCTAGCAAATGGATAAGAGCAAGGAGACCAAGAAGGAGACTTCTTGGGTGAGTTCATTATACAATCTGGGAGCAGCCATTGAAAAGACTCTCATATCTTCACTAAATGAATGTGTGAGGATGCTAGGAGCAAGAGAAGGACTTTCTCAGAAGATCTTGAAGGAGGAGGCTCATATGGAGTGATATAGCCCTTCAAATAGTTTGAACCCAAGCTGTACAGAGCTTTATAAGTCATAACCAAAGCTATACATTGGAATTGGTCTGACTGTTAAACTATCATAATAGGAGAGATATGTGCTCCCTTTAGTTTGGGCTGAACCACATTAAATGAGCAGACGTTTTTGAATATTCTTCAAAGGCAGCCCCGCACAGAGCCCACTATAGTAATCCAGATGGGAAGTAACTAAGGAAATAGTACAATTGGTGTGCCACCTTTAACTGCAAACACACTCCTGGCTACCACTGAAATCTATGCATCCAGGCTCAGGGCTGAACCACTTTTCAGAGGGAGTGTAACCTTATCCAGTATAGGCACAATCCCTATTTCCTGATCTGCCTTTTGACTGGCCAGGAGCCCCTCTGTCTTGTTTTGATTAAGTTTCTGTTCGTTTCCCTCGTCCGGTCTATTACGGACATTAGACACTGGTCTAGATCAAGAGCAGCTTCCTTGGAATCAGATAGGAAAGAGACAGAGTTGAGTGTTATCAGCATATTAGTGGTACCTATTCACCCAAAAAACTCCCAGTAGATGTTAAATAGCAAAGGGGACAGAACTGTATTCTGAGAACTCCACAACAAAAACCAGGGTGTCAAACAAGATTCCTCCAACACAGCCTTCTGAGCCTGACCATTCAGGAAGTACAGGAACCACTGTAAAACAGAATTGCCAAGATCTATATCAGAAAGCAAGTCCAGAAGAGTACCATAGTTGATGGTATCAAAAGCCACTGAGAAGCCCAGCAGAACCAAGAGATACAGACACCCCCCCATCCACTTCCTGGAGCGAGTCATCCACCAAGGTGACCAAAGTCTTCTCCATTCCATAATCAAGCTTGAAGCCTAACTTAAATAGATATGGATCCACAAAAGAGTTGCACCACTTTTAAAAACCAAAATATGAAAGATTTTGCCCATTATAGTGGGGTCTTGACTTGAGAACTTAATCCGTATTGGAAGGCGGTTCTCAAGTCAAAAAGTCTGTAAGTCAAGTCTCCATTGACCTACAGTGCATTGAAAACTGATTAATCCTGTAACAGGCCGTTTTTGTTCCATTTTGGTTTTTTTCTGGTCTGTAAGTCAATTCTCAGGCTGCAAGTCAAACCTAAATTTTGCGGCCAGAGAAGTCTGTAACTCAAAAAGTCTGTAAGTCAAGCCGTCTGTAAGTCAAGGGTCCACTGTACAAATTTTGACTGGCCCAAATACACAGTACAATAACCAAATATTTAAAAAAGGTTAGTGGAATAATGGTTTTGAAATGGATTTTCTACACTAGGGAGGGGGAATTGGTACCAAGCATCCCTGCAGATGCCAAAAAATGCAGAAGTATTGAACACCATACATTGCATGGTCTCTGGTAAATACACCCTGGAAATACATATAAACATATATTTATGAGGTTTTTTATTTAGTATTTTTAGGCAGTGGATAAATTAATCAGCAAATACTGATCCTGCAGATAAGAGGGTCCTACTTTACTAAAAAAAATTCCTGTGAGAATTCTAACCATTTTCACTGAAAATGAGGTAGAAATGACAACCTCTTTCATGGGAAAATAACATTTTGATGAACCTGGAGGACAAATTATGGGATTGCACCAGCTTCATCTTTTCCTTGGAGCCTTGTTCTGGACATAGCAGTGTCCAGACACAGTAGTGTAAGTATCTGCAGAAGAGTCAAAAATATATCTAGTAATCAAAATGTAATCCAAAATGTAAAATTTGGAAGACCTGGGGAAGGTGCTGAAGTCAGAAAATGGTAACAAATGCTAAACTCTAATATTTCAAATGGCATTTTTTCCTGACAATCATTCTAATATTTTTAATTTTTAATCTCTTGGAAATAGAAAGACATTAAGGACAATTATTTCCAAACTTCAACATTTTGGTGTTGGCTGCCTCCCTACCACTGATGTTGCCGCCACCATCACATTCCAGAATGACATGAGATAGAAAAATAATGCCTAGGCCACTGACACAGGAGCATGCAGCAGTTATTGGAAAAAACAAAAATTTTTGGGGGAAAATAACAAAACTCTGCTTGAAGCATTGCTAATATTTAACACACCTGACACGCTGTTAGAGAACTTCTTGCTCTGGATAAATCCAGTGTAACACTACCATCTTCCTTTTTTTTCCAGCCTACATATAGGATATGGAGAATTTTGAAAGACTAGTTTTGCAGTTATATCCTGAACCGTTCTGCCTACTACAAGATTCTTTTGGGCAAAAAAACCTGTGTCAAAAAAATGCCTGTTTAACCCTTTTCAATGTGAAGGCTGTACTACCTCAAAGAATACAGAATGTGAGGAGGGGATACCAGTGGTGGGCAAGGCTGGAACCAGATGCAGGCTAAAAAAAACCATTTGCTGATAAACAGTTAAATGTAACAAGACAAATGAACACTTTAAATTCTGGAGGCCAGTCCCTGCTTTGCATGCGCTTTTTCACAAAAAATCAGAAGCCAACATGGCATTGCTCCACACTGATATTGTATTGTTACAGTACAATCAAAAAGATACAGAAAAAGTGCTGAAAATACAAAACAAACAAACAAAATAATATTCTGGGAACATAGTCCGCTCATCCAAAGTTGTGCACTTTTCTGAGCCTCTACACACATATTATCATTCTGTTTAGCCTATAAAAGTATCACCCCTATATGAAGGTCAGAATTTATTCTGCGCCAATGCAGCTCTCACTTTTTGTTTATTACACTGTTGAAGATACAGTGGTGCCTCGACTTAGGACTATAGTCCGTTTCAGAAGATGGACATAAGTTGAAATGCAATTAATCTCTTCTGGCCGAAGAAAAAGACCAGCACCACCACCACCACCACCACCACCACCAACAACAACAACAACAACAACTGCAAGACTCATTGGAAACACCATTAATCCCTTCCACCCGAAGGGAGGGGGGAAGCAATCAAGCATGCAAGACCCATTGGAAATGCACAGAAAACAAATGGAGCAGATCAGAAATGCAAAGAGGACAAAGGGGGCAGGTTGGAAATACAAAGGAAACAAAGGAAAAAGCAAGGGAAGCATGCAGGCCAATTTCCCGCCTTTTTCCCCTGCCTTTTTCTGTTCTTAAGTGGAAGCTCCAGTCACAAGTAGAAGCAAACTTTTGCAGCCACAGCTGGTCATAACTTGAAATTGTCGTAAGTACTATAGGGCCGTTCATAAGTCGAGGCACCACTGTACCACTAACCATTAACACACTCAGTTGAATAAAACTCTTTAATAAAACAATTCTTAAAATATAGCTAAAGGAGGACTATACCAAGAATGTGCATTAGTCCACATGCCATTTAAGGGGGATCTATTTGGTAGGAAAATCTTATTATCAAGACCATTTTTTGAAATGGTTGTGTTTAGGTACTATGACCCAAAGAATAATCTATAGGCAAACTTTGAAAGGGAAGTTATACTTCTCATGGCACAGTGGTTATAATGCAGCACTGCAGTCAAGACTCTGCTTACAACATGAATTCAATCCTGACAGGCTCAGGTACCTGGTTCAATACTGACTCTGCTTTCCATACTTCTGAGAGTACTTAGCATGCACACATGTCTGTGTTGGGTAGCCTGGACATTTAAACTGAAAACTGCATAGAGAGTGTGTTAAGTGCTATGGAGTGATACGTAAGTTGCCCACTTTACTTCTCTATTACTTTTTCCCAAAATAATCAGTCTTGTTGGGTACACATCAAAAGACACCAGTATAAGTTGACATATTCCATAAATACCTGATAAATTTACTTACCATTTTCCCAGTTTTCCTTCGGCCAGGACTCAGGAAGCAATCCATACTTGAAATCGTTTGAAGTACTTGGCAATAATCCAAACTTGAAATCACTTGAGATACCAGGAAACATTCCAAACTTGAAATCATTTGACGTACCTATTATAAGATGTTATGGGAAAATATATTACTGGAGCCGAGAAAGTAGCAATCATTTGGCTATGTAAAATGCATGACAACAAATCAGTATTTTGACTGAGTATATTAATTTTATTAAACAAATTGTCAACAACTATGTTCCTGACAGTTCCCAGATCTGCAGAAAAATCATTTTAAATCCTGATCCTACCTCTGGCATGAACAACTAGAATATAGACAGAACTGCACCCTTGGCCTTTGACACATGACACAGTGGGCCTGAAAATTGTTCTGTGATGTTACCCAGTGAGGTTGCTCAAGTACATTGCACAGTGTCATTATGGGATAGCTCTACTCTCCCCACTAAATGAAGTAAGTTATTTAAGCTTGTTTTCTGATACAGTGATGGCCCACTTGACAATTACCCTACTTGACGAGAAAATCGCTTAACAATGATTTGATGGGTTTTTTTGCTTCACGACGATCAGTTCCCTTCTTCGGGAACTGATTTTTTGCTTGACGATCTAAAACAGCTGATCGGCGGTTCGCAAAGTGGCTCCCCGCTGTTTTCCGGACCTATTTTCGCTTTACAGGCATCGGAAAATGGCCACCCTATGGAGGAACTTCGCAGGACGATCAGGTATTTCCCCCATTGGAACGCACTGACCGGTTTTCAATGCATTCCAATGGGTTTTTTTGCTTGACGACAATTTCGCTGTACAGTGATTTTGCTGGAACGCATTATCATCATCAAGCGGGGCACCACTGTATAATAAATCCCCTGAAATTTCTTATTTTTTCTTTATGACAGCAATAACACATTTGGAGCCTAAAATATAACTAGTTGGTGATAGGATTGATTAGCAAAATTGCTCACTTGTGCTTGTTAACAATTTGAAAACAAGAGACCACTAAAATCTCACAACCATCTGGCGATGATTTTAGTGACTTTGCTCCTGCTTTCATATTCCCCCAGCTTTATAACACCCAAAATGATAAACAGTCCTGTAGGACTCAAAGCGAATGCTTGTATGTGAGATTTTAGTGGTCAATCCTAGTTTTCAGATGGTTTACTGAAGTTACTGTGGAGTGCAGACTCTAGCAGCTTCTGTGATGAAACACACTGAGGAAATATTTTAAACAAGCTCCTATAGTTACAACAAAACCAGTACAGTCGTGCTCCACTTAACAACTGCCCCTCATTATGACGAATCCGCTTTACAACAGTGTTTTTGTGATCGCAATGGTCTAAATGGGGGAATTTCATTTAGTGATGATCAGTTCCCTGCTTCGGGAACCGATTTTCGCTTTACGACAATCAAAAACAGCTGATTGTCGGGGTTTCAAAATGGCTGCCGGGTGCTTAAAATGGCTCCCTGCTGTGCTAAGGGATGGATTCCTCGCTATACAGGCACCGAAAATGGCCACCATATGGAGGATCTTCGCTGGACGGTGAGTTTTTAGCCCATTGGAACGCATTGAACGGTTTTCAATGCGTTTCAATGGGTTTTTAAATTTCCCTTTACGTTTTCACTTAACAGCGATTTTCCTGGAATGGATTATTGTCGTTAAGCGAGGGACCACTGTATGTGTTTAAATTCGATTAATAAACTTTACAGTCTCATGCTTAGTTATATATACAGCCTCAGATAGGGAACTGGGATACAACCCATCTTAAAAGTAACAGCTACAATCTTGTTGCTAGAGTATATACAATGGTATGAACTGCTGCCAGTTAGAGTCACTGCTTGTCTACGTACCTCATCATGAATGACCTGATATGCAGTGAGAAACATAAGAAAAACCTCCTTAACTAGTGGCAATTCACAGAGCTGCACTTACACTAGTGTATGTAAGCAACAGGATTATAACCAACTAGTTACAAATAATTCACTTCTTATAATCAACTCCTCTCATAACTAAAGTATAACTAAATTATATTATAGTAGAACTTGATGAAAAGTAACTTCACTCCTTTTTGTTACAAAGTTCAAGGCCTGGCTCATCTTGTTTTATCATTCATGTAAGCTGTCCCGAGTAGACTTTGTCTAGAGGGGCGGGGTATAAATTCAATAAAAGTTAAAGTTATCTGCGTCATCTGCTATCATCTCATGCTTTCCTCTGAGCACTAAGATTGCAAAGTGGAGACAGCATTTTGTACCACTGGTCAGTGACATGCAGCACTGAAATTCTAACTATAACAACATCTGATAGGAAGAGAAAGGGGGTTTGGAACAAAAACTTTAAAAGTAACTTTCTAAGATCTGGGATTTTGAGGCTCAAAGTGTCCCCCACAGGATAGTGATGTGTTCATTTTGAACACTGAAAAGAAATCATCATTTCAGTATGCAGTGTGCGTTCTAGTTATCGCGTATGGTTTCACTACAGCACTTATCTTGTAAATCAGTAGGTTAACTGGATCAGCAACTATGAGGGGGCATCTCAGTTCAAAAAAGTCCTCAGTGTTCCAGAGAACAGCTAGATCAGTGGTTCTTAACCTTTGTTACTCAGATGCTTTTGAACTGCAACTCCCAGAAACCCCAGTCAGCACAGCTGGTGGTGAAGGCTTCTGGGAGTTGCAGTCCCAAACTCCTGAGTAACCCAAGGTTAAGAACCAGTGAGCTAGATGAACTAAAAAACTGCTAATACTTAACAGTAAAATTCTATGAAAAGTTTTTGGACAAGATAAGGTGATTTTAATTTAAACTGGAAACCTGGAAAAAGACTTTTGCCTAAGATCCAAGTGCCAAGCAGGCAACATCCTCTCAGTGAAAGGCACAATTTCCATATCTTCTTGCTCAAATCAATCTCTTATTAGACACAAGCAAAACAAACAAGGTACGAAGCTCAGTAATATGCAGTGGACCAAAACCATAATTAAGTCTTGATCTTCAACACAGATATCAATCTTCTACAATCAGAAGCATGAAGGATTTCAGCATGAGAAGAAACTGCTTTTCAAAACTCAGCTCAAGAACTAATTAGGCAACATGTTGGAGGGTTCAATAATAAAATCCTCAGCACATGTAAGTCAATACAAACCTAGAAGTCATATACACAAAATACACCAATAAGACTGTATTGCACACATCAGAGCAAACGTTATCTCAATGGTCTTAAGCAATGAATTCTCAACACTATGCACCAAATAAGCAGCACTGCCAATCACCACTCACTAACATATTGTAAGCCATCCACAAGATTAAGTCTCTGTGACTGAGAGACTGGATGGGCCAATAAGCTTCATCTTCCAACCCTCAGTATTATTTAATCCTTGTTCCACATCATAGAAAAGTGACACTGGAAGGGGCCTACAAGGCCATCAAGTCCAACCCCCTGCTTAGTGCAGGAATACAATCAAAGCATATCTGCCAGGTGATTATCTAAGATTTTCTTGAATGCCTCCAGTGTTGGAGCACTCACTAACTCCCGAGGTAACTGGTTCCACTGTCGCACTGTTCTAACAGTAATTTTTCCTGTGTTTTGCAAAAAGTCAAAGGAATGGCACTTTACTTGGGCAGCAAGGTTGCATAGGCACTTAAGCAGTATTCTCTTAAAAAAACACTATTAATTCTTTCTGGCTTTCAAGATTACTTATGTTAGCAAGTTACAGAACCAAAGCTTTGGGGTTCTTTGCTTATTGCTGCTAAAATTCAGCACTTACCTTATTTTTCTGTGTATAAGACTATACTTTTGTCTAAAATCTTTACACTAAAAATTAAGGTCATTTTACACACAGAAGTTAGCTAAGGTGAAAAAAGTGGAGGGGAAAGCAGGGATCAAAGTGATCCTCCAGGGCTTTGATCCTTGCTTTCCCCTCTACTTGCTAAGCCTTAGCAAAAGGAAAGCAGGGATTAAAGTGCTGCAGGATCGCATTGATCCCTGCTTTCCTCTCTGCTTGCTAAGTCCCATGGGGCTTAGCAAAAGGAGGGGGTAAAAGCAACCCGTGGCTGTATAAGGGGGAAAGGGGATCAAAATGAGTGTGCAGTCATGGGATTGCTTTGATCCCTTTTCCCCTCCTTTTGCTAAGCCACGCGGGGCTTAGCACAAAGGGAGAAAGCAGGGATCAAAGCCATCCTGCAGCACTTTGATCCTTTTAATGCTACATTTGCTAAGCCCCATTTAGATTTCTTAATTTGGGGTTAGAAAAGTGGGGGCATCTTATACATGGGGTGACTTATACATGGAAAAATACGGTACTTCGTTGATATACACAGTGGTCCCCAACCTTTTCCATATCGCTTGACTAGTTGAGGGTGACGGGGTCCATGTGTGGGGGGAACCCCCTGGCACACAGGGTGCACTTGCACATGCATGGGTGGGGAGAAGTGTGCTCATGTGCATGGGTGGGGTTCACAACCACGTGTTTGGCACTCACACGTTTGGTGCTCACATGCATGCGTGGGTGGGCGGGGTGCTCTCACGGGTGGGCAGGGGCTTTCACACGCATGTGTGGGTGGCAGGGCACCTGTGCATGTGGGCCATGCAAGTAGGTGGGCAGGCGTGGGGGAAGTGCATGCATGGGGGTGGGTGATCTGTTTCCGTGGCCCAATAATGCCAAGACCAGGGGTTGGGGACCTCTGCTATAATACTCATTTTTTAAAAGAATTCAACTGCTTATTTAAGAATCATTATAAATATGTTTTCCCTCTTGGTATATTAACAAAACATTGTCTTATTTTGCTTGAATTAGTGACCAATGTCTATTAACTAAATCATAATCCCATGTAATAGTCAGGTGGTATCTTTATTTAATACCTTGTGCAGCTGAATTTTCCCACAGCCCCACCTCTATTAGATCACAATGGCCAGTATCATGTCCAATATTCATATACATTTGGAACTCCAGCAGCTGAAGCTCTCACAATCTGCCAAGGTGAACATCAGACACATCCAGGCACATAAGCAGCACTTCATCAAATTGCTGCAGCAGTTTATGAAGCTGAAATTCCATGTGCATGAATGCTGAACAGTAATACTGGCCAATGTAATCAGATATTCTAACTGGAAAGAACAGCAGGACACCCTGTAACCTTCTAATGCACATATTTTCCTTCTCCTACAGAGACAGCATCTAGAGTTACATAAACACAACTTTTTAAAATCCAGTTCAAGTTTTTGGAAGAAAAGTTTTGAGGGAGTCTTTCCCAAAAAGTGAAAAAAACTGCTCTTAAGACTACAAGATGTGGGCATCTAGTTGTTTAAGGTCAATTGTACCCAGCACAGGTGATCCTTGAGTCGTTATTTACAACCCCTATTAATAAATTCAGGTAACTTCTGCTTCACCTGATATTTCACTGGAACTAAATTGCCAAAACTCTTCTCCTGTTTTGTATGCTAGGAAAAAGTTCCATTTTTAAAAAAAAACACCCTCCAACAGTTGTACTATGTGCCTTTTCGTATTTATCACCATATGAAGAACCAGACACATAGGAAACCTGAAGGGAACATCTAACTCTGCTCTGATGTCTTTCCCCCATTTCTTAAGAAAAAATACAAGACACTCATATGTCAATTACCTCTTTTAAAATGTGCAAAATGCTTTGGAGAAACACACACACACAACCTGTAGGCTAGTATAGAAAAACCAGTTTATTCAACTATTGATCATGTTGTATTTTATTATATTCCTATATTATTTCAGTTTTCACCAAGACATACTTTGGTACTTTTAAATTCTACAGACTGATGTTGTGTTTCTAATACTGGACAGTGATTATTTGAAGATAGTCATTTTTTTAAAAATAAATGTTCAAACAGCAGCTTTTTGTGTGTCAAATTCTATATAATACATTTTATATTCACAGGCAGAATTCTATTACTCATGCCTGCCTCAGCAGTAAATTGCTGCTAATTAAAAAACTGGCAGTGCAATTCCTGTTACACACTAGTCATATGACTTGAAATGCAGCAAGAAATGCAACTGTCTATTTCTCACTGAAGTTGTGAATGGAATTGCAGTGGTATAATTATTAAGTTGGATTTCAGACATAACATGGTAAAATACAGACCCGATATGTATTTCAATTTCCCAAGAAGTCATGATCCATCTTCCATGGCTTCATCATCTTTGACATTTATCTCTATAAACATGCACAGCTCTTGCTGAAATGTACTGATGCTCCTGAAAAGCCATCAGACAAACTACTCTTTTTCTGGACAGAAACCAGATCTGAGTACTAGAGGGTATGTCCAATGGCGATAGGATTTTTTGGATCTTCTGGACAACAAATGCCAAAGTTCTCCATTCTGGGAGTTCAACTGAGTAGAGGCTGTCTAGGGGGGCGGGGTAGAAATCTAATGAATAAATAAAATAAATAAATAAAACCTATCTTGCAGGCACCCAAGAAAAACATCTCAATGTGGTGCACTAGGGAGAAAGTCCTAAACTGGAAAGAACGGAAGCTTAGTTACGGCAAGCTCTATCCAAGTGTTTGGCTACTGCCCAAGAGCAGACATTGGCCTAGCTCAATATAAAGGCCTTCCAATTTAGGCTCTTTTCCCAGGTGTACCATATTGAGATGCTTCTGCACTACCTGCAAGATAGACAGAAATCCCAGAACAGAGAACTATGGTATTTGTGCTCCAGAAAATCCAAAAACCCCATCCCTAATGTCCAAGAAGGATCTAAAAATAAAAACGCCTTTAGTAGCAATGTGAACTAAAGTAATCACAATATCAAGAAATGGGACAATGCACCATTCTGAGCATGGCACTATGTCAACATATGATACTTAAAACTGGTGTGTGTTCTGATCATGTCACTGTTAAGACATAATCTCTTTTATTATGGTCATTTTAAGAAGCCTGTTAGCTGTTTCACTGTAACTGTTATTTCCACCTTTCCTCCAATTCAACATTTTTCTTTTTTGCAACAATGGGCAAATCTTTTTGCATACAGTTACACCAACATAAAACAGATCTGGCACTGAAAATGACTAATTTAAACTAACTGAAAAATCCCTACTCCCCACCCCGGCAAGACTCCCTTGGGCTCCCTTTTGGCCTAGGGAAGCCTCTGAGAGCCTTGGAGCGGAGGAGGGGGCTTTAACAGTCCAAAAATGCTGCTGGATGGCTACTGGCAGGATTAAGAAAACCAATAGTAGCAAGCCAGCAGCAATTTTTTACTATTAAGGACCCCTCACATTCTGAAACTTGGAAAGGCTTCCCCAGGGCAAAAAGAAGCTTGAGAGCTCAGAACCTGAATGAAAAGACAGGGAGCTTTCAATTCATTTAAATTAAATATTTCTGGTGCCAGATCCAGTTTATGTGCCATAAATTCACACCAACAGAATTTTGCCCAATGATTTAAACACAAAACTGGCCCACTACCTACAACAAGCATTACTTAAAATTAAGTCAAGTTTTAAAGCCATTTGCCTCTCTACCTAATTTCACTCTTTAAAAGGTTCTATAGGTTTACTGTTAACTTTTGCACACCTCACAAATGATGAAGTGAAAGATGGTTGATACAGTAAAATAAATTTGGTTTTAAATGTAGCCACCTTAGGATTTGGTGTCTTACATGAAAAATGAGTGACAAACTCTTCTTATTCCATGTGAGATGTTCTGAAGACAGTATGTTATGCCATGCCAATTTTAATGCTTAAAATGTTTATGATAAAGGAATTTACCTGCTTCTTCTTTGATAAACTGCAAGTCTTCTTCTGGGTACTGGACTGATGCTTGTGTAGATGAGCATTCTTCTAATGTTTCTTCATTATTGGGGGGTATATTGTAAACAAATCTTTTCGCAGCTTGGTTTTTCCTTCTTGCTTTTCCAGGCTCTTGATGTGATTGTCCTTGTGAGCTCATATCATTCCATACAAAGACCTTTCCCTCACCTTGTGATTCATTTTCAGCCATTTCAGGTGAACTGTCCTGAACCCAATCATTCATTTGGTAGTTTTCAGTCTGGCTCTCATCAATGCAGTAGCCATCATTTTCTGTTTTTATACTGCTTGCCAAGTTAGTAAGATTCCTTGTGGCCCAAAAACTAGCAACTTTCTGATCCCTTGAAGACAATCCATCTCTACTAACTGACCTTCTATTGTAATCCACAACTACAGCTTCCGGAGCTTCTGATTTTATGCTTATATTTAAGGCATCTTTGATAAAATTCCGACAGGATTGGACAACCTCTGTCATTTGAAGGTAGCTGGCTACTGACATCACTTCAATTGCATTCTGACTTGTAAGCACAAGGTTACCAGAATACAAAAAGTCCAAGATGACAGAAAAGCCTTGAACAGCAACAACGTCTAAGTAGGTAACAGTGGTTTGGTTACGGCTTTCTTTGTTTGTAAAGCAATATAGAGTCTTGAAGTAACGGCTGCCTGCAACCAGGATGTTTTTGTGAGCTCTGAAAACTCTTCCGCTCACCACAATATTGACATCACAAAGAATGCCCTTTTTTCTCTGCTCATTTAATTCTTGTAATAGTTGATAACAGTAAGAGTTCTCATTTGGCCTAATGTTATAATCACAATCTCTCTCATTTGCCAACTCCGATGTTACTTCTGATTCCTGTAATTAAAAAGAAGGAAATAAAATTAATATTTAGGCACTAACTTTTGTGCTTCAAATAAATAACATTTTATTTCTAACAATTCAATTCATCATTCTGTTTCATTTTACTATTTAGCCCAGGGTCCAATCATCCATCACTTTTAAAACAATCAGTAAAAGCAATGTTCGCCCATCAAACAAGTATCCAAAATACTCTATGATATCATTAGTCTTTCTTGTTGCAACTGGACAACTGCTGAATTTTCAGTTCCAAGTAAAAATGCTATACTGAACATGCAATCTAACACAATTGCAAGGGGAAACAAATTCATGCTTATGAAAACACACAATTCAGTTCAACTAATAAAGCTACTTCTTTCCACCACTCCCTTACAAAAATGCAAGTTAGCCATGCAAGCATTTCAGGGAGTGTATTCTCTTTCAAGACTTTTCCAGCTCAATTTCATGGGCTCTTTCTTCATGAAGAAACTACAGGAAGAAAATTGGGAATTACTGTTGTTGCTATGTGCTGTCAAGTCAGAACTGACTTACAACAACCCTAATAGGGTTTTCAAGGTAAGTGAGGTACTGAAGGAGTGGCTCACTGAGTTTCCATGGAAGAGTCAATGAACTGATCCTAGGTCTCCTGAATATGAGTCTATTAATTTACTATACCATACTGGTACCGAGGAATTATTAATTGTTTTTCAAGTAAGTGCTTGGATCTGCAAAACTAGCAGCTTCCTTAATACAACCCTGCCAGGTATGAGATTTATTTTTTTTATTTATTTTGCTTTCCAGCATCATCATCCTACATTTCTAACACTACTCATACCTGCCTTCTTACAGTTTTGGCTTTAAAGACAGTGAAAACATACCCATCATATGCTATCTCAAAAGTTAGGTTATTCACATGTTCTCTTTCTTTGCACTTTCTTCCATAATTGTTGACTGGGATGCTTTTTAACACATGGAGCCTCTTTCCTCATCCTTCCTTTTCCCATGGTACTCCTCATTTCTTTAAAAAAAAAGCCTTTTGTAATAAGTTTTTATAAACTAAGTTGGGAAGGGATTTTCTAGGCATCTTCTGAACTGAAAAATACTTTTGCAACACATATTCTAAACGGGAGCAAGATAGAATAGAGGAGACAGCTAAAAAAGAGTATCTGATGGTTAAGAAAAATATTCACATGCTTCCTTCATCAATGGCTCATTTTCCCTTCACTTTCCAACACGGTGGATTCAATTTAAATCAAGTCAATTTAAATCACTAGTCAGTAAGAATCGATTTAAATCATGTTTTTTAAATGTAAAGACTCATTCTGGCCGGTGGTTATAATCTTTAATATGTGCAACCAGATAAATATTTCATGTTTAGAATAATAACCTGTCTGATTAGTAAAACCGCTGTATCAGAACCGATTTTAGTTTGATAGCTTAATCGCATATATTTGGAGAACTACTTCAACAGTTTTATTTAATTAAAACAATAACATTATATAACATACACATTCTTATATTTGCTTAAACATCAATGTTTGTTTATTTATTTATTTAATTTATATGCCGCCCACACTACCCAAAGATCTCTAAATGAAGTGGTTAAACAAAGTATCTTTTTAAAAAGCAAACTATCTTCCAAACAATCTTCAAACCTAGCATTTAAGGTACAGTAGGAACCCCCTATCCGTGGAGTCAGAATCAGCTGATTCACTTATCCACTGCCTGAAAATACTAATTACCCCCCTCCAAAATACATATTTGTATGTATTTCCAGGATTTCTTTACCAGAACTGGCCACTACAGGAATCCAGAGACCATGCAATGTACATTGTTCGCTACATCCACTTTTTTAGCATCTGCAGGGAGGCTTGGAAGTGGTCCCCCACAGATACTGCAGTCCTACTGTAATGCATTCATTGTTTGTACATATATTTGCACAATAACAATGGGATTAACGTCTTTTCCTAAACTTTGCTTATTTTATACCATTGTTACTGTGAAAAAGTGCATGTTATCTCAGTTTGGATAACTTGGATTAACTGAATTATTTTTCAAAAATGTAAATATTGCATGAATACTATGTAGTCCCATGCTACATAACTACACTCTACATTGGTGCCTCGCTTGACGACGATAATGCATTCCATTAAAATCGCTGTCATCAAGCCAAAAAAAAAACCCCATTGGAATGCACTGAAAACCGGTCAGTGCGTTCCAATGGGGGAAATACCTGATCGTCCAGCGAAGATCCTCCATAGGGCGGCCATCTTGGGATCCTTGTCTTGCGAACAATCGGTCCGGAAAACAGCAGGGAGCCATTTTGCGAACCGCCAATCAGCTGTTTCTAATCATCATTTAGCGAAAAAACGGTTCCCGAAGCAGGGAACTATTCATCGTAAAGCAAAAAAAACACAAAAAACATAGAAACATTGTTTTGTGATTGCTATAGCGATCACAAAAAAGTCATTGTAAAGCGATTTTGTCATCAAGCGCGGTCATCCTCAAGCTGGGCACCACTGTATTTCATGCTGAATAACCTTTGAACTATAAATGGAAAACTATCTTTAGATAGATTTTTCCTCAAAAAGCATTCCTTTAAAATAAATTTGATTTAAATTTTAAAAATCTGATTTCAATTTTTTTTTTTAAAAAAAATATTTTAATCCACCCTGCTTTCCAGCCTTGTCCCCTCCCCATCCAAAAACACCCTCGTGGAATAAAGTCTCTATCCCCCCTTTTTTTCAGAACTATTTTGTAGAGACTTTCCTACAAAGATAATTTTTATCTATCTTTCCACCAGGTCTTACCTGACATACAAATAAAAGAGAAACTAAACTAGTTCAAACTGAATTTTATTTGGAAATGTCAACTGCTGATCACATTAGAGTATAACCATCTTAAACGTGACAATGTTGTTGTTTTTTCTTTTACTTTTGTTTTTGCCTGATATGATTAACTCAAGCTATCTTTCTCCCATCTACTGATAGCCAATACTGGTTTGCATTCTCCAGTCATCACAGACTATCCTTCCAGTGTATCTGGCTACAACACAGAACCAATAAACTATCCTTCTTCCATGAACTGACAGTCAATATCAGTTTACATTCTCCAGTCATCATAAACTATCCACTGCCTTTGGCTACAACACAGAAGCAATGAACACAAGTTATCTACAATACAGGATGTATACTTCATAACTCATAGTTCTCAAATACAGAAGATGTCTTATTGCACCTTGCTCCCACCTTTAGTGATCCCTTCAGGTGGAGGACTGGGGAAAAGGAGCTCTGACAAAGCTAAAACTGACAGCTTTGATGCTCATCCGTGGGCCACTGCTAGTAGCCAGAGCTATAGCACTTTTACATTTGTCATGTACATCTTCAACCTAATCTATCTTGTACAATGGCTCTACATACCACATGTAGTGCTCCTGTGTTACTCTATGGGTGCAAAGTCAGAGATTTGATGTTGCAGTGTTAGAACAATTGTCTCATCATGAGAAGTTGATATAGCCAATAACTGGTTCCAACTGAAAATTTCTTTGACAATGTTGGCAGTTAATTTGCTAATTAGAGCACACCTAATTAAGACATCAGCAACTACACACTGGCTTTGGCCCAAGCTATCTTTGACATGAATTAAAAAAGACATTTAATGAAGGGAGTTCACAAATGTCTACTGACTGCTATGTAACACTCTAGAACAGTGGCTCCAGACCTTGGGTAACCCACGTGTTCCTGGACTGCAGTTCCTGGAAGCCTTCACTGCCAGCTCTGCTGGCTGGGGTTTCTGGGAGTTGCAGTCCAAGAACACCTGAGTTAACTAAGGTTGGGAACCACTGCTCTAGAACACATTTATCGCTCAGGACTACTGTTCAGTGGACTTAAGAGGATTCCGCAGGTACACAGAAAAGCTCTGTTGTACAGAAGGAATACTACACCTCTTTCTTAAAAGCCAAGCTTTTTATTGTTTTCAGCCACTATGTTATTTTACTACAGTATCTTATTCATTTATTATTCAAGTTAAATAAGGTATACATAATCCTCTTTCTTTAGAAATGTCTTACCATACATACATAAAATCATAAACAATACTTCTATTGTTCATTGCTAGCAGAAGTAGCTAAAAAAGAAAACAAACGAAAAACTGTAGCACTATATCCAAATCTGTTGAGTTCTTATGTTGTTTAAGCACTGGACTGTCAGAAGTTAAGTGCGCACACAACTGCTTCCCTGATCAAAAGGAAGATAAAGAATTTGAGGCAGTCCAAAATCTCACTCAGGCTTATTTGCACAACTAGCTACATATGTTACATGGACTTAGCCTGATTCTTTCCAATTTACCAAAAAAGTACTTCAAAGCATGATATGAACTGGTATCATAATAAATATTCTGCTGCTATAGAACTTTCTGTTAGACTTTAATCACAAATTACTCACACTCCATAAACTTATATGCACTGACTAAAGCACCATAATTTAAGTTACCTTTAACAACTAGCTGCTTCATACTGTATGTAGCAGACGTATCATTGCTCTACCCCAAATTAGATACAATGAACAACAACAAATATCATTCACTTTTCCAGTTTGTACTGGAGATGGGCACAAACCACTGGTTTGTTTAGTGGCCCAACAAGTGTTTAGTGCTTCAAAGCCCACTCGGAGGCGGCAGCCTGGCTTCTTTCCACCAGGTGCTGCCTCTAACTGGGAAGCCACCAGAGGTGGTGGGGCTTTACAGTGGTGAAAACCTATTTGGCTGCTAAACGAACTGGCACAAACTGTTGAACCCATGGTTCATGCCCCTCTCTAGTTTGCATTCAATAACACCAGTTGTTGTTGTTTAGTTGTTAAGTCATGTCTGACTCTTCGTGACCCCATGGACCAGAGCACGCCAGGCCCTCCTGTCTTCCACTGCCTCGCGGAGTTGGGTCAAATTCATGTTGGTAGCTTCAATGACACTGTTCATGCATCTCATCCTCTGCTGTCCCCTTCTCCTCTTGCCTTCACACTTTCCCAACATCAGGGTCTTTTCCAGGGAGTCTTCCAGTACGTATCTATAATCATAATAGGCTGTGTCTAACAAGAGCTTAGAATTGGCAACACAGTTTTAGAAACTCATGTCCATTTAAAAATCAATGTATGTTTAAAAATGAAATTTGCCTGTACAGATCTAACAGTTAATCCTAAACAGAGAAGATGTAGTCAAGTCTGAGGACAAAAGTTTAGGGCAGTGGCGGCGAACCTTTTTGGGCCTCAATGCCCAAACTGAAAAAAACAGAACAAAACAGCGGGCCGTGGGGGAACTGGAACTGGCGGTGGAAGGAGGAATCTAGGGCACAGGGGTGCTTCGAGACCCCACTCTGGATCCGCCTCCAGCGTCAGCTGCTCTGGATCCTGGCTCACTGCCTGTCGAAGCACCAGCATCACGGCTGCAGCCGGCTCCTGAGGTTTGGCTGCGGGGGGGGGGGGAGTAGCGATCCGGCAACTTATGGCTCACATGCAACAGAAAGAGCTCGGCATGCCAGCTGTGGCATGCGTGCCACAGATTTGCCATCACTGGCTTAGCGCATTCCACCACCCTGGCAGCCTGCAATGTGATGACTGTTCAGCTTGATATTTGCCATCCCAATATCAGAATCTTTTTTTCTAGACTCCAAGGAAGAAGCAGGCGCAAAGTGAACAAGCAGATACAGTATTACTAAATGGACTCAGCTTTACTGATCCAATGTCACACTACCAGAACACCAGTAATGCAATGAGGTTTTCTTGTTCTTCTGTCTCGCCAGCAATTTCCCATCCATGTGTTTCCTAATAATCCAGAACAGTTTTTGAGCTGCACAGATGGAAAAGAAATGGTCCTTTCTCAGTTTCACTTATGGAAGCAGTTCTGTGAACAGAATGACATCTTAGGATCCAGCCCTCAATTACACTCTTGTAGCATATTAGACCTCTGCCAGCATTTGCCATGAGCTGTATTATTTGAACTGTGCATTCTGGCTTGTTTTTCTTTTGCTTTCTCATTTTTTTCTTCAGGGTTATCTAAAGGATGCTTCTCTAAATAAATAACTCTAACCCTATGAGGATTTCAGTGTGTGTGCTAAAATGGACATCACTAATATTTTGTACTATTATTTATTTATTTATTTATTTATTTATTTATTTATTTACTTACTTACTTACTTACTTACTTACTTACTTACTTAACTTACTTATCTATCCTGCCCAACTAGTAGCAGAGCCACTATTTCGGCTTTTTGAATGTGATGGAAATTACTGTTTTTTATTCCATACTACTGTATTTATGTTGATATCAAAGAATCAACTTTCTTTCCAGCAGACTGAGATAATAAAACAAAAGGAACTTGTGTTTGAGGCTTGCATCAATGGAAACTGCCTTTTTATACAAAATCTACAAGTACCTAAAAGGGGAATGCAAGTAAATTTTAAACAGGCATTGGCATCTCCAACAAAACCATTTCTATCCTAATACTAAACAAGCATGTAAAACTCTGGCACCAAGAATCTGAATCCCTCCCACCCAGATCCACTTAGAAGTAACTATATAAATACTTTGTTAACTCTGACCTCTAACAGCAGTTACTATTTTCTGCAGAAAGTTAATGCAATGTTTTCTTTATGTTCCTGTTTGCTGTTGCATTGCAACATTTGACCATTAATCAATCAAGCATAGAATTGTTGTGAGGTTGGAAGGGACCTTGGAGGTTTTCTAGTCCACCCCCTGCCCAAGGCAGGAGACCTTATACCATCCTGGAGAGGTGGCGGTCCAATCTTTTCTTGAAAACCTCCAGCGATGGGGCACCCACAATATCAGGAGGCAAGCTGTTCTACTGCTTAATGGTTCTCACCGTCAGGAAATTCCTCCTTATTTCCAGGTTGGATATCCCTCTAATGAGTTTCTACCCATTTGTTCTTGCCCTACCCTCAGGCACAATGCAGAATAAATCAATGCCCTCTTCCCTGTGGCAACCCTTCAGTTTTTGGAATACTGCTATCCTGTCTCCCCTCAGTCTTCTCTTCATTAAGCTAAATATACCTAGTTCTTTTTGTCGTTCTTCATAGGATTTAGCCTCCAGTCCCCTTATCATCTTTGTTGCTCTTCTCTGAACCCCTTCCAGGGCCTCAGTGTCTTTGTTGTATTGTGGTGACCAGAACTGGACACAGCACTCCAATTGTGGCCTCACCAGTGTGGTATAGAGTGGTATTATCACTTCCTGTGATCTTGATGCTATCCCCCTGTTGATGCAGCCTAGGACTGTGTTGGCCTTCTTGGCAGCTGCAGCATACTGCTGACTCATCCTTAGGCGGTAGTCCACCAGGACACCTAAATCCCTCTCACAGGTACTACTGTCAAACCAGGTACCACCTATCCTGTACTTGTGCATCTAGTTTCTCCTAAGTGCAGGATCTTACTTTTCCCACCACTGAACTGCATCTTAATGGATAGGGCCCAATATTTAAATCTGTCTGGATCCTTCTGAATGTTGAGTCTATCTTCCAAAGAATTAGAAATTCCCACCAGCTTTGTGTCATCAGCAGCTTTGATAAGTGCTCCTTCAATCTCCTCATCCAAATCATTTATGATGTTGAAGAGCATTGGGCCCAAGAGAGAACATTGAGGGACCCCACTGCACACTTCCCTCCACGTAGATATGGTTCCACTGAGGACCACACATTGAGTGTGGTTGGTCAGACAGCTGCAAATCCATCTGGTAGTTGCACTGTCTATCCCACTTTGTTCTATCTCACACAGAGGTAGGTTGTGGTCTACCTTATCAAATGCCTTACTGAAGTCTAAGCATACTATATCCACTGTGTTTCCTTGGTCCACTAATTTAATCACTTTATCAAAGAAGGCAATAAAATTTGTTTGGCATGACAAACCCATGCTGACTTTTATTAATAACCTTGTTATTTTCTAGGTGCTCACAAATCTCCTGCTTGATTATTTTTTCCAGGATTTTCCCAGGCATTGATGTCAAGCTGATTGGTCTGTAGTTTCCTAGACCCACTCCCCCCCCCCTTTTTGAAGACTGGAACCACATCGGCTCTTTTCCGGTCCACAGGCACTTTGCCTGTGCTCCAGAACCTCTCGAAGATTTCATTCAGTGGTTCCAATATCACATCTGCCAGTTCTTTTAGTACTTTGGGATGTAAATCATCCAGTCCAGGAGACCTGAACTCATTAAAACAGCTAGGTGCTCTTTTACCACTTCCTTAACTATTTTGACTTGGTTCCCTCTCCTGTCTCCCACAGTGTTGCTTTTGACAGGGTAGACCAGTCTTTCCTTTTACGTAAATACAGACGCAAAAGAAGAATTAAGCAGTTCTGCTTTCTCCCTGTTGTCTGTCACCTTCTTGTCATTTTCTCCCATTAGTGGACCAACCATTTCCTTGACTTTCCTCTTGCTCCTTACGTGTTGAAATAAACTTTTTTTGTTATTATTTTTGGCGTTTGTTGCAAGTCTTAATCTTAAGGTTCATTCTGAACCTTAGTCTTCCTGACTGCATCCTTGCAGATTCGAGCTATTTGCTGGTATTCTATTCCAGTTATGAGTCTCTTTTCAATTTTTTATATTTATCCTTTTTGTCCCTTAGCTTGTCAGATAGCTCTGTGTACATCCATGCCAGTCTTCTCAGACATCTCTTGTTTTTCTTTCTCTGTGGTATCGTTTTGGTTTGGGCCTCTATTATCTTGCCTTTCAGTATTTTCCAAGCATCCTGAACTGTTTTTCCCTTTAGGATTTCCATCCATGGAATCCTTCCTATTACATCTCTTAGTTTGTATGGTGACCTTTAGGGTTTTCTGAGAACAGTGCATTCAGGCATGACTTACCATTCCCTTCTTCTAGCGGCACTTGGGACTGTGCAACTTGCACAAGGCTACACAGACTGGCTCTTCTCCTAGGAGGCACAGTTGACAATCAAACTCCTGACCTTTAGCTCTGCAGCCAGGTATCCAACTCAATCAGCTATTCAGCCAGCTACAGTAATCATTTTAATTCAATCAATTTTACATGGGCCTGTGATTTAGTATGTACATCTACTATTAATGTATTTTTCCGTGTATAAGACGATATTTTTGTCTAAAATCTTTAGACTAAAAATTGAGAGTCCTCTTATACATGGAAGTAAGTCGAGGAGAGAAACGCACACTTGTAAAACTGTCCATACCTTGCCTCTGCAAACGGGCTTCCTTCAGTCACAAGGCTTAGCTACCTCCAATCAGTCTTAGCTTCCTCCAGTCAGGAGACTTAGCTTCGTCCAGTGACAAGCCTTATGTAACTGACATCAGCTGATGTTGAACAAACCAATTGGAACACATATTGTTGTAGGTGGAGCCTGTAGGCAGTGCTCAGATGCAACAGGGGCAGTACTGGTATGTAAATATTACCTAATTACTAAATAAAAATGTCTTCTGTTTTATGTTTAAAATATTGATTTCTTAATTTGGGGTTAGAAAAGTGGGAGTGTCTTATACATGGAAAAATCTAGAGCTACACATCTATCCACCCGACAAGAACATCTTTTCAGAGGTATTTGCCATTTTCAAGTAAAGAAATCAATTTAAAAAAAAGAAAAAGCATTAACACAATACAAATAAAGGGTTTCAGTATGCTATGCTTCTTCCATTCACTTTCTAACCACTAACATGTGGGATTAATGGCCACAGCTTCTCATGCTTTTCAATAATTCCACAAATGTTTTTGAACTTCAATCTGTCTGTTCTTCCTCAAGAGACAGACATTAGCAGTGATTTGCAATACTGAACAAAGAATGGTTTCTAAAATAAAAACAGACTTAACTCATTGGGCACATCTTAAGTGTGAATATCAATGGTGCAGCCCTATCTGGTGCATGTTCACTCATTAGCAAATCAGACTACAGTTGTGTTTCCCCGAGTTTACTCAAGATGCACATAGGACTGAAGTCTTATTCTAAACTGTAACAAAACAAAGGCGGTTGGTGGGGAAGCCTACTTTTCTGCTATTGAATGAAAGTAAAAAAATTAATTCAAAAGAATTTCTGGATATCAATAAGTAATTGCCACTATGGAATTCACACTTAGGCGCTCGCTCATGCTTCCAAACAAATGGTATCTAAGCCTATACACTGAAACTGACATATTACATCTCTGAGCAAAAACTAGTTATTAACTTCAGAAGTTGCAAATATCACCCGTTTCACTGAGAGTGATTTATTTTCTAAATTAGGTTTTCCTGCATAAGCACAAAACTTACACAACCAGGCACTAGTGTGCCATATACTTTCACATCGTTTATTGCCACAATCTCTATAACTTTAAATATAATCCAAAACCATATTTTTGTTTTTTCAACAATGTCCTTTAACTTCTTAATGGGCATTTTTGTCAATGCAGTACACTCTAAACACGGCATTTGAGCTGCTATGCCAAGACTGTATCTATAAGCAGATAACAAGAGTAAAAAACCAAGCACAATCCATACATTCTGCAAAGAAATATACACCACTGATATGTAGAGGTGCTACCAAGTTTCTTCTTTCAAATATCTTTGAAATATAATATGTACAAATAGTGGGATTTTTATTAGCTGAACGATTTAATTCAGATAAGCCCATGAGACTAGAGGCTAACATCCTCATCTATTCTAGCAAGCCCTTAAACTGAAGAGTGAAAACAGCTTCTTGTATCTGTTTAAAATGATATATATCCTTTATACTCCATATTATTACTCTGAATAAGAGTATAACACTAAAAGACTTTAAACAAAAGCAGCATTTCACATAATTACATATGGAATAAAAGAAAAAATGAGATATTGCTTCTTTCTTTTCAGGTAAAATATCTATTTGATTATCCAGGCATTATCTACAAAACATTTTTCAAAATCACTATATACATATACATAGGAAGCAAAAAGAGAAAGATGAAATGTAGGAGACGGTTCTGGTAAGCATCACTTGAGGTAACTATAGGGATGCCATTTAGAAACAAATAAGAACACACCAATGAAGTTAAGATGCATTTCCATAAAATTGTTACATTTTTGTAAAGTACAATTTGAAAATACTAAAGCCTCACATATCTACACCTCAAGGGAGTGCTGTGAAAACATATTGTTAGGTTAGCATCTCCAACTATCTGAATCTTAATGCTTGGGGACACAGCTTGTGTGAAATACTGTTTTACTAAGACTGCAACATTCAAATGATTAAACTAGTCAAATTATTAAACTTTTTTAAAGTTTAGTGATTTCATTCTTAAATGAACACTGCCAATGGTAAATCATAGGTGAAAGTTTTATAATAAAAGACTTAAAATATACACAGTTCAGAAAAGCAACCTCAAATAGGCAGGATATTTCAAGTTACTATCCTCCCAAAAGCATAGTAATGTTTTTTGGTAGAAAAACATTATTCCAGCATGGAAAACACTTCTATTAAATGCAGCATTAACATGCTGTGCTATTGTTAAAACTTGCGTAGCCACCACAGAACTCTCAGTAAGATCTGTGGCTGCTATAATCTTCCTCCACAGTGTGCAAAACTGCATCAGAAAACAGACTGAACTTACAAGGCAAACCACCTCCAAGGACAGCACAAATTCAATGAAAGTTTCCTCCTCTCCTGCCTGAAGCTTAGATTGTGCTCTGCTTAAATAGGGGTGTTTTTTTTTAGCCTAGAGTTGTAGGGGGGAATGGACAGTCACTTTAATTACCTTATCCAACTAAGGTAGCTGAATGAGACACCCTGTCTTTTCTAGTAACTATCTAGTACCTATAATTTCTGCCTGCTCTTTAGCATCCTTCCTCCCCAAAGCTCAGGCTGGCCCCGGCTAGAAGATACAGGCATATTCTGGTAAAGGGTAGCACCACCTAATGAGCTCAAAACTGGCTGTTTTGAGCAAAGAAATAGGAAGGATAAACACAACAGTCAGTGAATCCACAGGAGGGGTGCTGCAGGTAGATTGATTTTAAATCAGAGTAATTTAGGTGTATTGTTTAAAATATGAAAAGAAATGACATAAATCAAGTTCTTGGTCTATTTCCCACACAGTGGTGCAAATCAGTCTATTAATTGATGTTTATAATGAAACAGATCACTGTTTATTGTTTTATTCTTGAAACAAACACATCTTTCACACCATGCCCATTTACATGCCTTCCTTTTTTATTATTGAGTGAACGGCTTTAACATATTCCTACATAAGGTCTTTCAAGATGATCACCTTTGATGGTTTGTGAAGTTAATAATGGGAACACAACAGCTTGTGAACTGGATACTTTGGTCTTCTTCCCAGTGTCACTGCTTCCTGCCTCACCTTGGCTTAGTCTAGACTCACCATCACAAAACAAACCAGCAAGCCAGTAAAATATTCATGGCTCAACTTATTAAAATACAATCTAATATTAGGGCTGTTTCATCAAGTGAAAATGAAATGCCTATGTACAGTAGATAGAATGTAAATGCTGATACCTGACAAATTACTGGACCTAATCTTTAGTCTCATGAAAAACAGCCAGTTATGTACTGAACAAGATACTGGAATCCAACATAGCAGGTGTTGGTTCAAACCCCAATTGGTCACGAAAAACCACTAAGAAGTAGCAAAAGTAAACTGCTCCTTGAACATCTCAAATTAACTCAAAAACCCTGCCATAAGTCAATAGTGACATGACAGCACAGAGAAACATGAAAATACCCTTTTCAACTCAACATTTCTGGAAGAAGCAAATGATTCAGCTTACAGGTTAACTGTAAGGGCAATACACTTATACTCGTATTTGAGATCCATATTATTATTATCATTATAATCATTATTATTATTCAATAGAAACACATCTCCTTTTTATATTTTATATTTTATTAAACCATTTTATTTCTATCCAGCTTGAGCTCATGTCTCCCTATGCGCTGGAGGGACAGGTATGGGAGCATGAAGGAAGTTTGTCAAGAGTGCCCATGTTCTGCATTATGCATTGAAGTGGTACATTCTCCTAATTCTGGGACAGATTTATAACAAGAAGCAGCTGTCCACTAGGGCAGAGGGCTAGATATGGACACAGAAGCTCACATCCCCACACTGAATTTCCTTGGGTAGCTCTAGGCCAAATCAGTCAATGTCCATTCTAGACAACAAGGTTCAGTGTAGACCAAGCTTTGAGTATGCATCCCTGGCTGCATCAAATATAATCATAAACTTCCACTTAAGTCACTTTAACATCTACCCTGTTTCGTTGAAAATAAGACTTAACCTGAAAATAAGCCCTAGTATGATTTTTCAGGATGCCCTTAATATAAGCCCTACCCCAAAAATAAATCCTAGTTAAGTGAAACCCCGCCCTCCACCATTGTGCAGCAACCAGAAGATGACATGACTGTAAAATAAAACATCCAGTGAAAATAAGCCCTAATGCGTTTTTTGGAGCAAAAAGTAATGTAAGACACTGTCTTATTTTCGGGGAAACACGGTAATCATCATCATCTTAGAACTCCTGAACTGGGTAACACCCTCTGGGTGGCCCTCTCTAAACTTAACATACTACAAACGGCTGATATAAAGTTAAAAATATTAGCCTTCAGTTCTCTGAAATAAAACAAGTTCAGCCACACAATTTTATTCAGCCCCCCCCCCAAAAAACCAACAGAATAAAATAGGCAGAAATTTAATCATACATATTCAGGTTTTCTAATGTGGAAGTGAAACATGTACAGTAACTAGTTTTACTATCATCTTTATGTCTGAGGTGCTGCTGATTAGAGTGCTTAATAAACTGTTAACTGCAATCAGAAAAACCCACACACCACACAAAAGCCGCAACTTACAACTCCTGATAACACAAGAATTTGTCAAGCTATGTTTTAGACTACGGAACCTTCCCAAGCTTTAGTGTAAAACAATTTAATTTATGTAAAACTAGAAACATATACATGTTCAGAAAACGAACAGTTTAGCTATAATCCCTTCACCCACCCATAGCGACTGCAAAAAAGGCATTGAAAGCAACTCCAGCAAGCACTAAGAAAATGTTGAAGATTATTCATGTTGACATCCCCAAGAACTTTACTTCAGCACTGTTTTAAATATTTCTTTTCTAGCTGTCTATGTCTTCCTAGCATACGCTGACCTGTGTCAGTATGTCATGCATATGAATGACATCACTATCATACTAATGTACCTATCAGGATTCAAGTGCCAGCCAGTAAGTATAAACTAGTATAGATGTCTTCATGATGGATTGCAAATTATGCGTCTGGATAATTTTTCTTATAGCTTCCCTAACTTTTATACAATAACAGATGAGTTAAAAGGGGGAACTGCTATCGGGGCAACAAGGATAGTACAAGGCAATGGTTATACAAGTTCAGATTGTTAAAAGGTTGCTTGGCCCCTGAATAAAGCCTCTAGACAAAACTATCCGACAAGTCAGCCAGAAAGCAGAAGGCACAATAATCTGCTTACTCGAGACAGAAGGTGAACTGGGAGCATAATGTGCCCTCAAACCCAGGCAATGGAAGAATCCATTTAAAGCAGCTCGCACACGTGGGCACCCTGCCTGGCAAATAGCTTCCCGAGGGAGGGGGCGCAGCACCCGCCTCGCCTGTTTCCCCGCCCCCTTCCCCCTCCCCGCCGACCATCGCTGCCCCGAATCCACTGACCTGCTCAGCAGTGACAGGCTCGTTGAGTCGGTGCTCGGCGGAGAGATGGTGCCTGAGGAACAAGGCGCGTTTGTAGTTGCGCGTACCCTTGCAAAGCTCGTCGTGTCCGCCCCCGCTGTGGCTGTTGCCGCTGCCACCGTCCGCCGAGGCGGTCGTCGAGGCGGCCGAGCACCAAGCGCAAGACACTAACCCGGTTTGCTGGCAATATTGTAGCCACGGGAACTCCTTGAGCCAGGAGCTCTGGAAGGAGACGTGCAGCTTCTGCAGGAGAGACTTGGGCCGGGCCGCCAGCGGAAAGTGTTGGATGGTCTCCCCCTCCCCCGCGCCCACGCTGTTGACCTCCGCCTCGTCCCCCCCAGACCGCCTGCTGCTGCTGCAGCTGCCGCCCTCGGCGCCGCTGCCATCGCCCAGGCTGCCCCCCTCGCCGTCCTCCTCGTCGTCGCTGCTGTCGCTCAGGGAGCCCCCGTCCTGCACCAACTCCTTCCCCGCCAGCAAGAGCTCCAGCTCCTCCTCCTCGCCGCCGCCGCCCCCACCCCGCCCGTTCAACGGCCGCCTCGGCCAGGCCGCCCCCGCCACTTCGCAGCCATTGTTTGCGGCCGCCGAGCCCCAACCACGGAAGGCCAGGGTCCGACGGTTCCTCTCGGCAAACATAGGACCCGCCGCCGCGGCAACAGCGACCGCCGAAGGACCCACCGACTCCGCCTGAGTAGTGGGCAGAAGTAACAGCTCCTTCCCGGCAGAGTCCGTCGCCTCCAGCTCGGCCACCTCGAGCTCTACCGTCTCCAGCTCCACTTCCTCCTCCACCCGCTGGCCGTTCAGCTGCTCGGCCTCCTGGCGGCCCCAGGCCTCGCCCGGACCGCTGCCGCTACCGCCACCCCCGCTGTTGCCGTTAGCCGTCGGGCCGGGGCCCCCGCCACCCCCTCCTCCTCCTCCCCCTATTGCGGCGGTGGCGCTGACCAGGCCGCCCCCCCGGAACGCCAAGGTCCTGCGGTTCATCTCGGCGAACATGGCGGGGCGAGCGCGCGCGCGCCCCCCGCCCGCCTGACTCCCTCCCCCCCTTCCTCTCTCGCGCCCAACTGTCCCCTTCCCCCCTCCTCTAACCGACCGCTATGACGGGTAAAGGTGGAGGCAGGAAAAACCAACCCACACGCTTTGCCAGGCAGTTTCAGTCACTCCGTCAGTCACTCCGTCAGCCGGCCTTCCCCGAAATTAAATTAAAAAAGGAAAGAAAGGGGGGGGGGAAGGAGTAGAAAATCTTATTCCCGTCCTCGGTTGTGTCGGCCGCCTCCTTCCTCGAGCGCTCCCCCACAATAGATCCGGCTCAGCCAGCAGCCCTTCCGCCCCACCAGGCCCCGGCCCAGGTCGAATGGCAAATGAACAACGGACTGCGCCCACAATGCACTGGGGCGGCGGCAGCAGCAGCCGCCGACGCCGCGGGGGAAGGGAGGGAAGGGGGAGTGAGAGGGGAAAAAGGAGGGGGCGAGGAGGAGCCCGAACAGCTGGCCAGTGTCAGGTTTTAGTGCGCGCTCGCGTCACGCGCGGCCATTGGGCTGCGCGGCTTCCCTTCCCCTCCCCTCGCCACGACTTGGCAGGAGTTTGTGTACGCGGATGTTGCCCTTCACTGGCGCCCCCCCAACTCCTCCTTTTCCTCCCCAGAGCCACGACGCGATTCTCCCCGCCCCTCATTAAGGAGCACGGGCTCTCCACCCTCCTGAGGCGGCCGCAGCAGCAGCAGCGCCCAGGCGCTCCCCACCCCTTTGACATCATCATCATCACCCCAGTGAGCCTTAAGAAGTGGACATCTTGAGTCTCTCTCTTCCCCAAGACTGCCTTCCTCCCTCCCAGGCACCACACCCTCTGACAACCGTCCCTCAGGAAACCGAAACCTTGAATGGTACAACGGCGCTGGCACTCGCGCCCTGAACGGTTACATATCTTCCGGACATACACATGCCACGCAAAGTCCTGACAACAAACCACCCTCTTCCCTCGACACGCGCGCACACACAGCACACAACAGACGGGGCTAATCGCCTTCCCCTCAGAGCACACCACGTGGCTCCTTCGTCCATCGCCCGTGTGTGTTTGTGTGTGTGTGGGGGGGGAAACAGAGCCTTGTTGTGTCCTTGAACTACACTGCCCATATTAACCCGGTCCACACAAAATCTCCCTCACACACGCAAAGCGGCTGCCGCTCTAGGGTTGCCTCCTACAGCGGTGCTCTGGGTGGATATCCATATATAAATATAATACGTCTGTAGAAAGTCTGCCTGGGGGCTACGGGGGCGAAGCGCTGCCCGCCTCCGCTTATGAGCCGCGCCGTGCCAGGCCCCAGTAATTACAGGGAAAATGTACTGCCCCGAGTGCTTTTATTACTCCGATTGTGAAATGGGGAATTTAAATATAGAGGTCACGCACGTGCTGCTGCTGCTGCTGCGCCGAACAGGCTTGTTCTGTTGACACACGGCAGTTGCCTCATTAGCAGCTAACAGTCCGGCGTCGGGCATGTCGCTACTTGCGTAGCTTTCTGAACCGAAGTTTATTCTCCGGGGACCTTAAAAAAAAAAAAAAAAAAGGCTACCCGGAGGTTGCTAAACAAGTTGCGGGGAGAGCGAAGATCGCTCCGGGAAAAGTCCGAAGCTCGCATCTCGCCCAAAGTTGCGAGCGCTGCAAAAACTCGTTGAACACATCGCTCCAGTTAAATTAAATTTTAAAAAAGAAGTGTGGAAGCAGTAACTTTAGGTGTATCTGATTCTGTACTGGTAGGGCCGCAATAAGCAACGCCAGCGCCCTGAGAAAGTTAACATAACTCTTCAGCGTTTGTTTCTACAAGCCTCCTCCTCCTGCCATGTAATAAGCTTTGGGTAACTTACTTGTCCTACTGTTAATTCTGAGAGGACCTTCTGCGTAGTTCTTCTCTGAACAAAGTAGTGAATGAAATATACATTGCCAAAAGAGAGGCTGGATTAGCCTGTTCGTCTTTTGTAGCCAAAGAAAAAAGAAAAAAAGAAAAAAAAAACAAGAAAACCCCATAGAGTCTTCTGATTCTTTAATGACTAATAAGTTCCTTAATACCCTGTTGTTTCTGAAACATAAATGTAATGGTATCTAAAATTATTAGTGTAGGTAAAATACATCTGAGAAATTAAAGTATTTCTAATTTTAGTATCAGAATTATTAATTAACGATAATTGCTTGTAACTGCTTATTTGACTCTCTCTTATGATTAGGTAACAATAAATATTCATAGAAACCTATCTTGATAAGAATAGTAGGGTATTTCCAGAATGAGAGCATAGCCTGAACTACTTTATACCAAACTACTTTATGCCACACTTCTTTATACCAAACTACTAACTACAAAGACAAGCTTTGTCCCACCTTGAACACAGGCATGTAAAAATGTTTCCCTGGACTAGATTCCGCACTATTTAAGAGAAGACATGCATTGTCTTCTTCATTGAAGGACTGTCTCTTCCAATATTACCTCCTACTTACAGTTTCTGAAACTACTTTCAGTTAAACTATAATAATAACAAATATTGCTTCATTAATGTAGGGCAACTAATTGGTAGGAAAAAATGTTTAAGCAATTTATCTAATCAAATGCATCCTTATCCTTTCTGGACTATATGCCTTTCTTACTGTGACACATCCCATTATAAACGGGTCACATTTTCACAGCTAGCTCCTATCCATGTTTATTGGGAAATAAGTTCAGCTTAGTTGAATGGGGTTACTCCCACACAGTCATGCAATTCAGTCCAATGCAAATTTATTTCTGCTTGGTCAAAGTCACTCCCAGATGTGCATCAGTAATTATTTTCTAAAAACATATTAAGAGCACATTCACAAGGTGATTCCTGTAGCTCCAGTTTATAACTTTTGTGCCGAACAAGTGTGAAGTGCATAAATAGAAAAATTCTAAGAAAATGAAAATTTTATAGTCTCATACTAGAACTCCTGCCATGCATGCTACACTCTATACAGAGTTGGAAAGGAATGGTTAAGAACAAATGGAGACCAACAGGATATATATGCAAGAGTTGAAACACCCACTGTTGATGGGATGTTTTTAAACCAAAGTATCTATTTGCTGTAACTGGTTCAGGCAGCATGAGCACAAAGAAAGAAAAATCTATTTCATTAAATATAATTTGTTGCGATATCCCACACTCCAAATTCAAGGCAAATCAATCAAAGAAATCATGGTTAACTAGCAATATGGATTTTAGCGTACAGAATGAAAACAGGTCTGAATTACTTATTTGTAAATCTGCTTCATTATTGTATGAAGGAGGTCAAGAAAGTCACCACCAGAAACTGAGCATTTGTTACTTGATGTCCTATGGTTTAAATATGTTTATTCCAGTCAGTTTCAATCAGCTAGGTGGGTTTATCATATTGTATTGTTTACTGTCAATATTTATAATTGTACTGTATTATTTGTGTTTTTATGTGTTAGCTGTTAACAGTCCAGAGAGTGCATACCGTACCAATGGGCGGTATTTAAGATTAACCAACCAACCAACCAACCAACCAACCAACCAACCAACCAACAGAACTATACTATTCAAGATACCTAATATTTCCACCTAATTATCTTATTATATTAAAAATAATGACTGCATGCTGTCAAGTCCCTTCTGACTTATGGCAACCCTTTCCTGGTACAGTATTTGAGTTCTCAGAAGTGGCTTACCACTTGTTTCTTCAGGGTGCAGTCTCAGACTGTGCAGCTTGCTAAAGGTTACACAAGCTGGTTGTCCTTCTGAGTGTCAAGAGTGGGAAATGGAGTTCCAACCTCCCACTGAGCTCTCCAGCTAGCTGATTATATTAGACATTGTAATTACAGTATCTGTTAGCATTTTGCACAATGTTCCATGTTTTCATATAAACACCTAGGGCAGTGATCCCAACCTTGGGTCCTCAGAGGTTATTTAACTACAACTCCCAGAAATCCTGGTAAGCACAGCTTTTAGTGAAGGCTTTGGCGAGTTTTAGTCCAATAACATCTGGGGACTCAAGATTGGAAACCGCTAACCTAGGGTTTGTGCTGTGATACATAGTAGTATTCTACAACCAGTTCATGAACACCGACAAACGTCTACTGTAAGTTGCCAGGTTGGCAGTTTCAGCTGCAAACATCAGCAAATGGTCTAAAGTCAGCTGATCTTCTGTGCTCTTATCTGTAGCCTGGGGAAGAACAGCTGGCCCATTAATTTTAATGCAATGTTTTGCCTCCTCCACCATGGCCACTCAAATGTAAACATTCTTATTCCTTTAGCAGTAATTGTCAGCAGAAATCTCCGTCTTATGCACTTATTCCACATTCTCACCCATGTTTTCTCAGATGGCAGAAGTATCTGCTGGATTTTAATTTCCTTCTAAAATTCCAGTTTGCTCACTGAATATGCCCCATAGAACCTGATGACTATACTTTACATATAGGATTGCATGGTTAGTAAGCCAAGCATTGTTCACCATTGTTTATGTTCAACTGTTTAGGAATACCATTATTAATGGTACTGTACACAGTACTTCAGTTTGAATGTAGGACAGCTCAAGTTTTAAAGGAAGAAAGAAAATACGTACCTATTTTTTAGTTTAATTATACTTGGCATTTGTATAGCACTTTCAAGCATCCAAAATGTGTGCCTTATCTAGTTGTTACCCTTAAGAAGTGTAGTACGTATAACAGTTATAGTTCTGCATTGAGACTGTGGACTGTGAAACTCACTCGGTGACCTTTGGCCAGTCACAGTGTCTCAGCCTGACCTACCTCACAGGGTTCTGGTAAGGATAAAGCAGGGAGAATAAAAACTATTTATGTGTATGCTACTGTAAGTTCACTGGGCAAGTAGTATAAAAGTGACTAACAAATGAAATGTCTCTACAAGGTGAAAACAACTTGTTAGGGTGGCCCCATCAGGAGAACTGGGCTCCTGTACTTTAACTGTTGTGCAGAAATATATATTTTAGCACATGTAGTTTGTGTAACTAATTTTACCTGCTGAAATATCTTCTTCACTATAATTAAAATTCAGGATCCCAGTCTTATGTGCCACCCGACCCTACTAGTAGCATCTTAAAGGTAGACATTTCATTTGGCATAGGCGTTTGAGAATTCAATAGATAAGTTTACACTTGCTTGAGCTGACATATTATTATACACATGTTGTGAAGGAGATGACTGGAGATGTAATCCATGGGGAGAGAGAAACTGAAATGTAGAAGATAGCAAACAGTAAGTTGGCCTTTTATGCCTCATAATGCAGATCAAGGGACTGAAGATGAGAAAGAATACACTTTATGTGTTTGTCACAGAAGAAAAAACTTAACAAAGAGCTTCCCGATTTGCAGTTCAAAGCTGCAACCACTCCACTCCACAAGGTCAACCTCTGCTTTAGAATTTCAGGAAGTGAGGGATTCCTCTGTAAAACTGATTTTGACAGCAGTTAAATTATGCTGAAAACCACAAGGAAATTCTTTTTTGTTTTTAGTCATGGAGGAGGAACATTAGAACACACAGTGATATCTCCCTTCTCTTAGTGCAAATATTTATGGTGGTTTCAGAGGAAGAACAATCTGTGTATGAGGACAAATAGTTGATAGGACAAATTGTATGAATATGCATTCAGTTCAACCCATATGTAAATTTTGTTAGAATCTTGAAGTTAAACTCAAGCACTACTGTAGGACAGCTCGGGACGAGTCTCATTGTAAACTTGCTGTTGTCCATTTGAAAAGGTACACTGCAGAAGTGAATGCCGCTAAGAGAACCTATGTCTCTGCCATAGGTGCATCTGTGCATACTCGTAGCAGAACAGTGATGCTTTTCCAAACTGTGCAAGGCCTCCTTCACCAGGGCACTGCAGAAGGAGTGCCAGAACAACCAGATACTTGCTATGAGCAATGTGCTCTGTGTTTAGTAGACAAGTTTCATTAAATTTACCTTGACTTGGACTCTGATATTATACGTATTAGGTCTTGTTGATGTGACTGGGGCAACTGCTTGTCCTTTTAGATGGCATTCCTTCCAGTTTGCAGAGCTTGAGGATGTTGACAGAGGGCTTGGATTGGTGAGGGCTACTACCTCCTGGGTAGTCAAAACTGCTTAGGTGGGACTATGGTTAAGGGAAGATCCCTTACATAAAGAATCCTACCCTTTCTTCACTAAAACAAACTATAATAAAAATGTTTTTTTAAAAAAAGAATCTCTCTTTTAAAATTCCACCCTTGACCCTGAAGTTTTGATTAACTGTAGGCCAGCCTTAATTCTACCTTTTTTGGCCAAGATGGTTGAGATTGTGGTAGCTATGCAACTCAGGCCTTCCTAGGCATTCCTAGATTATACTAATCATTTGGACCCATTCGGAGATTACTCACTCTTTCTCTAGTTCTTCCCATCACCAGTGGCTGTGCTGACTTCCACCCCACCAGTCACATTGAATACCAGCCATCACTGATTCAGAGTACAATGTAGTTATTCCAGCTATTCCATCATTTCCTCCTAACCTATTAGTGTGTGCGCACATATGCATCACAAATTACATGCGAAAATTACAAACATGAAACACTGTTATCAGGGTCCTCTTCCCCTCCCGTTTTATAGTGTAAGGCATTTGTAAGTAGAATAAATGGAATGCATCTGTTAATGGTAATTGGTTGTGGTAATCAAAGTGTGGATAACAAGTAATTACTGTAATATGCTAATTAATTGTCCCATGACTCATGATATATCTTCAGTATGGCCCCAGTGTAAGCGACCCACTCTCCCCAAACTCCATCAACAAAAAGTGAAATCCCTCCTCTTCAAATCTAATTATGCAAATCTAATCCAGTAAGGGAGCCCAGTAACTAGCATTCTCTCATGGAAGAATATTTCCTCCGTTTTCTATGCAGATTCACAGAAACTATTAAACCTCTTGCTTCTTTGCAATGGACTTCTCAATACTCTTTTTAAAGAAAAGTAAATCTGATTTAATGTACTAGTGTATGTTTTACAGCTTCCTGTGCTGTGATCTCAGAATTATAAGGAGGGGGAAATCTTTATTAATTCCTTGTTGTTGTTTTTTACTTACTATTTCTCCATCCTGCTTTGCAGCTCTAATAATGTTTCCTGTGTAGCTAACAATTAAAAACAATTTGAAACAACAATCATTTATTTGAAACAAGAAGATCCCGTGGTTGGATCCAGTTATTTTCCCCAGTACTGTACTGGCAATCCCTCCTGCTCCTACCTTAGGAGGGTTCTGAATCAGGTTACTGGGTCATGCTGAGATGTAGCAGGAAGGTTAGTAGTGAAATTCCCAATTTCACAAGCATTCCTAATTCCATCAAATCCACAGTTAGGTTTTGGTCAATTAAAAGCAAAATGCCACAGCTTTCTGCTTGAGGAAGTACATACAGTCCTTCCTCTCCCATCATTCCCCCCACTCCCTCTCAAGGTTTCCACCTTATTAGTTAAGGCCATTTACAGAATTCATAGAAACAAATAGTGATGTACAGTATATTTTCTGACTGCATCATTCAGCCTGCAGGTTGTATTCATTTGCATGTTCCAAAATTAGGGGAAGGGACACCCTATACAAAGATTTTTATTGTCTTCCCCTTCTCTAGGAGGGTAAATAGTGGGATTCATCTTCTTTGTATGTTTCCATACTTTGTCTTTTCTTCCTATAATGATGGTGGAAAAATTGAACCTGCTATCATAAAACTGAAATCTGAAATGGTATAAGCATGGATTTTTTTATAATTTAATTAGACAGAGATCATTATTTCAATGCTGGTGCATGTGATTTGCGTGCAAAGGTTTCATTCCTCTCACCTCTATGGATCAGAAAGCAGATGATGTGAAACAAGAGTTTGTAAAAGTTATCTTTTTGTGATTATGTATTCTAGAATCATGATGTTCCTGATTATCACAGTTTTGTTGGCACACAGATATTTCAACCTGCAGCAGTGAGCATGCACATTGAAATCTTCTGGTCTGAAAGTGTTCTACAGTGAATTAGCCTTTTAGCTCCATTTGCCTTTGTCTTGAGGAATGCATGAGTTTAATGTCTACATCAAACCTTTCAATGCAGAAGTATATTAGGTACATTAGATGAATTCCATTAGCTGTTGAATTTAATGGGATCATGTTGATGTTCTTTTGCCAAGCATTCCTATCTGATGAACAGTTGCTATTATGTTAATATACACCTTTTAATGCAGGGCTAATTAGTGATGGATATTATCCCATGTTAACAGTTTTATTAATTCATTTGTCTTTAGGGTAGGTTTTAGATCTCCTTGTGGGACAGATTTCTTCTTTTAACTCCCTGAAAGCTCTGAATCCTTGAAAACTGTTTAGGTCCCTCTCCTGTGCATATGCTACCAGGGACAGAAAAGACTTGCTGTAAACTTGGCAAGGTAAAGCAGAATGATCTATATTGAAGGACTGTTTACATTGGCATTTAAGCATAGAATAACTTCAGAGCACCTGCTATACAAGTCCACTGTAGAATAATTTTTGGAGTTAAAGCCTTGTTAGTCTGTGCAAGCATCTCAACAAGAAGCCTGAAACAAAATTAAAAAAAAAAGACTAACTGCTATATTTTCATGTAAACACTATGGAATATTTTCACTACACAGTCAATTCTTGTGCAAAATACAAGATTCAAGGCAAACAATTCTGCCAATAATTCTGACTTTAAAATCTTTCTTCTTAATCCTCTTTTTTTATTTCATATGCTTTCTACACCGTCCAGGACCTTTTTTCAGTTTAAATTGTAGACAAGTCCTCCCACAATGAAATATTTCAGGCGGAGTTCTCATTAAACTGAAAGACTTTATACTTTTTCATAACTATCACAAGTTGAAAGTTTTTTAAAATTTTACTTTTATTAAATGAACATCAAACATAGACAGCATAACCCTAACACCACAATAAAATACAATTACATAATACACCAGTGCCACTCACCCTCAGTATTAATAATATTTTTAAATTTCATTCAATCCATTTTCTCTCCAAAATTCATTGTTTCTTCCCTCAGCATATACCCCTTCCCTCTGCAAAATACATATTCCAGGAATACATTCCATATTTTCTTAAAATCATTATTTTTAAATAAACCACTTATTTTCATATCACATGTCAGTTTATCATTAATTGCCATATCCCATAATGCCCTATACCATTCTTCTAAATTAATTTGACTATCATTTTCCACTTTTTTTGTAAATATTAACCTTGCTGCTGTAAGCATTATTACAATTAAATCATTATTTTCTTTCAGCAATTGATCCTCCTTGACCATATTCAATAAGGCCATCAACAGGGACATTTAAATATTTAATCCAGTTGTTTCCTTTATTTCATTAAATTTTTGCTCCCGTTCTTTCTTTCTTACTTCACATAACCACCACATATGTAAATACGTCCCCTTTTCTTTTTTACACCTCCAACATTGTGATGATAAATTTTTATTTACAGTATTGTGTTCAATATGGAGGTGGTTAAATACCACCTCCATATTACCTTCTAGCAATTTTCCTTTATCCTTACAGACATATTTTTCATAATTCTTTTATCCCACATTTTATCACACTCTTCTATTGCTTCTTTATCCAAATCAAGTTTAAAGTTAAAGGGATGGTTCAACAATTAACTTGAGATAAACGGGAACTGCTTTCAGATAGTTAAAATGTCATGAAGCAGGTCTTTGTTTGAAACTGTGTAGTTTCCGAATAGAGAAGAATAAAATGATAGCTTCTGGGAAAGGATTATTCTAGCTTTGTCATGTGCCACACTGTATACAGCAAAGGGCCTTTCTTAATCTTGTAGAATGATGTACAGTCTTGGGCATCATTAAACAACAATAAACAAACAAACAAAAAGCAAACATTGGGCAAGAGTATACAGTATTTCACTTTTTGAGGGTAGGAGAAAGCCTAAAAATGCATCCATTTGCAAAAGAAGCCATCATATACTATGTTGGAATGGATCATTAAACTCAGCTCTCATGTTTTACTTGTGTTATTGCTGCTGTTTCTGCTGCTGCTGCTACCAGATCTGCATTCTCACTTATATTTTGCTCACCATTTTCCCTACTCTTTGTCTGTGGTATGTGCCAACAGTAAGTGGTAGACTAAAACTGAAATCCTGTATAAAACTTACTTGACAGGACATCATTCCGAATACAGTAGATACATATGAGACTGCAGTCTAAGTCCTTTCACAATACTGACAAGGGTAGTCTGGTTTGCTGCAGTAAAAAAGGGATTTCAACTAGTTTTCCAGGATAGGCTGGGTTCTAGTATAGTAGGGAGTGGCTGGCTAGATATAATTAAGCAGACACACTGACAGAACACAACAGAGCAAAACAATGGGTAGAGGATTAACAGTGTAATCTTGTTACATGTCTATGTTGATTTCCCATTGAGCTAATGGAATTTACTCCCAGGAAACTGAGTATAGCCTTGTAATCTGAAAAAAAAAGATTTCCTCCTTTGTGCTATGCTGCTGCTTTTCTAGTCCCATTCCAGCAATACTCATATTATTCTCTTTCTCTGTGTAATTATCATTGCGTGAGATTGTAGTGATATTATTGTGCAGCTCAGCAAATCTAACTTTTACAAGGTGATTTTTAAAATGATGCCAGAATTATAACTTTAAAACTGGAATTTGGATTAGCACCAAATTTTACACAAATGTAGCAGATACTCTGTTCATGCTCTGTGCCAAATTTGGGGATGATTGGGCAAATGGTCTTCAATGTATGGGTTTTTTTAAAAAAGTAAAACTATTCCCACCCTAGGCAGCAACCCTAAATGTCTTTAGATTTAAAACAGATCAAATAAATTGAAAAGAACCAGTCTTATTTTGAAAGAGAATGGTTGGCCCCACCCACCCCACTTTTATTTGGAAAGAATCCTGGCTAGAGATGGGCATGAACTTCAGTTTGGAGGTTCATGCTAGTTCATTGCTGCAGCACCAAAGGCGCTGCACATTCCATTCCCCCATCCAGCTCTCCTACTGGTGCACACTGTGCACCAGTAGGTGCACACTGCTCTTTCCCTCCTCTTCACGTGATTGTCCAGTCCCTGCAGGAGCATGGACCTCCCTCCTCTGCCTCCTCTGGCAGCCACCCACCTAGATGAGGAGGTGGGGCAGGGATTCCTGCAGTGCTGCCATTGAGTGGCTGCCAGAAGAGGGAAGAGGGGAAGAGCAGCCTGTGTCAGCTGGTGGATGGAACAGCTGGCCAGCGGGGGGACTGCAAGAAGATAACATGTGGCACCTAAGGTGCAGTGCCGATGAACCAGCACAAACCTCTGAATTGAGGTTCATGCCCTTCTCTAATCCTGTCTGCAGGGGCTGAAATACTGATACTAAAAAAAGGCATTTCAAAAAGGAAAAACAGTGACTTTGTTCCATAGGCTTACCAGCAAGAGTGTTCCAAAGCTGATACAACTGTGGCAATTACTTTGTGTTTCGATGAGAAGTGGTTAACTGAAGAAAAAAGGAGTCAGTTTCTGGTTCAGGGGACTTCCTTACACCCCTAGTATTTTGGAAGAGTAGGAGAAATCAAATATAAAGATGGTAGATTCACAATAATATTTTCTGCAGAAAAACTAGAATTCATTTTAATAACTTTCTGTACTTTGTTCTTTTTATGTGGTGCTTCTGACTTACATTGACCCTAGTAGGGTTTTTGAAGTGTGTGAGATGTCCGAGGAATGCCTCTCCCACCTGACCTTCTATGGCCCACCAGGAATTTGAATCAACCACTTATGAATCCTAGTCCAATACTCTAATCATTATACTACACTAGCGCTCTTCTGTACTATTTTTGTTGTTGTTGTTTAATCGTTTAGTCGTGTCCGACTCTTCGTGACCCCATGGACCAGAGCACACCAGGCCCTCCTGTCTTCCACTGCCTCCCGGAGTTGGGTCATATTCATGTTGGTAGCTTCGATGACACTGTTCAACCATCTCATCCTCTATCGTCCCCTTCTCCTCCTGCCTTCACACTTTCCTAACATCAGGGTCTTTTCCAGGGAGTCTTCTTTTCTCATGAGATGGCCAAAGTATTGGAGCTTCAGCTTCAGGATCTGTTCTTCCAGTGAGCACTCAGGCCTGATTTCCTTTACAATGGATAGGTTTGTTCTCCTTGCAGTCCAGGGGACTCTCAAGAGCCTCCTCCAACAACACAATTCAAAAGCATCAATTCTTCGGCGGTCAGCTTTCACTAGATTGCAGAAATTATCTGTAAGCATTTAAACTCCCAACTCCTTTCTTGCTGCTGTTTTGCTAATTACTGGTTCCAGAAAGTGAAAGTGAACCTTTCCCAGCTTTGGAAAGTTCCTACTTGCCAGAAAACAAATCTGCTATCATCTTGCTGTCAGGCAGTGGTTCTGTGTATGGCTGTATGTGAAACCACATTTTGAAGATGGCTTCTAAAAGGACAAGTTTTAATATGCAGTGGCTGGATTTCAAACTTCATCTTGACTTTGTTCCATGGCAGTCCAGGGGATTCTCAAGAGCCTCCTCCAGCACCAGAATTCAAAAGCATCCATTCTTCGGCGGTCAGCTTTCTTTATGGTCTTACTTCCGTACATCACTACAGGAAAAACCATAGCTTTGACTATTCGGACTTTGGTTGGCAAGGTGATGTATCTGCTTGTTAAGATGCTGTCTAGGTTTGTCATCGCTTTCCTCCCAAGAAGCAGGCGTCTTTTAATTTCAGGGCTGCTGTCACCATCTGCAGTGATCATGGAGCCCAAGAAAGTAAAATCTGTCACTACCTCCATATCTTCCCCTTCTATTTGCCAGGAGGTGATGGGACCAGTGGCTATGATCTTAGGTTTTTTGATGTTGAGTTTCAGACCATATTTTGCACTCTCCTCTTTCACCCTCATTACAAGGTTCCTTAATTCCTCCTCACTTTCTGCCATCAGAGTGGTATCATCTGCATATCTGAGGTTGTTGATATTTCTTCCAGCAATCTTAATTCCGGCTTCAGATTCCTCCAGTCCAGCCTTCCGCATGATGTATTCTGCATATAAATAAGCAGGAGAACAATATATAGCCTTGCCATACTCCTTTCCCAATTTTGAACCAATAAGTGTTTCTATACTATTAAAGACTGCTAATAAGAACTGGAAATGCAATTCATTATCTTCTAAAGCTTAAATTCAAAGCTAGGTTTCAATTTAGGATGAGTAACTTCAAGAATTTATGCAAGAATTTGCAGAGCAGCATTCCAGACTTGGCAAATGGGGCAGATATGACCTCTGCTCTCCTTCTCCCTCCACCTGTTTTCCATTTTAGTGCTTTTATTGTAGACAAAGAGTTGATATTGCTGCTTTTGATCTCAGCGGAAACAAAATCCCATGGCCCATAAGATAAAACACAGTTTATCCTATGGATGGCAACACCTATGCACTTTCCATTCCCTGAGAGCCTCTGATGGAGTAGTTAAAGCTGCAGTGCATACTAGTAACAAAAGCAACAGTAGTGAGTCACTCAAAGAGATGAATGCCATGTAGAGCACCACTTTTAGTATTTTGTTTAATTCCGCTTGATAATACCACAGATAATTTTCCTTCTTCCAATTTAAATATGATTCTAAAAGAGAATTTTTTTCATTTATAAAAACAGCTTCCTGTTTCTTGCCTTGAGCACATGACTTTCAAATTACATTGAAAAATAGCTTAAAGAACATCATGAACATCCTTCTTTGATTCAAGAATAAGACTCAAGTATAACTTCAGCAAAGAGCTTTAAATCATCTTTCAGGCAGATGTCAGGACACTGAAGATGTCATCCAGCATTCAGCCAAAGTTAACTCATGGGACTTAAATTGTTGAGTTATCGGTGGGGATTGCCTTACAGTGTTTGTGTTAAACATCTAAGTATATGTGAAGGTTCTGTTTCCCTCCCTCCTGTATACCCAAATAAACTGGAAGACGGTTTTAGTTCAAACTCTCAATTGTCTTTATTTTCTTTAATCAAAGGTAAAACTTCTTTAAACGATGTTTGCTTCAACTTCTCCTGCGATGCCAACGGGGTGTGCAGGGGTGTCCATAACTCAGTGTCAAACTGGTTCAAAGACTTTAAGTCCCAAGGTCCAGCTAACACGGGTTCGTCTACCCCTTCTGGTTTGGCTCCTTCATCTCTTAGTAGCGGGGAGGTCTCGTTGTCATCTTCGCCTTGCCATATCAGGTCTCTCTTGCCCATGAACTGTTCCCATGGCCCGGGTAGCACATCCTCCTCCTCGCTTCCTCTGCCCGCCATGCTCTTCGCTCCTCTGCTTCTCGCGCCACCGCTTCTCTCTCCTCTCTCAGCCGTCTCCTCCATTCTTTCATCTAGGATTCTCCTCAGTATGAGGGGTGCTGAGGAAGTCATTTCCTCCTTTGATAATCAGCCTCCTCCTGAGGAACCTTTACCTGCTCCCATTTGCCGGTCCACAGGTCTTCAACCCAAATTAGCTGCCAGCCACCCGGGATTTGATCGTCCTCCCTATTTATAATACCCATTCCCGCCTCTGCCATGGACCTCCCCATTTCTCTTTCTCCTGCCAATTCTTCTTCCATCTGGGTGGCCACTGTCAGACCCTGCAAACTTGTTTCCAGTTCTTGGGTGTCAGTCCCCGGTGTACTCTTTTGGGGGGCGATGGCGGTGGGGCAGTTTGTAGCTCTCTGGAGGTTCTACCTGAGGATGACACTCCAATGAGAGCTTCTACCCTCTTGTCTGGTTTATCACAGTATAATGTAAATTAGTTTACGTTATCTAGCAACATTTGCAAAGTCTATCTGAGATGGCTTAAATATTTAACTGACTTTCAGACTGCATTTCTATACAGACATCTCTTCAGTTTAAAGGTGCAACTACAATTGACAATAGAGTTGGTTCCTGATTTACTCATGGTTGGAATAGACCCGCTGACTTCAAAGGATTTAAAGTGTGGTTCAAGTATGATTAAATCTGCAATCAATACAAGGAGAAAAAAAGTACAATGATGTATTTGAAAAAGCTAAAAAAGATTAAGATCAGATTTTCCCATGTAATATTATTGATTTGCTAAACTTCTATGATGATCAATGGTTGTTTAGCAATTTGCCTTTGTCACAAAATAGAATTGGTAATCAAATCAAAAGATGCACTTTTGTTGTTGTTGTTGAGTCGTTTAGTTGTGTCTGACTCTTCGTAACCCCATGGCCCAGAGCACGCCAGGCCCTCCTGTCTTCCACTGCCTCCCGCAGTTGGGTCAAAGTCATGTTGGTAGCTTCGTGCACTAGTTTGTAGCAAAAATGCCCACCCCATCTTGAAGCACTAACTCACACAGCCACTTTTGTCAATTTGTGAAAATTCTCTTTGGATTGAATCTGTGTTTAGTGACCTAGTCATGAGAATTGGTTAAAACAAGCACAAATAAATAATTATGTGCCATCAGGAAAAATGTGTATTCCTTGGAGAGAGCAACCAATAAAGGATTAGAAAGGTGAAGGGATAAAAACCAATAATAAAAACACACAAAACACAGAAGGCAAGAGTACTTTGACCACAGAATGATGAGTGGAAAGTACATATTAAGCCCTGAACATTCAAACCAAAATAAATTGAGAAAGAGATGTAGGAAGGTTAAAGAAGATTTTGGTTGAAACACCTTAGAAACTGGATTTGATACAATGTAATGATCTTATTTACAGCTGATGCATCCAATGTCAGAATAGCCGAGAGGACATCCATCCTCTGCTACATTTTCTAGAAGATTTATCTGAAATAATAATTGTTAACAATCAACTAGCTATCACAAAAATAAAGGTCTTGGAAAAATCACTGTTTTCAACTACAGTTCTCAGAATTCCCAAAGATATTGGTAGTTATAGTCCATGAAAATAACTTTCCAAAGCTCTACAAAGTTTGGTCCCCATCCTCCTCCCCGTTTTCTGCTTTTAATTTCTTCTGTCTTGTTTCTGAGTTTTCCTACATATTTTGTAACTAAATACAGAATAGAACTCAGTGATTCTACAGAAGTTCATGACTGTAATAGGGGCACAATGTAATTCTTAGAACCCTCCTTATTGTCTGTTACTTTTGCTTGCTCAGAGAGGTAGTATGTTTCTCAAACTTTTGCTTCTGTTTTAATTCCTGATTTCTATTATTACATCTTGAGAAATCTTAAGGAATTACTGATTGGAATAGCTTGTGGGGGCTACTTCTACAGTTTATTATGTTCTGAGCTTCCATGGAGGCAATTACTTTCATCATCAGCTGCGTAAAATGCCTCATGTTGTCCTGTACCTGTTAGCCTGTTTAGGAATGAATTGTTTTTACCCTGCAGGAAAGCCTTATTTGTGTTGATGGTGCATTATTTATTTATCTATTCACTTATTTGTGCCAGGGCATTAAAGATGCTGCATGAACATTGAAAATGTTCATGCTGTTCTATGTGGCCCTTAGGGCATGCATACTGCTGGCCGGCCACAGTGCTGGGTGTCCTTGGTGGCAATGGTGTTAGCAGGCAGACATAGCATGTGCAGGGGGCTCCACCTCTGCTAAGGAGCTTTCACATGTTAGGCTCTTTCCATCGCTGTGCATGGATTAAGGAATTTCTAAATTGGCTCTTAACAGCCTGATCCTTTTCATGTTTACTTACAATTAAGCCCTTCCAAACTCAGCATGGGTTACACCCAACTAATTTTTATAGGTTTGCAACCTTGGTCTGTCCGGTGCCATTTGTTTAGACTTTTCTCTACTTCTCTTATTCTGTACGCCTGACAGCAGTAGTTTCATCCCTTATTTTCTAGAAGCAGAAACCAACCTAAGAAGATAATACATGAAGTAACTTCCTGATACACATAGGAAACTTAGACACATTACTTCTGGAGGCAAATGGCCATGCCAGCTCCAATAATGTTGGCTGGGGGATCCTGAGAGTTATAATACCAAAAAAGGACCCTTTTCATGCTTGGTATTATACTTAAGGCAAAAATAACAGTAATGTTAAGAAATATGAGCACAATGCAGACTCCATGTTGCAGCACCCATGTTCAAAGGACTGCCTTTGAGTCTGTTTTTCCCCTTGCATACAAGTGTTCTGAACAGATCATTAAGGAAATCTATTATCCCCATCCTAGCCTACCTCCCTTTCAATTCTGTATAGATCACATACATGCTGGGATTGAACAATTATGTGCGAACACAGATATAAGCACATTTGTGCTCGACTAGTGAGGCTTGGCACCAGTTGGGTAGGGGAGAGGTTAATGCCTAGGCATTAAAGCTAGCACATCATGTAAAATCATATTTGCCCCTTCCCTGGTGCTGCATGCTTTCCGATTTGTTTCCCTGCCTGGAGACATGGAAAAGTAGAGCAGTTCTCTGAGCTATCAGCTAGCACCACTGGATCTGGCTTTAGCAGCCTAAAGGCCAGATGGGGTGGGGTTAGGGTGGAGAACCATGCCTAGAAGTGGTTGCGCAAGATGCCTGCCCAAGGGTCACCAGTAGCTGAGTTCCCAGGAAGAGATGAACTGAAGGTCCAATGTGGCAAGGTTACATTGTATTCTCCCTATAGTTGCTCTTCCTAACATCAGTCCTAAGGACTGATAAGGGAAAGGCAGGCTGTATGCGTTCAATGATACTGACTTTTTAAAGGGTATTGCTAATTTGTTCCAGCAAAGGTTCTACATTTGAAACAGGGGTTCTTGGGCCTGATGGAAGTTACCATAAATACTTCCCCCCCATTCCACAAATTGCTTAACAGCTTAAACTCCTGAAGCTTTTAATGTGCAGCCCACAGACCACCATCCTCTCTGTATGTTGCTTAACCACAAAGCATAGCCATTTTCTTCATTTTTGTTTTCTAACATGTCACCCTTCATTTCCCACAGCTCCCTTTGATCAATTATACCATTGCTGTTTCAGTTGCCTGTCACTATACCTTCCCTGGGAATACTTCTTTTCCTAATTGGCATTCATTTGCATTTCTAAGATCATTAACAGGGCTCTATCACAAATATCTCTCTATGTAAAACAAGCATTGTAAGCTAATCACTCCCAAAGTCAGGTACTCTAGTCCAGTCAATTTACTTGGGCACCAAGAGACAGGAAATCTCACAAGTGCTTCTTCCCGGTTCTGGAAATAAAAATACAATTATAATAACATGACTAAAATTCATTGCCCCTCCATGACACACTCAAAATCTGCTGTCTCATATGGCCACCTCACTCTGCCTAATGGTTGGACCAGCCTTGTTTCCTGTAAACAATAAAATCAAATCACACACACCCCCTCCACCCCTTCTGAACCACCAGAGACAGAGGCATGGACAAGGAAATATTTCTACAAATCAGAATACAACCAAATGAGTTTTGAAATAGTTACTTGTTGGTTATGTTTCCTCATATAGTCTTAGAAATCTCCCTTGTCTTGTTTTGTTTATTTGCTTTTCTGGAAAACTGTTATGAGCTGCCTTCTTTTTCCTTTCCTTCCTTGGGAAGTCTGTGTGATGATATTCCCTGTTCTCGTGGGTGTGTCTCTGTTTGACACAGTCTCACTTGATGTAAAAAAAAAGCCAGGTTACATTAATGAACAAATGATATGAAGTCTTGATATTAACCATGATCAGTCTCTGCACGCTGCTTTCGTTAACAACTCTGAAAGCTTTATATGTGTCTCGCCAATCCAGTATCTCAGCATGTAAGTTGGAGACAGGATGATAATGATTGATTATGACTTCACCCTAGTGCGGCTGAGGATGTAAAGACTTGGGAAAGCAAACTGGTGACCTGGAAAACAAGCTCAGATTAAGAAATGTCAAGTCAGTAGGCAATATCAGAGGAGCCACATAGAGGTATAACAAAGATACTTTTGACACACTGGATTATGTTGATGGGGGGTAGATGAAAAGACAACTTTCACCTCCCTCTTTGCTGTGGTTAGTTGTATCAAGCTATGAAAAGGAAACTACACCATCCTATTAAGACGTTTGGTTTGTCTGGATTTTTTTTTCTATGCAGACATTTATTTTGATCTCCACACAGCTTATCTGAGTGAATAATTAATACGATAGTAGTTTGAAGGAAGGGGACCAGTACATAATATATTTTTTTTAAGAATTGGAAAATGATTTTCTTCAGTTGGCAATTCAGAGCCATTGATAGACCAAAAAAACCTGTTTGGCCCTTCCTCTCCTTGCAGGTAAACAAAAAAACCAAAAAAAAAAAAGGAAAAGGAAAAATAACACAAAATATTATCCTTTTTGCCTCCTTTTGTCTCCTTCTCTGTGGGTGGATAGGAGAAAGCATTCAATTGTTTTTTAAAAAATTATTTCTAAGTGGCATAGTGCATCAGGGCTGCCTCACAACTCACAAAGTGTTTTTTTAAAAAGACTTTTGCTTCCTGTTTCTTCACCTCCACAGAAAGGAGGAAGCTTTCAGTTTCCCCGAGATCTTGAAGCAGCTTAAGCAAAGGGACTGCTTAAGTCACCTGCTTTGGTTTGATCCCAGCCATCACACATACTTGAACCAAACCAAAATGGAGTGACCCTACTTGCACAAAGAAAAACACCTTGTGGTGCATAAGCCCCCCCCATCTGATGATGCAGGCCCAGCTGGGCCCCCTCTCCTGGTACAGTGGCTCTACGCAGTGGCCAGGGCGGATGCTGGGGCATGTCAGGAGGCTGATGTGGGACAGGGGAGGCATGTATGTGTGTGTATGTTTGTGCTAATCAACTGTTTTTTATTTGTAGTTATGTTTTGAGGCCATAAGAGTTATACACAGATGTTCAACTACATGGGGGGTCTAGTGCCTCTATCACCAGCATTGTTGAAAGGAGAAGTGTAGAGACTGGTGCATATCAACAAATGAGGAACAGGGCTTTCAGACTGTCAGTGGCTTTGAATTGTCAATTCAAGACCAAATCATTCTCAAATTCTTTGTGATCCAACAGGGATAGTTTGCAACAATATACTATTTCTGTAAAAATCCACGTCTTTCCCATCTACTCTAAAGATTGCAGCTAAAACCAGATACAACAAGGAAATCAAGGTCATAGTCGCTGCTACTAAAGAAGCCTCATGGGGCAAGCACTGGCTCTGCTGGACCACTGGAGGAGGCAGTATGGTTCTATTTCTGCTACTACACTTGGTAAAGAAATGTTTCCTTTACTGGTGGACATGGAGTCCATTATGCGATAGTCCATCCATGTGTACAAGGCATGATGCTGGTTGTCATCAAATCTGTGTAAACTAATCAAGGTCTATCACTTGGTGATTTTTCTGGAGAAGTTATGCCTGAGCTCCCTCCCTTTTGACAGTCAGAAATATACTTATGAACTTTATTTTTAGGGAGGACTTCCATACTGATCTGCATGGATTTTGTCTTTTAGATTCCCCCCCCCTTATTTTTATTTTTGCTATTTTTATTTTTTTCTCAATTTCTTGCCCTGCTACATTATAAGTGTTTTTGCACCATCAGGTTTTTTGCTCTCTGTGTGTTTTAACTGTCTTTGAATTTTATCTGTTAAACCACCCAGAATAATGCTTTTGTACGAATAGGGCAATACAAATAAATAAATAAATAAATAAATAAATAAATAAATAAATAAATAAATAAATAAATAAATAAATAAATGAATGAATGAATGAATGAATGAATGAATGAATGAATGAATGAATGAATGAATTTTAATTGCATTGATTATTGTGATTTTTCAGATATTTTATTATTCAATTTTCCTTCAGCTTGGTTTTTAGTCTGTTTTAATATTGTTTGTTATCTGCCTGGAGGACAGTTATTCTTTAGTAAATAAATAATAATCATGAAAATGATGATGTCTCCTTATTTTAGAATACCATGCAGTAGATATAAGTCACTAGAATGGAGTATAGAAGAAAAGTGTATACAGTACATGTTTTCTTTCCATTGCTGCTATAATCATTTGCTTTGTGGGCACTGAAGAGTTAACGTCCAGAGCTAAAAGAGCCTTAGAAAGCTCTATGACCTCAGAGCTTGAGTTGAAATTCTAAGTAGCCAAACAGGTTTTAGTAATGCATTCAAAACCCGAAAAGCAATGCTGTTTTCTGTGGTGTAATTGTTAACTCTTTGGCAATGTTTCACCTGACCTTACAACTCCGATAGGCATCAAAGGGCTGGACTCTGCATTATAAAAGTAATTGCATTGCTATCTCACACTTCCAAGTATTACCTTATTCTTGAATGGTTCAGCATTCTTTTAACCATTTGAAATGGGTATATAGAGACTGGACCAGACTTCACAGAAATGCAGTGAAATTGCATGAAAGGAGACAGCAGTCTGAATGCATATAAGGGTGGGGGGAGGGCTTGCAAGAAACATAATCCAATTGAACCTGCATGAAGGAGCATAAGTCAGGCAATATATACTAAATGTTTTGGACTTGTGTATAATGTCACCCACCCAAAGATTTTGTTAGAAACACTGTGGACTTCCAGCATGCCAGGAGGAGATTAGAAGCATCTGCTTCTGTTTGGAAGAAAATATTTCTTTGAGTTACAATTCCCATAATCCCCAAAACAGTATGGCACAGTATTCTGGAAGTAACTTTTACAAGCTCTGAAAACAAAGTAGTTTCCCATCATTGGGTTCAAGGGTGGTTTGCTTAAAGTTTACTTAGTTCATACGAGTGAGAATTAATCTGTGGCTTCAGATCCTGATTTGCTGAGGAAAAGGCCTGACCAGACGAGGGAATTAGGAGTGGTCTGGCTCATGCTTAAAAGGTTCTTATCTTCCGGGTGATCTATTTTATCTCTCACTTGAGCAATCCTTTCATTATACCAGAAATGTTTATTCCCCCATGGGAAGGGTCCACAAAGATCTTTGGATTGCCAGCTTACTCATGAGCAAGGTTTACCCAGTTTACTCATGAGCAAAGAGGCAGCAGCAACTGTTGAGAACAGTGGTGGCACGAAGGGAAATCCTTGGGGTGATGGAAGGCAGATAATCCCCACCCCCTTTTTCCAACCTTTCTTCTCGGCTGGGTCCCTGCTGAGGCTGCACTGCCTTGTCGGGATGGAGCCCATGGAGTCAGGATAGCCCCCTTCCCCTCCTTTTCTCACAACCATCACTCAGTGGGCTGCAGTGACTTTCCTTTTCTGTTGTTGTAAATAAAGTAAGTGGCACATTGAGCAGCAATGCATCCACTTCATATGCTGCATCGGCTAGGGAAATGTTTCCCCCCCCCAAAAAAGACAAATTAGGGGAGGGGATTTCTCCATCCTCCCTTTTAATGGCACAACATATTACATCCCTGGGTTGTCAGCTTGGATAATGCCACCCACAGTTCCATTTGGGTATGAAATAATTATACAACAGGATAATTAGGAGTGTGCTGGATGGTACCAAAAACCCAGAAATGCCTAGCACTGTGCCAGGAAGGAATGGGAACAGCTCTTAAAGCAGCAGGATGGATCAAGCCAAGTAGAAACATGTGTGGATGCCGTCATTTGGTTTGAAGCAAACTGTACCAACAGCGATCGAAACAGCAATCTATGTACTCATCTGGACAGACCCTAACTAGACCACTGATGGAAAAACGGCCACCCGCAGGCCATATATAGCTTTCCAGGATAACTTTATGAGCAGTCCAGCATCTCTGGGGACCCTTGACCCCAATACAGCGCCTCAATATGACCATGTAGTATGCCAATGCACATCCCTAATTAAGACTGTAGAAAAACGCAACAGAGCTAATTGAAATGTGCATTACCTTTGTATCTGTTATTGTTCATCTTGCCAGTCACGTGAGGCCTGTCAACACAGTGAACAGTAGTGTTATCTATGCTTTCTTAGCTCATACTCTCAGAATGCTTTCTGAGCATGATGACCACAGTGTTTTGTTGTTGTTTTTTTGAACAGGTTATGCTGACTTTCAGAGCTAAACTGAGTTCTTAGGGTGGAACAATCCAACTTCTGTAGTGTGTGTGTTCTGTGCTGTCAAGTCAAAACCAACTTACAGCAACCCTAATAGGGCTTTCAAGATAAGTGAGATATTTAAGGAGTGGCTTTACCAGCTCCACATTCCAAGTGAGTTTCCATGGCCAAGTGGGGATTTTATAAAGGAGTGCTGGATGCAAGCAATACTTAAGAACATCAGAAGAGACAACGTTAAAAAAAAAGTTAATTTGACTACAACTACCAGACTCACTAGCTATGTATGCTACCTATTCTAGGAACTGTAGACTAGAAAATTAACATTGCTTAAAAAAATTTTTCCTATTGCTTCCCTGCAGCGGGGTTATTGGGGTATAAATTATTTGGAGTTTCTTATTGTTGGATCCGAGTTTATTATTGTTGTGAATATTAAATTTTTGAAAGGTTAAAAAAATGATAAAGATATCACAAAATCCTTTTGGGAGCATAAATTCTACATGTATTTCTTTAAAGAATATGTCATGACTTTGAAGATATTCTCAGACGTGTGTGTGTGTGTGTGTGTGTGTGTGTGTGTGTGTGTGTGTGTGTGTGTGAGAGAGAGAGAGAGAGAGAGGGAGGGAGAGAGAGAGAGAGTTTGCAGCAGATTGGTGGTTGATTTGGAATGCTGTAGAAGAACAGCAAATTGTTGCTGAATTTCTTAATCTTGTATTTTTACATAGAGGATTTTCTGTCTTCTGTGCCAAAATAATTTTATTGACTTTGGAGACATTGTCCCTTAACTTGGATGGGTGGGGGCTCGGCAGTCCCATCCATTACTCTGCTTTGGGCAGCCAAATGTCTTGGGCCAACCTTCTGACAGTTTACGAAGTGAATAATGGAAACTTAGAACAGATGTAAGACATTTCTTGTAAAAAGGAGGGAAAAGAAGAAGAGTATTGTCAAGTTTTTAGTGTTTTAGAAGAGTCCTAGTAACATAACCACTTCTGAGTAGTTCTGACTACTCCATACCTAGAAAACCCTGGAAAGAGTTGCCATAAGTCAGGATCTATTTGATGGCACATTCTTAATTATATCAACAGAAATCTTGCTCTCAAGGTGATATGAGTTGTCAGATCTTTTGATTGTGACATTTGATTTGGCAGATTGAGAAGACTGTGAATTTCCCCGTAGCTGGTATGTAGTGAAATGAATTACACAGTCATCCAGTAAGTGGCAGCAAATAGCTTTGATTCATCAGTAGTGAAATTAAAAACCTATGAAACAAATTCACCTACAGTCTCTTTGGTGAACAGTTTAGGATTCAAGAAATGAAATATTTGATTATGGTATAGAATATAGCTATAAGATAAAATGCATATAGTACTTCATATGATGTCCTCCCCTTGTTTTTGCAAGGAAGAGAAAAACAGCGGGGATGAATGGGCCATGCCCACTTACTGAAATAACATGAATGCAAGGAAGGGAAATGAGATAGGTGAATGTTGTTGGAAAAGCTGCATAAGAATTTGTTATGAGACTTCCAGGTCAGAGTAGAAAAACAAACCTTACAGCCTTGTCCTTAGACCAACTGTGCATTCAATGCAAAATACATTCCCTTGAAACAACTAAAAACTGAACTGAATGAGGCTCCTTTCAATAAAAAATTCACTTCAGAGGAACCTCATTCTGTTCAACGGTTAACTGTTCCACAAGAAATATGAAGACATATGAAACAAGATACTGTACTCATTTTGCCTGTACTAGGGGTTTACCTGTCTCCTGTTAAGTTGCTCCCATCTAGCAGCTGCTGTTTTCTCAGATGTCCTGAAAAATGTTTCTTTTTTGACAGCTACGAGTATGACATGAGTCCATGGGGAGGTGGGGAACAAGTGAAATCTACTGGGGTTTTTTTGTGCTGGCTGCCACTTCTCCCCAACAATACCACAGCAATGCAAGATATAGGATATTCTCATAGAGCCTGGACTTTTTCTTTCTTTCTTGGTCTATAAAATCCAGCAAGTAGCTCTGTTAGTCTGTTGTAGCAAAAGAGAAAAACGGAAATCATGTAGCACCTAAAGACTAACTTGTTTTTATTTTTCATAAATCTTTTATGTAGTTATAAAAATTAAAACAAATTAGAGTTTGATTAGAAGGGCATTTAGCCTGCTGTTTGGACCACTGCAGGGATGGGTCAGTTTACCCTTTTTGAAAGCAATTACATGATCACTGGAATTAACCAATGGTTCCCAGAGCATTCCTTCCTGCAAATGTTTGGCCCCTGTTAGGGGCTTCTACTTTTCTAGTGCAGATGGCATTGCTCTGGTTTAGTCCATTTCCAGTGTGTGATATTTCTGGAAACAGGTCAAAAGCAAGGCTTCCTCTAATTTGCCAAGATTGTGAAGTGGCTTAAGATTTCCAGAATCCCCAGCCAGCATAAACACTGGAAGATCGAGGCTCATGTTTCTGCTTTGCCATGAAACTTACGGCATCGTCTTGGGCCCGCCTATGCTCTTTCTCAGCCTGATGTACCTCATAGGATTCTACTGTGGATAAAGTAGGAAGAACTGCCATATACACCACCTTGATCTCATTAGAGAAAAGGTTAGATATAAATAAAACTAATAAATAAATTATTATTATTATTATTATTATTATTATTATTATTATTATTATTATTATTAAATGTATATTACAATTGAAGTGACTGGATGCAATTCAGCTTACTCTCAAGAGATTCATGTTTCTGCATAAGCGAGAGAAAAGGACCTGCTTAGGTTTCCTAAGCTGTGCTTTACGTGCTCTGACCTGTGTTGGATGTCAAATCGTAGATTGTTATTCTTAGGTTTGCTAGTGTCACGTCTTTCCATCTCACGCCTCTCTCTTGTCCCTCCAAGGAGCAGACATCTTGCTTTTGATCTCTAGAGAATAAAGGGTGACCTTGGCTCCTGACCTCTCCAGCCAGAATGAGGATATCTGTTACCTCTCCTATTACAAATATAATTCTCTAATAGACACAGGCTTTCATATTTCATATTTTCATATTTACAGTTGTGATTCCTTTACACAGTGGGAAGTGTGCTTAGGTAATCATTCTGAGTTTCAAAGGGATGAATTTACAAGTTAAAATTGTTCCTGTAACTACTGCATGCTTATTCTCCCAACAATAATTGTATAGGAACGAGGAATACAATTCAATCTACCAGAGGGATGATTGTTTGCTTCAGATAATTCTTTATCTTTATAACTTATTTCCCAGTTATTTTTGTTTTGTTCAAGTTGAATCCAAATTATAATGACCCCAATAGGGTTTTCAAGTTATGTGAGATATTTAAGGAGCGGTTTTATCAGCAAACTCCCCCCCCCCCCGGTAAGTTTCCATGGCATTTGAACCCAGGTCTTCTGAGTCTTAGTCACTGCATCACACTGGCTTTCATTTTCCAAGTAGAAATAGTTAATCATGCTGCCCTAGGGTTACTAACCCTTCTAAGAACAAATATTTCTGGGTGGCTCCTAAAAATGAGTCGTTAGATTAGCACTGAAAGAATCCCGAATTGTGATATTAGTACATTGCATAATAAGAGCCCTGTGTCACAAACTTGAAGAGTCACAAACTCCCAGGCAGAAGGAAGTAGGGAGGTTGTTACAAAATGAGGTCAGGATCCCATGCAGTGCCAGAGACAGCAATGCAGCCCACTGCCACCTAGAGAGAAGAGATTAAGCCACTCCCATTGCTCTGCACAAGTATGAGTTCTCTCCAGCTCCCCATCATCCTGAACTATTTCCACTGCCCCCAGGTATGATAAATATCACTAATACATGTGTTGGTATGAAAGGTATTCTGCACTAACTCAGAAACCTTTCTATGTTATTCTATCAGGTCTCTCAGTTTTTAGCTTCAGCTAAGATACCTTTCTTATTCTTTTATGTGAAGGTTTTCGTGCCTATTGTGTTTTACTTAAAACTATTTTGCTGTTTTCAATTAAGTTTGTCTTAATTGACAAACTTAATTGCCTAGAGTGTTCTTAAGTGACTAGATAGGCGGGATATAAATAAAATAAATAAAAATAAATAATTTATTCTTTAAATAAAATACTACTCAGAAAAAGGTGTCTGAATTTCCTTGCTTCCTCTTGCCTTCTCATTTGTTTCCCTCTTTATGTTGTATCTTTTTAGAACATATGCTTTTACAAAATATCTTCTTTTCAATGATAATTCATATGATTCACTGAAAGCCTTTTTCTATGAAATACAAGCTTTATTAGTTTTTAATCAGCGGTTACCATTTTACACTGTGGCTGTTACATTTGTTTCTTCAACAAAGAATCTGTGTTATTTGAGAAGGATTTCACAGCTGGGATCTAATGGTTGTTGTTGTGGATTTTTTGGCCTCTTTGGCTGTATTCTGAAGGTTGTTCTTCCTAACGTTTCACCAGTCTCTGTCTCTAGACCCTACCACCTACAGAAAACTGAAACGGGACCCAACCAAAGAAATCACAAAACAAACAAACATGTTGATCAGGAGTTCCTCCCAGCATCCCAATGTCCTTCAACGAACCTGCAAGACAGAAGCTCTCCCACCAAGACTATACGGACTCCCCAAAATCCACAAGGACTCAATCCCACTCAGGCCCATTGTAAATGCCATCGGCTCCCCGACATATGAATTAGCTAAATATCTAGCCACCCTCCTACAGATCCACATTGGACAAACCTCATCCTACATCAAAGACTCAGGATATTTCATAAGCAAGATCAGCACCCTAAAACTCAACCCTGTGGACAGACTGATCAGCTTTGATGTAGTATCCCTATTCACTAAGGTACCAATAAAGGACACTCTGACACTCATCCAGCAGATCTTTCCAGAAGACATCAAGGCCCTTTTCCAACACTGCTTAAAGACCAGCTATTTTAGGTGGGATAATGAATTCTATGAACAGACAGATGAAGTGGCCATGGGGAGCCCCCTCAGCCCGGTTATAGCAAACTTCTACATGGAACATTTCGAAAAACAGGCCCTGGCTTCAGTGCCCTTCACACCCACAGTCTGGTTCCGATATGTGGATGACACCTTCGCAATTTGGAACCACAGTTTCCGCATGGGAAAACTTTTGAAAAAACACAACCTACAAACAGTATTCACACCCACCACAAAAATACAACAATTTTTATGGTCAGCAAAGGACAGAAGGGACCCCCTCACCACTGCAGGAGTATACGGGATACCTTGCAGTTGTGACCAGGTATATATTGGAACCACAAAATGAAGCATCCGCACCAGAATCAAAGAACATGACAGACACTACAGACTAAAACAGCTGGAAAAATCAGCAGTAGCTGAAAATGCCCTAAACCAAGCTGGACATGAAATTCTGTTTCAAAATACTGAAATACTGGACAACACCAGCAATCATTACATTAGACTGCAGAGGAAAGCCATTTAAATCCACAAACACCAGCATAACTTCAACAAAAAAGAAGAAAGTTTAAAACTCAACAAAGCTTGGCTCCCAGCACTGAAAAATACAGCCTGCAAAAGGTCAACCCTACCTAGCCACAAGGACCAGTGATCCCTAGACACAAAAGACCAGCTAGTGACACCCATCAATCACAGTGACAGATAATCTCCCCTCCTTATCACAACAATACATCCACAACAAAAACACACTGATCACCATAATCATCCATCTCCTGAAAAGAACAAAAGCTGATCCCACAGCTATAAATACTCAACTCCCAAACAAACTGCACCAGAGCACAGACTGCTACTCCTGTCCTCTGAAGATGCCAGCCATAGAGACTGGCGAAACGTTAAGAACAACATCCTTCAGAACACGGCCAAAGAGCCTGAAAACCCACAACAATCTGTGTTATGGTCAACTCAGTTTTAGTAAACAAGCAAAGAAAAATTATTTATATGCTCCATAAGAAAATGGGTGGATGATGACACCTTTGATAGTGTAGTTGAGGTTTGGGGATTTTTCTGGCTTTTGGTTTCATTCACCAGCACATTTGCCAAATGGCCATGTTGATGAAATGACTTTTAAAAAACAACACATTTTATTGACACTTGTTAACGAAAATCCCATGGTATTCTTATAAGACTAGCAATTAAAATTATCTGTTGCCAGAACAGATAATTCATGGCAAACTGCAACAGCGCTTGTGTCTAGGTTTGTATGTATGTATTTCACTTTTTAATTACCTGGTAACCAAAGTTCACTGAATAGTGTGTAAATAAAAAACATAAAATGTTTTTAAAAATAAAGCATCAAAACAAGTCAGATAAAAATGAGATCAAATAAAAATAAAATAAATCACACAAAAACCAAGATAAGCACAGTACTAACAGATAATGAAAGTAAAAATAGTAGTAGACATAAAGTAGTATGACTATCTCAGAATACTAATAAGAAGCTCCTAAAAAGTCTAGGAAAATGTAAAAAGGTCTTTGCCTGGTGGTAAAAGCAACATAATATAGGGGAGCCACCATTGAAAAGACCTTCCACCTTGTAACTCTCACATAGTTTAGGCGGGGCACCTAGAGAATGGACTCAGATATTGACCTTTTGATCCAGGGAGATAAATTTGGGATGACCACATTTGGCTGCACATTGAACTGAGTCTTTACATGGACTGGCAACCAGAGAAGCAAGAAGAACACTGACATCATTTGACTCATTGATCAGACTATTATAAGAATCAAGCTCCTCTTTTATTGCCTAGCTGAAATTCCAAGACCATTTTCAAATGCAGGCAGCCCCACACATAACATACTGCAGTAATTCAAACAGGAGATTTACATTCAGCTATAACCAATGAAGCAATTAAAAGTTTGCTACTCTTTCTTAATACCAAAAAAATTCTGCTTGAAGTGGCAAAGTCACTCTGCCAGATAGTAGGGCCACTCATGAGCTTAGCAACAGGAGCTGAAGATGAGCCCAACACAGAGACCACAAAGAACAGCAGGTGAGGGTGACGCCACAAAACTCAACAACCCTGCATTTCAGGAATGTTGTTCCTGATGGCATTTTTGATCCATCTCTCTATATAAAGCAGTTTATTTTTGCTTCTCTCATTTACCACTAGACTCATTAGGATACACAAGCAGAAAACTTCCCTGGGAAGTCAATCAAATGGTACATACTGTACAGTGGACCCTCGACTTACAGACAGCTCCACTTACAGACTTTTCGAGTTACAGACTTCTCTTGCTGCAAAATTTAGGTTTGACTTGCAGCCGAAGAATCGACCTACAGACCAGAAAAAAATCCCAAAATGGAACAAAAATGGCCAGTTACGGATTAATTGGTTTTCAATGCATTGTAGGTCAATGGAGCCTCGACCTACAAACTTTTCGACCTGCAGCCACTGTTCCAATACGGATTAATTCTGTAAGTCGAGGGTCCACTGTATACAAATGGAGGCACGTCTCATCTTTCATTGCACTACAGTGGTGTCCGTAGTGGAGGTTGGAATTATATTACTCCAGCAGAGGGAGCTATAAATGACTTTCTTTGAAAACTGGAGATGCAAATAAAACCCACTGCAGTGTGAGCTGTTCTGACACTGCAAGGTTTCCCCGTCATGTTCTTTGAGTGTTACCCGTGTGTAAATAAACTGGAGCTCAGAAAGGATTTTCTTGGCTCCAGCAATTAGCTTTGAAGCTCCTTCAATTCTTTTCTTTTTGTTAAATGGCTACACATAAAAAGGTCCAAGTCCAACATACGTGATTTGTATGCTGGATCTGTGAGCTGGTTCATTATTATTTCCTCTTCTGGATAAAGGAGGATGCTGAGACATTATGTTCTTGCTTGCAGCATCACGTGTGTGCAAAGCTCATGTCCAGTCCAGTTAGCAGTTGAGAAGAATTCCTTTAATAGCACTTTAGCATTTTCTTTAACTTTCAGTGGTGATGATTCACTGGGGCATCAACAGCACTGCCCCCCTCTTCCCCCCCCCTTGTGTTAGCTAGAAGAGATAGTAGAGGTTATACTATTTCAGAGAACTGTAATGAAGAATCAAGTAGAACAGTGCAGAAGCCTACTGATCCAACATAAGGGGGAAATTAATGGTCAGAGTTGTACTGCAGTGTTGTTGAAATTTTCCCCTTGTGCAAGCTGTAGTCAGACGGTCAGGGAGGAAGCATGGGCAAAACTCACCGGCAACAGGTTCTTGGCTATAACATTGCTCTCCATAGTATTGTTTTATTTTGGTTTATGATTTCATATAAGGATTAAGGTAGTGATTTAAATTTTTTGTTATTTAATGTATGTTATTCCAACTGCATGTTTTTAAAATAGGGCTAAAACTATTAGTACAGTACTGTGTAATGATATTTCAAACATACAAATTACAAGCAAGATCTGAAAGAGACATGTAAGTGGAATGTAAACTTCATAACAATACATGGACATAAATGTATTAAATCTCTGGAGCACCACAAGACTGTTTATTATTTTTCCTAAAGTATTATACATACCTCTGTTTTTACAGCTTGAAAACACAGATATATCCCTTCTGGGAGAAACCACTTACAAACATTGTATCATTGTACCTTGCTTACTGTAAATTTTTACAGGGCCACAGGGAGCTTATTAAATAAAAATTACTTTAGGGCCAGATATGGCTTTCAGATAATGAGTTGGCACCTTTCTGAACATCATAGATCTAGAAAAAAATTGCAACGAGATTCAATATACGTTTACCAATGCATTTGTTTATTAATGTATGAGTACAAGCACAATTGCCATTTATATTATCAAACTGAAAGCAGATATGGACCTGATGTTTAATGGCTGCTCATTTGGCTGTTTCCTATTGCCAGGGAGGCTACACAGCATCCAAAATGTATGAGCTATCCACTCAAAGCTCATACAACAATCATTCTTCCACAATCACACACACAATAAATTCTAATGCTGTAATGTTTCAGTAAAGTTGAGGAAACTACACTGAGTGAAAAATAAAAATAAAAATGTCCCAGAATGTAAGAAGCAGCAATGCAAGCTTTCGTTTTCCATATGGCTTCTCAAATTGGCAACTGGAGTGATTGCAAGGGAACAGATATACAGTAGTACCTCAGTTTACAAAATTAAAGCATTCTCCGGAACATTATGTAATCGGAGCTTTCGTTAACCGAAATGCTGATTGCCACAGGAATGGAGGTGGTGCTACAAATCTCCAGGCACAATGCATCCCAGGGAAGCTTTCTTCACGAACAGAAAAAAACACAGGAAAAAAAAAACATAAGCCAAGGCATTGTTTTCAATAGAATTCAGTTCATAAACTGAAAATTACATTAACCGAGGCATTCGTAAACTGAGGTACCCCAGTCTGAGCCCAGTAGTTGGAGTGTCCCGGAGACATATTGGACCTGGTGTGTGGTGTTCAGCTGTCACTCACCTTTTCTCTCGATGCCAGCATCTCAGTTTACTGTCTTGATTTTTTTATTTCCCTTTTCCTCCATTCAAATTTCTGACCATCACTTTAACCTATGAATGCCAAATGGGATATCTCAGTTCTTTGCTCCTGTAGTTGCCTGAAATCACACAAATACCCCTGATCTGGTTCATTTTTACACATTTGTCTGAAGGCAGTGCACATCTCCATGATAAATCTATACACACTCCTTGACAACAATTTAATCTTATAAGAGTAAGTGGAGAGATCATAGGGAAAATTGCATGTCTACTGGAAAAGATTACTTTAAAAATCTTATTTATTATTACAATGTGGGACATTATATTTATAGTGATATGTTTTATGCAGTATTTAAAATGTTTCTATTATTTTTATTTCTTAAATGGATAAGCAGACAAAAAACGCATCTGGGAGTTTGCTTTTCTGCATACAGTATGGTGCTGTATACCAAATTTTGTGTGAAAATATGGCATGCGTGTACATCACACACACACACACACACATACACTTTTACAGTCAGTACTGTGCACTGAATCCAGATGGCTAAACTCGGGATTTTAATTTTTAAAATAATCCCAGAAACCTGAAGTCCATCTGTGTTGTGGGTATGCCACTTAAGTAATTAAAACTGTGGTAAACTGCACAGTAAAATTAACCTAAAGTATATCACAGGAGTACACCCCCTTACATTTCAAAAATATTTTAGTATATCTTTTCATGTGACAACACTAAAGAAATGGCACAATGTAAAACAGTCAATATACAGTTTTTATAACAGTGTAAATGTGCTGTCCCCTCAAAATAACACAACACAGCCATTAATGTCTAAACTGCTGGCAACAAAAGTCAGTACACTCCTAAGTGGCATTGTCCAAACTGGGCAGAAAGTGTCAATATTTTGTGTGACCACCATTATTTTCCAGCACTGCCTTACCCTCTTGGGCATGGTCTGAGCACTGACAGGCTGACCTCCCACCCCTTCAACCTCTGTACGGTGTATGGTCTTGGCCACCGTGCTGCAGCTCAGTTTCAGGGGTTTGGCAATCTTCTTATAGCCTAGGCCATCTTTATGTAAAGCAACAATTCGTTTTTTCAGATCCTCAGATAGTTCATTACCATGAGGTGCCATGTGGAACTTCCAGTGACCAGTCTGAGAGAGTGAGAGTGATAACACCTGCTCCCCCTTCACACCTGAAACTTGTAACACTAACGGGTCTCATGACACCAGGGAGGGAGAATGGCTACTTGGGCCCAATTTGGACATTGTCACTTAGGGGTGTACTGACTTTTGTTGCCACCAGTTTAGACATTAATGGCTGTGTGTTGCGTTATTTTGAGGGGACAGCACATTTACACTGTTATATAAGCTGTATACTCACTGCTTTATATTGTAGCCAAATGTCATTTCTTCAGTGGTGTCACATGAAAAGATATACTAAAATATTTATGAAATGTAAGGGGGTGTACTCACTTCTGTGATATACTGTAGAGTTGGTTTTTATTCGCTAACTAAACACTATGTAGACAATGACAGTAATCCTACAGCTGCTCACACCCCATCAAAAATCAGTGGGAGTTAAAACAATCAGAACATTGTGCGGGATTTCTGGCCCATCAATGCAAAATTTGGTAATCTTTGCACAGTCACTTGAAGCTGAAGAATTTAGTGTTTATTTGGTACCACAGGAAATTGTGTTGTTTTTGGCTGAAGAAGAAAAAGCAGGTTTCCATCATAGTCACATTAACTCAAGTTAGGAAACCAAATCAGGTCTGGCTGCTGAGATAACAAGTGTGAATAATGTATAAAGACAAACTGTAATCGTTTCAGGAAATGACTGCGATGCTGCTTGCAGTGACTGAACTACTTAACATTGAAAAAGGATATGTAGAGGGATGTCTGTCACTTACTGTAAGGAGGATGCCTCTGCCACCCCCCTCCCCCCGTGTCCCCTGGAGGACGACTTGGAGACCCTTGCAGCAGAGCAGCCCCAGGGCATAGATGGTGGGGCAGGATGCCCATGCAGAAGTTAGGAGGAGGAAATACCCCAGCTAGAGGGAGAAGCCAGAGGTGCGGTGGTTGATGACATCGGGATCAAAAGGGTGATCCAGAGATATGAGATGAGCTGTCCCTAGTCTTTTGCATCCTCAGGGAGAACCAGTGCCTGTTCCTCCAAGACCCTGGACAGGAGACTGGATCAGCTCTGCTCCCAAGATAGCCCACAGCAGGGAAACTCCCATCTTTTCCCCACCAGGCCCCTTGCAATGGCACCCAAATCATGCAGCAAAGCCTCTATGGTGAAAACCCACACCAACCCAGAAGAGAGGGTGATGGAGATGGTGGCAACAGCACTAGCAGTTTATTCAGTTGGTCTGATAGACAAAAAAACAGCTCCAGTAGGATGATCCCCATCAGGGCAGCCCCGCCAGCCCTCCAGTTCAGCCACAGCCCTGAACTTTGGATAGAGGGGGACTAGTGCCTAAAGCCCAGCCACAGACATTGGACAGCAGGAGGGCTAGTGTGGGGAACTAAGCCCCAACTGTAGACAAGAGGATGTGGCTGAGCCCCCATGTAGACTGACATGGGGAATGTACCCTACCTTCCTGCCACAATAAAGTCTAGTTGAAACTTATCAAGGCTTGTGGAGTCCATAGAGCCTATAGTTGAGGAGACCCTTCCAGTTCCAAAGAGGGTGGCAAAGGTTACATTGACTGATGGCTTGATTAGTTCTGCCCAAAGATTGGCAAAAAGATTGGCTTTTTTGCTCTATAGCTCCCAGAATCCTCCAGTACCTCTGCTGTTTGGGGAATTCTGGAAATTGCAGTTTTTCACAAATTCCAGTTGTGCCTATATATATGTTGTGCATATGTAAAGAGGCATGTCGGGCCTTAGAAGGTTAATAGTTACCTATTAGGTAGAAAGGGAAAGAATAAAGTTACATAGCCTAATATTTGAAATAATAAGGAAGTAATAATGCCTTTAGATGTATATATTTGTAAAAATGTACCATTACATTTGGTCCCAAGTGTTTGCTATTGTATGCTGAGCTATGTGGCTATGTTCCATGTCCTGTCACAAGCGGAAGGTGTTTTGTGTATTCTATTTTAAAACTTGAATGCATTATTATGATTATTGTTATTTATATTTCAACGTACTGTTTTCAGAGACCAAGGTTAATTTCAGATTTAAGATATTGACTTTGAAAAGAGCAGAGGCATCACGGCATCAATATTAAACTGTAACTAACTTCTGAATTAATTTCTATAATATTTTCTAATGCTATTAATTTTGATTTTAATTGTGAATTGCTTTGTCAGGCGGAAGTATTCAGTCTGATATTATCCAAGGGCAGGACTAGATTTCAGGTCTCTACTGTATTTTACATGTCTATCAAGAAACTCTAGAAGTTGCAATTCCAGAAAAGCAGTGAAGATGCCTGAAAAGGTAGTCTTTGTCATGAGTTCAGCCAAAGAAGATCTGGAATCTGAGGGGTTAATTACAGCTGAGGAAAATGTTGTGCAATTAGAAGCACAGGCAGCTGAATCACCACCAGATTCTCCTCCCCCAGTAGCCAGAGTGAGGGCTAAGCTTCAGCAAAGACTCATTACACGAAGGTCAGAGGATTGCATGAATGCTTCCCACAGGAACATCAGGTCAACCAGTCCTGAGTTTTAACAGAATGGAAGGCTTCTAGGTGTTTGATGACTGTTTTTGCTATATAATCTGCACCTAGAAGGCTTGGAAGCTTGTGAAAGCAACAAGTCAACACTCTGGCTTGCATCCATGCTCCTACTTATTCTGGATCTTGTTCTCTGGACTCTTGGCTTTGGACTCTGACTTCTAGCTATGGTTTGTGTTTTGGCTTTGGCATTTTGGTATCTGCTCTGCATCTTTTGGACTTCTGATACAGTATTGGACTGGCTTATTTGACTTTTGCCTGTTGAAAACCCCCTGGGAACGTGACAGTCTTCTGCTGTTGTGCTACAGAGCTGCATGTTTACCCTACATTCTCCTGATAGGATCTCCGGATGCCAGTTGAAATTGCAGGGACATGCAGTGATTCTCTGCTTTTCCAGGCGAGGAAAGAAACCTCAGGGCAAATAGCAGAGAGGTATAAAGAGTGTGATTTGTGTGTACCTCTCTACCTTCCTCCACCCATTCTCAGCTGGTTCCAGTGCTCAGTGCCTCAGCTTTAAGGTGCTTTTGTGTGTGCTGCTCTGAATGGTGTCAAAACACACACTCACTGGCTCTCTCCCCAGCATTCTCCCCTTCTTCCTGGTGTTGAAACCAGGAGCTAGTCTCCAGAATAGCGAGTCAAAGTTTGAACACCAATGACCTTGACACGAGAGAGAGAGAGAGTTCAAATTGTTGCTGTTTTATTTAGCTAAATAAAAGGCAGATGGAAGTCATGCCTCCAACTGTAGGCAAGAAAACTGTGCCATGCACAGGAAGACCAGGACTTTTATAACATTGGTATCATAGGGGAATGGGAGGAGAAATGGGTGGTTCATGGTACAAGGAGATGGGAGGAGAAATGGGTGGAAATGGATGGTTAATGACCTATTAGCAGAAGGGATGGGATTACAAAGGAATCCAAACTTTATTGGAGTGGGGATCACAGAAGGGATAGAATTGTACAACACTCCTATAGCCAACAATTATGGAAATACATATTTACATTGTTGTATTGTTCTGACAGGAAAGCAATTTATTATTGTGCAAAGAGGTTACAAGGTTGATGAAAAGGAGACTTCCACGGTGAAAAGGAAATAAATGCTTGTATAGGAAAAAGGTATTGTGCAGTGACTGTCCAGGTTCCAGAGTTCAATTCCCATAAGGTTGGTCCTGGTATTGGCCTGGGAGAAGAGAGTCAAAACCCAGCAGAGACTCTTTGAGGGAATGAAAAGCATGTACATATATATGTATAGCTGGCTGTGTTTTATCTTTCCAAACTGTATTCTGTGTGATCTGATCCTTTTTCATTTTTATTAAAGGTGTGTTCTTGTGTGTTTCATGTTGTGCTTTTGTGTACACAGTCCCTTCACTGGCTTTTGGGAATGCAAATGTTAGACCCTATGTGGCATTTGGAGAAGGTGGAGAGTGGAGAACCAGTGGTTCGTGAGCCTTACTGTTGCACAAGCCCAGGCAGCAGCAGAACAAAACCTGGGTATGTGTGTGTAAAAAAAAAAACCTTCCCTTCTTTTCAACCTTGCCTGCCCAACCTCTATAACATCCCAAGGGCTTGCTCCAGCTCTTGAGCATCAACATTTCATAGAAAGGGGTGCTGTTGACCTGGCAGCCCTAGTGAAAAATGACCAGATGGCTGCTCTGGTTGGAGATTGGGAGAAATATTGCCTTGGCAAGAGAGCAGGAAGGAAGCCCAGCTGAGAGCAGCACCTTAATAATTAATAGCACAGCAAGGTTTCTTCTTTCCTGCATATCTTAGAAGATCCCATATTCATGTGAGCAAGAAATGATGAGATGAAAGCTGGCAGCCTTATTGTGCAAGACAACATTCATGGCCATGCTGCAAACAGTCATGTGTACAACATAAAACAATGAATTCAAATGTATATAAGCTCTGCAGAACAGTGGCCTCAATAAAACAAGGCATCCCTGTTACCTTTTATACTCCAAAAAGGGACTGGGGGAAACGGATGCTTTATTTTAATAACAGTCTTTTTCAGTGCAAGACTTAAATTAATTAGGCAGGAAAAGGATTCCAGTGGTGGGATAAGGGTACACAGTTGGTATGATCACGTCTGCACCAAAAGGGAAAGCCTCCTCCCATCATCCCCCTTCCAATGCCTATTGAGATGGAGAGAAAAAGAGTGGTTCTTTGTGGAGCCTGCCAAGCTGTGAATCACGTCTGGACAAAATGCTGGTATGCAAGAAGCCGTTTGCAATTATTTGCAGTACCCTTGCTGGTTCCTTCTTCTAGGATTACTATTGTTGTACAATTATATCTCATCTTCCCTCTAACAAGCTGAAGGTGGAGAATACTGCTCTCCAACTCCTTATGTCATCTTTACAACAATCCTATGAGGTAGCTCACACTAAATGACTGTGACTGGTGCAAGGTCATGCATGGAGTTTAATGACCCAGTAGGCTCTACACTACAGCCTAGAACTCTCAAGACACAGCTCACCTCACACTGGTTTTCAAACCACCTCACACTGATTTTCAAATATCATGTACTATACAAATGCCAAGTATTTACATTACGGAGTGGTATACAAGCTGAAATTATACACACATACACACACAGAGAGAGAATAAATATTTCTTTCCACCAATTGAATTTCATGGCTAAATCGGGATCTGAACCCTGATATCCCAAGTCATTGTTCAACACTCAAATTTATATATCCATGTTGGGGATTCAATATCCTTAGTGTCTTATTTCCCTTTTCACTGAAGTTACTATTACTTGGATGGATAAACTGTTTAGGTCAGAGTTATTTTCTCTAAACCAATTTAGTGCAGCTTTAGACTATAATTGTAAGTACACTTGAATATACTCCACTAAACTTAACATGATTTGCTTCTGAGTAGACACATTTAAAACAGACTGTCTTTTTCTTCACTGAGTAAAATGGGACTTCTTAAGGACGCACACTCCCTTCACACTGTACTCTTAAAAGGAAAAAGTTGCATTCTGCTGTATGGATAATGCTGACTAAAACTAGGGTAGATTCAATTGCACTCCAGCTAAAGACGTTTGTATCTTCAATAAAAGAAGTAGCCAAGTTAGTTTCTGCAACCCTATCTAAAAACAATAACAATAAAAAAACAAAAATAAACCAAATAAGCTTTCGTGGATACATCCACTTCTTAGTTATAAGTCTGAAAAAGTGCTGTACATGAAAACTCACATTAAAATATAACAAACCTTTAAGATGCCGCAACATTTTTGTTTTGTTTTGTAGTGGTTAAATCAATCAATCTCATAAGCTCAGAATGTGAATGCAGCGTATCAAGCAGGCATAGGAAATTACAGCCCCTGGAAGTACATCAAAAACAAGTTAACTACACCCAGAGAAAGGTATTGTGGGCAAATTATTTGACAGCATTTGCTACACCGAGTCCTACACAGAGGATTTAGCCAGTGTTAACATAATGTTACACAGCTGAGAAAGTGAACTCTAGCCCAGGAAAGTTTAAGGAAAGGCTTAGTGCAGACCTGGGCAAAGTGCGGCCCGAGGGCCACATACGGCCCGCGAGCCACCCCTGTCCGGCCCGCGGACAGTTTTCAATGTCAAAACCATTTATAGCTTTTTGTCTAAAGTTGAGCAGATGCTTATCTTTAACATACCACAAAAAACCCTCTTATTTGTGAAGATTAACAAGTTTAAAATAAAAACAATCATAACATCACTGTTTCATTTTATTTTTGAGTAAAGTTGGTTGAACCCCTGAACACAGTTCAGATTTTTCATGTGGCTCCCCTATAGAAATTAATTGCCCACCCCTGCCTTAGTGTTTTGGGAGAAGATTTTAAAATATCCCTGTATTTGGTTTCACGGCATCTGCACAGAACTCAGAATGAGGATATGATTATCTGTCTCACAGCAAAGTAAAAGAGAAAGAAAACAATAGCTTTGGAAACTGAGAAAAAAAGAGAGGGAGGTCTTGAGCCATGGTTGATTGTCCCTCACCAGGGCCACAAAAGAGATCAGAGTATCAAGGAAAAGAAAGTGAACTGGGGTGCTGGTTTCATGAAAACTTCCACTTTGAGGAAACACATGTTTTCAGCTGAAGGGTTGTGAAAAGTATTTTCAAAGCACAGTGATCTTTTGGGGTTTGTGAGGCCTCTGAAACCCACCTTTTTAATTATTAAAAGTTTTTAAGAAACTGGTTACAACTGTTTCCCTTTTTTAAATCACTTAAATGTGTTCCTATAATGAAAGTGAAATTTTGTTAGTGCGCATAATTAAATTGTATAAGCTAATTGTTGAATTACTTAGGCAGATAAAAGCTTTTAATCCATGCTAAGAAGATAGTGCTCTTTCTCCTCAATCGCATTGCCATTTAAGGATATGAAAGCAGGGGAGTTCAAGGTTTCTTACGATTCTGATGTGACTCTTCCTTGTTTTGTCTTATTCGAAAGCATCTTAGGATTTAGAAGAATTTTTCCTATTGACCCATTAGACCATCTGCCTTATCGATTTCAGCCGAATACAGGAATAAGACCTACATTAAAGGCAACACATATCTGGGTATGTGAGATAAATCCAATTCTTCATCTGATGTAAACTGGCATCAATGTGATCAGCCTGCACCCCAGTATTCTGCTGCAGCACTTAGAACAAGTGAACCATCCATTTCCTATGTTTTACGATCTGTTTTGGCAAATTCTTTGCTGCCTTCTTACCTGTTTCAGAAGAAAGGACCCACAGAGAGCCTTTTGTTCAGATATAGGCAAGGGTAGCTTGTGATGGAAGTGTGTTGCCTCATCCCAACATTTCAGAGGAAGGCACCCTCTGCTTGGACCCCAGACTGCCTGTGTTGCTGGAGTCCTTGACATCTGTGCTTAAATGTTTCTGAAGAGGTTAGTTACACTTATGAACAGATGCGATCCTTCCATCTAAAATAAAACCAAACTTGAAATCTGGACAGTATTGAAGGCATGATTAATTTTTCTTAGGACATTCAAGCAAAATTTGCCCTCAGCTGGAAAAGTAATAATTGCTCATTTGTCTTAAGATCAAAGCACAGAGGTGACTGTGTGTTCTAGTCCTTGAAAAGTTGGGATGTTTCTCTGTTGTTGCTGTGTGTTTTTTGTGGCGGGGAGGGGGCAGATTTGGGGACCTTGGAATCTTCAGTACAGTCACATGCCTTGCATCTACCAGGATCATATATGTTGACACTTAGCTTTCATAGAAGGAAAAAATGGGGGGCCAGCATACATTACATCAATGCTGGGGGACATACAGTAGCTAGCTTCACAGCAGCATTTTATCTGTTTTGCATGGCTGATGTAAAATTGAGGGACAGGGAGGAAAACACTATGTGTATTGATCTCTGGGGGGAGTGTGACATTGTAAGTCTGATGTGAATAACCAGAAATTCCAAAAATAATCAATTGCAAAGTACCAGAAATAAACAAATACAAGGGAAGAGTTATACAAGAAAAAAAATAAAGAAAGCTGGGAGAAAAGTAGCAAGCTTGTTATCAGATATGCTTCCTTTTGCCATGGCATCATATCATAGTGACAAAGATAATCTAAATAAACATTTACCTACGACTCCACTTTTCAAACATGTCAATAAATTATTATCCATTAAACTATAGTTGTTTTGGACTTTGTTCTTTATCTTAGCCATACTTCAAGCAAACACTAGTACAGAGGTGTATGTAAATAATTGCTTCGGGGGTCACTGCGTGCAGAAGAGTGATGTGCACAAAGTAACACACATGCAGAGACACATACATTAGAATTTTACAGAAAGGAAAGTGACTTTGAATTGAACCTGCTTTCAAAATTGTATTTATGCAAATTTGGTGGCTTTTAAGATTGGGAAAAAACCTCCTATGAAATCTGTTTACCGTAAGTGACTACACACCAAGAAAAGTAGTCTCTCTTCAAAACTTTTAGAAAAGGGAAATAAATCATCTACCATGAATGCCAGATTAGTCATGAGAAATTATTCATGTTCAGATGTGATCTCCATTGTATTTAATTTTTGTGTTTAAAGCCCCGATGCTTCTGCAACATGGAGATGTTATACATATATTTTCCTAAGCCTAAATAGATGGGGATCCTTTAAAGATAAACATTGGTTGCATTGTTCTTAAGATAACACAGACTTCCCCAGAGTCCTCTGAGCTATGTTCAAAATCCATATAAAATAGATTTCTGAGGAATTTGGTGTCTAATTTTGTTAGCTATCACAAGAGCAACCATGTCGAATGGGATTTCCTGACTTATATCTCAGAAATGTATTAAAGTCAAGTTAGAACTAAGTCTCCAGGTTAATTCTTTCACAATCTGCCCTTTAAATTAAACAGAGCAATTGCTGTGTGATGCAGCAATAACTATGGCAACAACTGTCTGAACAGCCAGCCAATCAAATCAAGCACATAAGAGTATGACTATCATCCATATGTTTATTTATTTATTTTCCCATTCCCATTTTAATTTTTGAGAACAGCTGGTGTGATTAAAATATGCAACTGAGCGAAGGAAACCATTGAAATCTGATGTTCTATTACATATTAAGAAATTTCTAGTGTTAACATATCTGATCTGAAGAACAACTTTATAAGATGACCCTCCCCCTTTTCTAACCCCAAATTAGAAAATTTCCTAAATCTGGGGCTTAGCAAAAGGAAGGGAAAAGCAGTGGTCAAAGGGCTGCATGATCAGTGAGCCCACAACCAGCAGTGGAGGCAGCAACAGGAGGTGGTGGAGACTGAGGCAAAGAAGCAGCCGGGCTCAGCCACTTTTTACTGCTGCCCATTGACTGATGCTGCTGCCCAGTCACAAGGAGATGATTGCTGGAGGGGGCGATCCGGCAGTGGCGGCAGCAGTCAATGGGCAGCAGCGAGAGGCGGCCGAGCCGGGCTGCTTCTTTGCCTCAGTCTCCACCTCCTGCTGCTGTCTTCCATGTATAAAATGACCCTCAATTTCTCCTCTAATTATTTTAGGAAAAAGTCTCGTTTTATACACGGAAAAATACGGTAATTATGGTCACTGATCTATAAGCAGAAATATTGCCAGCCTTATTATGTATCTTACACAGTTGGCTTCCACCCTTGCAGGAGCACTGGCTACATATTCCTTTGGTGAAGCAGCAAAGAATATAAAAATCCATCCTAAACAGTATATTTTTCATGGCCCTCTGTCTGTCTGTCTGTCTGTCTGTCTGTCTGTCTGTCTGTATGTATGTATGTATGTATGTATGTATGTACATGTATGTATGATACGGCCCATCTGACCAAAGGACTATATAACTAATTAACTAACTAAAAAAGTATAACAATCATTACTGATATACAGTAAATGTGACTACACAGCAGTCACAAAAGTTCACTGCTTGTGAAGATCCCTAAAACAATGGGCTACTATTCTAGTAACTAAAATGACTTAACTCAAATTCTGATGTGTTGTTTCACATTGAGAAAGAAAGATAAAGTATTGTATTTTTGAACATACTGTCCTATAGTATGCAGGATACCTAGGACACCTAGAAATATATTACATCATACTTACCAGTAACTTAACTAAATGCAAGAGGTTCAATTTCTTTTTAGATGTACTTTAAATTATTTCTGCTTTGTAGCCCTTAACCACTGAGACATGTATTGATTTGTGGTATTGCAATTTGAAAAAATAGACACAAAAATGTAGGACAGAATTTAAATTGAAGTTGCTTTTCACAAAATACATATATAATAAAACCAATGTTTTTATGATGATAGAGGATATTCACTGCAAGGCACAATATGTGCAAAATGAGCATTAATGAAACAGAAGCAACATCTTTCAGGTTACAGAAATACAAAAGTAACCCTTGCCTGGGGTGTGTGGAGAAATATCTTTGAGAGGAAATAGAAATCTATTACTCTGTCATGTTAAAAGGTAGAAATTTCTCCTTGGAGTTAAATAAGAAATGGAGAACATGCCCCAAAGAAATGGTTTCAGAAAATGTGATTAAGAATTAAAATGATTGGTAGTTTTATACTTCTGGACTTGACTTGCTGGAATTATTGAGGTTCAGAGTCTAAGAATAGCAAGGAAAAATGGCTTGAGATCTACAACTCTCCAACCAGGTTGCACAAGGAAATGCTAAGGCTAATTAGGGCAAACGGGGGGCATGCCCTCCACAATTAGATTTAGCTACATCTGGCTAGTCTACCCACCGGAGACAGAGGTCAGGACACTGTCCATTTAGAAAGGATACAATGGAGAGAAGAGGAGACAAGATGTCAATGGCCCATCTTTGAAGCCAAGCATAGAGGAAAGAAACAGCAGGTAGGAACTTTTCCAAATTCAGGGCAAAGTGTATTTTAATGCTCCTCTGCTGAGTCATGGAATTAACGAAAGAGATGGGGGTAGGGATTGAGGCACTGCCTGGATGTATGATTGCTTTGGCCTGCTGCCTCTTTTTGTTTGGATATGTGAATGCTTGCTTGCTGACTTGCCTGAATGTGTATGTATATTGAATATTGGTTTTAATGGTTTTTAAAGTATTTTGTTTGATTTCAGTGGCTTTACAGTAAGGCTGGTTCACGCAATTTTATTAATCTCTTAGCTAAAAGTGTTTTTATTCTTTTAAAAATGTATAACCCACCTTGAGCACTACATTTTAGTGGAAAGGTCAATCACCCAATCAACTTTTCCTTCATTCTCTGCCTGTCTCTCGCAGCTAGACCTACCACTGGCTCTTGTGCCTTCAATCCCACTGGTCACAATATGCACCAGACTGCAGTGAATTGTAGATCTTTCCTTTAGCTAGACAAGGGTGATTTATATGATTTGCTAGAGCAAAATAAAAGCAGTGCCAGAACAGAATAAGCAGCATTTTGAAAATAAAGCAAACAAAAAAGCCGTGTGATCTTCATATACCATCTAAAATGAAAAGAATGGGTGGTCTCTTACGTCCAATATAATCTCACAAAATTGAAGTCAGCTTTCAATTGTTGCAAGCCGGGCATTACAGAGCAGGGAGCGATTCAACAAAGTTGCATTTAAAAACCATGGCCAAATGCAAGGACCAGAATCCTTTCTTTAAGGCAACTTCCAAATCAGAGACTGAAGAGTTAGCTGTGAGGTGGCAGGTTTCAGATTTCACCTAATCTACATTTGCCAGAAGAGAAATCTGTAATCTGCCACTCTGGACCTACTCTTCAGTCCTCATCTTGGAACTTCTCTTAAACAAAGGAACCTGGCCCACACTTCTGGCCATTATTTCTGCAATTTTCAGCCTGACTTGCAGGAGCTGAACACTAGGTTTTGTTTGTGAAATTTCAGTGAGCTGTGAAAAATATAACCTATCCTTGCCTTTAAAACAACAAGCTCCAAGCCCCAGCCATCCTCTGTAAAGGGAAAGAAAAAAAAAGGAAAAGAAATGGCTTGTTTCAGAAAATTTAGTTGAGAATGTTTTCTTTCTGTGGCATGCTCTGTCAACAACAGGTCCCAGGATTCCTGCTGGCATTTGCTAAGCATGGGATGAGAGAGCCAATAGAACGGGGCAGCTGACTGGCATCGGGGAGGGAGGAGCAGCTACCATGTAAGGCTTCTAATGCCTGGATAAACTTAGACCAGATTTCAGGGCCAAAGAACAGGAACTAAGCTTCGAGTGCTAAACACACTGAAGAAAAAGTTTCATTTAATGCCATTAAGGCTTACTTCCAAATAGGCATGCATAGAATTACACTGTTTCATTACTATAAATGTGTGGCAATGGCTATAAATGAATATTAGTGAGCCCAAACCATAAGGTGCTTAGAAACAAGGGGACATGAAAACGGCAGCAGTCAAGGTGTGCAGTCAATATACTTTGAAGCCAGGTTAGACTAATTAAAGGGACGGAGTTGTAAGGCTGTGTCTTTCCCCTACTGAGACGCTGCCAGCAGAAACTGGCCTAACAGGACATGTGGGGCATTTATTTATTTATTTGATTGATTTATATCCCGCCCATCTGGTCTGGTCGACCACCCTTGCTAGAAGCCCTTCCGAACTGTTTGCCAGCTAATGTTAAATGTTATTTGGTTTTACTGCCATGTCATTACAAAGAATGACAAAGGGTACACAGCCAGGATTGTTCAGCCTTGCCTACTGTTCAGTTTGGTTGCTGTATCAGTCTTGACTGGCACGATCCACCATAAGAGATAGCTAGTTTCCTCTAAAGAGCCTGGAGTGTACATGCTCTTCATTCTGGTGACTGCAGGGGCAAACCATGAAATGAATATATTTAAGGATCACAGCAGGATGGCTTAACTCTGATGGGCCAAACCTGATGGATGCAGCTTTTACAGCCGCACAAATTCACTTGCAAGCTTTGTTGTATCAAAGGATATTCTGACCTGTGCAAAGTGAGGTTGCTAACTTATGCAAGAGGTTAACATAAAAGTGGAAACATGGACTGGAAAAAATGGTGAAACTTGCCTTTTCATTTGGAAGAAAGACAAGGAAGAATTGAGATTGTTTCTAGATTACAATGAAGGCATACAGATTGAGGTGGTGGGGGAAATTCACATTTTAAAGTTATGGCTAAACTCTAAAATTCCTCTTTGTGAAACTAAGACTTCAGTCCGTTGACTATAAAGTGAAGGTTTAAAGAAATACAGAAGAAAGAAATTTAACAGTACAGATTCTGTGGGTCAAGGAAGGCCACTAAAAGTCAATTCATCTCGTATTTGATCTTCCTTTTTCCCTGAAGGCCTCAACCTTTCCCAGCATTATTGTATCTTCCAGAGAATCTTGTCTTCTCGTAACATGTCCAAAGTAGGTCAGCCAGTTTCAACATTTTTTACGCCAGAGACAGTTTAGACTTGATTTGATCTAGGGCCCACTTGTCTTTCACGCAGTCCCAGGTATCCACAAAGATCTTCTCTAGCAACACACCCTGAACAAATACATTTTCTTTCTGTCAGTCTTCTTTACTGTCCAGCGTTCAAACCCATACATAATGATTTGAAATATGACAGTGTGGACGATGTTGGTCTTTATCTCCAGTGACACAGCCTTAAACTTTTCTACTGCTGCCCTTCTGAGTCTCAGTCTTCTGATTCCTTGGTTGCAGTCTCTATTTGGATGGATGACTGAACTAAGGTGTAGAAAACCTCTAATTATTTCCTCATTGTCAACATTGAAGTTGTGTAGTTCTGTGATCATTTTAGTCTTCTTCACATTCAGCCACAGTCCTGTTTTGGTGCTTTCCTCTTTCAATTTCACTAAAAGTTATTTCAAGTAGGCTTTATGGGCTTTATGGGCTTTTCTGGCTTTATGGGCTTTTCTGGCTTATTCTCTCTGTCCCCACCCCCCACCGCATGGTTAAATTGGGACTTCCCAGGAGAGCTCCCTCCATTTCCTCAGGAAGTTTTGTCTAGGAAGGAAGCAGAGGTACTGGCTTTATGGGCTTTTCTGGCTTATTCTCTCTGTCCCCACCCCCCACCGCATGGTTAAATTGGGACTTCCCAGGAGAGCTCCCTCCATTTCCTCAGGAAGTTTTGTCTAGGAAGGAAGCAGAGGTACTGGCTTTATGGGCTTTTCTGGCTTATTCTCTCTGTCCCCACCCCCCACCGCATGGTTAAATTGGGACTTCCCAGGAGAGCTCCCTCCATTTCCTCAGGAAGTTTTGTCTAGGAAGGAAGCAGAGGTACTGGCTTTATGGGCTTTTCTGGCTTATTCTCTCTGTCCCCACCCCCCACCGCATGGTTAAATTGGGACTTCCCAGGAGAGCTCCCTCCATTTCCTCAGGAAGTTTTGTCTAGGAAGGAAGCAGAGGTACTGGCTTTATGGGCTTTTCTGGCTTATTCTCTCTGTCCCCACCCCCCACCGCATGGTTAAATTGGGACTTCCCAGGAGAGCTCCCTCCATTTCCTCAGGAAGTTTTGTCTAGGAAGGAAGCAGAGGTACTGGCTTTATGGGCTTTTCTGGCTTATTCTCTCTGTCCCCACCCCCCACCGCATGGTTAAATTGGGACTTCCCAGGAGAGCTCCCTCCATTTCCTCAGGAAGTTTTGTCTAGGAAGGAAGCAGAGGTACTGGCTTTATGGGCTTTTCTGGCTTATTCTCTCTGTCCCCACCCCCCACCGCATGGTTAAATTGGGACTTCCCAGGAGAGCTCCCTCCATTTCCTCAGGAAGTTTTGTCTAGGAAGGAAGCAGAGGTACTGGCTTTATGGGCTTTTCTGGCTTATTCTCTCTGTCCCCACCCCCCACCGCATGGTTAAATTGGGACTTCCCAGGAGAGCTCCCTCCATTTCCTCAGGAAGTTTTGTCTAGGAAGGAAGCAGAGGTACTGGCTTTATGGGCTTTTCTGGCTTATTCTCTCTGTCCCCACCCCCCACCGCATGGTTAAATTGGGACTTCCCAGGAGAGCTCCCTCCATTTCCTCAGGAAGTTTTGTCTAGGAAGGAAGCAGAGGTACTGGCTTTATGGGCTTTTCTGGCTTATTCTCTCTGTCCCCACCCCCCACCGCATGGTTAAATTGGGACTTCCCAGGAGAGCTCCCTCCATTTCCTCAGGAAGTTTTGTCTAGGAAGGAAGCAGAGGTACTGGCTTTATGGGCTTTTCTGGCTTATTCTCTCTGTCCCCACCCCCCACCGCATGGTTAAATTGGGACTTCCCAGGAGAGCTCCCTCCATTTCCTCAGGAAGTTTTGTCTAGGAAGGAAGCAGAGGTACTGGCTTTATGGGCTTTTCTGGCTTATTCTCTCTGTCCCCACCCCCCACCGCATGGTTAAATTGGGACTTCCCAGGAGAGCTCCCTCCATTTCCTCAGGAAGTTTTGTCTAGGAAGGAAGCAGAGGTACTGGCTTTATGGGCTTTTCTGGCTTATTCTCTCTGTCCCCACCCCCCACCGCATGGTTAAATTGGGACTTCCCAGGAGAGCTCCCTCCATTTCCTCAGGAAGTTTTGTCTAGGAAGGAAGCAGAGGTACTGGCTTTATGGGCTTTTCTGGCTTATTCTCTCTGTCCCCACCCCCCACCGCATGGTTAAATTGGGACTTCCCAGGAGAGCTCCCTCCATTTCCTCAGGAAGTTTTGTCTAGGAAGGAAGCAGAGGTACTGGCTTTATGGGCTTTTCTGGCTTATTCTCTCTGTCCCCACCCCCCACCGCATGGTTAAATTGGGACTTCCCAGGAGAGCTCCCTCCATTTCCTCAGGAAGTTTTGTCTAGGAAGGAAGCAGAGGTACTGGCTTTATGGGCTTTTCTGGCTTATTCTCTCTGTCCCCACCCCCCACCGCATGGTTAAATTGGGACTTCCCAGGAGAGCTCCCTCCATTTCCTCAGGAAGTTTTGTCTAGGAAGGAAGCAGAGGTACTGGCTTTATGGGCTTTTCTGGCTTATTCTCTCTGTCCCCACCCCCCACCGCATGGTTAAATTGGGACTTCCCAGGAGAGCTCCCTCCATTTCCTCAGGAAGTTTTGTCTAGGAAGGAAGCAGAGGTACTGGCTTTATGGGCTTTTCTGGCTTATTCTCTCTGTCCCCACCCCCCACCGCATGGTTAAATTGGGACTTCCCAGGAGAGCTCCCTCCATTTCCTCAGGAAGTTTTGTCTAGGAAGGAAGCAGAGGTACTGGCTTTATGGGCTTTTCTGGCTTATTCTCTCTGTCCCCACCCCCCACCGCATGGTTAAATTGGGACTTCCCAGGACTGTCAAATACTCCTATTCTATCTACGATCCCACCTCCGTCCTTAACATGGTAGATATGCATGGCCTGTGGGAAGGTGGAGTTTTAGCTTTGAAGGAGGCTGAGCAGGAGAGCGTGTCAAATGGCGTGCTAAATCTTCAAATCCTATCTTTACCGAAATTTGATACATTGGAATGACAACAAACATAGAACACTTCCACACTATTAGAGAGGAGGCCGGGTAGGTGGGGCTCGTCAGCCCTGGAAGGCAGCCCATCTAGGAGAAGGAAAACTCCGACTTCAAACCTCCACTGCCTTGTGGCTATATCCACTTATGGAAAGGGCTTCAGGAGATAACCTCGAGGCAAAATCTGGAGCCGGAGTCCCGGAGGCAGTTTATATCATTCCGCCAACTCCTGCGACGTCACTGGAACCAATTGTACTGGCTCTTGCCTTTCCACTGGACAATTTCAGTGACGTGGAGAGGGGGGATTTGCTGCTTGGGTAACAGCCTATCCTCCATACTATTTTACCCAGGCTTCGTGCTCTGGAGAGGACACTCCAGCTTCGCATACAGCGTCGAAACAACACGGGAAGTAGCAGTTACCGGTTATAAGTCCTTGCTCAATTGGCGTAGAGCATGACGCCAGGGGCTACTTCTGACGGTGGGAGAGGTCATTACACCTCACCAGGTAGATACCGCCCGCCTTAAGCTGGGCAGCCCCCAGCCAGTAAGGTGCTACCTCGCCACGGTCTGTTAACTTCACGGGGTGCGTGGGGTTTAGGGTCAAACCCGACAAGCAGATCGATAACTGTGCACCATGCAACAATCGTAAGAAAACGCCTGCCCTAAAGCTGGGCACCTGGAATGTACGGACAATGACCCCTGGCTTTCCTGACTACGGCTTTCCTAATGACCTGCAAGAAATAGACGATGTGCGCAAGACAGCTGTCATTGACATGGAACTGAGTAGACTGCAGATGGACATTGTTGCCCTGCAAGAGACAAGATTGCCAGACTCGGGATCTGTCAAGGAAAAAAACTTCTCATTCTTCTGGCAGGGAAAACCATCGAATGAGACCAGGGAATATGGTGTTGGCTTTGCAGTCAGAAATACTCTCCTGAGATGCATTGTTCCACCTACTGTGGGGAATGAAAGAATCCTGTCTCTGCAGCTCCACTCATCAGCAGGACCAGTAACCCTCATTAGTGCATATGCACCAACACTGTCATCCACTCCAGAAGTGAAAGACAAATTCTATGACGATCTGGCAGCTGCTATCAAAAAAGTCCCTGAAAGAGAGGCACTGTTCATTCTTGGAGACTTTAACGCTAGAGTTGGTGCTGATCATAATTCTTGGCCCACTTGTCTAGGTCGCTTTGGCATTGGAAAGATGAATGAAAATGGCCAGCGCTTGCTGGAGCTTTGCTGCCATTATGGTCTTTGCGTCAGCAACACATTCTTTAACACGAAGCTGCAACACAGAGTTTCCTGGAGACATCCAAGATTCAAGCATTGGCATCAGCTCGATCTAATCCTCACTAGACGTTCCAGCCTTCCTAGTATTACGATCACACGCAGTTACCAGAGTGCTGATTGTGATACTGATCACTCCCTGGTGTGTAGTAGAGTAAAACTGCGAACAAAGAGAGTATATCACACGAAAAAGGAAGGAAGACCACGTATTGACATCAGCAAGACTCACGATCAAAGAAAAGTGAAAGAATTTGCCCAAGCACTTGAGGAAGCCCTTCCAGGTCCGGCTACTGCAAATGCACCTGAACGATGGGAACACTTCAAGAACACTGTCTATAACACCGCCTTGTCCACCTTTGGCAAGAAGACCCAAAAGGTGGCTGACTGGTTCGAAGCCCATTCAGAGGAGCTAATGCCAGCCATCGAGGTTAAGAGAAGAGCACTAGCAGCATACAAAGCCTGTCCTAGCGAGTACAACTTGCAAGCTCTTCGAGCTGCTCGCAGCCAAGTCCAACAGGCTGCCAGGAGATGCTCCAACGACTATTGGCTCCAGCTCAGCTCTCATATACAGTTAGCAGCGGACACAGGTAACATCAAAGGAATGTATGACGGTATCAAGCAGGCCTTAGGTCCAATACAGAAGAAATCTGCTCCCTTGAAGTCTGCTACAGGTGTGCTCATCCAGGACCGAGCACAGCAGATGGAACGCTGGGTACAGCACTACTCTGAGCTATATTCCAGAGAGAATGTAGTAACCGAAGAAGCATTAAATAACATTGAGTGCCTACCTGTCTTGGAAGAGCTGGACAGCGAACCAACCCTAGCAGAAATAAAAGCGGCCTTGGACTCCCTCGCCTCCGGCAAGGCACCTGGAAAGGATAACATCCCTGCTGAAGTGCTGAAATGCTGTAAGGAGATCATCACCACTGAACTGTACGAAATCTTTTGTCTCTGCTGGAGGGAAGGTGGAGTACCACAGGACATGAAGGATGCAAACATTGTCACATTGTACAAGAACAAAGGAGACAGGGGTGACTGCAATAACTACCGTGGCATCTCTCTTCTTAGCGTTGTAGGGAAGCTGCTTGCCCGTGTTGTTCTGAAGAGGCTCCAGGTGCTTGCAGACAGAGTCTATCCAGAATCACAGTGCGGATTTCGAGCTAATAGATCCACCACTGACATGGTATTCTCCCTCCGACAGCTGCAGGAGAAATGCAGGGAACAACAACAGCCGCTCTTAGTGGCCTTCATAGACCTTACAAAAGCATTTGATCTGGTTAGCAGGGATGGCCTTTTTAAAATACTTCCCAAGATTGGATGTCCACCTCGTCTCCTTAACATCATCAGATCTTTCCATGAGGGAATGAAAGGCACTGTAGTTTTTGACGGCTCAACATCAGACCCCTTTGACATCCGAAGCGGAGTGAAACAGGGCTGTGTCCTCGCACCAACACTTTTTGGGATCTTTTTTGCTGTCATGCTGAAGCATGCCTTTGGAACTGCAACCGAGGGTGTCTATCTCCGGACTAGATCAGACGGAAAGCTCTTTAATCTCTCCAGATTGAGAGCGAAGACCAAAGTCCAACTGAAATGCATGCGGGACTTCCTCTTCGCAGATGATGCAGCCATCGTTGCCCACTCTGCTGAAGACCTCCAACAACTCATGAATCGTTTCAGCAAGGCCTGCCAAGACTTTGGACTAACAATCAGCCTGAAGAAAACACAAGTCATGGGCCAGGGCGTGGACTCACCTCCTTCCATTACCATCTCTACACAAGAATTGGAGGTTGTTCATGACTTTGTGTACCTTGGCTCAACCATCTCTGACACCCTCTCTCTGGATGTCGAGCTGGATAAACGCATTGGCAAAGCAGCCACCATGTTCTCTAGACTCACAAAGAGAGTATGGCTCAATAAGAAGCTGACGACACATACAAAGATCCAAGTCTATAGAGCCTGTGTCCTAAGCACACTCCTGTACTGCAGCGAGTCCTGGACCCTTTGTGCACGGCAGGAAAGGAAGCTGAACACGTTCCATATGCGTTGCCTCCGACGGATTTTTGGCATCACCTGGCAGGACAAAGTCCCAAACAGAGTAGTCCTAGAACGAGCTGGAATTTTCAGCATGAATACATTGCTGAAACAGCGACGTCTACGTTGGCTTGGGCACGTCGTGAGAATGGCTGATGGTCGGATTCCAAAGGACCTCCTGTATGGAGAATTAGTGCAGGGAAATCGCCCCAGAGGGAGACCACAGCTGCGATACAAGGACGTCTGCAAGCGAGATCTGAAGGCCTTAGGAATAGACCTCAACAGATGGGAAACCCTGACATCTGAGCGTTCAGCCTGGAGGCAGGCACTGCATCGTGGCCTCTCCCAATTTGAAGCGACCCTTGCCCAGCAGGCCGAGGCAAAGAGGAAATCACAAAAGCAGCAAAACCAGGGAGCTGGACAGGGGACAGATTGGATTTGTCTTCAGTGTGGAAGGGATTGTCACTCTCGAATTGGCCTCCTCAGCCACACTAGACGCTGTTCCAAGTCCTCCACACAGAGCACGCTACCATAGTCTTTCGAGACTGAAGGATGCCTAACTAAATTTCAAGTAATTTGACCTATACCACCCACAAATTGCATGGCCGTATGCTGATATATTTGCTATATAGGGTTTATTGTGGTATTCCCAACTCAGGGCTGTGTTTGGAGGTGAGCACTTTGGGTAGCGGAGGGGGCACCAAGTTGTGGTGGTAATGTCTTTCTAGTGTGCTGGCTGCTGTGAGGTAGGATGGCAAAAAGCAAAGCATTTATAACAAAACTGGTTGTCATCCGTTGATAGGCCAAGTCCCTACACCATCAGTCCTATATGTTGTGGCAAATAAAATAATAAAAGCATCATGGCAAGAAATCTGTCACAGCTACAGTGAAAGCATAGCAGCATATAAGAGAGAGTTTGCTGTAAATCTTTCAGAGGAGAAAGCCTGGGAGCTGCAGGCCCTGTTATACTGCCATCCTTTGCAATCCTGTACAGATCATACTACCTGGTACCACTACAAAGTTGCAAGACTACGAAGTGCATGGGCAACTGGGACACACAGCATTATATTAGGCCCTTCCTGGCCCTGCCACATTACAGACAGGAATTTCTGGTACAGTATTCTGTTAAAAAGAGATTAAATGTTGGAATAGTATGACATCGAACTGCAACATGCATTTGTGATATAATGGTGTCTCTTCCCAGAACTGCTCGTTAACTCAGTGGTTTAGGGATCTGGCTGCTAAGCAGGGAGGCTGGTTCCCCACTGCACCTCTGTGACAGGGGCTGGACTCAATGATCCAGAGGATCCCTTCCAGTTCTGCAGTTCTGAGATGATGATGATGATGAAGTAAATGTATTAAATAGCTGTGCATGAAGTAAAACAAATAACAATGTGAATATTAAGTGACTGTTTAAAGAACAGATTAAATGAATTATTTTTATTCTTTTGGTCAAAGGCTACCTGCCTGTAAAATGCACCCTTGAGTGATAGAGGGGCTTGGTTATTAGCAAGGCTCACAGCCCAGGTATTCTGCTTGACTCCACGACAAGGAGGATCTGCAGCTGAGAATGCTCAAGTGCAGATTGTGCATGCAATAATTCTTCCATGTGGCTCCCAGCTTTGTGCAGGTGTATACAAATCTTTGTAGGGCACAGCAGCACAGCTCCTCCACATCACACCTATCCCGAGCCTCAAATTGGTGATCCTATAAAGCTAATTAAGAGTGCCTTTGGGACTCCTTACTTATGGTGCTGAAGGAAATCAACCCTGAGTGCTCACTGGAAGGACAGATCCTGAAGCTGAGGCTCCAATACTTTGGTCATCTCATGAGAAGACTCCCTGGAAAAGACCCTGATGCTGGGAAAGTGTGAAGGCAAGAGGAGAAGGGAATGACAGAGGACGAGATGGCTGGACAGTGTCACTGAAGCTACCAGAATGAATTTGACCCAACTCCGGGAGGCAGTGGAAGACAGGAGGGCCTGGCATGCTCTGGTCCATGGGGTCACGAAGAGTCGGACACAACTTAACAACTAAACAACAACAACTTATGGTGCTACTTATGATAGTATCGACCATGTTCAAAATGTGTCTTTCTCACTATGTATTTCTATACTTTACAACTGTTTTTAATGATGTAGCAGTGCTGATCTGTCACAGTAAAACCACCAGAATCTTATGCCTTGTTTAAGGACTTATTGTTATATGCTGTCAAGTCAGAATTGACAGACAAAAACCTTAATAGGGTTTTCAAGGCAAGTGAGGTATTTAAGAAGTGGTTTCACGTTCCATTCCCCCAATAAGCTTCCACAGCAGAGCCTAGGAATTGAAACCAGGTCTCTTGAGTATTACATTGCTCTATCCTCTATCTCAGTGGTTCTCAACCTTGGGTCTCCAGATGTTCTTGGATTAAAACTCCTAGAAGCCTTCACCACTTGCTGTGCTGGCCAGGATTTCTGGAAGTTATAGTCCAATAACTGGGGACCCATGGTTGGGAATCACACTGGGGTTCTTTGACAAATAGCACATTTTATTTTGGCACAAGATTTCACGGAATAGAGGCCACATTGTCAACTGCCTCTAATGAAAAATATCTGGTCCACAAAACTTTAGTTATAATAAAAATAGTCAGCCTTTAAAGTCCCACAAAACTTTGTTGCAATATTGCTTAATATTATCATTGCTATTAAAAGAGAACATATGCACTTGAGACATGTATTTGCACGAGCAACAGGTAGCAGCACCATGATAAATGGTGAACTTAGTGTTCACTCTTAACTATAAGTGCAGTCTAAAGCTGTCCTAATGAAGTTGCCCAGGTGAATAAAAATGGAAACTGTTGTGAAATGACAGAATAGTTCAGTTCAAGAAAAATATATGTAATTTTTTTTAATATCAAAAAAGATGCTGTGTATTAAGCAAACCATAAAGAAAACCCTAAAAAGCGAGATCTCTCTCTCACTATAGCATATTGATTGATTCCTGGCAATTTTCTAGATGAATCTCTAGCATTGCTATTAATTTTAACTAATGCTCAGGAAGTGGTTTCTGAGAAATCGTATGTTGGATTTTAATACAATCTTGGAGGCCTCCCTCCTAATCCCAGGCATGTGGACGGTAACTAATATTAAGTGGATGTTGTCAAGTCAAATCTGAGTTATGGTGACCCTTCTCAAGGTTTTCTAGAGAGAATACTCAGAAGTGGTTTACCATTCCCTTTCTTCTGATGGCATTCTGGGACAGTGCGACTTATCCAAGGCCACACATACTTCCTCTTCTAGGATGCACAGCGGGAAGTCGAACTCTCAGTCGTTTGACTGAGTTTTTTTATTTATTATTATTATTAAGTGCTGAAGGCACTCTGCACGTTTCCAGGAATATAGTATTAGGCAAGTGTTCGGGGCTGAATCGCACCATTCCAGTCGGCGCTTTTCGCTGGGGTTGCCAGAGGGCCCAAGAACCACTTACAGTGGGGTCTTGACTTGAGAACTTAATCTGTATTGGAAGGCGGTTCTCAAGTCAAAAAGTCTGTAGGTCAAGTCTCCATTGACCTACAGTGCATTGAAAACCGATTAATCCCGTAACAGGCCGTTTTTGTTCCATTTCGGTTTTTTTCTGGTCTGTAAATCAATTCTCAGGCTGCAAGTCAAACCTAAATTTTGCGGCCAGAGAAGTCTGTAACTCAAAAAGTCTGTAAGTCAAGCCGTCTGTAAGTCAAGGGTCCATTGTACAAGAGTGTGGTCTTCAACTTCTCAGCAAACCAAAAGGATAACTCAAGGCCGGCCTTGTCCCTCCTGTGCACCTGCTGCCCCCCCCCCCAGAACACCTAGCCCTGGACGAAGGCTCCGACCCCCGGCACCTCGCCGCCCCTGGGGCCCACCTCGCCTCGCCGCCCCGGGTCAGCGTGTGGTCAGGTGGCTCCCCGCCTCCTTCGCTGGCTGACGTGGACGCTCCCGGGAACCCGCCCTATATCAAGCGCGGGCGGCCGAGTGCGGCTGAGCGAAAATTAAAAAAAGAAAGAAAGAAAAAAGAGTGAGTGAGTGCGTGTTTGTAGGAAGAAAAGAAGCAAGCAGGCGCCTGAAGGGGCGGAGGTAGGACGGGGCGGGCGGCGAACTGGTTGCGCTGCGGAGGACGGTCCCTCAGCGCTTCTTTCTCACTCTCTCCCCCCCCCCCCGCGCGACTTTCTTTCTCCGCACAACCCGAAGGCGGGACCGCCAGGAAGGAGCCCTGAAGGAGATGGCTGCAGAAATGGACCCCGGCAGCCAACAAGGTAAGCAACGCGGGCGCGCTGGTTCCCACCGGCTGGCGGGGGTGTGAAGCAATGCCCCCGAGAGACACGGGCATTGTTGGCCGCCGCCGCCGCCCCCCCTTCTCGGGCCTTGCGTCCGCGGCTGCCTCAGCGTGACTTCAGCCGAGGGTGGGTCGCCCTGGCGGGCGGTGCAACGGCGCTTGTCCGCGCTGAGTTCGGGGCTGGGGGGGGCGGTACCCCTGGCTCCCCTCCCCTTATTGCCGCTCCCGGGGAGCCGCCGCCACCACCTTCGAGCCCCACCGAAAAGTGTGTTTCGAAAGAGGGAAGGCGGTCGGTCGGGGCTCCGCCCTGCGCTCTCCCTCCTCGCCCCGGCTGGGGAAGGGCACGCGCCCCCAGTTGACGCCGAAGGGGAGTTGAGGCCGCCCGGGGAACTCCCGCGGCAGCGTGGCTGGCGGAGGGGGGGGGGCTGCGCGCCTCTCAGAGGAGCTGGAGGGACCTCCCGGCGCCGCGGGGCTTCGCGCGGCACCTCCGGGGTGTGTTTATGTGTGCGAACTGGCAACCCCACCGACGTAGGGCGGTCGCTTGGCCCGTCCACCCACGCCCACCTTGTGTTTTCCTGGCCCCGGTGGCTTCCTCCTTCTTCTCCTCACTCGAGGCTTGTTGCATCCGGGAGGCAGGCACTGCCTGGTTTCCTCGGCAAATGTTAGAAAGGCGGATGTGGCCGTCGGGGACGCCGCCTGTGGATGCAGTTCACGCGCTCAATCTGGCCATGCTGCTGCTGCTGCTGCTGCTGCTGCTGCTGCTGCCGCCGCCGGCCTTGTGTGTGTACAAGAGCGAAGGGGGCTCCACAGCGGTGCCTTTCCTGCTCATCAGATTGCGCGTCGAGGCGTGGCTCGTCATCTCCCTTCCGGCGGCTGCTGGACGCCGAGATGGCAGCCTGGAAGTCCTTGGAGCGAGGAGAAATCAATCGCCTTGCAAAAATCACAGGGCCTGGCCCCTGGCGAGGGTCAGACCGGTGTTAATAGGATCAAACAATGCCTCGTTATCAAGTAGAACTTTAGGTCGACCTCCCTTTCCCTCTGTGGTGAAGTAGGGCTGTTCAAGACCCGGGTGGACATCTTGGAGCCTTCCAGATGTTATGAGACTACAACTCCCCCAAAGCTCAGCTGCCCTAACCAGCGATGATGGGGGTTGCAAGCCAATAACATCTGGAAGGCCTTGAGGTAAAAAGGTGTGTTTCAGCCCGTTTGTTGGGTTGCTCAGAAGTGCGGAGTGATACAAGTGCCCCCCCCACTGAAGTGTAATTAGATACATTGGATCAGACCAACTTCTAGCCTGATCAAGCACAACTCTTGCATTGTACTCTTAAAACAGCCTTTGTTTTGTTGCTTCATGTATAGTGTGCCCATTTGAAAGTACTGTACCTGAGGATAACATTGTGGAATCTGTTGGTCTTGATTCCCCTGCATTTCAGAAAGTAACCTAGGGTGTGGTTTGTGGTTAGAACAGAGGCAGACGTCTTGGATATATTCATCTTGTTACATTTTGTTTACCAGATGCAAAAACAATCAGTATAATTTTTAAAGCCCTCTTGAAATCTTCACTTGTCTTCCCTTGGCTGGACTTGTGGACCATGGGTGAGGTTACAGCATGTGACACATTTACAGCAGTTGTCAATTGTCAGCAGCCACTCCAAATGTTATGGTGACCATGGATCTTATGGCAGCCCTGCCCGCATGGGCATCTCAGGTGGTGTGGTGCTAGGAGTAGTTGCAGCTAATTCACTACTCACTTGTCTGCCACTGGAGGTGAAGAGCACGCTTCCCCCTTGAATTGCATGGGTCTGAACAGCACAGTTTTGGTTATACACTTATATATAAGTGTATAAATAAATAAATAAACAACAAATATTCCAATGTGTAAATAAATATGCAATAAACGAGTATTCAATAAATACTATGACCCTGTCCACCCAAGGCCTTATGAGTTCAACAGTGAAGGCATCAAAGTGGTCAACTTGCCCCCAAACACAACATCTCTAATTCAGTCTCTAGATCAGCAGTTCATAAGGGATCTTTAAGGCTCATTACAGACAGTATTGTGTGGAAAGGATTCTCGACACTATGGAAGAGAGCCCCACTAGAGAGAACTGTTCTTTTTCTGTGCATATCTCTGTCTTTCTCTCTGTGCTCATCAACTCTTTATGCTTTCTAGTTACCTTTTGGGGGGCATAAGAGTTATGCCCGGATTACACGGGGGTGCAGCATCCCTAACCTGGTGTTACTGAAGGGAGAAGTGTGCTGGAATTGGAGTGCACTTGCTTTGTACTGCCTTCACAGCCTACCTGCTTCGTGTGGCACCAGACCTTTATTTTCAGCCACGTATTCCATCTGACTGGGCTCTGAGGTTATTGTCAGAGCCAGGCATTATTGAAATATTGTTGTGAAGCAAGGAAGCTGTGAAGGTACATAGCACCCATATCTCTTCTCAGCCATCAGCTATTCTGCCTGCTCTTCATCCTCCTTGGTGACCTGTGGTGGGTGCATTTACCTCACTGCTGCCACTTGCTGCCGCTTCCTCCTCCATGCCTGAGTGCTGCTGTACTTAATGGGGTGGGGGGGCAGGGCTTTTGTTCTTATCTTAAATGGGGGCAGGGATTTATCAGTGCTGGTTGCCCAGCAGAAAGTCATAATATATGAGGGAAACAGATGGGGTGTTTAGTAAGAGACAGACTCTGCATTTTTCATTTTCTCTACCTTGAACAGGAAAATGAGAAAAAGAATTAGCAAAATGCAAGAGGAGTTGTGTGTGCACAAAATGTGAGATCTTTTTATTTCACTTTGCAGGGAGAAAATGTGAAACATTTCATTGTCATCTGCAAGAATGAAATAAGCAAATATCTGTTCGTTTATTTATTTATATGCTACCTGTCCCCCAGGCCTGGGAGAAACGCAGCATGTAAAGACTGTTTTGTTAGATTTTAAGTTGTCACAAGACTCTTTGTTTTTACTGCTTCAGGGAGGCCCCAGAGTTTTTTTTTTCCTGAAACTTGACCAATGCCATCATTTGTTCATGTCCTTGGTACTTAGCTGGCTATCAAGCACAGCCCAAAATTGTATGAAACCCCTCCCATACTCCTGCTTTAGAAGAAACATTCACTGAGGAAAAAAACACTTCAAAGTTTTGCAGGGCTTTGCTTCATTTTAAATTCAGTTTTGCCAGCTTGTAGTTCACTCAGAGTATCTGCTCCCTTTGTTTTTAACATTGGTAACCTGCTTTTGTATTTATAGGAAGATGAGTGGAAATAAATGACATATTTAAGTGATGTAGCATGCAGTGGTGTGTTTAATGAAGTTGGTGGCAATGCTCCCCTTTTTAGGGATCAGGGATTTCAGTATTTGGCTTTCCTTTGAGACTTGCTGAGCATTTGGTTTTTGCATCTGTTTTATGTAGGCTGCAGTGGGCAAAGCTGAGCAATTATGACAAAAAGGGTTACACTAAAAGCATTTAAAAAGCGACCATGTGGCTTTAGGCTACTTACCTGTTGTAACACGTAAATGACAGCGCTTGACCTAAATAGCCCTATGGCCTGCCAAAAGATCCAGAGAATAAAATTGGGCAGCCGTAATGTGGTTAACACAAATACCATTTAAGTTATGATGGTGATGATGTAAAATTAAACAAGTGGAATTGGGTCTGCTTTTCTTTTGTTGTACAAATAACCCTTAATTTCATTAGTCAAATAACAGTGTGACCAATTGTGGAAGCTGATGTCTCCAAGACTGCAAACTGAATTTTATCCCGACTTCTCTGATAAGAGGTTTGTAGCATTTCTGTGTCACCTGAGTTACCAGCCAAAGAAAATGAACTTTTGTTTCAATAGAAGGCAGTGGGGGATGGGTGGGAATGAAGACTGGCCAGCAGCCTTCTTTCTGGTGAGTTTAGGACAACTCCATCAACATTAGCAGAGGTGGGATTTAAAGCCAGCACCCCTAGCTTGACTTTCCAGCCCCCATTTTGAAAATAACTTATATAAGCCACGATTTTTAGAATTCTTTTCTTTTTGCACAGTCGATAGATAAGTGGTGCCCAGCCTGATGAAGCCAAATGCTAGCATTTGTTTGTGATTTTTTTTAGTATCTAGTAGTAGTACTGCCTTGCCTTATATCATGTTTTTGCTAAAACAGCAGTAACAGTTGGAGCAGAGGAGGGGATAGTGGATTGTGACTATGGCACAGTGAAGATTCTATTTTTGCTGGTTGAAATACCCATTACATCCCCAAACTATTTGTCTACTGAGGCAAATACTGCACTGATTGTATTAATGTCTACACAGTTTTAGGGCACCCCCTTCAGAGTGGGGAAAATGGTATTGGAAGGAACCCCTTTCTTCACAGTGCATGGTCAGAGTAAAAATAAGACCTCCTGGATTGCTATTAATACTTCAGAAAGCCTGTGGGTCCCCTGTTTGTTTTTTCTTGCATTGGAATGATTCAGACAATCAGAATTTTCATGCATTTGAATGGCTGGTGTTATGCCTTATTATTCTATCAAAAATAATCAAAAATAAAAAAAAAATCACTGGCGTGCAAAGATTTATGTATTTTCATAGCATTATGAAGATTGGCTTTAAAGTTCACATTTCAGTTGCTTATCTTCAACATGTATGCCTCTTTCTTCTAGTTTTGCCATCAAAGTTTGCTGGCTAAATGTTGTCTTCTTGATGGGCATCAGTTATGTTCTTCCGTTGTTTTGAAGCAATATATTTTTGTGTGTGAAGATTATGTGCCATTTTTATTATTCTTTCTGTTGCAGTCTGAGTTACATGGAACAGTTGAAACTTTTTGCCTCTGATAGAGAGGGAAATGGAGAAGAAATCAACAGTGTATGGGAAGGTGGTATATGGGTGATGGTAGGTATGTTGACTAGCAGTGTGTGTGGAAAATCTTCCACCAAAGAGCATTTCCTGCAAAAATTTCCATTTCAGAAAAATTTCCACTCCTTTATTTGGTATGGGAAGAGTTTTTAGATGTGTGTTGTTTCACATACCTAATAAGTAACAATATGAGTGTATAAAAGTAACAAAATGAGCAGTCAAATAAAAACAACTCAAAGAAATATATAATGTATACATATATACACTATCTATCTATATATAGACAAGTGGTGAATATATTTAAAGTGTGCCAGCTATACTAAATGTGCTTTATTGATTTTTTTTTTCTGATGAGATATAGATTTGGTTACATTGATGTTTTGGGAAAAAAAATTGTCATACTTATATAGTACATAAATAGCATACACTCTAGAGTTTTTTTTTGGATTAAATGTGTCAAACACTGATTACTGTATGTGGCCTAATAAGGTTCTCTTGGTTGTGGTGTCTGTTGTGGTGCCCATGATGTGGAATGATTTCTCAGTCGAGAATGTTGGGTGCTTTTATTGACACATAAAGACCTGTGTGTTTACCCAGGCTGCTCATATTGCCACTTAACTCTGGTTTTGCATTTACCTTATTGCTTTGTCATCTTGTAAATAAGTTCTAATTTAAACTATCACGACCCCCCCCCCCGAAAACGTCCTGTCTAAAGTTATTTTGTTTTTACACCTGTAAATCCTATAATTCATTTTCTTATATTGCCTTTTCCTTTGGAAACTGAATATGTAAAAGAATTCTCTGTTGCTAGTTACCTCTGGAAGTGGATCTGTCCTCAAGCTAGTTACCATGTAATAGTACTAATATAATCCTAAGGACAGTGTTTCTGTAAACAAAAGTATTGCTATATTCCATCCATAGTAAAACAAAGAGCTAAAGGCACTTAAGGCAATTGACAGGAAGTTTGCTTTGTTTGTTTTATTTATATTGTGGTTGGCCGGAATTGAAATAACAATAGTACGGTATAAAATATCACATGAGTAGTAATACCTTATAAGGACACCTTTTGTCTGGCTAGCATGCTAATAAAGTGCAATAAGTAACAGGCTTGCTCTGTTAGAATGGTTAAATCACACGAAATATGATTACATCTGTGTTATAGCTTTACAACCAGTGAAGACAATGACATTGTTCATGTGAGTGGAATGTTCTTATCTGTATCCATAGGGGCCATTCCAACTCTGCAGTTCTAAGATAAGATTTAGTTTCTGTGATAACTCTGACTAAAAAGCAGTGTATCTGCCATACGAGAGAAAGTTGTTTCTAGTAGTGAGTTTCAGTCCTTAATGGCATACCTGTGTCACCTGATTTTTATTAGCAGTGCATGCCAGACATAATTGGATGCATTTGAGAGTATCACATAGGTATGCTAGTAAACTAGGTAGTAGAATCATGTGCACATTTGACTGCATTTTTGCTCTGTTAGTTTATTATAAAAGGTCCCTGTGGTGTAGCTTGCTAGATGTTGCTGTATTTCCTATGAATGTTGTAACGTTTTGTTTTGCTAGGAAAACTTCTACTGTATCCTCTTGCTATATAAGCCTAAACTTGACTAATGTAGTGCAGATTGTAGAAAATAGAACATCTGCTAATTTTAATCAACATAATTTATAAAATTCTATTTCCATGGCTGTTTATTCATATACCTTCTGTACAGTACTTGGCTACATTTCCTCTCCTTGAGAAGGGAACTAGCTTGGGCAGGTATTTTAAATATTTTAAATATTGTTGATAGCTTCCAGGCTTAAGGTGATTTTCTGTCTGTAAGCATTTGCTTAGTATTGTTAATGAATTAGGCTGTCCTGATTACCACGAATGAGTCTGTCCCTGGGGTTTCACCAATCAGGGGTCAATAGCTTATTGTTCTTTGTTGACTCTAGATTTGGGCATATGTATCACAATCCTAGGGGAAGGCAAGAGGTTGCTAGAAACTATTTAGAATTAATTTGAGCCCAAAGTTTGTAGGGCAGAAAGTGCCTTGAGCAGTCTGGGAATTTGATGCATGGTTAGCATCTCTGTTTTTTTTAGAGTTTGCTCTTGGTAGTCTCTGCTTATAGCTGTTAGAAATATCAGTGGTGACACTAAAGCCTTATTTTTTTTAAAAAAAAAAAACTGTCCTCCACACATTGGTGTAAATGCACAGGGGTTATGGAGACTGGGCTGCTTAGCTGTAGGTCAAATAGCCATGTTGAATACAGATGTCTTTATTGGGGCACTAATTTGCATCCAGCTAAATCTGTGTAGGTGGTCTGTGTGACTCAGACTTGTGTGGTGGAAGCTTCCAGTTATTGAGAGAACCTTGCCTGATTCAGCTGTGTGTGTGTAGGTGTGCAAGCAAGGCATCCATGCACAATATGTGGCTGGCAAGCAGGTGATGTAGTCTCATGCCATTCTACGTATTTAACTCTACGTGTGATAAATCTCTGAACAGATTTAAGTCTCCTTTATACTCTCATCCAAGAGAAAAATAAACTCTTATCCCTTGGAGCTTTTGGTAATTTTAAATAGGGAAGATTATGTAACAAGTTATTTCCTAATTAGTGCAAAATAAGCTGTAAAAAAAGCAAACAAAAAACTTTTAACATTAATCTTTTTCTTATGATGGTTCTGATTTGCTAGTTCTCTTGCAAAATGGAGGAGAAAAGCCTTCTCTGTACTCTACTAGCACCACTAGCAAGAGCAATAAAGCTCAGTTTGTCTCCTCCCTCAGCACTCAAGTGGAGGGTGAGCAAGATGGTAAAAGGCTTGGAAACCAAGCCTGGTGAAGAATGGTTGAGGAACTTGTGTATATTTGCCCTGAAAAAGAGGAGGTGGAGATTTGCCATCTTTAAATGTTCAAAATGCTGTCACGGGAAAGATGGAATAAATCGTTTTCTGCCATTTCAGAGGATAGGATATGAAGCAGTGATTCAGATTTCAAGATAGGGCCTTTGGACTAAATATTGGGAAGAATTTCCTGAGAGAAAGAGTTGTTTGACAATGAATAAACTTCTTTGGAAGGCAGTAGCTTTCCTTCATTGGAGATTTTTAAACAGAGTTTGGATGGACATCTGTAAGGGGTGCATTCACTGTGGATTGTCTGATTTGTCAAATTGTTGGACTCAGTGACCCTTCAGGTCTGTTCCTGCTATTGCTTTAAATGTTAAAAATTGTGCTCAGTATTAGATTACGTAACTACTATGTCAATTCCTCTATTCAATATTGGTTTTCTTCCCATAGAACTGGAAAAGACAGGAGTATGAGGAAGGGATTAAGAAAATGTAGTATTCCACATGTGGTTGGAGAGCAGCTCCTATTAGCACTTGTCATCATAGCCTGTGGTAAAGGACTATGGAAACTGCAATCCAATGTTATCTAGAAGGTCACAGGTTTCCCATCTCTGTATAAACAGTTGGCAGTGACTTTCATTATGAATACAGTACATCTAACCAGAGTATCAAGTCCTTTTCATGTTCTGTACAAGCTGGAATCATAATGTGTTGCATTTTTGCTAGATTCTTTGTGCTGGGAATCTAGTTCAAAGAAAACAGATAGCAACAGTGGAATAAAATTAGTAAATGTGAGGCATTAAGTTCTAGTAGAATAAAGATACAGTGGTGCCTCGCACAACGGGTGCCTCACACAACGATGAATTCACACAACAATGCCTTTTTCTGTTAAATTTGCCGCCTCACACAGCGATGTTTCCTATGGGGGATTTTCACACAACGATCTCCCTTTTCGCTCCTGTAAAAGTGTCTTACAATGTTTGGAAGCCGTTTTAAATGCTTGCGATGGTTAGCCCACCTCCTGAAACCTATGCAAACTGATTTTGGTGTTGTTCTGACACTTGGTTAATTTATGATGATTTTTTGAATTTTCTCCATTGGAAACCATTGGATGGTCTGTCTAATGGTTTCCAATGGAGAAAACAAAAAAATCATCATAAATTAACGAAGTGTCAGAACAACACCAAAATCAGTTTGCGTAGGTTTCAGGAGGTGGGCTAACCATTGCAATCATTTAAAATAGCTTCCAAACATTGTAAGACACTTTTACAGGAGTGAAAAAGGACTTCGCAAAGCCATTGAAATGTATTGAGTCGGCTTCAATACATTCCAATGAAGGAAACATTGTTTCACACAGCGATGTCTCCTATGGGGATTTTCACTCAGCAATGGCAATCTGTTCCAATTGGAACGGATTAACCGGTTTTCAATGCATTCCTATGGGAAATGGTGTTTCACAGAACGATGTTTCACACAATGTTGATTTTTTTGGAACCAATTAACATCGTTGTGTGAGGCACCACTGTAGTCTTTACAGAAGACATTTCTGGAAACATAGGAAGTTTTTATAGCAGTGGGGTTAGAGCAAACCTTGGTTCAGCTAGCAAGAGTTCTAACTCCTGTCCTCTGAAGATGCTTGCCACAGAGACTGGGGAAACATTAGGAAGAAAAACCTCCAGAATACGGCCAAACAGCTTGAAAAACCTACAACAACCATTGGATCCTGTCCGTGAAAGCCTTTGAGAATACAGTCTTTGTTAGACTTCAGAAAAGAACCTGTTCCAGAGAAATGTTTCAGATCTCAAGAATAGTATAAGGGGGAACATTGCCTGCCCGTGTTCCCTCCTCACAGTTTTTGCGCTCTCTCTCTCTTCCTAGATTTGAAACATGCGTTTGCAGTAACTGCCAGAAGAAGTGCCTGCATAAAAGTTATTTAATATGGACTACTGATAGTCTTATTGCTAATAGCATTTTTAGCAGAATGTTAATAGACATCTGTTTTAGCATTGAGTGTTTAATTTTGGCAATTGAATTCAAGGGCTAAATTGTCACTTGGCAAATGGGTCACTGGATGTTTCAAAATGTCACAGCTATTAGAGTGGAAGGGAGGGGCATAATCAGTGGATGGGGAATGACCCATCTTTCGTTAGCCTCTAACCTGGTTGCGGCTCCCAGTACCTCTCTTTTCTAGGTTCAGATGTTGGATATGTTCCCCCTCCCCATATGTGTTTTCTAGAGATACATATTAGCATGCACTCTTTAACATAAAGTATATGACAACTGTGACACTGGACAAGCATGCATTTGTTATGTTTCTATGCCCCAGACTTGTGAGGTCTGTGTCTTTGAATGTTTCTCCTTCAGGGGGATTGACTGGGTAGCTAATTGTTTGTGTCACTGAAAAGTTATTTTTTATTGCTTATTCAGTTCTTAGTTTTAAAAAAAAGGCTCCTGAAAGAGCTTACAGCTCAGTAAAAATGGATTTTTCACACCCTCAGGTTTATAAAAAGGACATAACGGAGAAGGAAAGAAGATTGGGAAAGAGGGTGTACAGAGAACTTTGGTATCTGTCCTTCATTACAAGGTTTTTATGATTAGAATGGAAAAGAATAGGAACAAACTGTCTCAGCTACATTGATGGTGTGATCCTGCTTTCTTTCTCATTCTTCTGCTGTAGGTTGATGGAATAGCTGCTGCTTGATGACAAGTGATAGAGTAAGAAGCCTGGCTTCTCAGTAGAGTTAATAAATTGTTCTGTCTTCTCTGTTCCTCCTTTGTTTTACTCTGTTTTTATTGCATTTGTGGGAAGCTGTGCAGTTTTCAACTTCTGCTGGTGGATATTCAATGGAGGGACTTGGTCAATTACTGTGCATTAAAATATTTCAAGAAATGATTGCTTGTTTTGAGGAAGAAACCAAACTGCAACAGAGATGAGAAATTGTTTGCACTAAGGCAGTACTGTACTGTGTTTGACAGAAAGGCAACAGTTGGGAGCAGATGGATAGGAGTCCTGGTTTTCCTCAGCTGGGATCCATAACGAGCATAAAAGGAGTGGAGAAATTGGCAAAGGAAGGACAAATTGTTCTGTCCTTGATATGCCAGGCTGCTCACTTGCCGGGAGAGGTTTCTCTCATTTTTCTTAATGTAATTGTGTTTGTCAGTGATGACCAAGCAAGTAGTTAAATCCAAGACATCCGTACAGTAGATGACTAAAACTTGCAATAATACTATTATTAAAAATAACAAAAAAGATGCTCATACAATGGATTCTTAAATATCTCAACTAATAACTTAGAATAATGTTATATAATTTCTAGAGAGGAAAGAAGGGATGTTTCAGAACAGCTAATGGCTATGCCATTGTTTTAGCCTATAACTCCCAACTACCCTTGCTTGTCCAGCCAGTGGTGAGGGGCAATTATAACTGTGGTCCAGAAAGCTTTAGAGCAGCGGTCTCAAACTTGCGGCCCGCAGGCTGATTGTGGCCCTCAGGATGATAGATTGTGGCCCTGGCCTTAATATGAAAGTTTAATATTAGTGTGGCCTGTGAGTTTGATATGTATGGCACTTTACAGTGCTGTGTGCGGAGCTGAACGAACCTACCAGTCACGGTGGAGTACAGTGGTGCCTCGCTTAACGGGCGCCCCGTTTAACGACAAATCCGCATACCGATGCGGATTTTGCGATCGCAAAAGCGATCGCATTGCGATGTTGCCTATGGGGAAAAATCGCTTTGCGATTTTTCCCCATAGGCCCCATATTCCCCCAGCTGACCGGCGGGGGCATCGGAAGGACCCCTGGGGAGGGCTCTCCCACCGTCCTTCTCAAGCTCCCGCCGGTCAGCTGGGGGAAAATGCAGGTGGGAGCTTAAGAAAGACCGCGGGGGAGCCCTCTTCCTCTGAGGAGGTGGCGGCCGCTCATCCGAAGGCCGGCGGCGAGCGGCGCTTCGGCCGGCTCGCTCCTCCCGGGCCATGCAGGGGGAAGAGGGAAGAGAAAGAGCCCTGGGCTGGGCGCCTGGCTCCGCCTCCCCTTCACCTCCTCCTCTCTTCAAGCCGGCACCCGGCCGGCTTGTGGCTTGTTCGTTCCCGGGGCCGTGCAGGGGGAAGAGGGAAGCCTCTTCCCCCTGCACGGCCCTGGGAAAGAACAAGCCCCGGCGCGACCGGGCGCCTCGCTCCGGCTCCGCCTCCCCTTCACCTCCTCCTCTCTTCAAGCCGGCACCCGGCCGGCTTGTGGCTTGTTCGTTCCCGGGGCCGTGCAGGGGGAAGAGGGAAGCCTCTTCCCCCTGCACGGCCCTGGGAAAGAACAAGCCCCGGCGCGACCGGGCGCCTGGCTCCACCTCCCCTTCTTCAAGCCGGCACCCGGCCGGCTTGTGGCTTGTTTCTTCCCGGGTTCGTGCAGGGGGAAGAGGCTTCCTTCTTTCCCCTGCACAGCCCCGGGAAAGAACAAGCCACAAGCCAGCCGGGTGCCTGGCTCCACCTCCCCCTTCACCTGCTCCGGTTCTTCTTCAAGCCGGCACCCGGCCGGCTTGTTCCTCCCAGGGCGGCGGCGGCGGCAGGGGAAGGGAAAGGGCCGGGCGCCTGACTCCCCGTCTCCCGCTTCACCTTCTCCTCTTCCTCCTTTTCCTGGGGGGGGGGAATGCCAGCTGATCGGCGGTTCCAAAATGGCGCCCCCTGTTTTCTGGACGGAGTCCTCGCTTACCGAGGCGAGGAAAATGGCCGCCCCTATGGAGGATCCTCGCTGAACGGTGAGTTTTTGCCCCATAGGAACGAATTAAACAGGGTTTAATTTGTTCCTATGGGGGTTTTCTTTCCGTTTAGCGATGTTTTCGTATAGCGACGTTAATCCTGGAACGGATTAACGTCGCTATGTGGGGCACCACTGTATATGGTTCTTGGGGGTGGGACATTGGCTGGACTTGATGCAAGCAGAGATGTATTTCTCAATGAGTGAAAGTTATAGCAGCGTTGCCATGGAGTGCTTTCTTCCATGCCTTCCTGGCTGCCTCGTTTCTATTGGGCACACGCGGACATTTGTCCCAGCGTCCTGTGTTCACAACACTTCAAAAAAAAAATTTAAGTTGCTGGCCAGCGGGACATTATATGTGTATTTTTCAAAGCCTGCAGTGAAGCGAAAGGTTGGTAATGAGCACAGACAATTTCAGGAAAAGTGGGAAATGCAATATTTCTTTGTTGAGCACAGGGGCAGCCCGATGTGTCTTATTTGCCCAGAGAAGTTGTGGTGCACAAGGAGTACAATTTGAAACATCATTACACAACTAGATACCAAGGAGATGAGAGAGCCAACTGGGTTGCCAATCTTAAAACATGTCTACTGAGGCAACAAGATTTCTTCAAGAAAGCAACCAAAGAGAATAATGCAACAGTTGAAGCTAGCTACGTGGTTAGTGAGATGATTGCTAAAACAGTAAAGCCATTCACAGAAGGTGAATTTGTCAAAAAGTGCATATTACAGGCTGCAAGTATAAGTATACTCTGTCTGGAAAATAAAGGTCAGTTTAGCAACATCAGCTTTTCTGCCAACACCGTGGCAGAGCGCATTTCTGACCTATCAAGTAACATTTATGACCGTGTGAGAAAGCCAAATGTTTCCATGTATACTCAGTTGCTCTTGATGAGACCACAGACATCACCGACACTGCCCAGCTCGCAGTATATGTCTATGGTGTTGATGACAATTTTGAAGTGATGGAGGAGTTACTCACAGTAATTCCAATGCATGGCCAGGCCACCGCTCAGGAGATATTTCACCAGCTGTGTGATGCCATTGAGAATGCGGGTTTGCCATGGAAGAGGTTTGTTAGAATAACAACCGATGGAGCGCCATCAGTAACAGGGAGGAAAAATGGACTGGTGGCACTTGTTAAAAAAACTGGAAGAGGAGGGTGTAGATGAAGCCATTGTTCTGCACTGCATCATCCACCAGCAGGCCCTTTGCAGCAAATGCCTGAAGTTTGACAATGTGATGTCTGTTGTTGTGAAATGCATCAACCAAATCAGATCCGTGCTTTTTTTAGAGGAAATGGAGTCAGAATATGGGGATGTGCTCTACTTTACCGAGGTACATTGGCTCAACAGGGGAAACGTAAGAGACTTTTTGAGTTGAGAGCAGAAGTGAAAGCCTTCACGGAGAAGGATGGAGTGGCTGTTCCTGTGCTAAGTGACCTGGCTCTTTAGGCAGGCCTTCCCTCCTGTCAATATCTGATTTATTTATTGCCGCCTTCAATTGTATTAATGCTGCTATTTCATATTGTTATTATTTGGATTGCTGTTAGACACTCAGTGTAGACTTTGGTCTAGATGGGCAGGGTATAAATAAAATAAAATTAAAAATAATAATTGTGAATACATATTGATGCACTTATTTGGGCACCAAGCCTGTTTATGTTGTGGCAATAGTAATGCAGTAAAGTGGAGTCTCATAGCACAGTGTTTAAACTTCAGTACTGCAGCCAAAACTCTGCTCACAACCTGGGTTCAATCTGAGTTGCTTTGCTTGATGTTCACTCAGTCTTCCATCCTTCTGAGGTCGACAAAATGAACACCCTACTTTCTGGGGGGGCAGTGTGTAGCCCGCATAATTAAATTGCAAACTAGAGAGTGCTTTAAGTACTATGGGGTGGTATATAAGCAGCAATTTTTTTCTGTATTTTATTTTATTTTTGCTTCTTGCGTAATTTCATCAACAAATTTGTATCAGAGCAGGCGTTATATGTAAGTAGTAGAATATACCGGTATGTACTCAAGATTTATACTGTTGGTCATTTTTGCCTGTGAGCTTTTTATTGGTAACATTATGGATTTACTTTGAATAAAAAGGATATATCACAATTTAATTCATGATTTAAATTTTGAAAATCTGCTTTTTTGATGATTCAGATAAAAATCTTTTTATTTAAATTTATGTTTTAAAGAAAGCAATTATTGGTTTTTATCCACCCTGACTTTGGTAATGATCTAATAACTGTATGAACAGAATATTGAATAGATGGGCCTCCCATTTCACTTAGGAGAGCTCTTTTTTTGTTCATCCTGATGAAATTTGGTAAGGGAGCTTTATGGTATTGTTTAGATTCTGCAAAAAAAGTGTAGTTGGAATGTGTTTTCTCGCTGTCCTCCTGGGGAGCAAGGAAAGCTGTATTAGTGATTGATTGATTGATTGACTAATTGATTGGTAAGTGATATATCACTTCATTGACTTGCCACCAAAGTGATATAGCACTGATTGTTGGGGGAAACAGTCACTGGTGCTGCTTCAGTTCAATACCAGTGACCACACGTCGGAAACTGAACAAAAACGGAGTGATTGTACTCATGCTAAAACAAACAAACAAGCCACTGCAAGGGACCCAAAAGGTGCAGATAGGCATGGATAACTGTTGATCTACTTTGTTATTGTCTATGTCATGTGTGGTTGCCAGAAAATGTAAATAATCAGCCTGTTCCTACAGTAGTTTGAAACACAGTGCCATCTGATTGCAATTTGAGTATCTTCCCCGGTTTGCCCATACACCAAGATCTATAGAGTCTTTTTACATGTACTCTTTTTAGCAGGAAAGTGTTGTGTGTTTACAGAGAGAGGTCCTTTGTGTTAGTATGTCTCAAGCTAGCAATTCTCACCCTCAATGATGGTAATGCTCCAGTCTTCTGAGCACTAGGGTCGAAACGTCCTGTTTCCTCAAGTTTTAGAAAAATAAATGAACCTTGTTTTTGTTTTTGTTCATTCTGCTTAATTGGTTATAGCATTTTATTTGCGTTTATTTATATTACATTTATTTGCCTATACTAAATAATTCCCTAGAATCCTTCTGATGGAAGTCAGGGAAAAATGTGCCTCATGGGAAATGGCATGTGTATTGGTGATATTAAATGGCAAATAAACTTAAATGATTTTGTAGTACTGCAATTTTTACAAAGTTCTTAAGCAATTCACTGCATAAAATTCTAATTCCGTTTGGGGGCTATAACTTCATACTCATGATACATGGTGAAAGAAACAAAACTAGCTTTTAGTAGCAGTGATTGAAATCTTATGACTGTCTCGCTTGATTTTATTGAATAATTGTACTGTGGGGTTCAAATTAATTTTCAAAATATAAATAACAGGAACTATAAAGACTTAGACATTCTATAATGACTTGGTCATGATATGAACCAGAACAATAGACTCAACTGGAATGATTTGGATCATATCATGATCTGCATGCATCTATCATCAGTAGGGAAGTTGTACATGTTTGTTACAGTATATGGGGCTACATTTGTAATACTGTGGGACTTCACTGGTGCGTGTAGCTCCAGTTAAATGCTTATTTATAAGCAAGTATTCTTATGAATCATACAAAGACCCTCTCAAAACCCACTCAAGGTTGTGAATAAAATGAAAGTATACCAATGAAGTTATTATTTAAAGATTACTGCACAGAAGGCCAGTGATACAATAACAAATCAGATATGCAGAAGTGCTTGAAACTTGAATTTTTAAATCCATGCTGTGGTTTTACCTTTCAAAAAGCACAAAAATTGTGTGCAAGCTTTCAAGACTTGCAAGCTCCTTAATCAGAAAAAGATATTCCAAAAAGTGGGGCAGGGAGTGCTTTTATGTCAGAGACAGTGAACTCTTACATGTCCATTGAGATATTATGGAAGGAAGAAATTACAGACTTTCAAGTGGGCCTCCTCAGTTATTAGGTTTCATACAGTTCCAGGTTTTTAGGGAGTTGTTTCTGTTTTCAAACTAGAGATTCAAACATTTCTTGCATCTTTTTGCCTTTCTTGTTCCCAGCAAGCCTGTTAGAGAGCCTGAAGTTATTTCTTCCAATGACATCTCAGTTGACCTGTATGTGATGCAACTTCACTGACTTCTGCATCAAGCCAGATCCCCTTGCCCCATTTCCCTGCCTGCTTTTTGAAACAGCTTTGCCTGAGGAAGGGTAAAGTTCAAGAAGGGAAGTCTTGAAAGGTTGTACAGATTTTTGTGCACCTTTGATTGGACTAACAATGGTATTGGTTCAACATGGATTTTAGAATTTGTTTTAGGGCCAATATGACAATTACATTATTTAATACATGAATTGTGCTACATATAAGGTAAAGGTAAAGGTTTCCCTTGACAATTTTTGTCCAGTCATGCTCAGCTCTAGGGGGCGTGCTCATCCCTGTTTCCAAGCCATAGAGCTAGCGTTTTGTCTGAAGACAACCTTCCGTGGTCACATGGCCAGTGCGACTTAGACACGGAATGCTGTTACCTTCCCACCAAGGTGGTCCCTATTTATCTACTTGCATTTGCATGCTTTTGGGAGCTGGGACAAGCGACAGGCGCTCACTCCGTCACGTGGATTCGATCTTATGACTCCTGGTCTTCTGACCCTGCAGCACAGGCTTCTGCGGTTTAGCCCGCAGCACCACCACCTCCCCGTGCTACATATACTCCATGTAAACTTTAGCTGAAATATTAATTATTCTTTTATGGAACATGTGATATAGCCATGATGATATCAAAGTAATGAACAGTAAAGTTAGAGCTCTTTCAGCTTTATTTGGAAAGAAGTTCAACACCCTTTAACTCCATCAGCAAATGCAAAAAATAGATGTAGCACCGTGGTTTATCTCTTTCTGCAGTTTTGCTTTTCCTATAAAGCAGCTTTAGAAGTTCACAGTTTTGAAAAAGCTTGATTGCTTATTTCCTGCTGCTTGTCTCTTCAAATGTATACCCCGAATTCTCATGCAAGGTACCATTTCCAGATGGATAGCTGTGCTGGTTGCAACAAAACCAACAAATGGGTCTTATAACGCCTTAAAAACTAAGAGGTTTTTTTTATTTGACATAAGCTTTCATACACAGTAGTTCTTTAATTGGCTGTATCATATCCATCTTGTTTTTAATTTGGGCCACATATGTTTATAAGTAATGAAAGGTTGTCATTAAGAACAATATCTGTGTTGATTTTCCCCTTGTGTTTTTGTTTCCATTTTGATCAATAGTTGGGAACAATGGAATTCCATCAGTGTTGCACTACACTGAGTTGCATAATGATATTCTAGTGAATGCGAAATAGCACACCTAACAAAAGCTGGTGTACTTTAAAATGAAGGTTTCAGAAGCATGGAAATAGTTTACTTTTACGTTCAATCTACATGTACTTTCTGAAGTTTTTATAATGGGTTATGGGGGTATGCAGGAGAACTGTATTTTTCATAAATCAGTGGGAACTGAATTTGTTATAGATGCTTTTGGAATGTCTTTTGGAAGTGGTGAGAGGCCTGGATCTCACCAGGAGCATAAATGTGTTTATTTTTTTATGCTTCCTGAATGAATTGTAAAAATAATGTAGAGAAGTTGACACATTTGAGTTTATGTTTGGAATGAAAATGGATGCTATGCTACTGAATGCCAGAATGCTAGAAGCAACAGCCCAAGACAGCTGACTGTTTTAATGATTTTTGGGGTTTCTGTAGGCAACTTGTTGGCCATTATGGGAAGCCAGGTCTTAAAACAGGCATAGTGTGTGCTTTATTGTTGCTCTTAATTCCAGAAGCATTTCTTACATTAAGCATGTTCTTGTAAACTATATATATGAAGGATAAGTAGAGAAAAGATTGGAGTACTTTCAAACAAAACTTTTATCAAGTAGTCAACCTGCTTCATTGCTGAAGTTTGGCAGGGAGTTCATATTATGTCATCCTTTACTTGTAACCTTCCTGTGTTTCTCAACCACAGCTTCTGTCTGTTTTGACTGGTAGCACTAGGCCCAGTGTGGTTTAGTGGATAGAGTGAAAGACTAGGACTCAGGTGGCCTGGGTTCAAATCCCCACTCTACTATGGAAACTCACTGGGAGTGTGGAACTGGTGAACCACTCGTTAAATATCTCACTCATTTTGAAAGTTCTGTTAGGGTCACCACAAGTCAGTTCTGACTTGAAGGCATATAACAACAAAGCACTAGGCCCACTTTGTATTGAACACTTACCATTCAGTGTCCTTTATATATGTCTTTGTATTCTGATCCATAGTTTCTTGTAGGCATTGTGCTTTCTGTACAAACATCCTCTGTTTGTTGTTGAATGAGCGAAAGAATATAAAATGAAAATATTCCAGTAGGTGGAGCTCTTTTACTTTATATACATGTGCTGAAATATCCTATACTGTATATGTACTGTGTATAACATGAGGTGTATGTGTAATGGTGAATGATTTTGTTTAGGCAATCTGTTTTCTTTCTCATTGCAGGTAATTCATGACCCAGGTTTGTTTGCACAGACATTTTAATCAATATTTCTGAACTGTCTGTACTGTGAGTAGAACAGGTAAATAGTTTTGCTTATTTAGAAAAAAGTACAGGATTCTTAAGCCTAGTTCTGCTGTTTCTCTGATAGAGATGAGAGGGAAGCTCAGTAGCAATACTGGAAACACAATTGAGGAAAATAAAAATTTTTGAATAATAATTTATCTTCAGATATTGTTACTTTGTGAGAACCAGTATGGTGTAGTGGAGAGAGACTTGGACTCTGGAGAGGTGGGTCCAGATCTTTGCTGAGCCATGGCAACTAACTGGGGGAGTGGCAATGGTAAACCACTACTTGAATATCTCACTAACCTGAAAAAGCCTATTAGACTGCCATACTTTTGAAGTGACTGACAACATATGACAATAGTATTATTACCTTGTGTGTGTGTGTCTATCCTGTTTCTGATTAGCAACAACTGACTAAAAATCTTTCTCTGTGGAAAATATATAGGGCTTTACAGTGGATCATGAAAAACTGATGGTGGAAACATCCGAGCTAGGTTTCTCCAGTTTCTTTTGTTATATACCCTGTGGCAATTGTGGAAGTTCCACGTAAAAGGATGTGTATACAGGAATCCAGGTGCAATTTCTAGGACTGCTTGTGTGTGGTTTTTAAAAGGTAGCAATTGTTTTACACAGATCATCAGTGAATTTGTTTAAGAAAACAGTGTGCCAAAAACTGAGGTCATTCATGATCTAATTTCATTACCAGTGTTAATTAACATTTTAAAACTTTTTTTAAAAATCATTTTCTTTAAGTATATGCATCTCTAACTATTTGAAAGCAGCATTTCAGAATAAACTTTGAACCTCTTTATACAAGATAATCCTTTACTAGATAAAATCCTCTTAATTTTTTATCTACACATACCCCATAGCTGAGAGGTCACTACCCCAGTTCTGAAATTGGAACAGAGACGTCAGCGCTATAAGTTTATATAAGAAGGCTCTTTCTAGATTCATGGCTGACTGCCAGTTGGACACAGAGGTTTTCCTAGGCATACAAAAGACTCTTACCTCTGTGAAATACAGGCTGAAAGGTTATAGTATTGCCCTTTTTAGCAGCAGTTGTACAAAAAGTAGAAATCTCTTCTGACATTTAATTGTCCTTAATGCCTGTAACCAGAATCAGAACTTTCACAACTGCTGACCAGTCTATTTAACTTATTCTTTCATTTGAATGTGATAAAAGCATCTACACTTTTGCATCCAATTGTGTTGTAACATGAAAGCAGTATGTTGAAGTGCTAGGCAGAAGATGGGCAGTTTGTAGCCTTCCAGATGTGGTTGAAGTGCAAGCTTTAACATAGCCAGAATGAGGAATGAAGGTGGTGCAGCAACATCTGGAGGCCACATGTTCCCCATTTATGAATTTAGTAGACCACATTCCCTTCTGTGTAAGAGGAGATGGCATGGGAGTGTGTAGATTGAGGTGTGGAACAACATAGCAGAATGTTTAAAGTGCCTGGAATGTGAAGGTAATTTTAGGATGTCCTGAAAAGGCTGGCTTTTGTCATTTCAAAGTGGCAAATGCAACTTTTGCTCTGCAATCTTGTGTGTTGGTCTGGAGAAACTGCTGAATCTTCCCTCTCTTTCATCTGAAGCTTTTTCTCTCTTGCAGCTACAGTAATAAAACTGGTTTCTTGGAACATGACTGTCTCCTGAAATAAATTTTTAAGGCAATGGTTAGAATGTTTTCTTCCTCTTCTGTTCTGCCTTTCAGCTTTAAATAATGCTAAATCCAAGACACTTAAGTTACACTGAGCTTTTTACATCTGCATGCTTTCTAGTATTATTGTATCTACATATTTGATGAGAAAAGTTTGGTCTTAATTTGCCCAGTGGAAGCAAGGAGGGTATGTGAAGAGACATTGAGGTGATGAGAGAGAGAACCTCTCATTTTATGCTCACTTCTCAACACTTGAGGTTTTTTTTTTTCTTCTACATGTGTCTCTATGCCTTACAGCTTGAGAACCACATTCTATGCATCTAATGAACTGGGCTGTTTGAATTCGTATTCCACAATAAAATTCATTCATGTTAAATATTTATTTATATATTTATTTATTTATTGAGCTTATATGCCGCCCATTAGTCTACTCTGGGCGGCTCACAAAACGCAGAATAAAAACAATATCAAATAACAATTTACAGCATTTACACAGAACAAAGTAGCTAAAGTTAGAGAAAAAGAGAAAGTTACATAGTGCCCAGAGGGAAGGCCAACAGCAGCTGACTATTGTGACTGACCCTGTGGACAATTCACATCATTAACAAAACATAGGTCTTGTTTACTCTCAATTAGATTTGTTTGCTGCACTTACCACTTTGTCTCTCAAGGCCTTTTCCACAGTTTTCCTCACAATTGTTTTTAAGACCTTGGGTCCTTATGGGGAGTAAGTAAGACAGTAAGTAAGTCAGACAGACAGACAGAAAGACCTTTCCCAAAAGCTCTTCTGGACCTTCTTACACAGCCTTTCCAAGTTCTTTCGTTAATTAGTATTCCAGGAATCATTATCTAAAGGGTTTCTCCTGAGGATTCAAGATCACATGTGCTTGGGATGATCTGAATCTTTCTCGGGCAAATGTGCTTGCTCTCACTAGGCAGCCTCATTAACTGTGGACGGTTCATACTCAAGCTGTGGCTTAGCATTTGAGGGGGGAGGGGGAGTGGACTCTGAGAGGTAATACTGTACATGACAGCCTGGGTCAGCATCATATGAAAAAGTTTGTTCCATTGTTGCATATTCAGGTGACCTTTGTAAATATATTTTGTTGTACTATTTCCCTGAAAGTATTGTATGAACTTTTCTTATGTAGAGAGAAGATTGTTGGATTCTATCAGGCAACATGTTCCATGCATATATTTAGATGAGTGCTTCCTGCTTCTCTCTGTCTGGAACAACATGTTACTGCAGCAAGCAAACTGTAGATTGTTGTTGTAGGTTTTTCGGGCTCTTTGGCCATGTTCTGTGGGTTGTTCTTCCTGACATTTCGCCAGTCTCTGGCCGGCATCTTCAGAGGACTGGAGTAGGAACTTGCTGTCAAACCTGCAGTTCAATGCATTTCAATGGGGGGAAAAATTCACCAAAAATTAACGAAGAGTCAGAACAAATCCAAATTAAGTTTGCAAAGGTTTTGCAAGGTGCACTAACGATCCCATGCATTTGAAACCATTTTTGAACATTTTAAGACACTTTAAAAATAGCAAAAACGGAACATCGCTAAGCGAAACAGGGGACCTAAAACTGTCATCGCTAAGCGAGGCAAGGTCCCGAACATCGCTATGCGAAATTTCCCCATAGGGAACATCGCTAAACGGAGCGCAAAATCGCTCCAAAAACCTCATCGCTAAGCGAATACATTGTTAAACAAGGCAATCGCTAAGCGAGGCACCACTGTACAGTCAATTTCCTAACTAGCAGTCTTTTCATTTGAGGCTTAAAATGCACACAGCTTCTTGTTAATTAATAGTCGAAGCAACTGTATAAGTAAGAGAAGGAAAAGTTTTTTTTTTGCAGTTTGACCAAGTGGTATATCACAGTTCATAAATAGCAGCCCAGTCCTATTGTGTGCAGGCAACATATGTGATCCTCCCCCTACCCCGGTATTTAAGAAGAAACTGACTGTAGCTCTTTGCTGTTACTGTGCAGCGGTAAACATGTAGTGTCATGTGAAACAGCTAAAATTATTATTATTATTTTGCAAAGAGACAAACAAGGTTGAAAGCTACACTCTGGGGAGGAAAAATCTATTCCATTAATCAGGCATGAAGTCCTACACAGATGGCTTATAGGATAGATTATGGCTACTAATCCTTTGTGTCCTAGAAGATTAAGGATATGCTGCTGCAAGTGCAGTCAGCTGACACTTTAAAAATGACAGGGAACTCTTGCTGGTGTAATCCTGCATGGAGCTAAGCTTTCCGGAACTCTAGGCATTCTGAGTTCTGCGTATGCTCTGCTATATGTGGAGATTGCTTTGCTTAATGGAAGAGTCATAGATTCAGCCATGGATTGCACAAAATATTGTGGTTAAAGAGTGCTTTGGGAGTCAATTATTAAACTAGTACAGTATCCTAAATATCAAAATCATATCAGTTCTCTAAAAGAAATATGGCACAATGTGAGTGCCTGCTGCCTTTAGACTTACGGCTTGATATTTAGCAAGTTAACTGTCTTGTGCAAAGGATGGATGCTTCACAGGCTGCAGGAAAGCTTTCGAGTGGTCATGCATTCTGAGATCTCTGTAGTGGACTGGCTAGATACGGACCTATACGAGGATTACAAATCTCCCTTTGATTTTGATACTGGAGTTAATAGAAATTATCTCTACCTGTCGCCCAGAATGACTTTCTCTCCACCTGGATCTCCTATCCTGAAGAACCCTGGTAATGCTTTTAAAATGTTTTTGTATCTACAATGCTCTTAGAAAAAGGTGTACTGCAAAGGTAGACTTCTGGAAACTGCAGCTTCGCATTTGTGGTAATACACCCTGAGCGGTCCCCCTGGAGTTGAAAGCAGCTATTAGAGAGCTCTTGGGGAGCACAGATCATCTTCTGTACTATAGTTTTAATGAGCAAAGAATCAGGGTTGCTACTAATAACACTCCATCAGCTGAAAGCTTGCTTTGTAATGTAGTATATGTGTATCTCGGATGTTGTTACTGCTCCACAGCCTATGAATCTGCATTGATTTAGACCCCCTCCAGCACAAAGAATGGTTGAAAGAATGGATAATAAAGGGTTCATATTCTGTTATAAAATCCCACCCAGCCTCTTTCCCTGTACTATTCAGAAGAACTTAAGCAGAAGGGCTTTCTGTGTCTCCTTTGCAGCCCACACAATATGAACAAAGCCATTTCTCCTGAAGCACTTTAAGATAAAAATACTGTTCCAGAAATGCGGAAAACCATAACCTCTCTATATTATGAGCAAAACACTGTTTTGAATGTATTGAAGAAATGGTCTAATAATTATTGTTCCAAATACTGTATATGTTTTTGATTTTTAGAAGAAAATTTAGAGATCAATACAACTTGCCAAATGGTATCAGAGGCATTAGTTCACAAAATGTGGAACAGAATCCAAGTTACAAATAACTAGTTGCCCAGTTCTACTGGACCTTGGTCCACATCATGTTTCAATCTGCGACTCTTGTATTTTGGGGGCAAGGGGTTTTTTCTGAGTGTCCATCAGGGTGGATGAAAATCAGTGATTTTTAAAAAATCAAATTGATGTAAATCACTATTTAAATCTTGATTTAAATTTTAAAAATGGATTTCTTGTTTTAAATCATCAAAAAATCCAATTTTAAAAATTTAAATCATGGTGTAAATTAAATCCACCTTGGAGTGCCCATCCAATTGCTTTATTTGTGCAAGATGCACTTGATGATTAATTTAAACATTGATTGATATAGGGTGGTATCCTAAAGCAGACAGTTCCTGAGACTGAATTGATTCCTCACTTGATTTCATCATTTCTCTTGCTGTAAGTCTGGTGTCTTTCTAGAGGCTAACATGTAGCTATGAACCAGGTAGTCACTGCCTTGCCAGTTGCTTTCACTATAAGTTGAGTAGTTAACCTTAGGTAGGTGGTTCTCTTCTTTCTCCTCCTGTAAATGTACAGCATGGGAATAATATACAAAAGTTAAATTGTAGCACAGTTTTTGAAACAAAAGTGGAAGAAATTGGATGAAATGGATTCAGCACTGAATACAGTAATGTGAAACAGATACAAGGTAGATACAGAGATATGTGTTCATTTACGGGGCTGGCCACACTATTAAGTAGAGTGTGGCTCATGTGCAATAGCACAATATTGGACAAAGCCACTGTGCTGCCTTACTGTCAACTCTGATATTCTAAGCAAAACCCCAGCCTCAGTTTTTGGGGGAGGGACCTTGTGCCATCATGAGTGTTGGAAGTAGATTCAACTACTGTAGTTGGCTTTTCTATGTGGAATGGGAAAATTGCACCACAAGTGTCCATTGCTGTCTTCAGAGAGGAAAATGTCTTGAACTAATCCTAGCCATTAATTAACATTTCAATTTCTAAGTTGCAAATACCATACACTAAGTACCATTAAGACACAAGCGGTAACCTCTGTCCAGCTAGTAGAGATGGAGAGAAAATGAGTTGGCAGAACTCTGAATGCAAAACTAATTTAGTTGGTTTAGGGGAATAAAGGCAGGTGCTTCCTGCTGTTCTAACAGTTTTCTTAAATTTGATACAGGCAAGGCTATAAAACTTGGATTCCAGAGGTTAAATCAAAGTAAACTGATATTTTTTAAAGATAAAAATAGGTTCATCGTACTGCAGGACAGATCTTTCTGTAGAGAGATGGATTGTAGATAGCAGTTTGAATAGCATGGACGTCTGATGACAGTGAATTCCTGTCATGACTATAGAAATTTTTTACAATATGTATACTTGAAGTACCTTTTTATATGTTCAACTTCCTGTAAATGTGTGCAAGAATGTATGAAATGAACCTTGAACAACCAGAATTCTAAATAGATAAATGTATACAACCACATACAGTATACTGGAGGGGCAGAGGGTTCAGACTTGATCATCACTGGCAACTATCCCATTTCCCTATACATCTAAGTAGAAAGCCTGCATGTGGGAGAGAAACTACCTATTGCCCTATTCTGTTAGAGTGTTCTTGGACTGTGGTTCCCAGAGGCCTTCACCACCTGCTATATTGACTGAGGTTTCTGGGAGTTGCAGTGCAAGAACACCTGGGTTTTCCAAAGTTAGGAACCGGTGTGACAGAGGAAGGTGAAATAGCAATGCCTGATGAGGGTTACAGAGGAGCCTGGACTGTTTGTTCTGTTTTTCCAGTTGTCAGATGATTTTAAAATCCACTTACATAACAACATTTGCATTAATTTTGAAGCGAACAAATGTCCTTTCAAAATTGTACATTTTACATATGAAAGAAGCACTGATAGTTTTAGATAACAAATGCACCATTTCTGGTAGATTTCATTGCCTGGACATCTACCAATCATGATAAGTGGGCCTGACCTCTAAGAATTCTGTACTAGATTTACTGCTCTGTGGTGTTGCAATAAAACTGTAACCGCAGACAACAAAATGGGTACAATAATGCTTGTCAGAGCTGATATAACCTACAGTCTCTCTGCCTGTGTCTGGCAGTTTGGACATAATAAAAATGAATATTTATTTGCATGACTTGGTAATGTTAAAGTTAATACAGTACTTTTAATGTTTGCTCAAAAATAAATTTTTGAATAAGATGTGAGTCAGAAGGATAATGTGCTTCCACCTTTGCCACTGTCATGGTGGTGAGGGAGAAATACACCACCAGCCATCACAGCTACATTAAATTCCTGGATTTCTGATTTCTTTTTGAAGGTGACGATAGCATTATACCTGGGAGGACTGCAACAATGGCTTTAAAATGCATCAGGAAATTCCTTCTCCATAAAGTCTGTTGGTCATTCATGACTGTAGGTTAATTCATTGCCTAGGGTGTGATGATGTCTGTAAAGGTTGGAGTTGCTTTCAAGAGAAAAAGGGAACTGGAAAATCTTACTTATCTGGGGGTGGGAGGTAACTGCCTCTTGCCTCCCTTAGCAGAGATGCTTGGCTGCTATGATAAAGAATTCAACAATATAGTTGTGAACATACTATAGGGTGTCTCCAATATTTCTAGATTGTAATAGTGCAAAAAAAATTAAATTAAGGGAGGTTTGGAGGCTCTCAGAAGCAGTGTGTTGTTACTGTATTTCTAGGGTGTTGAAGTCTTATAGAATTTGAAGAAATAGCAACCCTGGGTCAGAACAAGCAGAATGAGTTTGAGCTGCCTGATGGCCCAAGGAGTCTCTTCTCCATAACAGTGCAGAAAGTCCCTGTCTGTAAGCTTGATCCTTAATACAAGCAGTCTCGGATGGAATATAAATCTCAATTAACAGTAAAACACGGAAATTAAATTTCAGAATTACAGCAGTGGCAATATTAGAAATAGAATCTGTATGGATTGCACAGGCCTGTAGCTTGTTAGATATCATCGCACACAGCCGTCCCTTACCCCTTTTCCACTAGGAGTCGCCTTAAGAACAAATGATACCTAGCCATCCAATATCAATTCTTGCTGGGACCAAGTCTCTTGAAACAATAAAATGTCAAAATTCTCGATATACTCTTTAAAGGAGATAGACACTATTTTGGAGGCCCAGCCTGCAATATTCCAAGGAATGGTTTTAATTAATACTTGCTCTAGGGAGGTGACCGGAGTCCCCAGGGACGTCATGTTCCTCCAGCCTATATTGCAACAGTTTCAAAGGAGGTCCAGAGAATTTTATGTTGTGCTCTTACACTTGGATAAGAAATCTGATACAGTATAACTGAACAGTGGTGAAGTTTTGTATGGGAACAATGAAGTGTCGCTGCTCCCTCCTTGCACTGATTAAAGCAATGGCAGATGTTTAGTAATGGTGTGTATTGGCCACATTATACTTTATATGGCACACTACTTAGGATGATGAGACTGCAATAGGTCGTACAGTATATTTTTTATTGTATTTTCGTGTTATACTAATATTTGAAACAAAGCAAGCAAACAAGTAGTATTACATATCATTTTGCTGATTTGTGTGTGTGTCTTTAAAAAATAAGTATTGCTGTTATGTGCTGTTAAGTCGCCCTCCCGACTTATGGCAACTTCATGAATGAGTGATCTCCAAAATGTCATGTCCTGAATTGCCCTGATCAGCTCTTGCAAACCCAAGCGTGTAGCTTCCTTTTTGGAGTCAACTCATCTCGTATTTGGTCTTCCTCTTTTCCTGCTGCCTTCCACCTTTCCTAGCATTATTGGCTTTTCCGGAGAATCCTATCTTCTTACGATGTGCCCAAAGTCTCATAATGTGCCCAAAGTAGGACAGCTTCATTTTCAACATATTCTAAACACAGAGGTCCACAGGATGGCGAGTGCCTCCTTTGCCCTCCTCCCTAGCAGATGGCAGACATCTGCGAACTGACATTTCATTAATGTTGGTTTAATAAAATAGAATTGTGCAATGTTTTAAATAGTGCAATCCTAATTAACAATTCTGTACTGCTTTTCCAAAGGTCTTCTAAAACATGAAGCTATTCCTGAAGTTGGAGAAGATGCTGCTGCATCAGTTAATGTTACAGAAGGATTATCTGAAGAAGAACAGGATGAACTTAGAAGAGAGCTTGCAAAGGTAACTCAACCTTTTCTGCATGGTACACATACTGTAACTAATTTAACACACATGTAGGGCTTCTGTTATGGGGCCCTGACATCTTTATATGCTCTTCTCCAGATTTTGGGGGGTTGCAGTTTTATTTTAACATTTTATCAGCTGCTGCTTTTTTTGCAATACACATATATGTGTTAAATAATGCTTCTCAGATTTAATGAGATGTATTTTAATTTTTAAAAAATCTGCTTTATGAGCAAATATATTTTACTCAGAAAAGCAAGCTATAAATATTCTAGCAATAACAATAATAAAGCTATATCCACACATAAGTATTTAATATAGTTTTAAAAGTGCTGCTTCTCTAAGTTTGCAATGAGAAAAATCAGGATGCTGCTGTATGTTTAATGCTAAGCATTTATTGTCCTTTATGTGGAGACTTATCTATGCAGCTCTTTGTCTTTTTGAAGAAAAGTTAGATGTGTATAACCAACATTGGTTAACAACCTTGATATTGTATGACAGTCTGCCTTGATGGGCACAAACATTCCAACTAAGTTGCCCATTATATAATTCACAAGCAAAACTGCTTCCTAGGTTTCCTTAAAGAAAGATCCCACCATCTCCTCTTGCTCCTTCTTCTTCTGTGAGCCCTACTGACGAGTCTAGGGTTGCGTGGATTTTTTTATTAACCAGTTTATTTGTTCTTTCAGCCTCTTGGTAGTTCAGGTAGGCCCAGCACTGCAGGCTTTGTACTTAGTAGTGAATATATGAAAGATGGTACTCTTGTGGGATGGTTCCCCACATGTTATCCCTAGTCTTGCCAGCCTCCTTGTCAGAGGCATAAGGCCAGTGTTCGAGTAAGTGAGAGAAAAAGAGGGAATTCTTGTGTGTGGTTGGGTGTGTGAATTAATGCCCACCTTTGCATATGGGTGTTAGTCTTTTTATCCTACCAACCACAGTGAGCACCAGCCATCACTGCATCTAGGTGCCTTTTAATCATTGATACACATTTCTCTTTTGGAATCTCTTAAGTGTAATAATGTAAGCAAATGGTAGAAAAACAAGTTCTTAGGGAAATTGGAAGTGCATGACATTCAGGAAGGAAAAGATTCTTTAATTCCTTGCTTTCGTGTTTCCTTGCTTTCTTCCATATAACCATAGAAAAGTGACGTCGGAAGGGGCCTACAAGGCCATCAAGTGCAATCTCCTGCTCAATGCAGGTATACAATCAAAGCATATCTGCCAGGTGTTTATCTAAGTTTTTCTTGAATGCCTCCAGTGTTGGAGCACTCACCAACTCCCAAGGTAACTGGTTCCACTGTCGTACTGCTCTAACAGTTAGGAAGTTTTTCCTGATATTCAACCAAAATCTGGCTTCCTTTAACTTGAGCCCATTGTTCCATGGCCTGCACTCTGAGATGATCGAGAACAGATCTTGCCTCTCCTCTGTATGACAGTCTTTCAAATATTTGAAAAATGTTATCATATCACCCCTCAGCCTTCTTTTCTCAAGGCTAAACATGCCCAATTCTTTCAGCCTTTCCTCATAAGGCTTGGTTTCCTGCCTGCTGATCATCCTTGTCGCCCTCCTCTGAACTTGTTCCCATTTGTTACCTTACAGACGTTTTCTGCTCACTTGGACCAGAGCCTATCTCCAAGGTTACATTCCTGTCTGAGGCTTTGCTTCCTGTTATTAATGTATGAAAAAGGAAGCTGTCACAGTGCTTCCTGGGATTTATAATCTTACTACTTTTAAGGCTCTATAAAGGGTGCCTCTTCAAGAACTACAGCTCCCAGGAAGCACTATAGAAGCTTCCTAACCGCAGGAAGCAAGGCCTCTGGCAGGCATGCAATTTGGAGAAAACTTGGTCCAGATGAGCAAAAGGTAAGTGTTTATGGACTGCAATTCCCAGACTTCTGAATGGTCAGTTTTTGGAGAAGTCTGAAAAGTGGAATCCAAAAAAACCAAACACACATCCCAAAATGCCAGCATGAAATGAAGTTAAGAGACAAAAATGTGTGTGCTCTTTAGGTTGCAAGCTTATGCATGTGTAGCTGAAAGTAAATGCTACTATAGTAGAGACCCCTTTTTTGTGTGATCAGTATCTGTTGATTTACTTATCCACTGTCTGAAAATATTAAAAATATTAAAAGAAAATATATATCCCCCAAATATTATATATTGTATACAAATAAAATGATGAAGTTACCAGAACTGGCTGCTAGATGGACCCAGGGACCATGTTATGTACTGTACAGTGTTCAGTGTTTTTCAGCAACTGTGGGGAGTGGCCTTGGAACTGATTCCCCATGGATACAGAGGTCCAACTGTAATTAAACATGCTTTTCTTTTCGAGAATATGAATAGGATTGGGCTGCACACTACCTAGCTTCTACCACTAGAGACAGATGACATGAATTACTATAACAGGGCACTGAATATGTCCTGGTGGATTACTCGGTTGCCCATAGAAGCTGCTGCTTTTCTGACTGTGACAGGGTGGATAACAGAATTTCTTGTGGAGTATAGAGATGAGGAAAACAATCAAGAAGATGTTCCTTTCATCATAGTATGGACCAATCAATGTGAAATTCTGGGGTTGAACTGAGGTCACGAGGAGAGTCTTGACTGCAGTACTGCAGTTTAATCCCTGTGTCATGGGGCTCAGTATTACAAGTTCTTGTATGTATTTTGGATGGATCTAAATGTTCAGGATAAGTATGCTGTCTATCTTTTGTGATTGTATCATGGGAGAATCCTGCTGGAAGATTATCTATACTGGTTGTAACTGTTCCTCCCACATCAGGCACCATGCTGTGAGAAATCTCTATATACTAGTGAAGCTGTCTAGCCAAAGCCATTCATTTGTTGTCATTTTCCTCTGAAGGAAACTGCTTATTAAGAGTTATTTTATGATCATGGGGACAAATATTTCTGCTTAATATAATCCATTCATTTCCTCTGAAAGGAAACTTCTTATTAAGACTTTATGCTTGTGGAGCTAAAGTGTCTCTGCTTAATGTAATAGTTTAGTTAAAAAAAATGAGTGGAAGAAAGATGAGGCTTGATAGGATCTTATCTATTTGTATTTATGTATGTTGTTTTGTTTTCATATTTTATGTTCTGCAACTGCTTAATGGTTTCTGCTTTGCAGGTAGAAGAAGAAATTCAAACTCTGTCACAAGTGCTAGCAGCTAAAGAGAAGCATCTAGCAGAAATAAAGAGGAAACTAGGAATCAGTTCATTGCAGGAGCTGAAGCAGAACCTTTCTAAAGGATGGCAAGATGTAACATCAACAAATGCGTATGTTTCCTTTCTTTAGCATAGTTTCAAATCAAGGGATACTGAGTGAAGTGCTCTGCACACTGTTCACAGAAGTCTACATTTTGTGGTCCAAAGGGGACAGGATGTATGTTTGGATGGTCCTTAAAATCCTCTGCCTAATGACTGAATACTTCCTTTTTTTTCCTGAAATACTAGCTTTCCATTTGTTGGAGCTCTCCCATATGGGGGAGAATTATGAAACAAGTAACCCCTTCTACTCTGTAGAGGTTCCCTGAAGTACTGTCACTGAAAAAGATGTGTCATATGATTCTGTATGTTATGTAGACTAGCTCCTAATGTCTTGGAAATATAATTAATCAAAGCAGAAGCAGAAGTTGTGGATAGGATTTGGTGTTCTATCTGTATAAGCATATATGTGAACATGTACGAATGTCCATTCCTTTAGCATTACTCTTCCTGATACGGTTCCCTTGACAAATTTTGGATTATAGCTTACATCATCCTTGACTGTTGACCACCCTGGCCTTGGCAGGAGTTGGAGTCCAGCAGCATCTATAGAGTGACACATTGAGGAAAACTATCCTAAACCAATACTGTAGGTTTGAAAAGTAGGCTAAAAATTAATTTTTACTGTCATAGCATAAGCATGAACCACCTGTGTTCTCTTGCTGTTTCTAGAACTCTGTCTGGTCAAATGGCAGAACTTCACAATTTCTTTTTTTAAAACAGCAATTGTGTATCGGTAGTGAAAGTCCTATGTCTTGGAAAGTCTAATTCTTCTGATCCAGACATAATTTCAAGTGCTGCCTCAAGAAATTGTTAGCTTGTGTTGGAAGAAGTGGCAGCTTGTTGCAGAATAGTCATTTGGTGAGGAAGAAGGATATAAAGACAAAATCCTGATGTTTAGCTACATCTGCAGAAGGCAAATCACATAACTCACTGGGACTTGTCGCTAGTTAAATAATTCTTGCTTGGTTTTCTCGGGTTTGTACAACTCCTGGTGAGTTGGTGCACAGCTGAAGATTCAGGCAGAGGTTTGTTAACAGCTAATAAGAAGCTCCTGTGAGTTTCACCATTAGCTTTCTATAGGTGTAAGTGTGCAGTGGGATTCTGCCCCAAATCTTCCTTTCTAGATGAATCTGTACTGAAGTTCAAGTTCAGTGGAAATGTCATTGGAGAAAGGTGAGGTAAAAATATTTTAAATGAATAAAATGAATAATTGGCTGCTGTAATGTACATAACTTTGAATAAACGACTCCTGAATTTCAAGTGTGAGATAATAGGAATATCTTTTCCTAGACCAAGATGCACATGAATTAAAATAACAGGTTGCATCATTTTTCAAATGCAGATATAAGAAGACATCGGAAACATTGTCTCAGGCTGGGCAGAAGGCTTCTGCTGCTTTCTCAACGGTTGGTTCTGCAATCACGAAGAAACTGGAAGATGTGAAGTATGGCTTTAGTCTTTCCCTGCCTATTTACTCTGTACCGGAGTTTAAGTTTGGTAGACTGAAATGGATAATGCATCCAGTGGTGGAGAGTCTGTGTGGATTATTGGTAGAATTGCATCTTGATTTTATTAACAGAGTATTTTGATGTTCTGGAGCAGAAACTACTGCCTCTAGCCAACAAATTCTAGTCAGTGACATATAAAACACATCTAGTTAACAAAAAATGGTCATATAAATGTTGCTTTGCTTTTAAATGCCCACATTCCTTTTAGTCAATATAGCATTTCATCTGTACAAGGCAATTGGATGGTGACACTTTTTGCCACTGAAGGGAGGGGGGCAGTATTTTATATAGGAAGAGATGTCCCTCCACTGTCTGGAGTAGCAGTGATCCACATAGACTTGCATTGTCCAGGCGTGGTTTGGAAACAGCATGCATGTTTTGACTTAGTGTGCTTTAAACTCTTAGCTGCCTAAGACAGAGGATAACATGCAACACATCATTGGTAATAGACATAGATATGCATTCTGTGGCTCTCTCGTGATGCCTCACAAACCACCTTCTCATCCTGCTTAATATGCAAGGTGGTTCTCCACTGACTTGGCTACTAGGAGATTTTTTTTTCTGGATGTACCTTGCATGATGCTACCATGTTTGAGGGCTGTGGAGAATATTGTTCTGTTTGGGCTAGGAATAACAGCCTACAGGACAAGGACCTTCTGCATTTGCTATTGGCTCATCTGGAAAGAAGGAAGGTGTTTTAAATAAACAGCAAGTTGCACGAATCACGGCCTGTAGATTTCTGAACCACCTGCATTTTGTGAAATTGGCCCCTCCCAGAATTTGGAATGAATTTGTGAGTGATTCAGATAGAATTTTTTTCAGATAAATTCTTTAAAAAATGTTCTGATGCAACGTATTTTGGCAGTTTGGCCAACAGAATGTTATGTTTATGGTGCCTTTGAATTATTTTCAATACTTTCTCTTATTTTATTTTTAAATCATGTAATATCCAAGGAAACAAAACCACCAACATTTTCTTGGGATTTAATGTACATGGAAGAGGAATCATCTAATAAATTGCCATGGCTAACTGAAGACATGACAAGCCCAGTCAGTTGTGTTCTTTGTCACGTACACAGCAGCACGAAGCCACTTCATCAGTTAGTTGCAGCATGATTTATCTTGTGCATGCACAAAATCTCAGCAGAGATTTGGCCAGTTACATTTCTGTACCACTCAGTAGTCAAAACTCTATGGCATGGTGGAGGAAAAAAAGCTTTTAAATAATAAAATAATAATATAATAAAATACAGAAACATAACAAAATACAGAAACATAACAAAACATAATGGTCAAAATCTCATTGGAAACCAAGGTGAATGCAAGAAGAACTGTAGAGGTTTATGTGGCTAATTGTTAAGGTGTTAGGTGCATGACAGACACAGCTGACGTGTAACCAATGTGCAGCTGGCACCTCACTGAAGGATAAAATCTCAATGCAGTTCCTCAGAAATGTGCTGAACTTTTAAAAAAGAAAATTACTAAACATTTTGTCATTTGCAATTTTCTTTTGGATACCGAAGTTGGAAAAAAGCATTGAAGCTTAATGAACTAAGACACACAAAATGAATAAAAACAAAATTACATTGTTCACAGCATTTTGTTTTTTGCTGCTGCACAGCCCTGGGAACTACAAATTGAATGATGTCTTCCCTCCTTCAAAAGTAAAAATCTCTTATATAAGTAATGCACAGTATTCTGAACAGCTTAACATGATAGTTAGATTCCATTGCTCAAAATAAACTTAATCTGTCAGTTATATTTTAAAATCAAGTATAATTATGTGCTTATAGCTCATACTGTGAAAATACCTATGTTTATGCTGAAACAGAGTGCAGGCATTTAAACATTCATTTGGGTAAGATGGTTTAAAGGTGTAGAGTATGCAAGTTGGCTTTCTCTCATAGCTGACAGCATAATATGTAGTTAACTTGTAGAGAGCTAAATTAGTTGGTGGGATTTAAGTTTAGGTAATTCTGAAATGTTCAATTAAACATTCCTTGCTTCAGGAAGGGGAAACATTTAGAAGAGGAGCTAGCAATATTTTTTGGAAATAAACATAATGTAAGGAAACTGCAGAATTCTTACTACAGTTGTGTGTTCTGAAACACTTGACATCCTTGTACATGTATGTGTGTTAGTGACTTTGTCAGGGAAGTAGCTTTTCCCTTCAGTATCTTTACAGCAGAAATCATGCTAGCATTAAACTTCAAACAAAGCATGAGTAACTGTACCAGAGCTGGCAAGTTTAGTTCCTTGTGGTCGCTAATACCTAAGAATCTTGAGATAATATGATGGGCTGCAGACTGCAGTAATTAGTTAAATGTTTTAACATAAGGCTTTTTCCAGAATGAGCACTTAAACCAATTTAACAGATGATTGCTACAGACTGCCCCCACCCATAATGAAATAATATAATTGGAATGAACCACAAAGGCCATCTAGTCCATTTCCTTTCCAGTGCAGGATATCTTCTATTATAGCATCCCCAACATGGTGCCAGTCAGCTTATGTTTTAAAATCTTCAATGAATGAGTCTGCTGCCTTCTGAGGCAGTCTATTCCACTCTTGAATTGCTTGCATCATTTTCGAGAATTTCCTGCTGTTTTGTCCAACTCTTTTTTTCTTGTCACTTGAGTTCACTGAACTCAGTGTTGTTTTCTGGAACAACAGGAAACAAGCACGCTCCATCTATCAGACCATTCCTCAAATATTTGAAGATGGCTACCATATTGTCAATTGATGTCTGCTCAAGTTACCCATCCAGCTCCTTCAACTCTTCCTCATAGCACATGGTCTCCAGACCCATCGCTATCTTTGTCATTATCATCTGGACACATTTGCAGTTTGTCAACGTCTTCAAGATTGGCACTGTATGCTATACTGAAGGACTGAAACAAATATTTGCTCCCTTCCAAAAGCTTTACTGGAATGTTACCTTACTATAGCCTTTCTGAATTTCTACGATAGAAATGTGATCATGATCTTTTACTAGTTTTCCTTGTTGATCATTTTAAAATTCAGGTATTTTCTGTTTCTGAAGGAGAAAGTGAAGGGGACAAACATTTGAAAAGAGAAATCTAATCTTTCCTACTGTGAGAAGTTTGTACATTCATTTGGGGAAAAACCCATGGTGGTCTCTTTTTGAAAGCATGAAATGATTTGAATTGCAGTTAGCTTCAGACTCACATATTATTCTAGCCTCCTCCATGGTCACCTAGAGGTGTCTGGGTTGTTTTCTCTCACTTAACTGTTTTTCACATCTGAAAATGTGAGAAATATTTTGTAGTGGTTTCGGACCACTAATTTCAAACCTGTCAAGTTTGAGATTATGTTAGAAAACAGTTTTTGAAGATAGGTGCTTGCAATTAATAGTTATTGATGGTACAGGACACTGCACTTAAGTCAGAGCAGAAGCTTCTCAAATCCCTCCTCAAATGCTCAAACACCCAATTTCATCTCATTTTGAAAGCTGAGCAGAGTTGGACCTAGTTAGTGCTTGGATAGGAGGCCATCAGGGAATAACAGAGGTCTTCAGCTAGGGCTAGGAAGGAATTTTGTTTGAAACTATGGACAACTGCTTCTAGTTAGAAATAACAAAACTAAGCTAAATAGACCAGTGGCCTGACTTGGTAAAAACATGGTGTTATATGTTCTGAGGAGCATAAATCAAGTAGGTGGTTCTTCTTACACATATTCCAGAAAGATTATTAGCTCTTCTTGGAAGCGCCAGAAAGTTGTATTTGAACACAAAGTAGGATCCAGTGTCATCAACCTAAGGAAGAGCAATGAATAAAGTAGTATCTGCAAACTACTAGAATCCTATTATGTTTCTAAATTGAATTGGTTTTACTTGTACAGTACTTTCTTTCTTTCTGAAAGCTTTCATGGAGTATGACTATTGTCTTTTGTAGCTTAAGGGGAAACATGCTTCCTGATCATATATGTTACGTATGATTACAACTGGTTAATTAATAACCATTTAATTGAATCTGAGCTGCACTTACTGGCAATCAGGTCACTGAAACTAATCAGCGATTTTCTAATTCATGTTGCATTAGCTACTTCTGTTTGGTTGAAGGAACAAGCATCTTCAAAAGCTATTGTAATCTAGTGTAATTTGTCCCAGGGAAACGTTCTCAGGTTTTATACCTAAAAAGGCATTTGTTATTTTCCAGGATAGTGCAAGGATGAACATACTATGGAATGTTTGCATAAAATAATGTTTTACATAAAAGAGGAGCACTTTTGTGTGTTTGGGGGGAGCTAATTAGGGCAAAAAAGAAAATGCTGTGTAGTTGACTAGCTATACTTGCTGTAAGTAAATATTTTAGAACATATTGGCCTCATTTACGTAATTTATAATCTGTCACATTGTGCTAAAAGTGATAAGTTGCTCTGGAAAACAAACTGCAGGGGGTGATTCTTAAAGATAGCATGTGTTAAATGTTACTGCTGCTGCTCACTTTTTAGCTTTGCGTGATGCTAATATGCATGCTTTCCTTGGGTGCACTGGAAAAGTGTGTTGATATATGTATGATTTTGGCAAGGATATTTTTACTACTCTCTGTAATCAGATTTTCCTTTCTCTTAATGCTGGCATTTTAGTATACGTTGTCTACAGCATTCAATTAGCATGCCTGCCATGAGGTAACGTATGCATAGTCTACTAATTGCCCACAAATTATCCTAATCTGAACAGAAAGGATAATTTTGGTTGGTACAGTTATGCCTAGTTTACAGCAGAAGGTATATTAGACTTACTCAAATTATTCTCGGTATGATACATCCTGAGTGTGCCGTCTAAGGGTTTTCCTCTTAGGGGATGAGGAAAGAAATGCATCTGTAATGTTATAGACCAGCGATGGCGAACCTGTGGCACATGTGCCACACCTGGCACGCAGAGCCCTCTCTGCGGGCACGCGAGCCACAAGTCGCCGGATTGCTACCCCCAGCAGCCAAACCTGAGGCGGCTGCAGCTGTAGTGCTAGCGCCCCGGTGGGCCAGGATCTGGAGCAGCAAGCACTGGCGGGGCCCAACTGGAGGCGGATCCGGAGTGGGGTCTGAAGGCACCTCCATGCCTGAAATTCCCTCTTCCGCTGTGGCCTGCCACCCGCAAGGGTGTGTCCCCCCCCCCCCCCCAGTTTGGGCACTCGGGCTCAAAAAGGTTAGCCATCACTGTTATAGACTATGGACACTAGGAAATATATTCTATTAGGCTGCCGGGCTTCTCAAAAAGCAAATACAAAATGAGGGTGAAAATAAAGGTACAATCAGATACACATATAGCTCACATTTTGGGACTGCTTGTGGTGTGATCTGGTGCAAGCTATATCCTGGTGATGGTATGACATACAAGGAATAGCAGCACTCCATCCTGACTTCAGTCCATGCCCAAGCTGGAACATTTTGGTTCAGCAGTAGGGCGGCTACCTTTGGCGGCCAGGCTGGAGTGATTCCCTGATAGACAGAAGGGTTGTCTTAAGGGAGATCTCCCCTGGGAAAGCAATCCTGTCTGGTGTAATCAAACATACACCTTTCTTTCTATCTGATAGTACACATAGTAGTCTTTCTAGCTGTTAAATACTAAGGGTTTTATCCACCAGTAGGTGAGCAGAAAATGTACAAGAGATTATACTGTCTTGCTAGAGGATATGCAAGTTCCACTAGAATAGCTAGCACAACAGTCATAACAAGCCGAACAGCTTGTGTACATGGAATCAGACTATGGATTTAATACTTCTGCAGGAATGAAAAACTGTGGATTTGCAGTAATGATATGGCACCACTGGATACAACCCAAAGGTGCTATCTATAATGCAGATGCGGTGTGCTACTGAAGTTATAACATCACAGGTTGAGTCTTAGGTAGTGCTTTTCTCTGCAGAACTTTCCTGCATTAATTTGTCTGCCATTGCATGTAAAGTTCTACTGTAAAAATAATCTATTGTTTCTTTCCCCACTAGAAATTCACCAACATTCAAGTCGTTTGAAGAGAAAGTGGAAAACCTCAAGGTATAACTTTTGAGCACAAATCTAGTGAAATACAAAGAATCTAGTTAATATTTCCTAAGCTAGTTTAACTCTTCTGTTACACATATGGGTTTACGCAGTAAGGCTTATACTTAGCTTGGATGCAATTGTAAGAGGAAATATTGGGCAGCTCGCTTCTTAAGGCAAGTGGGATGAAATGGTTTGATAGAACTGGCCTGAGAAGTTTAGTGATAGGGTAGTGCTTTGATTCTACTTCCGAAGATTTGCAGTACTTCATACTTTTCAGCTTGTTCTCCACATAATTCCTGAATACCCATGAACAGTGTGCCCAACTGCTGCCTTTGCTCCTCCAGTAAGCAGAAGTGTGTGTGTGGGGGGGAGCCAGAAAGATGTTGTCATGGTTTGTGTAGAATTAAGATTAATTTTGTTTTCTCATGGACATCTCTACAGATTTGATACTTATTTAAGATTACAAATTTTGGCTTGTTCAGACTGAGAAGCCAGATTCCGCTACTCAGTTATAAAGCTAACAAATGATAACTGGAGGTTCCCAGAATTTTAAAGATTTTTTTAAAAAAAAACATAGAACAAAAACATACAAATCTTTAAAAAAAAAATCTAATGATACAAAACAGTGAAAACAATTGTACCAATCATGGTTTCCAGGTTTTTTATTCTGCTCCTGCTGACAAAAAGTACCAGGGTGAGAGCAGTCAGGCAGCATGCACAAACACAAAACTAGGATTCTCCAGAATGCCAGCATGACATTTTGCCCCAAACAACACTTTGCACAGTTTAGCTAGATGTGAAATTGCAGATATCATAAAGGGACAAAGAATTATGCAGGGAACAAATCTTCTGGTCCAAGACATTTTAGGTTTTCATAGAAGCTAAAGTTCTAATCTTTCATCCCCTATACCCTTTCATCGTCCCACCCCACCCTCCATTCTAGCTATGTGGACAGTTACCTGAGATTCTTGGGAATTTCAGCTTATACTGGATTTATATATTAACTTGTATCCAAAACAATGTTGAGTGTTTGCCCCTAAAATGTATATTTTAAGGCATGCCACCAAACGATTTGATCTTGATAAATCTTGGCTGTTCACAGTATCATCATTATCCCAAGCCTTTTCAAAGGAGCCACGATTGCATAGAAAGTAAGCTTTGGTGAGTAGCATCTAAGCCGGGAGTGAGCAACTATGATCCTTCTGATGTTTTTATACTTAAACTCCTGAAGTTCCATACTATTCGTTATGCCGATTAGGGTTGATTGGACTTCTGGAGGACCACAGTGGCCCACCCCTGATCGGATTTATTGTCTAAATGACAGAGATTGTCCCAGCCCAAATTCTAGAGGAGTGCATCTAGGTGCAGCAGTTTGTACAACAAGACTCAAGTAGAGATCAGTATTGTTGCTTTCCTGACCTGCAAGGCACTAAGATATGTTCTAACATATTAATTGCTGCTTTAAATACTGCAATCCCCATTATCTTTTCTCCCTGTCAAATATCTTTGTGGAAAGTATCCTCTGTTCTTGCATGAGTTAAACATGATCTGTATTTTCGATGCTGAAACAATTCAGTTGTAATCAAGCTGCTTCCCTGACAGTGAATCCGATGAGCTGGAAATGGAACACATAGAAATACCTAGCCAAACTGTTGGCCCAAAATATTTGAATGGTGGCTTTTAGAGGAGAGGCTAGAGCCCTTCCAGAAAATATTTAGGCTTGTACTTTGGAACTTGAGAGGAAAAAGTTGCAGAATTATGGAGGAGCTACAGAAAACATTCCTTTGTTTTCTCTTTTCTAAATTTAGCATATGTTAAATTGTATAAGTATAATGAAACTTACAACTGCATGCAGATTTGGTTTGGAGGTTTATCTGATATTTCTAAATATCTCTTCAGTATAAGGTTGGAGGAAGCAAGCCCGCGGGAGGTGACTTTGGAGAAGTCTTAAATTCTGCTGCCAATGCCAGTGCCACAGAAGCTACTACAAAGCAGACAGAAGAGGAGGCTCAATGATTGTCCTGCCTTCCTTCTGCAAGCCACTGCCAGATGCTGCAAGCAAATGTTGAAGCACAACACCTCTGCTGTTGACTTCCAAGATGTCTTTCTGTTTAGCACTTAGCTTTATGAGCTGTTTAATAGAAATAATTTCTGTAGGTTCAGAAGCTGAAATTACCTGTGTTATCTGTGGGATCAGGATTTTTATGCATTTTGAATATTTATGAACTTTGTTTCTGTTCTAATCACTAATATATTACATTACAAAAGTTTCTGTGGGAGGTTCAACAGTGTATGTGTTGGATACTATGATGAATAATATTTGCTTCATGTTAAGTTTGTACCCACTTATTTCACTGCCAAAAACCTAAAAACCTTAGTGATTAAGTGAATTCACACTATTGATTTTTTTTAAAAAAAGAATTGCCATTGGCAAAATACACTGTTAAACTTGACTGCATACGTGTTGCACTCTGTATTCACTAAAATAGTACAGGTTCCCTTAATGTTCACTGTTGCTTAATTCATTTTCCCTAAAAGGGTTTTGTGATTTTCTTTAAGATATTGCAAGTTGTCTTAATTCAGTTTTTTCTCTTGGCTTTGGTTATGCCAGGGGTAAGCTGGGCTCATAAAATAATGAAGTGGACTGTTAATGCAAAATATGTTGACTGAAAATACGAATGCTTTAGAAATACCATGTTTAAAAAAATGCATTTAACACACTCGCAACTTAGAAAGGAATAACCAGAGAATATGCCATTTCCTCAGCACAGCCTTTTAAATGATCTGCTGACTTGTACACACTGTTCCCTCTTGGCAGGTGATACATATTAAAATGCTGAAAAGAAAAAGACCTGCAGGAGAGGAAGAGCCTTTTAAGATGGTAGTCCCACACTGAAACCTGAAAATATACTGAAATGTACTCATAGGTCAACTTCCATTTCAAAATATTCTTGAACTGAAACCTGTTAGTGATCCTGTAAAAAGACTTGATTTTCTAGAAGCTGAATGCATCCCCTTTATACCTTGCGTGCTGGCACTAGATAACTTTCTGGCACACTCTTAAGATTGAATTCAGATGTTTATGCCACTTTTAATCACAAAGCCTGGAATGAAGTAGAACACATTCTTAAAAGGTGCATTGTAATTTCAGCTTTAACTTTCTAGTTCCACCAAAATTGCCATGAATCATGTCTGTAAAAAGAACACATACTGTATTGGACAGCTGTCTGTAGCATTTCAAATTTAGGCCAAATACCTGAAAAAATAAAAGCATTCTATTCTCAAATGTAAAAGATTAGCAAGAATTATGTGTTTATACAATGTCATAAAAAGGGTCTGTGTTTCATTCAGACTGGAGTTGTGCACAGCATGACTGTGAAGCTTTGGCATTAATAGCAGAAGTTCATTGGGATCATGATGCCATTTGAATTTCAGCAAATGAATGTATTTTAGCAATGGAAGTAGTCTTGCTTGCTGTATTGACACAATAACTGTCCATATACCCATTGAAACACATACCTGAACAAAAAGGTGTACATATTTTCTTGGCAGGAGAACTATGGATAACCAATGTGGTATAGTGAACAGAGTGATGAGCTCCATAGGACTCTTGATGTCTAGTATGTTGAATCACTTCCCTCTTTTCAAAAAAATCAAGCATCTTAAAAACAGTCTGAACTAAGCTTACGATGAGGTATCTGTTCCCTCTTTATCATGCTAAGGAACCAAGCTTGAAGCAGGGTGTGTGTTCATTACTTCCCTATCTAAGCAGTGTTGACAGTTTTTCATCAAGTGGTAGCGCCTGGCTTGTGTAAATATATACATTACAGTAATACTGTCTTCTATGGTAAATTTATTTTCAATCTGGAATAGCCTGGAATCCAGGTTGATTCAATAGAATGGTCTAGAGTGGTCTTAACCGACTAGATAGGCGGGATATAAAATAAATAAATAAATAAATAAATAAATTCTGGCACTGAACTGAAGCCAGCAGATACAATTCTTTCCCTGGCTTGTCCCTGCAAAAATCCTGTCCTGTAAGTCAGGCTGAGAGTGACTGGTCGAAGGGCACATAGTGAATTTCACTGCCCATTCAGGACTACAGCTTGAATCTTACAAGCCTTTCTCTAATACTAACCATTACACTATATTGCTGTTGTAATTCAAAATCAGCCACACTATCTCCATCCCTGCTGTAGGTACTCTCCCTATCATGTCCTGCACATGTTCCAGGTTCTTTTTGAATGCACTGATGCAACAGTGATGTGGGGACTGAGAGAAGTGTAATATTTCTTACATCTTGATGCTACCAGTTCTGAATCATCCTTCATTTCCACTAGGGTGTGGAAAATAAAGGCTGCACATATGCTAGTTCTGTCCAAAAACCTGAAATTTTTGAATCCCTGGCAATTTTGCACATGAGGCACTTCCAACACAATGTTACCAAAAATGAAGGTGCTATAATGTAAGAATGCGCATAAATGCTTTGCTAGACTTAAGAGTGTTTGGGAATACTGAGCACTGTAGTAATACATATTTGGGATCAACATTCCCTCTAAGCCTGGTGAATGTGCAGCCACACAGCGCTGCATTGGGGGCATGCAGCTGAGCCACTGTTGCTGTCCATTTGCTTCCAGTTCGGCTGGGACCCCACACGCTGTCCCGTGCTCTGGAAAATTAGAGCGAACATTGTTTGGGCCTATTACAAAATATTCTGCATACCCTCTGCAGCTTTCTCTTGAGAAATACTAGAAATATTAAGAACACATGTATTTAAGTCTGAGACAAATCCAGGCACATCTGATAGAACATTCACAGCTTTGTGTACCTGCTGGTCATCTGTTTGGTCTCAGTTCTTTTCCTCCCTCCAATTGGCTGTCCTATCCAGTAGCCAGGGATGTTCAAATACCAGGGAAACATTTACAACAGAAACAAAAGTATTGTGGTCCTTCAAAGACAGATTTTTCATAGCAGGCTTTTGTGAATTGCCATCTACTTACACAGACATAACTAGTAAGACACACCAGCAAATATTGATATTATATGATCTGATTAGGAGATAGATTTTTATCAAATTTTGAAAAACGGTTTGGAAATTCTCAGAGTTGCTGCATGCCACTACTGGTGGCATATAGTCCAACGTCCTGGCTATCTTTTTGTTCCAAGTCAAATGCATTATTATTCTGGGCACAAGAAACTTAACATGCATAGCTAAAGAGACTGTCCACACAATAGCCACAAGGTGGAAGCAGTTGACCAGGATATGCTCGATGAGAATTTGGTTCCTTCCCCAAACAGCAGAGGGTGTTTCTTTTCTATACCTCTGGAAGGACTTAGAGGCAAACCTCGTAGTCACTTCTAATTTTCTGAATAGGGATAAAAGCTGCCAAAATGCTTTCCCTGGGCAGGGGGACTGTGTTAAATCCAGCTGTTCCAATATATATACTCAATTTTACTAGTTTCTGCAGTCTTGTACTCTATTCAGCTGTTGGACTGGAAGCCTGCACTTCTGTTTCTTGGAAACAGGCCCATTTAATAGAATACCATTAAAATACTGTGCATAGGATACAAATTGCATTACATTACTCTCCTTTGAAATTAATGACATACAAATCAGTATATATATTTAGTTAATACTCGTTTTACTGTTCCAATTACATTCATTATCTCCAGTTTCTACATTTTATGTGCAATTTTTTCCTAATACATTTTATGCAAATTTTCCTCATAAAAACATTTTATATGCAATTTGAACCAATTGCATCGCAAAATGGAGGAGATGAAGAAATGATGCTAAGGAATTAATCTGACAGATAAGGCCAGTTCTTTTGAAACCACCAAACTAAATTCTCCAGCAACTACTGATGAAACACAACAATAGCTGCATCCTTCTTTTGCCTTTGTAAATTTCTGAGATGTTGGCATGTCTTTGGAATCGAGTCCCAGGTTTTAGTCTTTGGTACCAAGTCCAATTCCCTTTCAAAAAAAGAAAGGAAAAAAAGGAAGCAGGTGGGTAGTTGTTGAGTCCAAGTAAGGGGGGGGGGAATCCAAGTCGAGTCCCCGGTGTTACTTAAGTCTGACTTGACAGCAAGTCCCACAACTCAGGTCCCTATTCCTGGTAAATTCTGAGTCTGCTATTTTGGCAGTAGGTAGACATTGTGTCTGGAAACGCTGCATTCTTGCCCTCCCGATTTCATTTTAGAACTGGGGTTCCTAAGTCACATTGATTTTTGCATCTCAGAGCTATAAATATGGATTTGTCTGTTTTGTTTTAATTAATGTAAAATCTTAATATTTGCAGCTGCTAAAGCACAAATCTGTATGCATATACTTTCCTGTTAACCTCTCTCAATTCCACAGGGCGAAGGAACTGTGTAGCGTCTTCGAGTTGAGGAATTCATGAATGTTAAGAAATATTGTGTCTCAAAAAACCTTTGGAAACTGTTGGTGGTAGAAGGGAAAAAGAATTTGCACAGCTATGCCTCCAATCTATTCCTTACAAGGTGTAAAAGCAAGGTCATGGTAGAGGCAAAGGCAACAGTGCAGACTGCTGTACCAATCAGCTCTTCCCTGCCCTGCAGGGTTGGTGCAAGGCCTTTTGATTGAAATGCAGCTGCTTGGTTGAAAGTGTTAAAAATATATATTTTGATCTCCAAGAAATCAAATCTGTAAATCAAAAGCACAAGATCTATGTTGCATCAGACCAAAGGTCTATCAAGTTCAACATTAGGTTCATCTCTTGTTGGGTTCAAGGATACTCCTACTCAAGGAGCCACTCAGCCATGTCCTTTTATCAAATACTCCATTCTATGTGTGTTTTAAGTATTTATTTTAATGTAATACTTATTTAATTATTTTTAAATATTTGCATACTTACTGTTTTAGCTTTTAAATACTGTCTTTTTAATGAGATAAGCCCACCTTGGATCCTTTTAAAGAGAAAGGTGGGGTACAAATATTTTCCATAAATAAATAAAATACCCATTTTCCTCTGTCCCTAAACAGGAACCAGTAGAGTCTCTACCCCTCTCTCCGACTGAAAGGCTGTCCTTTCAACCTCACCACTAGGTGCTGCTCTTGCATTCTCACAAACGTTAGGGTTCCCTTCCCAACCTCCTGCTTGCTCGCATTTGGCCCCGGCCGTTTTGGAGACAAATCTTTCGCCGGCACCAAAACTGTCGCCCAGCCCGCCAATCCCAACCGGGTCTTTCCTGGCACCACAAACCAGACGGGAGTCACATTAGGCGGGAGAGGTTAACCATCAGCGCCAAAGAGGAAAGCCGACATTCTCCGCAAACCTGACGGCAGAGCGCTCAACGGAACGAAAGCGAGGCGCCTTCTGTACCGGCCGAACCTTCTAGACCGAAACACCCCGCGGCGCTTCCGCCGTGTATCATAGAGACAACCGTTTGCCGGGTAGTCGGGGTAGTCTAGGAACATCCCCACAAGAGGTCCCCTTCTATTGTTTTAGGGTGGGCTTACGGGGCGATAGCTTCCGGCGGAGGTGGCCTTCGAGGTGTTGCGATGGCAGCTGCTGCTCTGGGAGTCGCGGCGAGGCGGTGTTTGCAGCGGAGATTCCGTTTGGGAAGGACGCCTGTCCTCTGCGGAACGACGCTCGGCTGGCGGCGCCCGGTCTTCTCGGGAGAGCGAGGAGGCAGCGGAAGCGAGGTGCGGTTGTGCGCGTGCATCTCCTCTCCGCCTCCGCTTTGCTTCCTCTCAGGGGTGACTTGGCCTCTCCTGGTGGGACGCGGCAGGGAAACGGGCTGGGGGCTCCCTTCTGGGGAAACCCTTTCTTTTTAATTCTTGAATACTTCCCTTTGGCTGCGTATGAGGCTGGGCTAGATCCTCATCTTATCAATTTTCCTGTGCGTGCTTTCTTGAATGTTAGCCCCACGGAGTTCAGTGTGGCCGCGATCATTCCTTACACATGCACGCAGGATCGCTTATCTACCCTTCAGCTTAATGAAGGCAGTGGGACTTGGTTTCTAAAATCGGGAGCCCCAGGGAATGCACGTTGACCTGGAAATAAGCTGCACAGTTTTTGATGGGCTTTTCACTGACAAACGCTTATAGAGCTATAGCTTCAGCTGGAAGAGTAAGGTGCCCCAGTGTCTATAGGTTCATATCCTTTCTTCTGGTTTATCATGGGGGTTTTATTGTCTTGCCATTCTTATTAGGAGACATCGTGAATGATAGACTAATACCTCCACAATAGTGGTGACTATGGATTTTGTTCTGTTACCATAGTAAGACATACATTTTACTTCTTAATTGCTAGAGAGCTCCATAAAGCTGAGTTATTTCATTGGAAAAGAATTTATATCAGCTAAATCTATGATGATGTTTTCATTCACCATGTGAGGGGTGGGCTTATATATATTTTAAATTAGTTTGTATTTATTTTAGGTTTATTTTCTCTGAACTACAGGATCCAGGGCAGCTCACAAATCATTAAGTGATTAATTGAATACCGTCACAGTGGTGGTAATCTTTTGTTTCATATGTCACCTGGCAGCATCCATAGTATTTATGAAAAAAAATCCTTAAGAAGGTACTAGTTTAGGTTTTTACTTCCTACCTTACTTGAACAGTGGACAGGACTAAAGAAATGTGTGGCCCGCCAAATGATGTTGGAGTACAACTCCCATCATGCCTCAGCATTGGTAATGTTAGCTATAGCAGATGGGAGTTCCACTGCAACAGTATTTGGGGGGATGCATGTTCCCCAGTATTAATCCAAGACAACTTTGTCTCAACAGACACAAACTACAATCATGTGAAAAAGAAAGCACACCCTCTTTGAATTCTCTGGTTTTATGTAACATAATAAAAATCACCTGGTCCTTAGCAAGTCTGAAAATTAGGTAAATATAATCTCAGATGAAGACATCAGCATCAGCACCTCTATAAAAGCTGAATTTTAGGAGTTTGCTGGTCTGGAGTATTCAGGTGTGTGTTAACACAATGCCAAGGAGGAAACACATCAGCAATGGTTGCAGAGAAGCAATTGTTGCTAGCCATTCATCTGAAAAGGGTTATAAGGCCATTTCCAAACAATTTAAAGTCCATCATTCTACAGTGAGGAAGGTTACACAAGTGGAAAACATTCAAGACAGTTGCCAATCTTCTCAGGAATGGCTGTCCAAGCCAGTTCACCCCAAATTCAGACTGTTCAATGCTCAGACAAATTGCAAAACTCCCAAGAGTTACATCTCCGACTCTACAGGCCTCAGTTAGCATGTTAAATGTTAAAGTTCATGACAGTACAATTACAAAATGACTGAACAAGTATGGTTTGTTTGGAAGGGTTACCAGGAGAAAGCCTCTTCTCTCTGAAAAGAACATGGCTTAGGTTTGCAAAGTTGCATCTGGACAAACCACAAGACTTCTGGAACAATATCCTTTGGACAGAGGAGACCAAAGTGGAGATGTTTTGCTATAATGCACAGTACTATGTTTGTTGAAAACCAAAACCAGGATATAAGAACAAACACCTCATACCAACTGTCAAGCACGGTGGTGGAAGGTTGATCATTTGGGCTTGTTTTGCAGTCACAGAACCTGGGTGCCTTATAGTAATTACGTCAACTATGAACTCCTCTGTATACCAAAGTATTCTAGAGTCAAATGCGAGGCCATGTGACTGAAAGTTAAAGCTTGGCCGAAATTGGGTCATGCAACAGGACAATGTACCAAGTACACCAGCACATCTACAACAGAATGGCTGAAAAAGAAAAAAATCTAGGTATTGCAATGGCCCAGTCAAAGTCCAGATGTCAACCTGATTGAAATGCTGTGTTTGGGACCTTCAGAGCTGTACATACACAAATGTTCACAAATTTCAATGAACTGAAGCAATGTTGTAAAGAAGAGTGGACCAAAATCCCTCCATAACGGTGTGAGAGACTGGTAAAGCCATACAGAAAACAATTACTTCAAGTTATTGCTGTTAAAGGTTGTTCTACACAAGCTATTAAATCATAAGGTATACTTAGTTTTTCTCCATTTTGGCTTAATTTTTGTAAAAGAAATCATGACGAGTAATATGTCATGTGTTGTTCATCTGAGTTGTATTTACCTAATTTTCAGACCTGCTAAGGACCAGATGATTTTTATTGTGTCCTGATACGTAAAACCATAGAATTCAGAGGGTGTACTTTCTTTTTCGCATGAATGTAGGTTCTCCAAATTATTGCTAGACTTTAGTTGGTTAGTTATGCCAGCGTATGTTCAATGGGAGAAAACACAACAGCAAATTAAAGAATTGACCCTTGTATCTTTCATTATGTGTCACCTTACACAACTGGTGGATTCTAAGGAGAACAAGTGGTGATTTATTAATCTTGCCTTCCCTCCGATAAAGTCAAGGCAACGTAACTCAAAACTATGACAGCTAACAACTGTAAAATTGTGGAATCATCGTGTGGTAACTGTTGGATCAATTGCTATCCAAGGACAAGAATTATTCAATCAATTGTCTTGAACATGTTATTAAGCTATGTTTTTATTTAATATATTTATGGTCCAGTTTTAGAGAAAGTCTTCACGATGCAGAATGCAATAAAAATGCAAAAAAACAAAATGGTTGATAAATAATATAATGTAAATAGTGTCAGATAAAAGTACATACAGAATTTAACAAAAAAGTTGATTAAAATCATTTGTTTTTGTTTATTTTTAAAGTAATTGAGGTCTGCTTAAAGACCATAAGTTGGGGAACAAATATGGTTTTTGTGGAAATGTTAAAAGTGTGCTATCCAAGGTACCAGTCAGACTGGTCAGCTGAGCTCAGCATTGGGCCCTTGACAGATTCATATGTTGTATAGGGATAGGGGTGTATGACTTTGGCCCTTCCAAGGATTTTGTGCTGCAGCTTCCGTAATGTCTCATGATCTACTATGCTGGCTAGAGCTCATAGAGTTGTATCCAAAAACCACCTGAAGGACCTAGCTGCTCATCCCTATTGTAAGCAGTCGTCCAGAAAAACAAAAAACAGTACAAGGTTTTACATGTTTAAACTAGAAGTTTAGGTTGAATCTGGAATGATGTGATGCAATGAAACTGCCTCGTGCTCACAAACATTCTGGTAGAGCAGTATTGTACCAGCTGAGTTTTCTGGACTATTTATAAGGGCAAGTCTACCTATAGAACATTACCTTTAGTCTAACCTAGATCCAGCCAATACATGTATAATGTGAAACTAGTGCTGCTATCTGCAGGCAGAGTTGCAGTTAGTAAGCCAGCTCAAGGGCAGCTTCCAATTAGAAGTTCCAATATCAAATTGGAGTTTTCAATAAGAGGAGGACTGTATCACATGCTCAGTATAGTGTCCGGTGCATTCTTTCAATATTTTGATTCCTGTCTAAAACAGGGATCACAGTGATGGTGTTGATGTTACCAGGTACTAATAAAATTAGTAAAAATTAGTACTGGGAGTTTTCTATGATAGTGTAAGAGACTGAGTGCTTAACAGTCATGTTTGTCCTTTCCGCTCACTGTTCTTAGCATATTCACAAAAGAGGCAAGGGTGTAATAAACCAAAACTAGGTGGAGAAAATCTGAAATCTTGGCTGATCTGAAAACTAAATCCAGTTTTGTTGAAACAAACTGGCTAAAATGTGTGATATGTGAAGAGAGGAGAGAAAAGAAATCTTACATACCAAAAAATGTAAGGTGAAGAATTAGAAACAGGAAAGAGATTTAAAAAAGAGAAAAAATTGCACGAAAACTAATATTTTTGTCACTTTTGCAAGAAATAATAAGTGAACAAGACCTTTAGTGGCAACAAATGGAGAAAATGGTTTAATGTTACAATAAGCATGTATTGCTACATTTTTCCTCTGCATATAATGAGCTACAAACATGAGTTAATATGTACAGATATTCCTTTATTGCTAGCAAATTGGCTCTTTTACAATGACTTATGCAAGAGGTTCATATTTTGGATGAGAGTCAGTTGGTTCCAAGTTAGGTGAAGTGTTGATCCAGTACAATTTATCAACTTTTAGTTCCTGTTTGTTTTTTCTGTCAGCACTTCTAAGTCATCAGGCTACTATTTATGAAGCAATACTAACAAAGATTAGGAGTGGTTCTGGGCTGTGTTTTATTTAGGTCTAGCATTTCACTAGTGGTGTGATACTTTGGGTTTCATGCTTCAACAAATGTTCCGATTGCACATTGTATTTGTGCTCTAAAAGTGGAGATGTATTTGTATTCTCATTACTTTCTGTTCTCACCTTATTAACTTTGTTTGCTCTCAAACTGTATATGTAAATATACATATGCATTAACGTACACTACTGTCTTCACAGACTTTCAGGCTACAAAAGCTTTTCTGAGATAAACTAAGTAGTTTCTAAGATGAAAGCTAGTTTCTATTTTGGGATACATGCTAACACCATCACTGTTTGGCCTTTCCTGCCTGGTAATTTATCCAGTTATTCATGTCAGTGCTTGAGCTGAGAGAGATTGCATCCTGGATAGTGTAAAACAGGGTGCTGCTAATATTTGGTTGTGTGGGACTTTTTTTTAGCTTATTGCATAACCTTGCCATTCAAGCTATGACCTCTTTTATATTAATATTTGTATTAGTTACATATGTATTACAGTGCATACACATAAAATTGCTGATGTTAAAATTCAGATTGGGTGTTCGTTCCAGTCATATTGGCTTATGGCAAGGAAAGCAACTTCATCATCATTTGGAAGCAACTATTGAGCCTATTCCTGCTGCATAATAAGTCCCAACTGTGGTACTTTAACTCCAGAAGCGTTCACTAGGCCCTCTGTTCTTACAGCCAGTGTTTCTGTGCCATTAAAAAAAATCACATTTAGCCTTGAGAAAAGAAGAGTGATGAGAGACATGGTAGCACTTTTCAAATACTTCAGAGGTTGTATAGAGGAGTGGGAAAATATGTCCTCATACATCTCAGGGTGGAGGATGTGCAATAATGGGCTGAAGTTACAGGAAGCCAAATTTCAGTTGAATATTAGGAAAAACCTCCTAAATGTTAGACCAGTATGAAAATGGAACCAATTGCCTCAGGAGATGGTAAATACTCCTGTGCTGGAGGCATTCAAGAGAAAATTAGACCACCATCTGTCAGATATATTATGATTTTTTTAGACTTTCCTATATTGAGCAGGGGATTGGGTTTGATGGCCTTATAGGCTCCTTTCAACTCTGTTATTCTGTGATTCTATGATTCCTGAATAAAAGGGATATAAATACAATAATATAATTATCAGAGATGTGCATGGATAAAAAATGAATTAACAAATTCATTCAAAAAAACCCTCAAATTCATTGATCCATATTCGTACGAATCAATGCCCCAAATGAATATGAATTCACAAATTTTTAGCAAATTTTGATTTGTTGGGCTATAAAACAGCCCCTCCAGGCACCTAGAGATACCAAAATTGCAGGGAGGCTTCCTCTGACCCTTCTCTTTAATCCCTCCAGGGTTGGTTAAAATTAGGTTTTCCCAAGCCAGCTGCTAAAAGACACTTTCCTGAGAAGACCCACTTTGTGGGTGTGTAACTTAGATGTCTGAAACCCAATCTTCACTAACTTGGAGGAATTGTAGAGGAGAGTCAATAGACACTTCTCTGTGATTTTAGTGTCTCAAGATGTCTGGGTGGAACTTTCCTGGGTAGCCCTCCTTCTGGGTGTATAATTTGGATGTCCGAAAACCAAACCTCACAAAACTCCCAAGGCTTGTACAGATTTCATGGATAGCTTCCCTGTGAATATGGTGTGCTGTTTGGGGAGGTATTTTAAAGGGTTTTAAAGTCAAACACAGAAAAAATCATACATTTGTGATTTATTGACCTTGATGAATCAAAATGAATCACAATTTTTCAGATTTGTGCCCATCTCTAATCATTATGTATCATTATTTAAATGAATGTGTCCCATTGATTTAGTGGAATATAAATGTTAGTATTACAGAGCATTTGTACTGTTAATAGCCCTGTCCAGTGGTTCAGTGAGAACAATTTTTCTCTTTTCGTAAGAGGTCATAATGTGGTCTTAGCCAGTGTTCTGGTATCTGTAGAAGGATCCTTTTATGCAGCCTGTTGCCTAGTACATTTTACTTTTTTTTGTGGAAGGGAATGAACAGCTTAATAAGATAAGTCAACTAAATAAATGAAATTCTAAATATTTGGTAATTTGTATTTGAAATAATAAATAGGCATCAGCTGCGTATGTAAACATTTTTTCTGTTTTCTTTTTCAAGAATGTAGAATCTTTTGCCTCCATGTTGAGACGTTCTCCTTTCATTCAGATGGGACCTGCCAAAGACAAAATTGTCCTTGGACAAATTTTCCATGTTGTAGAAGATGACCTCTACATAGATTTTGGTGGCAAATTTTACTGTGTATGCAAACGGCCAGAAGTAGATGGAAAGTAAGTAAAGCTTTTATAACGGATGTCCTACATGTGTGATAGAAACTATTTGTGTGTTTTACTGAATTCTCTGTATAACTCTTAACTGTTGAATAATTATCTCTCACATCTTGAAATGTCATAAAAATACTTTAGGGTAGAGACATTGGATAAAACATTACTTGTTTCTTTTCCTTTCAGCTGCCAAGGGAAGTAAGCAATGAACTGTTTTGTAAGTTTCATGTCAGAGGGTGGCATCTCTAGTACTTAAATGATTGAAATATGGATAGATGTACACTCTATTTCAGCAGAGTAAGTCACAGTTAGAACAGGGCCATTTGAATCAGTGGAGCCTATGGAGGAGTTGAATCACTAAATCCATTCATTCAGTAGGCCTACTTTTGTGGAATTTACTGTGTTAAGCAACAAGGCTTTGGCTGCTATTTCCAAGCTGAATGAATACCTCCCACTGGAGGCAATATAGTTGGTTTCAGGTGACCTGTAGTTACTGCTATTGTGAGTTATGGACCACTAGCCAAAGCAGAACTCTGCCCACAATGATGAAAGAGAAGATGAAAAATTGGCTTAAAAATTTCTTTTTTTATAGCCATTATCAAAACTGCTGTAGATGTTGAAGGAAGTGTCTGGTAGTGGTAGATATGGTAGCTATGGTAAGGTCAAGAGATGAATAAATGAAAGGCAAAAAGTCTGGAGCCCTTTCTCTAAAATTTCCCAACATACCTATTCAATGTTACCTAGTTTGCTGGAAGGAAACAAAAACTAAAGTCTAAAGTTTTATTATGCGGTCACAGACCCGATTATACAAAGATAAAATACATAAAATAAATACATAGTATAGTATAAAATCTTGCTATAGCATTTTGCGAGTTCACATAGCTGAATATAAAACTATGTTATTATTTGGCCTCTCCAGACAACAGAAACTTCAGATAGCCTGTGGGAGGTAGAACAGTACATTTAGTACATGATTGAAGCAAGGTATCGAATACTGTACGTTCAATCCTATATAAGCTACATTCTAAAATGATGTCTGCCAAGGTCTCAATAATTTCTTTCCCGCAGGGACAAATCCTTTCACTGTATGGGGTGTTATTAAAATGCCATTTAAAAAGGGCTGAGAGAAAGCAGTTAAACCTAGCCCTTGAAAAGGCAAAGTGATATCTCGGTGCTGTAATTGTTATAAGTAGTTAACTGGCTTGGGGAAGTTAAAATTTAGGCCAAAACACAGTGGTGAACTAGTCTTGTCTGAACAAGCTAGAAAGTACTGAAGGTCTATATCTTTAATACGTTGAATAAGTATTGGCTCAGTAGGAAGTCCATAGAGAAGCCTAAGAGATGTAGTTTTTCTGTAAAGCTGGCAAAGAAATATTTCTGCACATAGTATAGGTAGCCACAGGTTATTGGGGCATAGACCACTTTTAACCAATAATGAAATGCATGTAGCCACGCTTGACATTCTACTGAGTGCATATCAACTTCGAGCCGCAGACTGACTAAAGATGCACATCTTGGCATGGCAAACAACGATCACAACGTATTTAATAAAACACTTTCAATGGAGGGGTTAAAACATGTAATCCAAACAGCAATACCATACAACAACTGTGCAAGGATTTTATGCTTGACTGTCTAGGGTCACAGGAATCAGCTCCGCACCCTGGACATAGTGAAATCGTCTAAGTAGTTTACTGGTGTTACTGGTCACCTGTACTGCTGATTGTCTGTGGTAGGACTAGGAGAGGAAGTGTGAAAAAGTAATTCCCAGGTATTTGAATTTTTTAACCTGTTCTATCTGTTGGCCCTCAATAACTCAATCTTTGGTTTTACTGTGTCTGAAGAAGACCATTATTTTGGTTTTGTCAAAATTGATTAGTGTGTTTTTCCTGCAATAGCTCAAACAGGCATGTATGATTAGTTTAAGGCCAATTTCTGAGAGTGACATGAGAACTGTATCGTCTGCGTATAGTAGCAGGGGTACATTGATTTTAGTCAGTTTCGGGGAGTGATATTCAGGTGCTAAACAACTGTTAGAGAGGTCATTAAGATACAAGTTGAATAAAAACATACCTGAAATATTTTAATGAATGGATTCAGATAAATTCCTGGGCCAGAAGATAAGATATTAAAATCAAAACTTCCTTTTTCAAAAATAGGTGTGTGTAATACAAAGCGGATGTAATTTGCTTCTGCTGTTAGATGGAACTCTAAATCTTTTTAAAATAATTAAAGAGAGGTGTTGGCTTGCTCACATGCAAATGTTTACATTTTCATGAGTTTATTAGTAAATCTAAAATGTTGGTTCTACAGCTGTCTCCTTTCTTATTATGCCTGTGTTCTCCCAGTGTCCTGAGACTTTAGAAACTTAAATATGCAAGATGATAATGTTTTGAAATGTTCAGTTCTGTTTTTAATCTGAAGCACTCTGGTCAAAATAATATTGAATTAAACAGAATAAACAAATTATTATTATTGTGCACCGTCAAGTTGATTCTAACATGTGGAACCCTTCCAGATTTTTATAAGTATGATGTACTCAGAAGTGGTTTACCAGTTCTCCCTTCTGTTGGCATTCTGTGAACAAGCAGCTTGCCCAAGACTTCACAGATGTCAGGGCATGTGACATCATCAGGCATGCACGGTCCAGGGGATCTCAACTGGCCCTGACTGCCAACCCCTGCCTCCACGGCCAGGTGCTGCAACTACATTAGCTCAAGTAAATAAACATGAATCTTTTCTGGAACCAGCTATATTAAATTTGTTCATGATATTTTATGCATACATGCTTGGTGAAATGTCATATAAATTTGAATTTATTGCTAAACAACACATTGTTTCATTTTATGCATGGCTATAAGAATCTCTAGTTTTTTAAAAACCAAAATGAACACAATGTATGTGGTTGGCTAGATAGTGAGTTAGAGTCAGAGGCTGGGAGTTCAGTTCCCCACCGTGCATCCCAGAAGAGCCAGCCTGTGTGCCCTTGGCCAAACTGCACAGTCCCAGGGTGCCACCAGAAGAAGGTAATGGTTGACCGCTCATGAGTATTCTTTACCTGGGAAACCCTCAGAATTGACTTGACAACAGACAATTATGCTATATTTAACACAATATATTGCTTCCGAAGAAATCTTTCTACGAATGTCATGTTGGTTTATAGCGGCAACTGGCTCTTAGCTTCTTTTTTCAATAGGATAGACTGATGTCACACTACATTATGCCTCTCAGCTTTCCTACATTCTTGCTAGTTTCACTCTTCTGTATAGTTAGTAATAATTATTGACAATAGCCTGATTCATATAGTCAAAATGTAATGTCAAGATAGGTATGAGTTCCTTGCACCTGCGTGCAGTGTTTTAGTTCTACTTTGCTCATCTGTTTGTGTGAACTGGTGAAGAAATGTTATTTAAAGTTTTCCTTAACTTTGTTTTCAGAAGAAATGGCACTCCCTCTGCTGGAAAGAAAAATGTTGGTTTCTCTTTCAGTGACTTGAAATGGTTGCTTCATGGTTGGTTTTGAGCAGATAAACTGTGCCTTATTTAATTTCTCACCACAAATTGCTGAAATCCCAGAAAGAAACCTTGAGCAAGACTGGTCTTTTGTTCCCATTTGTGTATATGATAATAATGTAAAGAAAAAATAGTTGCTATTTATATTTACAGGAGGTTAAACCCAAGGAGATAGTATTTTTAATGCAGCTTTTACACAGAGCTATTCACCATAGCTCTTAAGCCAAACAATACGTGTGGTGCCACCATGTCTACTGTCAAACAGTAGATAGCCATTTTTCACAGCATACACATAGTAGCTGCGTGATTGCAGGCTGAATATATGCATTTCCAGCACCAAACTCCCAAATATATTTATAGTAATGTATACTTTGAAAATTACAGCTCTTTATCTATTGTGAACATTGCATTATTTGCTTAGATGCCTTACAGTGTTGCTTTTGTTTGCCACCCACTTTGTTGTTTTATAGAAGTTATTTTCAGCCACAAATTGAGGTGCTACTTTTTGTGGTTAACTTTTCAGCAAAAACCATATTGACCAAACTAGCAAGGGCATAAATTTGTCAGCATTTTTGGAGGAATGAAAAGCGGCAAGCAGCATTAAAAATAACATTAGTGAACGAAAGTCACATATTGGAGTCCACATGCAAATTAGAATCCAGAATATTTTATTATATTTGGCACACAACTTAGTTGACCCCAAATAGTTCACCGCAAAACTGCAAATGACCAGATACCTATGCATTGCTAAAACTGAACCAAATATGTATCAGCCCATGAGGGAGAATGTTTGTGTTGTCAAACACCGAAAAGAAGAGTGAGCACGCTAATTCTGTGTTGTGAGCTGAATAATTTCCTCTAATAGCAAACTCAAGTAATAAGTATTGATAGGAATGGTGCTAAATCAGAGCCACTGAAGAAATAAAAAATTATTGGCATCATCATGTTTGAGAGGGAATCTTGAGATTTCCAAGAGTGCTACGAATAAGCTTCTTGTCTTTCCTCTCCATGTCTTCTAATGGAGAGGAGACAGTCTTGAAGGGGTAACGTCCACTGGGTAAAGGCTATTTCCCATACAGCTGCTGAGAAGCAGCCATGGCAGAGCTCAAGGTGTTGGAGATGGACTGACATACCCATCTGCTTGTTGCCTTGAATCTAATGTACAAGACAAATCTTTCTATGGCAAAAAAATAATAATAATGGTTGTGTGCTGTAAAGGATTAACAGCAATTTCTATTGCAACAAATAGTTTGCTTTCCTGTACAACCATATGAACATCAACCCCTCCAGCAATCATTGCCACTTCTGTCCTGTCAGCTAAATCTTCTGGTGAATGCTCCCATGTAAGGCTGTATGTGATCAGACTGCTGTAAACAGGTGCAAGGGTTTTGATTTCATCTGCAGCCAGATAGCTAAACTATTGAACTGTCCAGCCAGTTAAGACCATGAAGATGTAGTATATTTGCTAGTTCTGTAGCTACAAGGCAGGACCTCTTGGTGCAGTCTACAACCACATCATCCCAAAATGCAAGTGTGCTGGTTGTGACTAATGAAATTTAGTGTAGGATTTTTTCTTTTCAGATTTTCAGACCATGGATAAGTGAATCAATGGACACTGATTCCACAGATGCAGAGGTCCTACTGTACATATGTATTTTAACTACTAATTATCTATTTGCTTAATAATATGCTTTGTACTATTTGTTTCTATGAAGAAATTGTTTCCTGTTTTGAAGCTCTACAAGTTACATTTTCCCGTTTCTCAGTTCAAGTATTGTGCATATTTTGCTTTTTATGTATTCAGCATATCTCCTTCTGAGAGATAGTCTGACTCATTGGAACCAATAAATATTTCACTACCAACATTCAGAAATCCTCTGAACATTTTTTTCAGAGTGTATATGGGTTTCTATACATGTCCAGAGGGCACACTTAGTAACACATTTTATCACTTTGTGCTTGTGCTGAAGCTTAGTAGTATATAGATAATCATACTTCAAAGCTCCAACTCAACACACTTACTTCAGCTCATTTAAGTATATTTTGAGGATGGGAAACATGGTACATAATTTTTTAGCATAATGTCAGATTTTTGTTCAACAGACTGAAGAACATAAGAATTATTTTGCTAGATTAGGCTGAATGTCTTTTCAACTCTATTATTTAATTTCTAACCATAGTCAGTGCTGTCTCTATAGAAAGCTTATAACTAGGTATAGTGAAAATATCTATCTGGTCGTCTTTGTCCTAAAATCCCGTAGTCTGAGAAGTACTGCTTTGCAACACACCATTCTGTTCTTAGCTATTCCCTCCCCCTCCATCACCTTTTTAGAACTTATTCTAGTGGGTGCATTTCATATTGCAAGTCTTTTGTAGACTGCTGGTGTAATTTTTCTTCTTGTCTATTGCCTTAATTCTCCTTCAGTATATACATGATGCTCCAATACATTTCTTGCATTTAGAGGTTGCAATTCCCAAGTAGCTGACAGTGTGGTAATGAGGTGCTTAGAATAACAGGGAAAAGATAATTTCACACAAAACTGGCTCTCAGGTTGATAGCCAAGGGATGGAAGATGTTCCAGGTCCTTACAGCTGGAGGTCTAGAAGAACAGAGGTGCTGTGGGAGCAATTAAGGTGGGAGAGACTCAACTGGTGACTTTCGGCTTCTCATTTGACCTTGTCATGTGCACATGGATATTCTGTTGGCTGCGGGAGGGAGCAGAGAGCCATTCTTCCTCCTTCACTTCCTAGGCTCTTTAGCCCCCATTGAGCTAGGAACAGTGGCTGAGGACAAAAGCTGTATACACTGTACAAACAGAGCACCAAAGCAGCAGTACACTGACTCATTCTTCGCTCTGTGTGAGAACTGAGGGGGACTCTATTCACTTCCTTTGTGCTGGTGTCTGTCAACAGCGCTGTTTGAGGCAAGGCCTATTGTGCCGGCCAATGTTTCTTATTGACCCAAGTCTGTGCCTGCAATGTTCCCAGGGTCGAAGTTGCGAGTGAGAGAATGTTTGAAAAGGGGTAATCATAGGGTAAATGCATTTTGCTGCATTGTCATCCGACCTATTAAATCTAAACTGTGGTCTATGTTAATGCAAACAGGTAATTATGTAGTCACAGCTGCAGCTATTGACATCTGGTTGCCGCCCTAAGGGGGGGAATATGTGGTTTTCTGTGCTGCGTCTAGGTCCTTGAAAGCTTGACTTCGGTGATATTAAACGGAAGACAGATTAGTGAGACTGACAGGTCAACAAGGTAAATTTTTATACATGTAAGGGAAAAAATAGCCATGACCATTACTGTAAACTTACCTTTTCCAAGAACTTTCTTATTGCTCCAGGTTTGAATATGTTGTCTTTGCAAATTTTATTTCTTATATATTTGCTATGGCCTCACTTTTGGAAGTGACACACTTTGCTCACCTCTGGTCTAAAGACAGGTGCTGGGATGTAAATCTAGATGGCCATCTCTATCATTCATAGTTCAGATGTAAAGAGCCTATAAAGTCATCAAATGTAACTCCCTGCTTAATGCAGGAATCCAAATCAAAGTATATCTGAGATATGGTGGTCTAATTTTCTTTTGAATGCCTCCAGTTTTGGAACACTCACCACCTCCTGATAATTGGTAATTGGCAATCAGCCAATTGGTTCCATTATCTTACTGCTCCAACAGTTAGGATGTTTTTCCTGATATTCAGCTGAAATCTGGCTTCCTTTAACTTGATCACATTATGAGGTTTCCTGCACTGTGGGATGATCAAGAACAGATTTTGCCCCTCTATTTCAAGTATTTGAAGAATGCTATCATTTCTCCACTCACACTTCTTTTCTCAGGGCTAAGCATGCTCAGTTCTTTCAGTCTTTCCTCATAAGGTTGGTTTCTGGTCCCCTGATAATTATTATTGCCCTCTGAAGTTGTTCAGTTTGTTAGCATCATTCTTAAACTGTGGTGTATAGAACTGGGCACAGTACTCAAGAGAAAACCTAACCAGTTCAGAATAGAGGGGAACTAGTCCTTCACAGGATCTATATTTCTGTTAATGCAGCCTAAGATAGCATTTGCTTTTTTGTAGCCACATCACAATGTTGGCTCATATTCTGCTTTCAATCTACAACAATTCCAAGATTCTTCTCAGAAGAAGAGAAGTATTACCAAGCCACGTATCTACCATCTTGTAACTGTGTGTTGTTTGTTTTTCCTGTAGGTGTAGACCTTTGCACTTGTCAAATTTCATTCTGTTGTTTTCAGCCCCGTACTGGATCTTAGCAAGATATTTTCAATTTTTTTGGTGTCTTCCTCGATATTAGCTATTTCACCCAGTCTGTGTCATTGGTAAATTTGATAAGTGTTCCCTGCACCCACTCATCCAAGTCATTAATAAAAATCTTGGAGAATACCAGCTCCAGGACTGAGCTTTGTGGTACCCCACTTGTTACCTCCTCCCAGTTGGAGAAGGAGCCATTGATAACCATTCTCCAAGTACAGTTCTGTAACCAACTGTGTATCTACCAGGTAGTTATTCTACCCAGCCTGCTCTGAGTTTGCTGATCAGGATATCACAGGGCACTTTGTAAAAAGCTTTGCTGAAGTCAAGATATACTGCACCCATAGCATTCCCACCATCTACCGTGGAGGTTGGCCAATCAAAAGAATGAGATAAAATTAGTCAGGCAGAATTTGTTCTTGACAAATCTGTGTTGGCTTCTGTTATTAGTGTATTGTTTTAAAGGTTTTTTCAGTGACTGCTTTATAATCCATTCTAGAATTTTCCTTGGAATTTATGTCAAGCTGGTCTGAAGTTCCTTTTTGAAGATAGGGACAATGTCTAATCATCTGGCATTTTACCCATGCTATATTATTTCAAGAAAATAATATACAGTGGTTGTGATATTTCTTCAGACAGTTCCTTAAATACTCTTAGATGCACTTCAGTAGGCCCTGAAGAGTTCAACTCATTCAAGTAATATGGTACTTATTGATTATTTGTTTATCTATCTCAAGCTACAATCCTACCTCCTCCACTTTTAATTCACATTTGCCTACCCCGGCATAGGTTCTCAAAGTGGTCTATATGGACTCCCAGGGGTCGATTTCGACTTGAAGGGGGTCCATGTCAGAGAGAAAAAAATTGAGGGTGCAAGTTTAGACTTGTATCAAAGCTTTGCAGGGGGCAGGGGGTCTACGGAAAACAAATAAGTTGGCAAGTGGTCTACGGGGCAAAAAAGTTTGGGAACCTAAAGGGTCATAGATTGTATTTGGGAAATTGACTGAGCTAAAGTTGCAAATGAGAATTTCTGCCTTTTTTTGTTGGTTGTTGTCATTTTTCCAACCACATTAAATAGCTACTTTTTTTTTTTTTTTTGCTGCCTCACACCTTTTTTTTTGTTGGAATTCTTTGTAGTTCTGCCTTAGAATTTCCTTTTTTTGAAATTCCCACCTATCTTGGACTTCTCTTTTTGTTAGAATCCATGACATGGGAATTTATCATTGTTATGAGTTTATTAAAATTGGCTTTCCTAAAATCTAGCATACATGTGTGGCTAACTCAAGTAGAACATGGTCACTTTCCCCCAGAATTCCCCTTACTGCCACTTCTTCCACCAAATTATTTCTACTGTTTAGAATCAAGGAGAGCTAGTCTTATAATTACTTTCTCCACTTTTAATAGGAGAAAATGATCAACAATACAAGCTAGGTATTTCTTGGAAGGGGCATATCTGACAGGATTTCCTCTCAAAAGATATCAGGATAATTGATATCTCCCATTACTACTACATCATGTCTCTGTAATTTGTTTTTCAAAACTTCATCTGTAACTTCTTTTTGATTGGGTGATTGGTAGTAGACGTCAACTTTTATTTTTGTTGCCTCAATTATATTAATTCATATGCTCTTGATGGGACAACCAAGCTCATCCTCCTATATTTCTGTGCAGGAATATGTATTTTTGACATATCGTGTAACTCCACCTCTCTTTATATTGTGTCTGTTCTGAACAATTTATATCCCTCAATTCCAGCCATGGGAGTCATCTCAGTAATTTCAGTAATCCGTATCAAGTCATATTTACCCTCCTGAACTAAGATTTCCAGTTCTTTTTGTTTGTTTCCAATACTCTTGGCCTTCTTATATAGACACCAGATATTGGGTGATTTATAGCCTGCTTTCTTTTATACATTTTTATGGAAATTATTATTGAGCCTCATTAGAGCTGCTCAGTCTGTTCTTCTTCTTATGTATAAACCTTTGTCTATCTTAACCTCTGAGCTTGCAGCTCCCTCCCAATTTCAATTTAGTTTAAAGCCCTCCTGATGAAGTTCTTAAAGATTCTTCCCAGTCCTTTTCAGATGCAACCCATCATTTGCCAACAGTCCGTCTTCCAGGAAGTTTAGCCCATAGTCCCCAAACCCAAATTCCTTATGTTGGCACCATCGTCGTAGCCAGTTGTTCATTCAGAGTTTTTCTTTTTGCTTTGTGTTCCTCTTCTGAGTACCGGTAGGATGGATGCAAGACTGTGTGGGCTCCAAATTCCTTGCATTTCTGTTAGAACTTATCTGAAGTATTGATAATACCCCATGAGCAAAGACACAGGGTTCTCTGTTTTATTGTCTTAATTAGGTATCTGGAGTGAAAGTTATGACCAACAGAAAATGGAAGTTTCCTAAGATGAATATCAGAAGCAATGGAACATATGTTTGGCAAGGTCTCATTATCTTACAGCCATTCACAGTTTGTGTTTATCTCATGTGAGAAAGCAACATACTAGCCATGCCTAAAACAAAGCAGATGTAGATTTTTCCCATTTCGACTAATACATTTTTAAAAGCTTTGGAAAAGACCAGTAAATATGAGCAAATCTGACCTAGTATTATAGGAGGATGGACTAGCTGAATCTATGAAAAATATCCTCTTTTTTATAATGTAAAAGAGAGAAAAAACTGTTTTTCAGATCATTGCCTCTGTTTTGAGCTCATTCCTCCTTTAACTGCTTCCCACAGCATCTGAAATTTGAGTACAGATGATCTGCTTATTCCATGTAATGAATACCATGAAATCATGTTTGAGCAAACAAGAGGTCTTAGGGTCAGAGGCAGATAAGGGGCTCTTGAATGCAAAGAAGCAATAGCACCACCATAAAGTACAGTGTGCTTTGAAATTTTAAATTAGTCTTAGGAAGAGCAGAGCATAAATTTCAAAATATTAATTTGAAGCACAGAATAGTATGTTTAGTATAAAATGTAGAGTGTAAGTCATATATACAGATGTCAGGCATTTTTGAAATGCAAGAATTGTTTATGAACTCCTGTTTTCATTAAAATAAAAGAAAGAAAATTAAAATAAGTCAAATCTGACAGCAGCAAATGCTCAGTGAGCATGCAGAGGTGAAAAAAGCACATCATTTATCGTAGCTTTTATTGGTGTTAGAACAGTAACTGAATGTTAATACCTAAAAAAGTGATCCTGTCTCTGTAATTAGGAGAAGGGAAGCAGCCCACCTCAAGTCTAGTCTCAACAGGGAAGGGGGCAAGAAAGTAAAATTGTGCAAGTGCATATGACAGACTTAGAAGTTACTGCAGTGTAAGCATTAGGAACTGCTGATCATAGCCCCACATGGCAAACAGGATCACTACAAAATCTTAGTGAGTCATCTTCCATGATGGGTGCACCCAGGCTGACAGTATAAGAAAGGTTTCCGTTCTCACTGGAATGCCTCTTGGGCAGTTGCATCTACATGAGCTCTAGGGTTTCTGATCTTACTCTTTGATCCTGCTTTCTGGGATGTCCTCTGACTCTAATTGTTACTCAGTCTCGACTTCCAGTTTCTGGCTCCTCAATTGCTCTGGATTGCTGCCGACAGCCCAGCCTTGGCAGTCACCCAAGGAACTCAGCTGGACGAACAAATGCCCCTTATTTTTTGTCCAGTTTTCAATAGGCAGTGGCTTCACGGGGTCATCTCTCTAATGCTGAGTTATTCCTGAAAGAGGGTGTGTGGGAAGTTTTAGAAAGGGAGTAGGGAGTATGAGAAGAAAGGCAGTTAAAAGAAAATACATGGCTTTCCTATAATGTCACAAGCCTCTCTGGAGGTACACAGGACTGACAAAACAGTTACCATATAGAGATGGAAGACAGGAAACATAGAGATGGTAGACAAGAGAGGTGAATAGGTGTGTATTTAGTATGTGAAGAAGCTGTGAGACAGGTCAGGATGGCACACTTCCTGTCACTGAATGCAGAAGCGGTTTCAGTGTGGCCTGAATGTTGGTGGTGTTGCAAGTGTGAGATGCTATAACATTTGGTAATCTCTGCTTTAGAAAGTGCTTATTTAGGAATCTTGTTTTTCCCTACTAGTATTAACAGTAGGAGATATGACAGCAATTTCAGCTGAACTGTACTTTCATGATGTCATATACATGTAAAATACTGGAAAATGTCAAGAGTTAAAACACTGGCTATTTGGGTGGGATCCTTTGAACTTTGTTATATCTTCTGATTTTTCTAACATCATTCTGTGTGACAAAAGAAGCAATTTCTTAGAAAACATCTTTAATATGAGAAGACAGTGTCCACAGTTTTTCCAATTCTCAGGGCACATATAGTGGTGAAACAGCATTCCTCTCCCCGTGCTTTCTCTTGATGTACAGGTATGTGTACAAAGAGTAGACAAGAATGAGGTAGTGTACACTTATACTCATGAGGCCACACATACATCTTCCTTTCCCCAGTCTTTCATTCCAGGAACTTTTCTTGAGTTCTGTCTTGCTTCTGATATCAAAGACTAAAAGGGAAGGAAAATGACGTGCGTACGTGACTTCTGGCAACAAGACTGTGTTGTAGAGTGGGAGGATGGTTTAATATTTCTCCTCCTTCCTGTAGAAAAACCCTCTACTCTGCCCCTATTTCATATGTGAGTGGCATGGAAAGGTGAAGGAAAGCAGGTTCCGCATACTGTTGTGTGACAGGTTCTTACCCTCATGCATACATGTTAGGTAATATGTAGAAGGAATCAGAGCAGCAGCAAGAGGGGACTGCAAGTTTCTTTCATTTAAGGAGCTTCCTTCATTAAAGCCAAAATGTACAGACAGGGAGGGTTAAATTCAAAGTATATTCCTTATCTGACAAAATATCTAAAGAGCTTGGAAGGAAGCAGAAAAAAAAGCAGAAAAAAATAATATAAGGTAAAGTTGGCTATCCTGGTGTTGAATTTTAACCTTTGACTGGATTGATATTCTGTGTCACACTACCCTTGGAGGCTGTTGGGAAACTTACATGGTGCTGAATGCTGCTGCATGGTTACTTGCAGATACCCGGGCATGCACATCTGTGGCAACTTTTTGCACCACCTTGACATTAATTGCCAGTTTTCTTCCATGCTCAATTCCTGGTGCAGATTTTAGTCTTTTAAAGCCTTGCACAGCCTGAGACCTTCATACTTCAAGGGCTGAAAGGAATCAAGCTCCACTGCCTGGCTTTTTGGTACATCCCATCCATGTACAGCTAGAGATGTGGAGAACCCACCTCTTTTTTCACCCAAACCTAGTTCCCAAAGGGTTTAAGCTTTGTATTTTTCTGTACGTAAGATAGAAAAGATGCCTCTTTGGCGTAATCTCTTTTCTGTCTTTTGCTGCGCCTGTTTAATGTACAGTATTTTTGAGTGATGTTTTTAGCAACACCTTTTTACCGCATTAAATGCTTTCAGATCAAAAGCATTAAAACATCTTAAGTTTAAAAAAAAGATAAAGTAGCAGATAATATAGCAACAGGTGGGTGGGGGTGTCAGGGAGAACCCAATCAAATCCAATTAATAATCTGTCAGAATGAGATTGGGATATCTTTTTGTTTGGTACATTTCTTAATGCCATGCAGTTTCAAAACAAATTCAAAATAAGAATTTGTACTTTGAAAATAACTGATGATATTTGCATAAGTCATATAAGTATAACTCCACAGGATTCTGACCTATGTGTTTTATTATAAGCACAAGAGAGATGGAATTCAATTTCCCCATAAATATAAACAAGCATAATTGTTAGGTTTCTGGTATCTTCCCTTTCAACAGCAGTGTGGGGACATGCAGTGTTTGTCCATTAAAAGAAAAAGAAGCCCACTGCTGCACTTTACTTAACTCATGCAGCTGTTGCTTGATGTCTTGTGCTATGAGAGTACCTTTTTGACAGGTTCTCAGGCTCCAGTCTGAGGTCAGAGCAGGATTAGGACAGGAACCCATTTGCCTATACTGACAGCTGCACTGTTCCTTCAGCATGGTCTCTGACGTCAGCTCTGCGGCTTTGATATGTGCACATTCAAAAATCTATCTAGCCGAAAGTCAGACCTATTAAAATCAGATGAGATAGATATGCCAAGCTAGTGAAATACAATTTTGTTCTGTTATGTTCTGTCAGGCTGCATCCAACCAATGGCAGCCCTAATGGGATTTCCACAGTATGTTAGATATTTAAGGAGTGGTTTTGTCACTGCCAACCCCGTGGCTGACTTTCCATGGCCAAGCAAGGGTTCACACTAAGATCTTCAGAGCCCTAGTCCATCATTCTGTCCACTTTGCTACACTAGTTTTGGTTTATGTATTTTATGTTTATATTATAGTTAAATTTAAAAAAAAATCAACAGAATACCAGTGATATTAAAAAAAATAAGTAGTAGGAATTTATACTCACCATAATTCATTATTAATTAGATGGTTTTCCTGTAACAGTTTGTCTCAGTTATAGATGCTTGTTCTTTACACATTTATGTATGACCAAGTACTGTTAGGGTTCTCAGCTGGTAATAGAGCTAGTGGCAATAAGAATGGAACTTAAGATAAGCAGTGCTGACAGGGCTGTTCTGCTGCAGCTGAAGACTCATTAAGTCCAGTATTCTGTTCATAAGTGGCCAACTAGGTGCTTCTGGGAAGTCCAAATGCCGGATGTGGCTCCAATAGCATCCTTTAGTTCATGTTTCAGTTACTAATATTGTGAGGCAGACTGTCTATAACACCAGAGATAATACATAGTGGCATGCATTCTTGGAAGAAATGGTTAGTCTAGAACCATTTCAGTCAGGATTCTGGCCACACCATGGGACTGAAACAACATTGACTATCCTGCAAGATGACCTCCTGAAGGAAGCAGACAAGGGGAGTGTAACCTTGATAGTCCGACTGTGGTATCCTTCTGAGTTGACTATTGAGTTTGGGATTTGGTGCCTCTGTTCTTTGTTGGTTACAGTTCTTCCTCAAGGGCTGATCCTAGCTGGTGCAGCTTGGGGAACTGTTGTCCACTTCTTGGGGTCCCCATTATGGGGTCCTGCAGTGCTTTTTAATATCTATATGAAGCAGCTGGGAGAAGTCATATGGATATCTGGAGTTCCTTGTCATCAATATGTGGATGACACATAGCTGTATTTCTCATGTATTAATTAAGGTGATGCTGGGTGCATCTTTGAGTGCTGCCTGGCATCAGTAATTTACTGGACAAGGGCCAATGAACTGAAACTGAATCCATATAAGATGGAGATTCTACTGGTGGAAGGATGATTGGACCAATTAGAGCAGTGGTTGCCAGTCTTTTGTCCCCAGATGTTCTTGGACTAGAACTCCCCAAAATCCTGACGAGGCCAGCTAATGGTGAAGGCTTCTGGGAGATTTAGTCCAAAAACATATGGGGACCAAAGGTTGAGAACCATTGGATTAGAGGGTTGCCTCACACCGATGAGGCTACATTGCCCCAAAGGATTGGGTTCTCAGCCTGGGGGTACTCTTGGACATAGCTCTCTGTGTGGAGGCACAAATATCTACTATGGCCAAGTGTGCCTTTTAACATCTTCAATTGATTGCCCAGCTGTGCCCCTACTTGGATAGGAAATGCCTAACAACAGTGGTCCATGTGTTGGTAATTTCCAAAACAAGCTACTGTAATACTCTCTACATAGGGCTGCCATGTCAGCAGGTCCAAAATGTGGCAGCCAGACTGATAACAGATACCACCAGATATGAACACATATCCCCAGTTGTAGCATATCTTCCCTGTCATTTTCTGTGCCAGTTCAAGCTGCCTGTCATCACCTATAAAGCTATTAATGGTTTGATCCTCAATATTTGAAAGAATGTTTCTCTTAAAAAATAGCTACTCACCCCACACATTCCTCACAGTCCTTGAGGATAGGAATTGAAACATCTATGGAGGCCAAAAATAAAGAAAAAAAGCCAATATGAGGAAGTGAGCTTTCTCTGTTGTGGCCCCTTTCCTCTGGAACAAGCTATCCTCTCTGTTTTTAGGAAGCTAAATAAGGCCGAACTATACAAAGCTGCCTTCTGCTAATGTGAATTTGTTCTGAAATGTTCAAGTGAGCTTTAATTTGTGTATTTTTATTTAAAAGTAGTTTCAGCTAGTGACATGATTTCAATTGTCTCTAATTATATTTTTGTAGTTATTAATTTATGTTATGTATTTACTGCTATTGGAAACTGCTTAGAGACTGGTAACAGTAATGGGGCGGTATGGAAATGAAATAAATATCAGGACTAGTTGCCAGTGATAGCCTTATTTTCCATGAGTTTGCCCAATTCCTGTTCAAAGCCATCTGTGTTCATGGGCATTACTGCATCTTGTGGTAGTAAATTCCACACTTTAACTGTGTGCTTTGTGAAGAAGTGCATACATTTTCCAACATTCATCTTCTTTGCATGGTTCCAGGTTCTAATGCTACAGCGTGCACTCACTGTGTGTGTTAATTCTCTGAATACATTCACAGTCTGGGACATAGCAATAACTAGAAAGTTATTTTCATTCGCATGACTAACCTCAGCACATTTATACCATCTGATTACTGATAACAGGATGTCTATATAATCAGCACTTTGACAGATCATTAATGGTGTTAACAGTGCAGTTAATTGTCATTTTCAAAGCCCATTACAAAGGTAATTGTCACCTTTTTCCTATTCCCTGTGGTTCTGTCCCCTCTACTATATCTTTGCTGTATAGAAATCTGTGGCCTGGTCATTATGCTTCATGTGCTTGATGAAGTGGATTGTAATTCACAAAAGCACACACTAAAATAAATTTCTTAGTATTTTGCTTGTATTTGTTATATTTTGATTTTGTTATAATTGTAATTATGTTAAATTTGATTTTAATTTAATAAATTTGATTTTTGTAATCCATTTCAGTGCCCCATTGAAAAACATTTATTAATGAGACATGGTGAGATCCGGGGCCTGAATTCCTGTAAGACTTTGCCCAGTGACTAGCAAAATGAACCATATTTTTTATTGTGTCACTTCTTTACTCTGTCATGCCTGAGTAGCAGTCCTGACTTCATTGAGTCTATGGGGTTCAAGGATCAAACTCATTGAACTTGAAAGATGCTTTTCTGCCCCTTTTTTGTGTGAATCTGTTTGCTTAGTCTTTGTTGGATGAAAGTGTTGTTCTGGTATGCTTGATCTGGTCATCAGTGCCAATATGTGGAAGGCCTTGTCCATAGGAAACTTCCTGTCAAATTCTCAAATAACAAGATTTTGAGTGAAAAAGAGTGAAAAAGAAGAGGGATTAGTGAAGAGCCTAAAAATACTATGTGTAACATAAAGCCATGCTTTCAGCAGTAAATGACCAAAGTGTATAACTAAGCCACTTCAGACATGGTTTCTTCATTCAGCATTTCTGTCAAAATGTAATGCAAAGAACAGCATGGTTTTCCTATAAAAGGGCAAATGCGGAGAGAAGCCAAGAACACAACAGGATATTTCACATTCTATTGTACTAGTTGTTTCCATGTGATAATACCAGCCATTGTACAGACAGGCTTCAGTGACACAGCACATTATACTTTCAAGCCTCTTGTAGATTTTAATGCAAACCTTTCTAGAACAGAGTGTGTGAGAAGTAAATAGTAAAGTATTAGGGGAGCTTGGTATTGAGCAACATGTCCTTTCGTATGGAAGAGGGAAGCCTCACCTCATAAAGCATCTCTAGTATCTTAAGCAAACATTTTTATATAAATGTATTGGATTTTTCTTTTGTACAGCCAGAGGGGCTTTGAAATGGATATTAGATGATGTGTGTTCTTCTGCTCCATTGTCTGTCCCCACTTTTAAGTGTAATGCTTACTTTAAGCTGTAAACATTTCTGTTTACAATTTTATATCAGTTTTATGTGTTGGCTTACACTTATTAAAAGTCCTTTCAAACAAGCCTGAAGAAATATATTTTGATGTATAAAAGAACTGAATAAAAATCAAGTTGCTTTGTTTTTCTAACCTAAATTATTTTCAAAGTAACCTTTCATATATGAGGCTCAGTCTGTTTAGATAGTTTTTTTAATTGGCTGGGTTCTTATTATCAAGCAAAGCAGGATTCAAAGAAACAAGCTACTGTGGTGGAGTTGGTGAAGCACAGTCAGTGGACAAATCATAATGTGATCACAAAGAATTGCATACTGATAATATTGGCTTTGGTGTGCCCACTGATTGCTACAACACTGATTTGGGCCATGCAAACCTAGAAACCACAGCTTACTAAGACTCACCAAACCTCTTTTTGCTATTAGAAGGTAAGCAGGAGAGCTACAGTGGTGTAGTGGACAGTGTCAGGCTAGCATTCTTGCAACAAGAGTTGAAATCGCCATTTGGCCATGGAAACTCACTGGAGGCTTAAAAACTCTGTTAATGTGCCATGAGTCAGATGCAACATGACAGCACATAATAACAACAGAAGGTAAACAAAAGAGAGCAGGATGATTAAAGATGACAAATGTGAGAGGATTTTTAAAAAAATTTAATGAACTATCAGATGAAATGCCATTGGAAGCCAGTTATTGACTTCTATAATTCTTTACACTATTTGTTGCTCTTCTTTATTTCCATGTATTTATAGTAATTTTTAAGTATTCACAAGTACCCAGCTTGCTGGGGGGGCAATGTGTAGCCTGCATAATTAACTTGTAAACCACCCAGAGAGTGCTTGAAACACTATGGGGTGGTATATAAGCAGCACGCTTTGCATCTGACTGCTGTTTAAAATTGTGACTTTAATACACAGTAAATGTTTAAAACATAACCAGTGACACCATCAATAGTTAACAGCTGTGTTCCAGTTTGAGTTTCCAGTTCAGGCATCTTCCATATCAGAGAGCTAATTGTTCACATTATATAGGAATCTGGAGGTGTTAAGCATGGGTTGGATGGCCCTAATACACCAGTGGACAAAATCACTTGATGTGCTGTTCTTTCCCTCTTTTGTCCAAGTGTGAGAAAGCTTTCTGAATAATTCTCTACCCCAAGGGTATTTCTAGATTGTTGGTACTGCCAATACTTTCTTCAAACCTTTTGTTGACTAGCAAAGCCTTTTTGTTCTTTTTATTGAGAAGTGCACTAGAATTTCATCTGCCACTTAAATGTAGATAAACGCTTTTGTTTAGAAAAGTTTGTCTGAAAAAGTAATTCAGGGTGAAATGAATGATCTCTTAGGTGTTTGGTGTGTACACACACACACACACACACACAGAGAGAGAGAGAGAGAGAGAGAGAGAGAGAGAGAAACACATATGCAATTTGATATTGTGGGAAAGTTACAAGCACCTTCTGAGGTGACAAAAGAGAGATACGAAGGCTCAATTAATATTGCTCACACTTGGGTATAGGATTTTGTTGTTGATGCATAGTATATTGTAATATACTCAGCTGTAAAATGGTTGATAATGCTTAACCAGCAGAAGAAATGTCAGTGAAGTCCCTACTTCTTGGCAGTACCACTCTTAGCAGTTTCAGCAATCAAGAGTATAGTATCACCTCTGGAGAAAGAACAGGTTGTTTGAAAAGACTTCCTTTCATCATATTTTTAATTCGTGAAGCTGTCCCCTAATCTACTCTACCCGAAGTAGTCTCAAGTGTCTGTTTGCTGTTTAGGAAAGATGTCTGAACTGAGCCTAGTTTTTGCTGAGGTGACAAACTTATGCCTGGCTGTACCAACAAAGTTTGCAGATACAACACTTATTCCTCTGTATCACGAATGCCCTCAATACAGAAAGCAAGATGACATGGAAAAAAGCTAGGCTTTAAAGTTTGCCTAATACTTAATTTTTCATGGCTTGTCTCCTGTTGATAGAATTCAGAGCTATAACAGCTGTTAGCGAGTGGTTCTGATGTTAAAGGAGCCATGTTTGTCTCTATCCACCTGAAGACTCCATGTTCAGCATTGCACAACAGATGTCAACTTGTCCAGTACATTCTTTTGATTCAAATGGACCTAATTCCAACACTTACTTTAGCATAGTAAGTCAAAGTTTAGAGTAGGCCCATTTAAATCAATGGAGCTTACAAAGGAATTGATTCAACATCAGCTCCTTCCCATCTATGCTTTTTTGTAGCATCCTGTCTGACAAAGCTATGCCTTATTGTGAAGGCTTGCACAGAGAATTTTGTGGTTTTTTAGTTAGCTTTAGAAGGTATTGTTGTAACATGGATTTTGGAATTTGTCTAATGGCTATCGTGGCTTCCCCTGCATTTGTCATCACTTGTGTTTTGAATGAATCCAAAGCTTGATTTTTTTTTAAAAAAAAGTCCTTCCTACTATTCTCAACACTTGATTAGATTTTTTAAAAAAGATTTATATTCCACCTTTACTTCAAAACAAAGAAATACATGTAATCCATAAAAATGCAAGAAGCATAATCTTTCCCATCAACTATGTAGTGTCTGAGGTTCCTCCTCTGCATGCTGCCACTAGGGAAGGTAGATGGGGATGGATAGAGTTTTCTCAACTATGGTGCCGTACTTATGGAATTATCTTCCAGGGTGGTTCACTTAGTAGCGCTGTTGTTATCTTTTAGGTACAGATATTTTTTTCACTTTCCAGACTTTTTATATGGGTGCTTCTTTTTATTTTCATTGGCTATTTCTAATATTACCACTAATTATTTTTTGTGTTGTTGTTGCAATTTAATGATGCTGCGAACCTGCAAGTTTCAGATTGAAAGGTGACATACAACTTTCGTTGCATAAAAGATGGTTAACTGCCCTGGGTTCCTGTGATCAAATAAATAAATGGTAGGCTGCATAATACAACTACATATCCTTCTGTTCCTGAACAGGAAGATTATATACTTGAAAGATTTCACATTGAGTGTTTGTGAACCTTTACCTCTGACATGGTGAGATGAAACAGTCTGCTAAATCATTTATTGGAGACGGTGGTAGAAAATTGCTTGTAGTTTCTGGCAGTTGTCAAGTAAAGTTATTCAGATTTTTTAAAAGGGAGTACATAAGATACTGGAAAACTATTTCAGTCACTATTTGTATATCTAGCCTAATATCATGATAGTTAACAAAAAAGGAAGACCCACCCCCTCCGACACGATTTTATATGGCATGAGTAAAATTATGGGCGGTCGTTTAAATGTGAAACACCAGTGTCCTGTTTAAAAGGCAACACAACAAATATGTTCATTTTAGACAATAGGTTGTTTCTATGATTCATACTGCAATATGCTATTTGAATTTATTTAAATAAAGGGAAGCATTAAAACAACAGTCTTTATCTTGGTGTCTGATACGCTCTTTTAATTTTTTTTAACTAAATGGCCAAATTGATCTTATGTGATTATGCCAGCATAATGCAAACATTAAAACATTTGGAGATGAATCGTCTTGTCTTTAGAAATCACCATAGATATTATCTGTTGTGTACTGAGCTGTGTGATTCATCATGCAACAGATTACGTCTATGGTAATTTCTTAACTTGAGGCAATGTGCCTTGAGAAGTTATGCCACTTGCATTACATGAGCATAACTATGCAAGATGATTTGGACCAGTGGTTTCCTAAATTCTGTTCAGTGCTGTTGATGCCCAAAATCTGAGGTGTTAACACTTGAATTCTTCATTTATTCCCATTATGTGTAAACGTAAAGCATAACAAAGCATACAAACAATACATGTTGGTAGTTTATTCTTATAAGCCAACATCTAAAGGGCTGGTAGGGAAAATGTTTTATGGCAGTTTCACATGGCTTGGATGGCTTTTGGGGGGAAAGGGAGAAGACTAAAGAATAAAGGTTTGTGTGAGTTGTTGATCCCTAGCATGATGTCTAGGTCCGAATCAGCAGCTTTGTGCATGTGTGTGTTATTCAACTCCCATTAAAATCATGACAGCTTTCACATGTGCAGAATTCCAACATTTTCTACTTTAAATTTCTTTAAATGGTGTTGGTCAGTGTCTACAGTGCACTTTATTCTGTCATTGGGATTTAGAATAAGCTCCTCATATCAGTTGCATTCTGTGATTAAACTTTATCCCTGGAAATACTGCTGTTCAGTGGTAAGCTTTGCTAAATTCTGGTCAGTATAATAGCAAACTTTGATTAGCGTTGGAAATAAAAATTAATCTGTATCAAACTCATGGAATAAAGAGAAATGTTAACATCTGGTTAGTTGCTGTGAATAACAGTTTTTAAAAGGGCATTTAAGATATGAGAAATGAATGAAAGGCTACTTCCTTATCAAGCAGTCCATGAACCATTGTGTGGGAGAATTTTTTGTTTTGCTTTTTTAAAGGCTAGGTTTGTATGGTTCTGACTACACAGATGTTCCTTTTGGCATTTGTACAGTAATAGTCACTACAGGGATTTTTGCAGACACAAAATATGAGTGTCTTTGTTAAAGATAAAGTATTGCCTGTTGTGGGAACTGCTGTAATGATGGGAATGTAGCATAATGTATTGTTTTACTTTTCTAGTCCCCCTGCCCCAATGGCGACGGTACATTTAAAGTAACTTTGTGGGCAGTGGATTGTTTCAGCCAAGCCTGGCTAATAACATACTCTTCTAGTTTATACTCTTATTATGAGATATGCTTCACATAGTCTGGGCAGTCATGTGTTGTGTTTTAATTCTAAGCTTCAAAGCTGCTTTTGTAAGTTCAAGATTTAACTATTGGAGTTAAAGGTGATTTGACTATAAAGATGGACCTGAACCTTTATTTGAAAAAGTAAAAAGAAATGATCAGTACATATTTAAATGCTGTAGGTGACATTCTTCCAGAAGATTGGGATGCATATTCTCAAAATTAGAAATCATATGTATTTAAATCAACATTTATATACCATCCACTCATATAGTCCAGAGACCTTTGGGTAGAGTGGGCGGCATATAAGTTAAAAAAATAAAATAAATACTCCTCTGGGTGGTTCATAAAATTTAAAATGATTGAACACTAGTATTTCTTCATCAAATAGATTAAAAGCAGCTGTGTGAGAGAGTTAGTGAGCTGTCCTCCATCCAAAATGTGCAGGAGGAAGTTTGTGCATGCGTAGAAGGGATACTTCTAAATATAGAAGAAGACGGGATGACAGAAAAGAAGGCTATAGAGGTGTGCTTATCAGAAGATCAAGGGGAGGAGAAAGGAGAGAATCAAGATTTAATAATATGGGAGGAGGTAATAAAAGAAGGGAGAGACGCGCAAGAATTCAGAATTAAAACGGATCAAAGAGAGAGAAAGACAAGGAATTGCGTGGTGCAGACCGAGGGAGAAGAAGGAGCAACAGATAAGGTCTATAACCTGATAAAAGACTTTCCTAATTTGAAGACTGGCAAAGGACTGCTACCAGATCCAGTATCACCCAAGATGTAGAAGAAAGGAACAGATCTTTTAGAATGGACTGTGGTAGTATACCCCCGCAACCAAGGTGGGGGGGATGGTGATTCGTCCCAGTCCCTCCTACGACATTCCACCTCTAGAACGGGACTGGGCGAGACACCCCTGTTGTGGAACGGTCTGCGCGGTCAGGAGTATCCCACCGAGAAGAATGAAGGATCATGAATGCTTTGGTCCTGCCCCAATGTAAGGAGTGAAATATTAACTCCTGGGACCAAGGTTTTGAGTTATAAGACTTTGCCAGAATTAAGTTGTTTAGATCTGTTCGATTTAGTTACTCTAGATGCTGAAGTTAATAAAGTCAATCAGTTGAATTTTTGAAATTGCCTCCGTCCCTTATTCCCGCCAAAAAGAGGGAACCATCACCAAAACATGAAGAACCCGATCAAAACAGCACCACACCACAAACTATGAAGATAAAATTAAAACAGTATCTACATGTTTTAATTAATGAATAATGAGGTTTTTTAAAATTATCTTTACAAACTCTTAGAATGTGTGGGAGAATAAACAGGTTTACATCTGGTTCTGAAAAGACCACAGTTTTGCGAGGGGTGTGTGTGTCAAACAAGCTCCTTTTAGGAGGATAATCCCCACCTGATGCCCCATCATTGAAGAGGCCCCTACTTTGGTGGCAACAAAAGTGTGCAACAATTCAGATAAAAGCACTAACAATATCAAAATGATAAATTCATATTAAAGTAGCATTAAAAAAACACATTTTATTCACAATTTAAAAGGCCAGATGGCTTAACTCCTGTTCAAAATGCCAAGAGAGTGGGTGCCAATCTTTGCTTTTTCTGGGCAGCATGGGTCAAAAATAGCTTCATGATGCAAGTGAGGAAGGAAAGAGGAAGCTATTAGAAATTCTGGAAAGCTGTTGCAGTCGCCCAGTTTCTGTTTCAAGAAAGGTTGCCAATCTTTTGTTGCAACCTGAGCCCCTGGGAGCTGTGGAGCACCAATATGGCATTAAGCTTGTACAACCAAAGGAAGCTGAGCCATATCATTGACGGGAACCCCTCTCATCACTACTCCCTTGTGTGAGACTTGATTCAGGTGAAAGTCAGGCGTAAGGGATGCTTAGGAACAAATCCATTCATTTTGTGAAATTTCAGCCTTAAAGCACATTGCACAATACAGACTTGTCAATTCTGTATCTCAGATAGCACACCTTTCATTTCAGGATGCCAGCCACTTCGGTATTTTTGAAGCTCCCTCAAAATTAGACTTTCATTAACAGCCAAGCCATTAAAACTAGTTATTTAAACATCTAGTCACATTTGTCCATGAAAATGTGTGTAGAAGGTGTCATAAGTCTCTTCTAATCACAGCAGTTGTGCTTTGTTCCATATTAGTTGTGTTAAAAATGTGAATGGAAGAAAAATAAGTGAATTCTAGATTAAATCAAGCCTGAACTCTTGTTCGAAACTAAAATAACTACAGTGGTGCCTCGCTTGACGATTACCTTGTTAGACGAGGAAATCGCTTGATGATTAGTTTTTTGCGATCGCTAAAGGATGACTGAATGGGCTTTTTTCGCTTAATGTTGATCGGTTCCCTGCTTCGGGAACCGATTTTTTGCTTAACGACGATCAAAAACAGCTGATTGTCGGGTTTCAGAATGGCTGCCCGCTGTGCGAAATGGCTACCCACTGTGCTTTAGGATGGATTTCTCGCATTACAGGCACCGGAAAATGGCCGCCCTATGGAGGATCTTCGCTGGACGTTGAGGTATTTCGCCCATTGGAACACATTGAACCGGTTTTCAAGGCATTTCAATGGGCTTTTTCATTTCGCTTGACGAAGAAGTCGCTTAACAGCGATTTGAACGGAACAAATTATCCTCATCAAGCAAGGCACCACTGTATACAGTACTGAAGGCTGTTGCAACTTGGATACATCACAAGAAGGAACACTTAGAAGAGGCAGTGTTCTCAGGGAAAGTGGAACACAGTAGCAAAAGAGGAAAACATGTAGCAAGATGGATTGACTCAGTAAAGGAACTACAGCTTTTAATTTACAAGAACAGAACAGGACTGTTAATGATAGGATATTTGTTAGATCATTGGCCAGACAGCATAAAGTACAGTGGGGTCTCGACTTACGAACTGCTCGATATACGAACGTTTCGACTTACGAACCGCTCTCATAGGAATATATGGACTCGACTTACGAACTTAGATTCGAGTTACGAACTCTTTTTTCCCTTTTTTTTTAAAGCTAAGTCATCTTAGGTTAAAAGGAAAAAAGAAAAAAATATCCCCCTCTAGTGGCAGAAGGCAGAATAGCAGCTTCCCATTAGTTTCTGTGGACGAAAAGAGCAGATACGGATTAAATGGTTTTCAATGCATTCCTATGGGAAATGCAGATTCGACTTAAGAACTTTTCGACCTGAGAACTGCCTTCCAATACGGATTAAGTTCGTAAGTCGAGACCCCACTGTATTGCAGGAAATTGCTCCTGGTTAAGATGTTAGTGCTTATATTTCTCATTGCACTCCACATTCCACAGATGGTGTTTGATGATGAGGAATATAAGCCTCAACTTTTTAACTACTAATGATTTGGTGCAACAAATTATACCACTTCACTTGCACTGGCATACTTAATAATATTCAAGCCATAAATTCATAGATCATGAACAAATAGGTAGATTTCTTTTATGGCATTTGTATTAAATAGATTAGATGCTATCAAGCACTGAGAGGTTTAATTAATTAATGCTGTTGGACAGGGGTGGGCAACCTACACACCTGCACCTCTTAGATTTCAGCATCTCTCCCCCTGATCATTGGCTATGGCCATGGGGGCTGGTGGTAGTTGTGGGTTCAACAACATAAAGAGCTACTTGCTACTCTGCTGATGGATATAGTGCAATATTTTGATGTCACAGAATTTATACTTATTGCAGAGTACACATTGTTGCAGTGTGTCTGCTGACTGCAGTGGGGAAGCAACAGCTGGTGTATCATTTTAGCAGTGATCTCCAATACAGTGGTGCCTCGACTTAGGAATGCTATTTATGACCATTTCGAGTTATGACCAGCTCCGGCCACAAAATTTTGCTTCTTCTTGTGACTGGAGCTTCCACTTACGAACAGAAAAAGTTGGGAAATTCAAATTTCTAACTGTAGGTGGCGACGAGGCTGCTTCTTTGTAGCTCTTTCACCCCAGCAGTTAGAGAGAGTGTGTCAGAGGAGGCTTGGGACTGCCTCCTTCTGCTTCTGTGTGTTGTGTGTGTGTGCGTGCGTGCGTGCGTGCGTGCGTGTGTATGTGTTTGCCCGGAGGCTGGTAAAGTAAGGTGCTGTTTTCTGCTTTTTAAAAACTGTTCTGGGTGTTTTTGCAGTGTGGTTTTGAGCTGGGGGGGTTATGTTTCTGTGTTGTGATGGGTCTTGGAGGTTTTTTTGTCCCCCCCCCCATTTCTGATGGGTTTTGGAGGGTTTGGTTGCTTTTTGGCTTTCCTCTCCATTTACGATGGGTCTTGGGAGGTTTGGTTGCTTTTTTGGGGGGGTTCCCCATTTCCGATGGGTCTTGGGGGGTTGTTTGTTTTTTGGCTTTCCCCCATTGCTAATGGGTCTTGGGGGGTTTGGTTGCTTTTTGGGGGGTTTCCCCCATTTCCGATGGGTCCTGCATGCTTCCTTTGCTTTTTCCTTTGTTTTCTTTGCATTTCTGACCTGCCCCCTTTGTTCTCTGTGCATTTCCGATCTGCTGCGTTTGTTTTCTGTGCATTTCCAATGGGTCTTGCATACTTGATTGCTTTTCTCCCCCCCCCCCTTCGGCTAGAAGGGATTAATTGGGTTTCCAATGAGTCTTGCAGTGATTTTTTTGTGTGTGATTTTTTTCCTTTGGCCGGAATTGATTAATTGCATTTCAATGCATTCCTATGGGAAATGGTACTTCAACTTATGACCATTTCGAGTTATGTCCATCTTCTGGAACTGATTGTGGTCGTAAGTCAAGGCACCACTGTACCAAAATCTAATATTTGATGCCAAAGAATGTGCTAACATTAAGTCCCTGTTATGGCATCAAGATGCTCTTAATGTGTTCTTTACTGTCTGCCTTTCTCTCTGCTTTAAATACTTCAAAGCTTTAAAAAGCTTCCCAGACTATGGAGAATTTACGGTGCTGAAAATTATGGCCCATGTGAGCAAGGAAGAATTATTTTGATGTTATGCATAGATGTGTTTGTTCTTCAGACAATCTGGAGGAAAGAACCAGTATCTCCTGTCACTGTCCTTTTGAAGATGACGCTTTATCTCAAATTAGGTGATAAATATTATACTACTGCCTTGATAAGTGACTGGCATAAACTGTTATATTATGACATAACAGTATGTGATACAAGTTTCTTGATGACAGGTGTTACCTTTTCTGAATTTCAATTGTCAAATTTTCTTGCGTTGTGCCATAATGAAAAGGTTACAGATTTCATCTTTGATTTGAAAGGGAATGTATGTATGTCGCAAAGGGAGGAGAATATTCCTCAAATCATTAAAAAAAACAAAAAAATGAGGCTAGCTTTAAAAAAACACACTAACAAACACTCTGGATGGCCTGGAGCCATCTGCAGGAAGTCGTGCTTCCACATGCGGGCAAAAACACTGGTCTGTCTCTTGCTCAAAAATCATTGTGTCTTCTATAAAGCAATCATATTTTCTTAATACTTACTTTTAAAAAATAATCTCTATTTATATGTATGATTTTGTACAATAAAGGAAAAAGGCAGGATATAAATCAGATAAAATAGGAATCATTACTACTAGCACTATAGTAACTTCCCATACAGCTAATTATACTGGCTGACTCTCATCCTTTGGAAAAACAAAATACCTGGCAGCAAGGTTTGATTGATTGAACAGTTTCAATGCATCCAACTGAAGGTTTAGTTGCTGGACCAGTATGATCCATTTTAATTGATGAGGCAGAGAAGCTTAAGGCTCAACTTCTTTTTCATATTCTAAGGGCTGTGTTCTATTAGTTTTATTGCAGAATGAAATAAAGCGTTAACAGTGACTTCCTTCTTTTAGTAAACTGTTTTGTTCCATCCTTATATTAAAATTCACTTGTATTGATGTTTTGACACTTAAAAGGTAAAGGTTCTCCTTAACGATTAAGTCCAGTCATGTCTGATTCTAGAAGCCAGTGCTCATCCCTGTTTGTAAGTCAAAGACTAGGCGTTTAAATGGGTCACCTTCTGTTTTAAAAAATGGATGTTGTATCCATTAAATGTTCCTTAAGTCTTTGAGGGTCCAAATGAAAAGACAGTTATTAAGGCTGCATAATCAGTTTTTCAGTTTTCACTAGGGATGTGCATTTGGATTCATAAATATTTGAAATTCACCAAATAATTCCATATTCAGATAGTTCCAGATATATTTGAATCCAAATTTGATAGTTCCACTGGATATCTGTAATAATAACTACTAATATTCAGGAATCCCATTATCTCCTATCAATGTGTGGGCAGAGGAATGCGCAGGAATGCACCTTAGAAAGAATCTTGGCTCCTGTATATTAGAAAGTAAAAGGCTAGGTTTCTATTTGCTAGAGGAAGAAGTGAAAGTGAAACATATTTCTTAAGAATACTGGAGTGATTTCTTGAGAAATTAAACTTAAAGACACTCTTGACACCAGGAGTAGTGGAGCAGAGAACTCAGTACAGTATCTCATGATTAGAATTAACATTGGCTTTCAAGGAAAGGGGGCTGGAGTAAGAGCAAGTGATGTCCTCTCTGCACCAGTGAAATCTAGAAGCAGGCTCAGACACCAGAAAGTATTTTTTCACATTGTTTTTTCCAATTGAAAGGTAGGCATTGCTGCTTATAAATCCTCTGAGCATTTATTGTTTGGATATGATTTGGTGCAAGCCTGCACTGTAGCAGTTTTGTCTTGTGTCCTTTCCTGAACTCTCAATTTACTTTTACATTCTCTACATGCCATTGTATATTGTTTATTTAATATAGTTAGAAATAAAATTTAGGATTAATAGCTTCATAGACTAATATAAATCAACAGGAAAATAGATTTAGGCCTCTTTTGGGTAAATCAGGCATCAGGATAAGATTTTGTTATATAGAGACATACATTAAGTTAATAAATGTGTGTGTGTTTGTGATTTCACTGGAAGGGTTTGTGCTCTGCTGCTGCAGAATCAGGTACTGTTGTTCTTTGCGTAGTGTCTGCAGGTTGTATGAAATGTGGGTGTGGTAGAAGAAGTAGGCACTTGAAAAAAAAATTCTGGAATGTCACCTGCATGCTCTTCAGCTGCTTCAACTGAGAGGTGTAGGAGAGAGAGAAGAAAAAGACAACCTGCAACTGCTCTTATGAGCCCCACAAGCAAAATCTGTCACCCAGCTGTCTTGTTCAGCACTGACACTATGAAAGCAATGCAGTGTATGTGTGCCTCTGCCAGTGAATTGGCAAAGAAACCTCTGATTCAAAGTGAGACATATGAGTGAACCTCAGACATGTTCCAGTGACACCTTTGTGCAATCCAACCAGGGAACGGGCAAAAGAAAGATGGTGAAGAAAGGACTTTTCTCCCAAAGAGCTGATTTGTCAGAGAAAGATAACTACAGTATAGCATCAGCACTGAGACTGACACTGTCTTGGACAGCAGCAGTGCCACTACTTTTGTGATTGGGAGAGAGATTTATGAAGAGCACCAGACATTGCCTTCCATACCCATACTATGCAGCTCCATCATTCAAGAAAGACCCTCCATTCCCAACCTCCATTTCCCAGCCTCCATTCCCAGCAAATCTATCTTGTGCGAAGCAGCATTCTAGTTGTTGGGAACATCCTTTCAAATACTTATACATCTGCCATGGGGGAAAAGGAAACGGAGAGGATTCAGGTGGGCACTGTTTCAGAAGCATGTGGCATTGAAATTGCCTCTGCCCCTCCCAACAGCACATGCCTCACCAGTTGTTGGAACTAGTAGTGATAGAAAGTTAGCAATCCTTGTTAGGAACCTGTGATCAAAAACTGGAGCTCCCAAGAAGTCAGTAGTCTGGAGGCATTTTGAACACTATGCAATGGATGCTCGCATGGCTGATGAATACACAGCAAGAAGATGCTCAAGTCTAGGCAGGACTTGGGCCATGTCTGCAATACTAGCATGCTCAGCATGCTGAAGGGTCAGCAAAGGGCATTACTGCTGGCAAATGAAGTGGGTACTGTGGGGGCAAGTGACTTCCTTGTCGTGAAATCCAAAAATATCTGGAAGGCCAAAGATTCCTCAGCCCAACTCTAGGACCTGGAAAACTAACATGTAATTTTGTCTTTTAATATGACAAGATGACAAAAGAAAATTAGATTAGATGCATATGAAGAACATTTGGGATTAGCTTGTCCTAGCTCAAGTTGAGTAGAGTTTTTCATTGGTTGTTTGAACAGCTCAGACATGTCCAACCAGGAGAGTTAGTAGGCCTCCATATATTGTGGGTTTAAAATCCCATCATTCCCAGTCAGCATGGCTAGTAATCAGAAGTAATGAGAGCTGTTATTCAACTAAATCTGGAGGGCTATAGATTGCCCACAAATAGCATGATACCATAATTCATCTTTGAAACTGCACTTTAATTTCAAGAGTAGTTCGCTATTTATCATTGGGGGATATGTTAGAATAAACTAATCATGAAGCACAGAACCTTTCCCCTCTTTCCTCTTTATTTGTATCAGAGCACTGCACAATTAAAATTATGGATCTATATGAAATATACTGATTGTAAAATTAAAAAAAAATGTTTTAAGATCATTAGATTATTTTTGACCAGAAGTGGGCTACTTCAGTAGTGTTACCTTGGCCATTGACTAGATCTTCTTTTGTACACATGGAGGGACATAAATTGCATGCACATAAGTGCTGCATGGATTGAATTTCTCTACAGTCATAGAAAATTTGTCCTGTATCCAAGTAGCCCCATTTTGCTTGATTATTCTTTGATCTTCCTACTTCACTCTGAATTCTATTAAGTAGCTTCGAGATGGTCCAGCTAGAGTCTTGTCCTGGTCAACATTCATCCATCAGCAAGTGTTTCATTTTTGTTCTCCAGTTTTAGCTTTACTTTTAACCTTTAGAAGGCCATATTCTCACAGGTGTCATATGCTGGTAAGGACAGATACATCCTGTTCTTTGACATCCCCATTCATTCTGTCTGGTACCTGTCCACTTGGGGGACGTGTTGGCGCAGTGGAAGCCTCTGTGCTGCAAGGTCGGAAGACCAGCTGTCATAAGATCGAATCCATGGAAGGAGCTCCCGTTGCTTGTCCCAGCTCCTGCCAACCTAGCAGTTCAAAAGCATGCAAATGCGAGTAGATAAATAGGTACCATCACGGTGGGAAGGTAATGGCGTTCCGTGTCTAGTCATGCTGGCCACGTGACCTCGGAAACTGTCTTCAGACAAATGCTGTCTCTGCGGCTTGGAGACGGGGATGAGCACCACGCCCTATCTTGGTCCTTTGGATCTGGCTGCATTATATTAAATAGACCTTTAACACTGCCCTCCCATTCTTTGACATGAACCTACTAGAAACCCCAAAGGAGTTCATGAGACTAAAACAAGAACGCTATACACAGCCACTTCTGGAAAGCAAGAGTCACTGTGAGTGAGTGCTGTAAACTGCTTTCTGTTGTTGTAGTATGTGAGGAGCCATTCATCTGAAGAAGTTGCGCTTTGGCAAAACAACTGTAAAGCACCCTAAATGTAATTTATAATGTAATTTAGCTTCTTGTTTAAAATGACCTATTGAAGATTACAGTGAAGCTCTGGAGTGGTTAGAAGAATGGAACATAGACTTCCTTTGCCAGACTTGAAAATGCCATTTTTAGATAATTTAACTGCACACAGTGCCTAACATTTTGTTTTGTTTTCTTTCTTACCAGCAAATATCAGAAAGGGACCCAAGTCCTCCTGAGACTTCTTGACCTTGAACTCACGGCTAGATTCTTGGGAGGCAAAATAGATACAACTTTACTGGAAGCTGATGCAGTGCTCATAGGACTTTACGGCAGCCGAAGAAAACACACAGACTGAGTAAATCTATTAATTATAAATATACCAAAATATTAGCCCTGTATATATTCATTTCTGGCTACATTGAGCAGTCTAATTAGCTTATTTGATTTGTAAACACACTCACTTTGAATTTAAAACATGTGATTTTAAAAAAAAACATTTTCCTTGATGAGGTAAATGTAAATGTAAAAATTACTTTTGCAAATTTGGTTCTGTAATCTACATTTCCCTGTTGATTTCAGTCCAATACTGTTAATTATTTCTGTTTTATACAGTATTTGGAAACTTGATACTTCTTGAAAAATGTGTTTATGTGGCAGACACAAGGTATGGGCAGTTGAAATGTGATAGTGGCTAGAATCCTGTCTATTTATGTGACTGTGTAAGGTTGATCATCTCCAGCACCTCCTGCAGGCTCACGTTGGCAGCCTCAGCCACACACTAGCTGCAGAATCAGCTGTGTAGCTGGTTGCATCTTGAATATTGACAGCATGATTGATTGTATGAAGGGGAGCCAGAAGAAGGGAAAGACCCCTAAGAGATTGCCCTTATTTGTTTGTATTTTCTCTGATTGGATTTTGATCACTGTATATTGATTGATGCAGTCTATAGTGATAAACTGTACATAATAATAGACTGTTGTATTGCAGCTGCCATTAGTTTCTTATAAAGATGTGGAAGAGGGTGAGCAGGTTCAACACTGGCACTTCCAGGGAGATGCCTCAGAGTCACACCTACTACACACTGAACACCAAAGTACCCATTATATTATTTCCAGTCTTTAAAAAAATAAAATAAAGAAAAATCTTAGTTGGCACTTCCTTTTCGTAGCCCTCATGTCAGGAACATACTTCCCTGGGCTCTGACCAGCTTTCTACAGGAAAAAATACCTCCTCCTGGACTGCTGTTGACCCAAAGGTACTGTTCGTGGTAAATTACAATATCCAAGACACATAGCAATAGATAGAAGGAATTTTCAGGGCTTAAAGATCTAGAACATCCACTGCACTGTGAATACTAGAGCAGCGGTCCCCAACCTTGGGCCTCCAGATGTTCTTGGACTACAACTCCCAGAAGCCTTCACCACCATCTCTGCTGGCCAGGATTTCTGGGAGTTGAAGTCCAAGAACATCTGGAGGCCCAAGGTTGGGGACCACTGTACTAGAGGATGTTCCAGATTGGAGCCTCAGAACTATTTTTCCATGAGAATAAAAGTCAGTTTTAGCTTTTCTAGTTATATGTAAAATGAAACAGTTTGATTCTCTTAGGAGTTATTTTTTATGTATGTTCCCTTTTGAAATGAATAATCCCATACCCAGTCACCGCTGTTCATTTCAGTGTCATGTACCCACATAGTTCATGCTGGATGGCATCCTCTGCCTTGTATCATAATTGCATTTATCCTTTCAGGAGTTACATATGAGGCTGATAAATCTCTGTTGTAAGCATAGTTGAGCACCAGTTACTTCTTTTATCTGAATGTTGAGACCATCGAAAAGTACTCTGTACCAACTGTAAAACCTTCACTTCACTTACATTAGTGGCAAGAGAAGAGTAAAGTAGATTTAACCAAAATTGCAAAATGTTAGACCAGCCACTTACAAAGGTAATTCTGAGTCTTAAAACAAACCTTACCAGCCTAAAATATTTCTCACAATATGTTGTTTAATAAGATGCCTTTAAAAATAACGTGTTTGGAAAGGGGACATGTTTTAGCATATTCTGTCTGCCAAGCAATAATAAGAGGTGTGTTGTCAGAAATGCTTCCAGCCAGAGACCAAATAAAATAAAAGAGATAAAACCTTAGAGCTTTTCTGTTTGCTTTCAACTGAGCTCTCATTTCATTGTTATTTATTAGTAGAATTTGAACATGCATTTCTCAGAATGTTAGTCTCTATTAAAAATCCTGTATGGCCACTGAAACTGGTACAGTACAGTACTTAAATTTTGAGGAACCAATAAATATGACTGATATTAGGGGGGAAACTGGCTGTTCTGTGGGCATTTGTGGGGTGTCTGAATGTGAACAGAATATATCAGTAATTCAGAAATGTAACAGACTATTTGTCAACATCAATGCAAGAATTATTTTAGATGCAGATAATTTGTCATTGCCTTAAAAACACTTTGGGCTTGTTAGTAAGGTTTATTAAATAAATAAATAAATAAATAACAACTTGTCTTGGTGTGATGTGATTTTTGTTGTGATTGTTTTATCTTAGCTCAGACATGTTTCCAGTTTGGGACAAGATCTTGCAAATACTTTGAAGTTTGGTTATTTTATTGGTGCAAGTAGTCTCTGCATTGATAGAGATGACAGCTATTTGACATCACTGTTGTTTTTTTAAGTGGCTGTGGCCAATTCATCACTTGGATGGCAACCCTTGTGATGACAAACCTCTCTGTACATAGCTCGGCTGGTCCAGGCATGTACTTTGCTACTGGGACCATGCTCATATCCTGAGTGGTTTCAAATAACTTGCCTGAGCTTGTCTTTGGCTGCCACAGTGTTTGAGAGCCTTATCCATGAAGCAACATAGGGCATTTTTGGAGGGCATTTATATGTACTTATACAATAAATAATAATAATAATAATAATAATAATAATAATAATAATAATAATAATAATAATAATAATAATAATAATAATAATAATAATAATAATAATAATAATAATAATAATAATAATAATAACCACCTAATGCTCTTATAAACATCCCTAAGTGCTTTACTTTTCTCTTTAGGAATTAGTGGAAGATATTTGATTATAGGTTTTTAAAAGCTACATTAAAATATTTGTTTTAACCATGCAGCCAGTGAGAATCCTCAGGATTTCCCTTTGCATCATGTTTCATAAGAAGTTACTCAAAGTTACTTTTTTTAACATTACAAAGAATTTGAGCATTTGAAAATAAATTAAATAGGGAAGAAACTGAAACTAACATTGATCCATACCTGCTCACATCTAGAGCCTCAGTTGGTGGATGAAAACAACATCATTAAACAGTCCATGTATGCTGTTGTCTTTGTTATCTGGGCTTGAGCCTGACTAAATATTATACCTGGAATGTTTGCTATGCATGCTGTCAAATCATTTTTGATTTAACAGTGAATATATGAATTCATAAACTTCAAAAATTTCTATCACCAACAGACCTTGCAGTCTAAAGGCTGTTAGTTCCTCTACAAGGTCAATCCATCTTATGTTAGGTCTTCTTTTTGTACTGCTTTCCTATTGACCTAGAATTACTGTCTTTTCTAGTGACTCTTCTCTTTATATGGCCAAAATACAAAGGCTCGGTTTATTTAGTTTAGCTTCTAGTGAGAGGTCTGGTTTGATCTGACCTGAAACCACTTATTTGTCTCTTAGTCCATCCTATCTGAAAGCTCTCCTTCAAAGTCACATTTTGAATTAATTTAATCCTCCCACCCCCGTGAGCTTTCTTCATTGTCCAGCTTTCACATCTGTACATAGTAATCGAGAATACCATAGCCAGTCTCTAGTGACACATATTTGCACTTAAGGATTCTTTTCCTTGTTTCTTCATAACTGCCCTGCCTGTACAAGTCTCAATTTGTTCCTGATTCCTTGACTGCAATCTCTGTTTTGGATTCAGAATGAACGGTACATAGCTTCTGAATATTTATACCTGGCATAAGTGCTATAAAATAACATCAAATGTATGTTGTAATTGCTCTGATGTGATCATGCTTCCTGGCTCAGTTACAGTTAGGCATGCTGTCATTTAAAGGAAGTCCACTACCTTCTGACATTCATCTGAAATCATCTATAAAGTATTCTCTACTCAGCATTCTCTTGACAATTACGGTAGTTGAATCTGAAATACAATTTGGACACCTTTTAAAATATACTAAGAAGTTTATCTCTTGTACAAGAGGATGCAGGGGTGAAGTATAGCTTCCTATGTTTCCTATTTTGAGTGCAATGATAACCACCTACCCAGCAACTGGTGCAATTATAAACAAAATAACAAAATGCTGTCTAAGCAAAATTAGGGGTTATGATTTTTTCTGATATCCTTTCTTTTTGAAATTCTTACTCCTTACTTAAGCCTTGACTTCCTAAAACAAGTAAACAGTGCTCACATCTGTGTTATATTTCCTTCTTTTATTAAGTTTGCCGCTTCCAAGCAACCACATAAAACATGCATCATAGTTGTTGTTTCTAAGTATCAGCCTTGCCTTATATTTTATCAGAGAACAAACAAATTCTTATTTCAAATGGAAAATTTATCATTTGTTCCATTTATCTTCTGCTTTGTACAAATTACAAAGTTGTTATTTCTCAGACTCAGTTCCACATTCAGTTTGATCTACACTTTGAACCTTGGAGTTTAGCCCCTGTATAAAGCAAAATGTTTATTGATACACAAAAACATGCACACGCGTTATGTCTGTGTGTGACAGACATATGTGTACACTTGTATGGATATGCTTTATAGTAGTAGGACTACTGGGGGCAAAGACTGGTTTGTGCCTATTCCAGCCCTATGAACTTTGGGGCGGGAACAGTGTTAAAAGATCAAGATCTGTGTGCCCCCCAGTTCTGGCAAACAAAGCGGGCCGCCTGGCTTTTGGGGCAAAGCAAGCGTGAGCTGTGAAAGAGCAGCGGCTGCCTGGAATCCCATTTTGCTGCGCCCTTTGGCCTTCGGGCTGCAGCTTCCTTGCACACGCTGGAGCACAGGGGAGCTGAAGTTTCATTTACCGACTGAGCGACTTTGAAAAAAACAGCCCCTGTTCCCAATTAGTGTTGCAAGTTGTCCAGATCAATGGTGGGTTAAACTGAGCTGCCCACTTGAGTGGGGGGCGTAGCGTGCAATAAAAGGAGAAGAAAGAGCGGGTGGATGTGTGTGGGGTGGGAGGCTTGCATCTCTTTCAAGGGGCTGGATTCTTTCAAGCGAGCTGGATTCTTGTGTGAAAAACAACTGCCACAATACTTAAGTTGTAACCTTCTCACCCCTGACGGCATGGGAAAGTGTACTCCTCAGCTGTTAGTGAGGAAAGCGGCCGCTGCAGTCATGAGAAATTTTGATTTAAAAAAATGCAGCTTCAAGCCTGCCCTCCTCTTTTGCACATGTCATCTTGCCTATCAAACGGCTTAATTGGAAAATTAGTCGTGCTTTTCATTTAGAGCCCTGAAAGTTCAAGTGCCAATAATTTCTCAGAGGCCTTTTATTTTCCTTTTGGTTTTTGTCTTATCTCTAAGAACATATTCATTGTTGGGCACAGCAGAGACTCTGCTACAAAAGAGAAGAACAGACGTTTAGGGCTTTCGTCCCTGGTTCGTTCCTTTATTATTTTTTAGATAATAAGCCTTACTTGGTTCTCAGCATATGATTTCTGTGCACTTTTGTTTTTGTCGTGATTGTTTAAAAGGCAGTACTTCTAGGATGTTCAGAGGAAAAGGGAACATGAGCTTGATATATTTGTTGTTTTTAAAAGAAAATAGATGGAATATTATATCTTCTGGATGATGATGTTGAAGAATAGAAGCGTGGTTTCCAAAAAGCAGTCTTCTTTCTAACCACACTTTAATAAAACAATGCAACTCCTACCCCTTCTTTCTTTCTTTCTTTCTTTCTTTCTTTCTTTATTTATTTATTTATTTATTTATTTATTTATTTATTATTTTATTTTATTTTATTTTATTTTATTTTATTTATTTATTTATATCCCGCCTATCTAGTCGATTAAGACCACTCTGTCTGATGCACCTGTAAAAATAAACTTGAAAAGACTGTGGGATTTTTCAAGCTTGCGATCTGGAAATACATATTTAAAATGTTTTCTATGATCATGGTAGTAGACCCTTCTCGGAAAAGAAATGCCTAAAATTATCACTGGGTCATTAAGCTTTCAATAGTCAGTACACCCTACAGGGGGCCTTGGGGTAATCTGTGGGGCCCTCCTATCCCCACCACCATCCCACTCATCATCTCCAACAGCAGAATCCCTTACAAAGGCTTCTGGCTTAACCCCACACCTGTTCTCAGCCATTTACCCTTAGGACTTCTTGATCAAGGACCCACAGCTGTTGGTAACAAACTGAGACATCCTGTTGCCCTTATAGATCCATAATGGAAGTTTGTGGAACTTTACACCACACTGAAAAACACTTCTGTTGCTACCATTTTGGGACCCTTCCTCCATATACATCTAGAGGCCTGAGGATATTGGGAAGTTGATGGATGCTACATCTGTATCAGGAACTTGTGCTTCATTTTAATTTTATATAAAATGTAAAGATCATCTAAATCCGTCTAGCACCACCTGGAGGCAGGGGAAGTGCCCATCATAAGATCAATGAAGTGAACAATAAATATATAATTACTGTAATTAGGTAAGAGCTGTGGACATTCCAACAGGATACACATGAATAACAGTATTGTATACTCCAAGCTTTGATGTTAGCTTTGCATAAGATACATAGACTGTAAACAACAGGAGAGCTACTTGTAAAGTTGGCTTTCACCACATTGGTATTTGAAACAACACAATTTGAAGTACACTATTTACAGATGGCCTGAAGCCTGATCTTAGCCCCTCTCAACCCCTTAACCTAATCTTAAAAACCCTCTGTATTCAATTCAGGCCTTTGCCAGAGTGCTCTGTCCCTTCCACAGCAATCCTATAGCTGGGGTGGAACAAGAGACAAGAGAGGAGGAGACAGCATTGAGAGAGAAGAGGATGGTGGCGGCGATGGGTTTGCCTATTTTGGGGTCTTGCCATGCTCACTGTTGGCTTCAGTCTCATGTAGTACCTCCACATGACCCCTGGCAGATTACTACCAATGCAATAGGGCCCTTGACACCAACATCCCCAAAGCTGTGTGCACCTGAGATAAATGCTCCTGATATAAATGAAACCTGTTTAAAAACCATGCATTTTTACAGCACAAAATACATGTTTACTCGGAACTAAATTCCACTGTTAGTGTGTTTAGGGGGGGCTAACTACTGCACACACATACATATGATTTTAGCTTTATAGCATAATTATATTACTGCCTACTCAAAAGCAGGTCCCATGGAGCATAACATGACTTAGTCCTAGATATGCGTAAGTGGTAGTCAGTTCTTTTGTTTAAATAATAATGATATAATATGCTACAAAGTTGAGTCTGACCTATGTCAGCCCTTCCCAGAGTTTTCTAGGTGTAAGGTATTCAGAAGCCCCCTATTGTTGTGGCACTCTGGAACCACATGCTGGGCCACACACCTAGTACAAGCTGGCTCTTCTTCTGGAAGGCACAGTAGGGATTCAAATTCCCTACTTCCGGGATCAAGAGCAAAGTGCTCCAACTTACTGACCTTTCTAGCCATTCATATATTTACTCCCCTGCAATGAGGGGGAGCTGGCCAGATAGCTCAGTGGGTTCAGTATCTGGTTGCAGAAACAGAGGCTGGGAGTTTGATTTGCCACTGTGCCTCTTGCGAGTGGAGCCAGCCTGTGTAGTCTTGGGCAAGCTGCACACTCCCAGGGCTCCTGCAGAAGAAGGGAATGCTAAAGCACTTCTGTGTATTTTTATTTATTTATTTATTCAATTTATACCCGCCCATCTAGACCAAAGTCTACTCTGTAGTCTCTATCTGGTTAATATACATTAACAGATTAGTAACCATAACTTGCTCTTCCTTTAGAAGATGCAGATCAATAAGACAGAATTTGTGCAAGTTTCTTACTCCATCTTCATCTCGGGACAAAAATGCATGCATCATTAGGAACCGCATCACTTTTGTTGTTTATTAATGTGACGTAAGGGAACATTTTCATCAAGATTATAGAGTTTGGTAAGGGAAGATTAAACCCAACACAAGTGGCTGCAGTTAAGAAATTAATTCTTTTTTCTAATAACAGAGACATAAATCAAGTTACATTACAACTGTAACTTGACAAGGGGTAGTTTTATTCCTTTTGCAGTGTAATTGTGATCTTTTAGTTACTGTTATAGTTATGGGGATGTGGGTTTACAAATGGTGGTAGTGGCATATCAGATGATTCAAGAGTTGTTCATGCTATGTGTTGCACGCTGCCAGGCATTTTTGTTGTGGCTACTGGGGTAACAGTGAAATAGATAGGAAGAAAATGTATTTTTAAAGACAACTAAAGTTGCCCAGCTAGGTCAGGGATCTGGAAGCTATAGTTGCAAAGAGTAACTTCTAAAGCTTTGTGTTAAATTAAGTCCAGTTAAAGCCTGGTGAGATCAAGCCTAGGGTTGCCAGATATCAGTGTGCTAGTTCAACCTTCAGAAAATAGCAATGCTGGAAAATTCAGAGAAAGGAACTGCTAGGCATGGAGAGAAACGGCAGAGTGAGTGGCAGTGAAGGAGCAGGAAGTCTGATACAGTATTCATCTGTGAGTGGCTTTAGAACTTAGAAATTATTATCAGCTGGTGACATCACTGGTTCAAACCAACAAAGTTTTTATGTGTGTTATGATAATGCAACACTAGTGCCTGCAGAAGTCAGTAGTGACAAGAGACAACTGGGAAAGGGCCATTGCAGGCATGTGCTATGGCCCATTGTGCCACTTGGAGCAAGACAGGAGCAGGGCACCACCCAGCCAACTCATGGGCCTTCTTGATCCACAACGCCTGACAGAAAAATATTCTTGATACTCTTGTTTGGGTGAAGTTTGGCTATCACTGCAATTAGGACAATTGGCCAAGAAGCCTGGGGTGAAGAGCACCCCTTTCCCATTCCATGTACAGAAGTCAACTGGACATACAATTGAATCTTTCTTCAACACTAAGTTTGGGAAAGTAGTTTCTATTACTCATTGAGGGAACAAACTAGGCTAAGTGATGCTGCCTGGCTATGTGACATAGTCCTTACTCCTCTGAAGCATTGCTGCCCCCTCTAGCATGTGCTCTCTGAGTTCACCTAATGTTCACATAATGAATGGCTTGGCCCTGAGATCTGCCAATTGCCCAAATGTGCCTTCAGTGTGTAAATCTTGCTTTAGTAGTGAAAGGAACGGCCACTGTAGCCAGACTGGAACCCACTGACACTGACTCTGCTTTTGTTTTCTTCTTTCAAGCTCAGAGGAACCACAGATTACCTCAGAACTGGAAGACTTCCAAAACAGGTGAAGGTTTCTGTGTAGGGAATGGTGTACATACCCTTACTAATGGCTCCTCCCTCCCTTCCTGCCTTGGCTTGCTCATTCAAGTCTTCCAGACAGAGAAACTTATTGCTTGCCATGTGGAGATCAGGGCAAAAAAGGTTTTGTTTTGTTTTGGAGAGGGGCAATAACCCCCAGATTTCACCACCCAGCCATTATGGCCACTGTTCGTGCTAGTTTCTAGGGATTTCACAAATTGTGATCCAAATAAGTTAACTTTTCCAGCTCTGCATATCTGTACAAAGATGAGGGGAATATTGTGATCCATTTTCCGCAAAGACCCCTGTCCAGCCAAGGAATAATGATCCTTATTGTCAACAACGGTGGCCTTAGGATTCCTGCTATTGCTTGCTTAATATAGGATTGTTGTTTGAAAAATATATAACAGATATGCCATCTCAATGTAAACTTATAATTTTTTCATACAAATGAAGCATTTGCGAAGCACGTCTTAGGGTGCAACTGGGTCTGCTGATGTGTTGCTTTTAAAAGAACCACTGTATTCCCAGTAAGATGTACAACTTTCCCTCCCTTTTTAAGAAGACCTTTGATGGAAGATGGAAATGGGTGCAACAATGGAACTTGTACCTCTAAAGCTGCCCTACTTTCCCCAAATTACATGAGCTTGTGGTGCAGATGGGGGACTGGCTGCACCCAATGCTGAGTTCATTTCACCAGGGGCAGGAGGCCCATTGAGTGCACCTTAAATTAGACATGTGGTGAGCGTTTAACCACAGGCCTACCAATTCCCATCTGAACAGCTGACAAGCCTGAATAATTTATTGCATGCAAATGGTGAGACCTGCCTTCCACATTCGGACCAGGATCCAATTGCCACAGGATATTTGCCTGTAATTGCTAGTTTGGGTTGACAGCAGCAGGACAGACAGTCCTGCAGCAAGTGATTAGGGAGCTGTAGGGAGTGTCTACTCCACCCCCTTCCTCCCCCTCAAAGATGTTCTCCCTGTTTCTCTCTTTAATTGAACAAGACAGTTGAACCAGGAAGCTTCCATATGTCCCATGCAGATCAGCCATATATTTAACAACGTAAGTTCAATTCATCTTGTGTGTGGCTTAATTAGTGATCAGGCAGTTTTGAAAATGAGGTGCAGCAGGCGGCTAACTAGAACAGATAACTGCTCCGTTCTTGGTAAAGGTAAAGGTAAAGGTTCCCCTTGACAATTTTTTGTCCAGTCGTGTCCAACTCTAGGGGGCGGCGCTCATCCCGCTCTTCAAGCCATAGAGCCAGCGTTTGTCCGAAGACAATCTTTCCGTGGTCACATGGCCAGTGTGATTTAGACACAGAACGCTGTTTACCTTCCCACCGAGATGGTACCTATTTATCTACTCGCATTTGCATGCTTTCGAACCACTAGGTTGGCGGGAGCTGGGACAGGCGACGGGCGCTCACTCCGTCACGTGGATTCGATCTTACGACTGCTTGGTCTTCTGACCCTGCAGCACAGGCTTCTGCGGTTTAGCCCACAGCGCCACCACGTCCCTCCGTTCTTGGTAGTGTTGCCAAACTGAGATAACACTAGAGTAGGAGTAGATGATTCCATGAGATAGTTTTGCGCCCATAAATTGCTTATATTGAAACTCTGTTCAACAGGGAGTTGAACAGAGCTCAGGGAAGTTAGTTATTTCGAACTAGTACTCCTAGAATTCTACAGTCGACACGGACATCATCTACGCTGGCAGGAGCATGCTGGAATTTGTAGCTCAAATAGTGAGTTTTCCAAGTTTTGGTCAGTGAACAGCTATTCCCATCAACCCTCACTATTGGCTTAGCTGTGTGGGGAAAATAGGAACCTGAGTCCAACAGCATCTGGACAGCCATAAGCTTCTGTTTCATAACAAAAAATATTCATTAATTCTGTTTTCATCGATTGGATTTTCTCCACACTGGTGTCTTCCACATGAATTTGACTACCTTGACAGTACTGTCTAGGAATAATGAGGGTTATAGACAAACACGTGCATCATGTTGGTGGAAGCTCTCATGGATCTTTATTCTCACGAAGCCATCACTGACAGCATGGCTGTGACCCTTCTGTCACCCTGGTTTTGCTTGTCTTCATAGTTCCCTTACCCACACATCTTGCTTCTACCTGCTAGCTAGAAGTATTCTAGCCACACCTTGCCCTTCCTGGTAATTCAAGCAGTTACTCAATACAATGATCCTGAGTGTTGCCAGCTTAGTCAGACTCTAGTGTACATAGTGGTTATATTCATTTCAGCTTCCAGACAGGAAAGTGTTATTATCATTGAAATAAACATGTATAGGACTTGGAGATGCTGATGCATTTTAACTTCTTGTAGAGTAGAAAAGCAGCACTTAATGAAGGCAAAGAAGCAGCTTGATGCAGGAATATTTGAGCAATATGAACACACACTTCATTATTGTTATCTATTTGGAGCTGTAAAAATGGAGTAATCCTGTAAATTAAAACCAAATAGAGTAATCTGCTCTGTATGTATGTAAATGAACACATTTGATGAAACATGTTTCAAAAGGTATGACTGTTTGTTTGTTACATTTAATGGCCGCCCATCTAGTCATACCGACTAGGGAATTATACTGCATATATGGAGCACACATGGCTAGGAGTTTTACAGTTGTGTTATGATATTGATCAATATGGTGGCAGTAAATAATATGGAGACAATTTAGTGGACTAAATTGCCTTTTTCTTTGCATTTACATTTCTCACTGTGAGTGCAATTAGCTCAATGTTTTATATGTGTAGGATAGGTCTGTCTTGTGGGTGGTTGTGGTTAGGTGGGATATCCACTTTCCTATCAGGAGAGGAAGTCAAATGAGAGTAGAGTAGGGTCAGGGAGGAAAGAATCTGCAGAAGAACCATCAGACTGAAGAACTGCCAACGCAAGGTGAGAGAGTGGGAGGACTTGGAAAAAGGGCCTTGCTAGTTGAGGGAATTTAAGGGGTGTGTTTAAGGGGTCTGGAAATGTAATGTTTTGCAAGTTTGTTGTGGGTTTTTTGGGGTGTTCGGCCGTGTTCTAGAGGTTTTTCTTCCTAACATTTTGCCAGTCTCTGTGGCCAGCATTTTCAAAGGACAGGAGCTAGAACTCTGTGGTCTGGTGTAGTGTATGGGATTGTTGAGTATTTGTAGCTGTGAGATCAGGTTTTTGTGATCTGGTGAAATGTTAGGAAGAAAAACCTCCAGAACATGGCCAAACACCCCAAAAAACTCCCAACAACCATCAGATCCTGGCCATGAAAGCCTTCGAGAACACAATTTTTTACAAGCTATGAGGGGAAAAATGCTGAAAGGCATCCATTTAACAACAACAGGGAGGTTGTTTCAGATTGGCATTCTAGAACCCTAGACTGGGAGAGAGTGAGACCTTTGCCTTCTACTGCAGTCATGATCTGGATGGGATGGGAGAGTATTTGGATGGTCAAAATGCTCCCATTTGTGTATTGCAACACTTCATGTCTTTTGCAGACATGCTACATTTTTGGAGTGAATCTTGAATAATAATCTTGAATCCTTCCTAAATTTCTCCAGTGTTCCAGCATTGGCACTGTTTTGGGATAGTGAAGGATTGACTGTCTGTAGCCTCCTTTTTATGCAAGAATATCCAACGGGAGTTCCTCTTGATCTTTTGTACTCCCATCAACCCAAGCCAACACAGCCATTGGTCATAGATGATAGGAATGGCAATATCAAGCATACGGCTCAGCAATATAGTCATTATACATTGCTTTATGAACCTGTTTGGATGCTAAGATAATCAAGAGAGGCCTTTTTTGTAGTCCCACCACCTTCACAGGTGCATTTGATAGGGATGCAGGAGAAAGCCTTTTCTGTTACTGCTCACAGACTTTGGAACTCACTCCCACAAGAGGCCAGACTGGCCCCATCTTTGCTGTCCTTCCACAAGCAGGCAAAGACCTTTCTTTTCAGGCAAGCTGTCCTTCAGTGACTGGATGCCTGAGTAGGATTTTTAAATTTATTGTTATGCATTACTGCTTTGAATGTGTTTTTAGAGTTGCTTTTGTTTACCATTTATTCATAATATTTGTACGCTTATTATTTTTAGCTTTAAATATTGTCTTTTAATGATATAAGCTGCCTTTGTATACTCATTGTTTTTAGCTTTAACAGGACAGGTATTGCAGAACTTGATGGAGTGGGGGGTTTCTCTTTCTATTCTACTCCCAACGCCCAGTAGGACTAAGCATTCTGCTGGAGGCGAAAATCCACCTGTTTTTACCATATTTGTGGTCCAGTAAATGTTTTACTGGCAACCAGTGGAGTGGAATGGATGGAATATCAGACTAGGAGTCAAGAGACCTGGGTTCAAATCCTTGCTTGGGCATGGAAACATGCAGAGATGTAGCCATGAGGAAAACTATTCCTTAAATATCTCTTGCATCTTCAAAACCCTACTAGGGTTGCCATAAGTCAGAGTCAACTTAATAGCACATAGCACAAAGGATTATCTACCCTTTTTTTTGAACCTACAAGCAATAATTTTGGCATGCAGTTGGGGTTTTATAGGCCATTGATTTGTACATGTAACGTGTGCAACTAAGGAGAAGTAGTTAAGGAGAATTTGACTGCATCTATTTTATTACTGGTCTCTCTCTCTCTCCCCCACCCCCAAAAGTAAGACAATCACATATACAGTATATCTTCATCCAACTTAATTGTTTGAGGGAAGCATGTAATATACACGCTAACAGATGTTTGATACCATGTTAGGTATTAGATGGAAAATAAACAAAACTACAATCCTTACATAATTCACTTTTGTTTATTACTCATACTTTTCCCCAGCCTCCCTTACATTGGAGTTTTATGAAAGAAAGAGCAAACACAAAGTAAAGTGACTTTGGTGCAGAGGAAAAGAGTGTCACATTGATTTACTATTTTGCATAATCTCCCACCACAAGGGGTTTCCAATGCTTTGGTACAGTCTGTCCTTGGAGCAAATGGGAGTACATTATCGGAAAAACTTAGATGGGGAAATAAACATTTCATACCAAGAGATAACCATTGCTGTGGAATACAATGCACAATGTTTGTTTCCCTTCCATTCTCCCATCTCCTCCCTTAAAGATGTCTGTGATCTATTTACATGAGGCATCTTAAGCTTTCATCCTGCGGATGATTGTTTTCTTCCATAAGCATGACAATGCCTATTTTACCTTAAAAAAAAAAAAAGAAATGTATGCATGTTCCTTTTTTCTTTTTAAGATTTGAGATAAACCAAAGGACGACAACAGACAAAACAGCAAAACCAACAAGGAGCCTTGTGACATCTTATAGACTAGCATGTTTTATTTTGCTTAATATTTTTATAGACACTAGCTGTACTTTTTCAAGATTTTGTGTTTGCTGCAGGAGTTCATAAAAGCTTGCTGTTTTTATGTGCCATTACGTCACCTCTGATTTATGGTGACCCCATGACTTCGAGGTCTCCAAAATGTTCTGCCCTCAACAGCTCTGCTCAGCTCTTGTAAATTCAAGGTTGTGGTTTCCTTTAAGGAATCGATCCATCTCATATTTGGTCTTCCTCTTTTCCTGCAGTCCTCAACTTTTCCTATAATTATTTTTTTCCATTGAAATTTGCCTTCTCATGATCTTATGATATGCCTAAAATATGACAGCCTCAGTTTCAACATTTTTGACCTCCAAGGATAGTTTGATTGATTTGCTATAGGACCCACTTGTCTATCTTTCTGGCAATCCAAGGTATCCACAAAGCTCTCCTCCAGCACCACCTTCCAAACAGATCAATTTTTTTTTACCTCTCAGCTTTCTTTATTGTCCAGCTTTCACACCCAAATATGGTGACTAGAAATACAAGAGTGTGGATGATCTTGATCTCCAGTGACACATCCTTACTCTTTATGATCTTTTCTAATTCCTTCATTGCTGCCCTTCCTAGTCTCATTCTTCTTCTAATTTTTTTGCTGCAGACTCCATTTGGATCAATGACTAAACCAAGTTATATAAAATCTTTATTTCAATTTCTTTGTCAATGTTGAAGTTTCTTCTGTAGTTATGATTTTTGTCTCCTTCATGTTTGGGTGCAGTCCTGCTTTGTCACTTTCTTCCTTCACTTCTATAAGAAGTTGTTTCAAGTCATTCCTGCCTACTGTCAATAAGATGGTGTCATCTGCATATCTTAAATTATTAATGTTTCTTCCACCAAATGTCATTTCTCCCTCATCTGGATCTAGCCTGGCTTTCCACATGATATGCTTGTGTGTATAGACTGAACAGATAGATAAAATGCACCTTTCTCTGACCCCTTTGCTTATAGGAAACCATTCTCTCTATATATATTCTGTCGTAACAGTAGCTTCTTGCCCACAATATAGGTTAAGCATCAGGACAGTCAAGTACTGAGGCACATCCACTTTTTTCAGAACAATCCATAGCTTCTCATGACGTACTGTGCTGTGGACTATCAAGCAGATACTGAACTTCCTAGAAGTTTGATAGCTGTAATTTGGTCAGACTTTGCATTATAGCCCCTAACTGCTTGCATTACATCTTGCTTCAGTATTATAGCCACTCTGTTTCTTCTGAGTTTGTCATTTCCAGAGTAAAACACTTTGTAGTTGTTTGAATGAAAATGTACCATTCCAGTCTACTTTAGTTCACTGACACCAAGCACTGCAATGTTTAAATGTTCCATTTCTTGCCATATGGTTTTCAGTTTAACTTGATTCATACTTCTCACATTCCATGTTCCAATTGTGTGTGTTGTGCAGCATCAGACTTTCCTTTCACCTATGTGCACCTCAACCACTGGACATCTATTCAGTGTTAATCTAGTGTCATTAGCAATAGCACAATTCATACTTGTCTAGTAGCTGATTGAATGCTTTCTGACCTGAGGGGCACCTAGCACTATCTCTTGTTTCTGCGAAGATTCTCAGTCATCCAGGTGTCATTATCTGGATGTTGAGTCATGACAACTGGACTTCTTTCTTGTTAGGTTGAAACGTTTCCCTGCTCATCAGACTGCGGAAGCTACTTTGATGAGTAGTGAAACATTTCAACCTAACAAGAAAGAAGTCCAGTTGCCATGACTCACTTTCAGTTATCTCTTGTTTCACTTTGAACTGTCTCATCATAGGGTTTTCAAGGCAAGAATATTTCAGTAGTGGTTTACTATTGCCTTCTTTGGCACAGTCCTAATAAAAATGACCTTGAGTGTCCCTGTCATTGCCTGTGAAGGGTCCTCTGCCACTTGCACCTTCAGCTACTGCTGCTGCCCAGACATTCAGTGTCCTCATCATTCTCAGTACCATCCGTTCCCTTCAGCTGATGTAGCCATTATTCCTGCTTCCTTAGTCTAGTGCCTCAACTATGAACATTCCACCTTGGGTGCGCCTGCTAGGAGTCCAGGCTTGTAATGGACATCTGGCCTTCTGACGGCCTTGCTCTTGGCTTGTCTGACACACTCAAACCTCCTCACCATGTTAAGGTGTGCATCCAAGAAGGTGCACAATATCTTAGGTAGAGTAACGTGTTCGTCTGTAAGCTAGCACAAGACCATTTATTGGTTTGCTGCAAGAAACTCACATGGCTGCTCCATACCTGGAAATCAAAACAAGAATGCAGGGCAGTGGATTTGTCTATTCCCACCTAACATACCGGTAAGCTATTCAATGTGTTGAGTTCACTGTTCTTTTCTCTGTTCCGTCATTGTGCCTTGCCTTTGCTGACATATTTTTCTAAATATTGCTACGATCATCAGCCAGGAGTTTGGAAAAGTTAATTTTTGGAATGCAATTCCCCAAATAACTCATGCCATCATGGCCAGGGAATATTGTGAGTTATCATGCAAAAAAGTAACTTTCCCAGGCTCTGTCTACAACCTGTGTTTATGCACATACTTTATTTGCTTTCCTGCTTTTTCCAGGCAGTGTTGCAGATGGTGAAGAGAGCTAAAGACAAAATGTTGTTAGTCTGTGGAACTCCTTGCCACAGGATGTGGTGATGGCATCTGTCCTAGATGCCTTTAAAAGGGGATTGGACAGATCCTTGTAGGAAAAGTCCATCACAGGTTACAAGCCATGATGGGGATTACAATCTCCAGGCTTAGAAGGAAGGTGCCTCCAAATGCCAGATGCACAAAAGTAGTATCAGGAGACAGCTATCTAGTTGTCTTGTATGCTCCCAGAGGCATCTGGTGGGGCCACTGTGAGATACAGGAAGCTGGACTAGATAGGTCCTTGGCCTGATCCAGCAGGGCTCTTCTTATGTTCTTATGCCACTTGGGTAGCTGGAAGCAACAAGCAACTCCAGGAAGCTTCTGGATTGCATGGTTAATTCCTCAAGGGGAGCATGGAACCTTAAATAAAATAAAATGTATGTCTCTGTCTTGATTAGTACATCATTCCATCAAATATACTGTTGTGTTGAATAAATTAGATTCCAATTTGTTTGCTCACTCAAACCAAATCTGCTCCCAGAGTCCACACATTCTGGAGTTCCTACTGTCTTTGCTTCTCAAATCCCCCCTTTTCCCCATCAGAAAAATATGTAATTCACAAGTGTATTCACAAAGAATTTCAAATCTGTTTGTTTATTGTTTACTGTTTTATATTGTTTTATTTTTCTTATTTTGGTATATGTATATGTTATCCTTTATATTGTCTGGAAGCCACCTAGAGTGGTCGCAATGACCAGATAGGTGGGATATTAAATAAATAAATAAATAAATAAATAAATAAATAAATAAATCAATCAATCAATCAATCAATCAATCAATCAATCAATCAATCAATCAATCAATCAATCAATCAATCAATCAATCTGTCCACTGTTTGTACTGAATCATATACTAGTGTATCAATAGTGTGAACACATAAATATAGATGAACTGAAAAATGAGGGCAACACAAAATGTTAATGGACCATCTGTGTTGTTAATTTTGAAAAAAAATATTTCTGCTTCAGCAGACCCAAGCAAGGTACAGTATCTCAATATTTGTACAAAAAAAATTTCTTCAGAAATGCAGCCCAATGAATTTATTGGTAAAAAACTTTAATTATGTCTCCACAACAGAAGTGTTGTATTGTAGCCACTATGACCCATTAACCCCCACTGGTTCTCCATATTAAGTGAATCTGTCTGTATTTTGCCTGGATCCTGAAACTATGCAGGCCCAATCCTACAATGTGGAAGTAACTTGCATTCCTAATAGGTTATTTTTGTAGAGAGTTATATTCTGCAGTAACGAGTTGGAACAAAACCACTGTATTTATCCGTGTATAAAACTACTATCTTTCCTAAAATAATTAGAGGAATAATTGAGGGTCGTTTTATACACAGATGTAAGGAGGGCGGAAGGATCAAAGCGCTTTGGTCCCTGCTTTCCACCTCCGCTTTTTGCAAAGAAAGTGGAGGGGGAAAGCATCCCCTCCACTTTCTTTGCAAAAAATGGAAGTGGAAAGCAGCTTTTTACAAAGAAAATGGACAAGGAAAGAATTTCATCTTTCCTTGCAAAAAGCTGCTTTCCCCCTCCACTTTTTGCGAGGAGGAAAGCAACTTTTTGCAAAGAAAGAAATTTTGGGTTAGAAAGTGGGGGGCATCTTATACGGGGGGCATCTTATACATGCAAAAATACAGTACTTTTTGCCTATTGCAGGAATAGCTGTAATTCACTATTTTTAGTGGATGAGGAACAGGCAGGGTGCTTGGGTGTGAGCTGGGGTGAGTTTAGCTTGGAATGGTGAGAGGGTGAAGGAAAAAGAATCACAAGGTGGTCTATTTTGTACTGCCTCTCTTTGTAAATTTCACATCGTACAGTGAGTGATGAGCATACAGATAGTAGGCACAAGGGACCTTTCCTAGGCCTGTCAGGTTTTGGGATTTCTTCTCCACTTCACTCCCTGTCTTTGCTTTTTCTGTCTCTTGAACTGTACTCTTGAGGCAAATCAGCCTCTTTATTCCCTCTTAATAGGTTGAAATGAGTGAAGGCCGGAACCTCCAGGGTGAGGAAGGTCCGTTATTGTTTAAAGCTACAGTAAACACTACCATGGCCACAGTAATGCATCAAGCTCCTTTTTGAAGGTAAAATGTGAAACTGTGCCCTCCAGTTGTACTGGCAACATGTTACTGAAAATAACATCAAAAGGAGAGAGGTATTTTCTGTCCGCTATTTTATCCAGCAATAGGATCCAGGAGAAAAGTATTTTATGTATCAGCAAGGAAAGAAAAAGGTTCACCACCACCACCACAGATTTGCAGACAGCATAAGAAAAGCCATAATGACTCACATCAAAGGGCTATCTAGTCCAACATGCTGTTCACAGTGTGTTTAACCAGTTTCCTATGGAAAGGCCAATGGCAGGGCATGAGTGTGACTGCACCCACCATCTTCTTTCTTTCTTTCTTTCTTTCTTTCTTTCTTTCTTTCTTTCTTTCTTTCTTTCTTTCTTTCTTTCTTTCTTTATTTATTTATTTATTTATTTATTTATTTATTTATTTATATGCCGCCTATCTAGACATAGTCTACTCTGGGCGGCTCATAACATATAAGATAAGAACAATTTAAAATATACACAGTTTACATAGATAAAAACAAAATGATATAAAATATAATATCGTAGATTTACAATTTTAACAAATTAATTTAAGGCAAACAGTCCTAAGATGGCAAAAATCAAAAGAAGAGAAATAAGAAATAAGAATGACTTAATTGACTGAAGGGAAGGCCTGCTTTAATAGCCAAGTTTTCAGCTAGCTTTTCAAAATGCCCAGCGAGGGTGCCAGCCGAATTTCGGTAGGGAGGGTGTTCCACAGCCGAGGGTGGGAGAAGACGATCTGCCAAATATTGAGGTCCCATATAGATGTTAAACAGCATTGGACAGATGATCAACCCCTGTGGAACCCCACAGTTGAGGCTCAACGGGGCCGAGACACTCTCCCCAAGCTGAACTCTCTGGGGTCGGTCCTCCAAGAAGGAACAGAGCCAGGCAAGTGACAGGCCACCAATTCCCAACTCAGAGAGCCTCCCCAGGAGGATACTGTGGTCGATGGTATCAAAGGCCGCCGAGATGTCAAGGAGGACCAACAAGGACATATTGCCCCCATCGGCCTCCTTCAGCAGGTCATCCATCTTCTGTTTTTCATCCCGACTAGCAATCACTGATTGCTCTATTCTCCATAAATCAGCCATGTTGTTGTTTAGTCGTTTAGTCCTCTTCGTGACCCCATGGACCAGAGCACGCCAGGCCCTCCTGTCTTCCACTGCCTGCCGGAGTTTGGTCAAATTCATCTTGGTAGCTTCGATGACACTGTCCAACCATCTCATCCTCTGTTGTCCCCTTCTCTTGCCTTCACACTTTCCAAACATCAGGGTCTTTTCCACCTCATCTTCTCATGAGATGGCCAAAGTATTGGAGCCTCAGCTTCAGGATCTGTCCTTCCAGTGAGCACTCAGGGTTGATTTCCTTTAGAATTGATAGGTTTGTTCTCCTTGCAGTCCAGGAGACTCTCAAGAGTCTCCTCCAGCACCACAATTCAAAAGCATCAATTCTCTGGCAGTCAGCTTTCTTTATGGTCCAGCTCTCACTTCCGTACATCACTACAGGAAAAACCATAGCTTTGACTATTTGGACTTTTGTTGGCAAGGTGATGTTTCTGCTTTTAAAGATGCTGTCGAGGTTTGTCATCGCTTTCCTCCCAAGAAGCAGGAGTCTTTTAATTTCATGACTGCTGTCACCATCTGCAGTGATCATGGAGCCCAAGAAAGTATAATATGTCACTACATACATATCTTCCCCTTCTATTTGCCAGGAGGTGATGGGACCAGTGGCCATGACCTTAGTTTTTTTTATGTTGAACTTCAGACCGTTTTTTGCACTCTCCTCTTTCACCCCCATTACACGGTTCCTTAATTCCTCCTCACTTTCTTCCATCAGAGTGGTATCATCTGCATATCGGAGGTTGTTGATATATCTTCCGGCAATCTTAATTCCAGCTTGGGATTCCTCCAGTCCGGCCTTTCACATGAAAATCAGCCATAGATAGATGGAAAGACAGATAGACAGGTAGATAGGAAGGGCAGGACTGCTAACAGGTAGGTGCTGAAGGGTACGACTCATTATATTAAGTTTACTTAATATCATTTTAACCAATGAATTTTAAGCTGTTTTAATTCAGAGCTGTTTTATATTGCAACATATTTGATTTTTTTTTAAAAAAAGTCATCACTTACTGGCTGATATCCTGTTGCACAGCACAGTTCTCTGAACTATGTAACTTTTCGACTGACTTGCCATAAGCTAATACTGTAAATCTCTCTAGACAATATCTGTTTTGCAGTGAATCATATGACAGATAATGCCCACCAAGATTTCTTAACTAATAGCAAACAGGATTTCAGCAACTGACTCTTTTTTTTTAACCCATGTATATTTATCCTGTTGCAGGCAGCCTTGAGCACCTGTTCAAGAAGAAAGTGGAAAACAAACAAACAAACAAACAAACTCTATCTTATCATGTGCCTGAATTTTTGGGGGTGGGATACAATCAACACTGAAAATTATCTGAAAAGTAATTTGTTGATAATTTTTTGTTGCAGGCAAGTTCTCCCTCCTCTCCATTATACACTATGGCATTGTTTTTTTTTAAAGAGCAATAGCTATTATTGCTAGATGAGCAATGTAAGCAGATTAGCCAGCATTCATGCAGCCGTGTAGGCTTTAGAGTGGGTATTTATTTAGCTGGCTCCTTAGGGTAAATGACACAGAGTTCTGTTGGGTTGTCAACTCTCAAGGCCTGTGGCAAATATCTTTCCTACTCTCAGCTAAGCCAAAGAAGGGAGGGGGAAGAGGAAAGGGGAGAAGAGAATACCCTTTGATAAATAACCTTTCCATATTAAATGCACATCAATCTGACATGAACAATTAGCTGTCAGGTGCTTGGCTTTGCAAGCAGAGGCCAATTTTCAGATTAGTGCTAATTGCAGGGAGGGCTGACAACATCAACTGGGAGAGCCAGTAGCTCACAGCCCTGGTAGAAGCAGACTTCAATAGGCAGAGCAAGGGAGGGCTGAGGCGGCCTGTCTCCAGATTGCTGGCAGTTTGACTGTAGACTAAAGTAATGGAGCTGGCAGGGTGGAATCAATTACTGGCCAATGAAGATTTTCCCACAGGTCGGGCCTTGGGAAAAAAAAGGACGTTCCTGCTGCCTAGACAGCTGGCACGGACTGTCCAGTGGGAAACGAGCTGTCGGAATGAGCAGGGGAGGGGGAGGAGAGAAAACGAGGGACAGTTCTCTGTGATAAAACCAGGGACAGACGATAAATTATGAAAAGAGGTTCTTGGCAGAGGGCTTAGGGCACGCTACCTCTGTTTTCATTCCGCCTGCACCCAGGAAGGTTCACAAGAGTTATTCACCGGCGTGAGCTGGAAAATAAAATGTGTCAGCAGAGAAACCCTGCATTTATCTTGGGCAGTTCTCTTTAATAGGGTACATGTGTGAGTTGTTTTTACAGACCCTTTAAGGCAACATTTTCTTCTGCAAGGCTGCCTTTCCTATTTGGTTCACTTGTTGGTGCTCTGATCGATTATGCAACGTGATGCTCTTTCACACGGCCTATGTATAATGTATTTTTTTTAATCTGAAAAATATTTTATTTCAGAAGTACACCTTCCCAAGAACATCTAAGCTGCAGCCCTGCACCGAAGATACAGGTTAATAAGCACTGTTTGAGATCAACAGAACACATATGCCCGCCCCAGCACAGATGAATGTAATATTAGTGATAGTGTTGTACTGACCAGAAATCATGCTGTAAACTTTTTGTTTTATTTTTTAAACTTAATTTGTGAAGCAATTTCCTAATAGTACCAACCAAACCTGAATGCTGTCAGATCAAGAGTTGTTTCTTTGCAAAGGACAGTTCCCATTTCCAAAGGAAACATATGCAATTGACAGAAAGTTCATTTTAGAAGTATATGGCTTTTTTTAAAAAAAAGAACTTAAGGATGTCACCTTTTGCATTATAACTTTTATAATTGCAAGCCAATACCACCATACAGTGTAAGGGACTCAGGCAATTATAGCCCCCAAAGTACATTTCAAAGTTCATGTTTTTAACTATAGGTTTGTTTTGGACACCTGTCATTGCACCATTCGCCATATATTTGTGCAACTGCCTTGAGTGCTAAGGCTCTAAATGTCAAAGAAGTTTCTAGTATGAATGCATGGTGAAATTACTATCTTGCTTCATTATTTCATATTTTTCTTCTATGTGTTTGTTTGTTTGTTTGTTTATTCGATTTTTACCCCGCCCCTCTAGACAACGTCTACTTTGACTGTCCTTAATAATATGAACATGATGGCAGCCTTTTTTTCAGTCTTCATGTTCTTAAAACCGATTGACTTATTTTTGTTGTATGTTGTCAAATTGCATCCAAATTACAACAACCCTAATACAGTTTTCAAGGTAAGTAATTTAAGGAAAAGCTTTAATGGTGCCACCTCCTTGCAAATGTTCATGGCCTACCTTGAATTTGAACCCAGACCCCGAAATCATAGGCCATCAGTCTCTCCACTATACCACATTGGCTCTCAGTTTAATTAAGGGTTGTTCTTTTCTTTTCTTTTAAGAATACCTTAAGGACTTGTCCAATAATGCTGCTGGCATGTCTGAAATCCACATAGTTCTTTTGCTAAGACATGGTAATCTAGCACAGTGGTTCTTAACCTTTTTGAAAGAAATGCCCCCTTGAGCCATCAAGGAAGTTATCATTGGCCACCCCCACGGTGATATTTTATTTATTTATTTGTTTGTTTGTTTGTTTATTCAAGACACTTAAATCCAATGACCCCTGAAAATAAAATTCAATTGCAAGAAAATGAAATGCCCAAAAAAAAACAGTAACATTTAATGATTTAGTTGCAAGTGAATTTTAAGATGCAAAAAGAAATATTAAAAGGGCTTAAAAACAAACCACAATGCAGGTTTGACTTGCTCCAGCGCCCCTACACCGCCCCTTTTCGTTCTACTGCCCCCCTGAAAAAATGAAATCGCCCCCTGGGGGGCATTATTGCCCACGTTAAGAACCACTGATCTAGCAGTAATTTTCATAAATGCAACTGGCAAGCAGGAGCTCTCTGCTTAACTAGTTTCCTCTTGTTAGACTCCTCTGTCCTTCCCTTCTGTTGGGATGAGACATCTCTGAGTCTGTTCTCATTTTAGACTTAGAGAATTCCATAATATTGTATTTCCATAGGGTAATCGGGAATACAATAGATTGGATTATCATGGCTCTGGTCTCCAGTGATGATCTCTTCTAGTTATTGCTGCCCCTTCAGGTCTCACCGTTCTTCTGATTTCTTGGCTGCAGTCTCAATGTGGATTGATAACTGGATCAAGGTGTACAAAATCCTTAACATTTTCAATATTTTCATTGTCAGGATTAAAGCTATCTAGTCCATCAGCAGTCATGATTTTTGTGGTCCTTGTAGAATCTGAAAATAGGTACATGGCCGGGATGAGGACTCAAGTCATAGGACTCTCTGTCAAATCGGACTTAAGTTGCACCAGTGACTCAACTGGGACTTGACACCGGATTTTTTTTTCCAATGACTCGGATTCGACTTGTGGCTCAGAACCCACCCACCCTTCCCTTTTTTCTGGGGAAAAGAGCTTGTTTTTAATCACGACTTGGACTTGGGCCTTGGGACTCAGGACTTGGTACCAAAGACTTGCTAACATCCCTAGTATACTATGGTACCTTCATTAGATGAGTGACATTTCACAAACAGATGCTAGCTTTTGAGTTCTTCAGGTCTCTTCATCAGGCTGGGCATTACAGAACTGGTAGGGGTGCAAAAGCTGTGGATAGGTCCCCAAAGTCACAGCCCAGTGTAGGGGCCAGACTCTCTCAGTTTGGGTAAGTTCCAAAATGGAGTCTGCAAGCTCAAAGAATCAGCTTGAAGTAGAAGCTTTCAGGCTTCACTCCAGGCAATGCAAATTTAATTGTCCTTCGCAGTCTTGGTGGACAAAGAGATACCAGTACAGAAATCTAAGATTCCACAGACACTGAGTTACGATGTTTGGAAGAAATGATTGTTAATGTCTTTTGAATATAATGGCATAGTGGATCACCACGGCCACTGTGTACTTCTTTTAATTCTATAGTATCAATGTGATTTATTTATACACAGATTTACATGGCTATAATGTAGCAATTATTCATCGTTATTTATTATTACTTGACTTTACATCATGCCTTTCCTCCAGTGAGCTGAATGGGGCATACATAGCTCTTTCTGTTTTATCCCTACAACAATCCTGCAAGGTAGTTCAGGTTCAGAAAGTGGAACTGGCTAGAGGTAACCAACTGAAGGCATGGTTCCACTATGAAAATGAATCTGGAGAGGGACTGGGGGCTGGAAGTCTGTGTAAAGTCACTTGTTAGTCATGTGTTTGGGGGTTGGTATGTGCACCCCCTTGGGAGAACTTTTAATCCATTTTTAAACAGTGTTGCATATTAATTGAGGGGGCTACATGGGCTTTTAGAATAGGTGCATTTGAGGCCTTGTCCTGATCTCACACTGCTGTCACACTTGCTGCCTTTCATAGCCACTAGTTGCTGCTGTTGCTGTGGTGTTGTTTTAAATAATTTTTAAAAAAATATTTCTTGCAATCTGGTATAACACTAGCTCAGTATGAGAGAGTAAAAGAGAGGTTTCCATGAAGCCTGGCAAACACAGAGAGGCAGAGAGGCAGAAGATATGCACACACACATAAACACATTCACACAATCCAGGGTGGAGAAGAAGAGGAGAGGGAGCACAGAACTGTCAGCTGGAGCTAGTGAGGCACACCAGTGAGTGAGAAACCACACAGATGCAGTTTACACCAACAGAGGTGTTCACATATGCCAAAAATAATTCAAAATAAATTGATTTCACAAGGGAGTTAAAATAAACAACTGTCTGGCAGCCAAGTAAAATATTTTGCTTCCCAAACAAAAAAAAACACATATCCCAGGCAAAAATTCTGTGCTTCTATACACGGCATGTAGTCACGTCTGAAAATATTGATTTCAAATGTGTTAAACTTGATTCAAATACAGGTTTTCCCCGTGTGTGACTGTGCTCTAAATTTCATCCCCCCCAAGTGCCACTTCAACACAAACAGCTGCACTACACAGGATCTCAACTTCATTTCTTTCATTTTCAACAATATCATAAATATACTCAGATTTAATCATCTTGCACAGTGCTTCAACAACTGTGCAGTGAAAAAACACAACACGAAAGAAAGGAAGTCCCCCTATTATTCCCATGGAATAGAGTGCATTTAAACCTGTTAGACACATTTGTCACACTCCTGTTTCATCTTTTGTCCTGGAGCTGAGGGTAGCGAACATGGTCAGGCCCAGACCTGCTTCAGAGCAAGTACTATGTCACACACCTTGAATTCACATTATCTGCTCCTAAAAAAAGATCAACCCACCCCCTGCAGCAGCTAATGCTAAGAGAAACATGGCATATTCACAGCTTCTTTTAAAAAATATGTATGTAAAAAATGAAATTTGTTGCTCTTAACATTCACTGCAGGAAAACCTTTATTATGATCTAATAGTATGATTTAATAGATTTATTATGATCTAATAGTATAATTTAATATTTAATGGGCATGTAGTGAGAATGGCTGAGTGTTGGATTCCAAAAGGTTTCCTGTATGGAGAATTAGTGCAGGAAAAGCGCCTCAGAGGGAGACCACAGCTGCGATACAAGGATATCTGCAAGCGGGATCTGAAGGCCCTAGGAATGGACCTCAACAGATGGGAAACCTTGACATTTGAGTGTTCAGCCTGGAGGCAGGCGGTGCATCATGGCCTCTCCCATTTTGAAGAGACCCTTGTCCTGCAGGCCGAGGTGAAGAGGCAGTCCCGAAACCAGCCAAATCAGGGAGCTGGACAGGGGACAGATTGTATTTGTCTTCATTGTGGAAGGGATTGTCACTCTTGAATTGGTCTTCTCAGCCACACTAGACACTGTTACAAGTCCTCCATACAGAGCACGCTACCATAGTCTCTTGAGTCTGAAGGATGCCTAATCAAACAATTTAATAAAGTATCACTCACCCTTGTCTTCAGAGTATGCACAAGTACCACAGCCTTTTTTCTTTTTCTGAGGAAAATAGTAACTTGTGACCTTGGTTATTACATTCCCTGTTGTGTTTTTGTTCCATAAATCACTACTTTACAATTGATAAAAGAGCAAAAAATCAAAATGAAATTACTCAAGCTACCACAAAAATGGCTAAAAATGCAATTTAAAAGTAACTAGAAAATGCTAGTCATCATACACACAAAATTAATACTGTTGTTTCCCTCATTGATCAAAATCTTATTACTGACATAAGTCAGTACAGTATATGGCAAGTGGTGTAAACTGCAGTGGTGAACTATGACTAGTTAAGATATCAATGTTTGTGTTCCTCATTGTGTATCGAGTCACACAACTGCTGCATGACAAGGAATACAAGAAAAGTAATTTGTTGCAGATAACAAGTATGTTATTTATTACTTTTGAACTTTGGGCATATTTTGTATTTATCCTTTTCTATACAGAGTATCAAGAACACCATTCACTTCTGTGAAGGACAAGTTTGACCCCCCCCATCCCATGGTGATATTTCATTTTACTTCTATAAGACTTTGGATGGTGATCAAGCTAGAGCGCTATTTCCTGTATACCATGTGATCGCTGAGAAATAGCTTGCACCCAAATGCACCACAAAGGATCCAGAATGTGAACTGTATGCATGTGTTATCATACCCTCTGTCTTAGGATAGGACCTTCTGAAAGCACTTTTCAGACCATTCCTCTGAAATAGTTGCCTAGCTAGATAGTACGACAAAACTACTGTGACTTCTGATTATTTTCTTATATCTATTTTCAGTAAGCTGCAGAAAATACAATGGGTGGGACATTTTAAAAAAATTATTAAATACTATATCTTATTGATTGATTAGTGTTTCTTCTTTATCTCAATGCAGTGTCCCAAGGTGGTTATCTAACCACAGTCTTATGTAATATGGTGAGCAGCTGTGTATTTACACTTAAATGCATATGCACATTTAAGGCAAAAAAACCCCTCCTTTTTTGTGAAGAATGTCCTTCTTTTTGGTGTTCCTTGTCCTCCATGCCCAACCTTTTTGGTGATATCTGTCTTCCTTTTTAGAAGGGTGGCCGTCCTGACTCGAATCCATCTTTCCTTTTTAAGAAAGTTTCATCATGAACCGCAAACCATCAGTTCTGGCTTCTGTGAGTCCAGAAAATTTGATCTAGGAGGGAGGGGCGGGATAAGGCAACAACAATTGAGTGGCTTAAAAGGATATGTTTTCTCAAGGACATGAATTATTCCAGGATAATGCTAAGGAAACAATGGACTGTCTGCAGGCTGAGGGAAACAATTCTGAGAATGAGAAATTGTACAGCTTAAATGTGAACTTCCTGATCAGTCGCTGAAAGGTACTTTGCTGAAAAGGGGCCACCCTCCCTATATGGTTGGGAATTCTTTTCAGAAGAGTCCCTATTGTTCTTAGCGCTGCTGTTGCTTCATTGGCAACAATGGACAAACTAACATATGCAGGTCAAAGAGATGCTGTTAATATTTGTTGTATTGGTTGATGGGGGGGGGGAATGGGGATCCTCTCAGTGGTGGAGAACAAACCATTGAGGATTATCTCCTAGAGTAATAATAGCTGGGAAGTGTGCTCTCATAAAGTGACCCTTTAGTAACCATGCATTGGAGCCCGGGAAGCATTAGACAATTCCATTGGAAGGACCTGGACGGTGCTTTGCAGACAAAGATGTTGCTGTATGGATCTTGCTGTGCTTTGCAGGCTGGAAGATGGTTGTACTAGGAATTACTCCTGAATATATATGCCTAGAATCAAGCTGTGCTCTGTTGGAGGAGAAAGGTTCGCATTCATAAAGGGTTATTTATTTATTAGCTGTATTTCTATCTCATTTTTCCTCCAGTGAGGTCTATTAACAGACATGACTCTCTCTCACACACACCCTATTTCTCTCACAACAACCCTTCCAAAATGGAAAAACATCCCTGGAATGGAGGAACTTTCTCAAGCCCAGCAAAACTGAGTATTGTCAGAATAACTGCTGACTAGAGATGGGCACAACTTGCTGGTTTGATGGTCCGTTTTTTGGTCCGAACAGGTCTTCCCAGCCATGCCTTCTCTAATGGACACCCACTCAGAGGCAATGCCCAGAGGAGGTGGGGCTGGGAAGGTGGGAAGATGGGGGGGGCTGCCTCTGAGTGAGTGCCTATCAGAGGAGGTGGGGCTGGAAAGCACCAAAGACCTATTTGGATGAAAAACGAACTGGCACAAACCACCAAATCATTGCTTCATGCCCATATTTACTGCTGATTCATGAGTTGGGAGAGAAGAGGCCCTTAAAATTACATATTTAAAATGTTCTGGTGGGTGTTTTAAAACAAAAAAACAGCAATAGTTTTGAATTCTTAAACATCCAGAAATTTTAGAGACAGATCTCAGTTGTTTATTCCAGATCCCTGTATTCCATTTGGGGGTCGGGGTGAGGAGAGTGCTCACAGCCATATATACTTGCTGGAAATATCCACACACTTGCTACTGAGAGGATTGCAGCGAACCTCAGAGGAAACAGGCAAGCCTTGTGACAACAGTGGTAATATAATTACCCCAGCTAATTAAAAAAAATCATCCATTCTCTGAGCCCTCGCCTGGTTGCACCACTGCCTAAAATTTAGCTTGCATTGTTGGTCAAAGAAGAGTTTCACAGTCTTGTTTTTATACATATTTTTGCTCCTCCATTTTTTAAATTTGCTTTCCCATATGATAATAAAGTTGTTGATTATGTCTATTTGAGAAGTACTAGCCAAATACCCCTGTATACACCTCTTATCATGGAGTAATTTCTTACCATTAACAGTTACAAGTACGTGTAATTGCTAATGAAGGAGTGTATACTCCAGGATAATACACTGTTATGTATTATCTAGGAGATAATACATAACAGTGGTTCATGCTTTGGTAATCTCGAAAATAGACTACTATAACTCTCTACATAGGGCTGCCCTTGAAGTGAGTACTGAAACCTCAGCAGGTTCGAACTGCTGTGGCCAGATTGATAACAGATACGAAAACGTATCTCCAGTCTTGGTGTGCCTTTATTGGCTTGCTGTTAGTTTCTGTGCCGAACTCAAGGTACTGGTTTATACCTAAAAAGCCCTTAATAGTTTAGGACCTCAATATTTGTCAAAGTCTCTCTCGCACAAAACAGCTACCCATCCCACCTGCTCCTTGTAGTCCATGGTGCTAAAAATTGGGACACCTAAGGAGACCGAAAAAGACACTAGGAACTCACCAGGCACCTTCCCTCTCCTTTTAAAGGAAATTAGGAAAAACTGTATTATTCAAAGCTGCCTTTTATGAACTACCTGAGAAACTTGAATGTTTTAATTTGTTTAATTTTATTGTTGGGCATTTGTTGTATTTATATGTATTTTTAACCTGTTGCAAACTGCCCAGTGTGTGCGTGCATTTTGGAGTGGTATACAAATGGAAATAAATAAATAAATAAATAAATAAATAAATAAATAAATAAATAAATAAATAAATAACATTGTAACGACTAATGGGAGCAGCAATAATTACTTTTAAAAGTTACTTTCTAGACTCTGTGTGATATATATATCATAAGTGAGTGACAAGATTATAGCAATTAGGCTTTTTGTTGGGGGGAGGAGTTGGAGCAAAAAATCTGATATTGTTACCATCTAGCAGAGCTTGGAGAAGTTATTTTTTTTATTTTTTTTTGCTACAGTTCCCAGAATCCCCCAGCCAGGACAGCCTTAGCACAGATAAACAAAAATGAATGTTTGCAGGCTTTGGTCTGAGCTGCAATAACCTTGCTCTTGACTGTACAATTTCACCCTCCCAGTCCCCATTTGTCTGTCTCAGCTGTGTATTCAGGGTGCCAGAGTCTGGGCTTTGTCCACCTGTGCCTACAGAAGAGGAACAGTCCTCAGACAGCTGCTGTCTTAATAGCAATGCAATACCCAATGTGAGTCATCCCACTCAGAGTGCTGGACCACCATATGTCCTTCACCCCATGCTACACGTAGTTCTCATCTAAATGAAGATCCTGCAATTAAGCTGTTTTATCTTGCCGTTAAGAATTGCTTTATCTCCTCAGTTGTTATCCATGCTGGGGAAATCTTAGAGAAAGCTCCTGAATTCTACGGTTCCCAGAAGCCTAGTGTCTTTGATCTCTGCAGACCAGATGTGAAGATGGTTCAGGCTTCAGAGATGCCCCTCAATTCACAAGTGGAAAAAGATCAGTAGAGGGGTAAAAACAGCTCAATCTTGTGGCACCTTGAAGACTAGAAAGTTTTATTTGGCATGAGGTTTCATGGACTGGTAGCCTGTTTCTCCAGCTGCACACAATGGAATCTGAAGAAGTCAATTGCACTCCATGAAAGATTGTGCCAAATAAAACCTTTCAGTCCTTAAGGTGCCACAAGACTCATTGTTGGTTTTGATATTGCAGACCAACCCAGTTTACGCCAGTACAAGAATTAGTACAAGAGCAATACAAGTTATAAAAACTATAGAACTGGATTTCTGCAGCCACTGGAAAAGTATTTCAGTTGATGAAGCTACTTAATGCGAGGACAGCCCTGCAATGTTCCAAAGGATCCATCTGGGATCCAGCATCTTCCACAGTCGCCAGCCAGTTTCATCACTCTGCCTAATACAGGGTTGGCCCTGCTTAGAGGGAAGCACTGAGATCAGCCAACAAATGCTTGGGGAGAAAGAGCTGTGTTAGCTATGCAGCCTGTTCTGTTCTCTTATTTTGTTGCCCTTGGGTACACTAAACAATGCTGTCTGCTTACCAATGTCACAGTATAGGTCAGCTGACAGTCCAGTTCACTTCCATATCTAGAGTGCAGCAGCTGTGCCAGCTGTAGTAACACAGGAAGCTGCCTTATGCTGAATCAGATAATTGGTCCATTTAGCCTAATATTGTAAACTCTGACTGGCAACAGCTGTTCTGGATTTTGGGCAGAATTCTTCCATAGCCCTGGTGACCTCCCATGTGAGAACTAACCAGGATCAACCCTGCTTAGCATCTGAAATCAGAAAAGGCTGGGTGTGTTCAGGGTGGCATCTTGTGGTTGTCTTTAGAAAGAACAAAAGCAGAGGCATAAATGTAGTATGTGTTGCCCAAGACCTTAAATACAGCCATCTCAAGTAATAAGTCAGTAACAGATTTTTTTCTTCATGAATTCATATAATCTCCTTGGAAAATGGCTAAACTAGTGTTCACCATACATAATGTGGCTGTGATTTCCATGAGGTATTTCCTGGGTGTAATATGGTGTCCTTGGTGCAGGGTCAACACACTGAAAATCTGCCTCTGAGGTTCTAGTTTAACTACACATGCGGTCTTTTGTTCATTTGTTTTAAAACTTGACCCTCAGTGGTCCTGTCTAGAATTCTACCAGATTAATCTGCCTCTCATTCTGTAATAATCTATAAAATGTGTAAGAGGAAAGACCTTCCAGATGTAGGTGATTAATAGTTCCCACTAGCCCATAGCCAATGGTGAGGAATGATGGCAGTTCAAATCCAGCATCTGGAGGACCACATGTTTCCCATTCCTGATTTATACTATCATTTATACTATAAATAGCCTCAGACCTGTCTTTTAACACCACCAAAAAGAGTCTTGAAAACTAGCACCCTAGCATGACTCAAGGTAACAACACTAGCAGCAACAGCATCCTTCACTAGGTGTACACTGATATGTTTTATATGTATGTATGCATGTATGTGTAGATATCAATATCTATATTGACAGAGATAGAGACAGAGATAGATGTTTGGATATAAATGTCATTATACATATAGCTATAAAGAAGGCTATTAAAAAAGAGCTCCAACACCCATTATCCAGCTAAAGGCCGGGCACCACACTGTCTGCTTATAGGAGTAATCACTTTGAAGTCACTTCAAAGGGGAAGTACACATTAAGACTGCAGGTTCTTTCCCTGCAGCATGACCACTGACATTTGCATTGTTTCATGTTTTAAAACTTGATTGCGGAGGGCCAAATAAAATGGGGCTGAGTTTTCTTTTTTGCATTGTTGACAATGATCCTCTAGCTTAACAAAAGCACTTGAGCACTATTTTGTGGATCAGCTTATCTGCCCAGGGGCATCTGTTGCACTTCCTTTACCATTCTGGGCGGAAATAAAAGCTATTCACATAATCCGCAAACAACCTCATTCCTCTCTATGACCCTTCAAAGACCAAGATCTCTCAAACAGGGACTGAAAGCGTGGAGACATTTCATCAAGGAAAAAAAAGGCTAATCTTAATGAGCACCACATATCTTTAAAAAGATGGTGGGTCTCCCAGGTGTTTTTATGTTTTCCTGTGTTCCTAAATAGAACTACGCTGCACTTTATTCTGGATTGAAGATAAAGTTATTACTGTATAGGCATATTTATTTTGTTTATTTCTTACAGGTATACCCTAACTTTACTTCTATGAGCTCAAGGCACTGTATGTATGTATGTTTGTGTATTTAATTTAATTTAATTGTACAATGCACTATTCTGGGAAGTTTAGAATATAATAAAGTAAAACAACATGAAAGGTAAATAAACAATTATAGAAAGAAAACAGATACTGTAACACCAAGAGACATATTATCCCAGTAACAGGTGGGACATGAGGCACAAAATCACGCAGGGTGGCTATGACTGTAAAAAGCAATGTTTTCTCTTCTTTCACCTGCTAAGGAAGAGATTGGGCTGAAAGAGAATAAGTGACCTAAGGTTTCATCTAAATTTTATCTATCATGTCCCAAATTCTGACACTCTACAGTATTCATAGCACTACACTGTTGCAAGAATTGCAAAATGCCTTGACCATTGCGCCCCACCATGCTATGTGCTACATAAGAAATGAGCAAAATGCAACCTGTAAGCTTTGTGTCCCCTTCCTGAGATTTTTATTATTAATCTGACTCCTCCTAGACCCTCACTTCACCATTGGGAGAAGGGGAGGCCCGAAATGGATTTTGTACCTTAAAACAAGGCCCAACTCCTCTGAACCTTGTTCTTCAAAACCTGACTGCTAGCTTCTTACTGTTTAATTTAGTTCAGTTTAGTTTTCTCCATCCAATTGTTACCACTGTTTCAACTGCAGAAGTTTTTTTTTTTTTTTTGCACTGTGCATTATCAATGCACTGCATTGACATCACCAATAGAAAGTACACTGGAAATACTGTCTAGTTCCCTCCAGGAGCCAATTCTCATACTGTATCTTGAAAATATTTGTAAAAGACGAAAGACGAAACCAAAGAAACTTCCCTTTCTGCTTTAGTAAATAGTGTGAAATCTGAAAAAGATTCTGTAAAACTGCCTTTAAAAATGTCTTTTAAAAATAAATATTGAAAGTAATAGTGTTACTCATCTCCCAAAAGTAATTGATATGTTACCAGTTTACTTTAAAAGTAACTTGTAAGTAGTTATATTGCTGGTGACCCTAAAGTAACTAGTTACTACCAAGCTCCACTTGTGACTAGCTTGTTGTATTGATTTCAAAGGGCCTAATATAGCCATGACTAAATCCGGATCCAATCTAGTGTAACTGAAGTCTGGTTAAACACATAGCAGAAAAAGAGCAGGTTCAAGTTATGGCTTTGTGGGCTATGACACTTCAGGTTACAGATGGTGGGGTGCCCTTCTTTGAGTTTCCTTGCTGTAATAAGAACAACAGTGTGGCAACCAAAAAAAGAAAACAACAACAACAACACCCACCTTCTGTGTGGTAGCACCATAGTTACAAAATTTCTTTCTCACAAATCTTCATTGGGTTGCCTGCACTGATTTTGGCTCTAGGTGAAAGACTTTTACAAGTGTATTTACATAGCTGCTTTTATTCACTTTTAAAAACAAATGTGGTTTGTTTTTGCATGTTATATTTTGTCATATAACTATATATGGCATATCACTAGGTTTTTTTTTTTAGATAGAGGAAGTGATATATAAATTGATTAAATAATAACTAATAGCAAGTATGAACTGGAACAACCTCCCTCGCCTCCGGAACAACCTCCCTCCAGAGATTTGTGCGGCCCCGTCGCTGGGTATTTTTAAGACCCAGCTAAAAACTTGGATGTTTAAGCAGGCCTTCCCTCCAGTTAATACTTAATTTCTTCTTTTCTTCACTTATCTTTTGCTATCTTTCCATCTTGAAGAATCTGTTTATTGTTTGTTCTTTTATAATTTTTATTTTGGTATATGTACTGTATGTGCTATTCTTTATTGGTCTGGAAGCCACCTAGAGTGGTCGCAATGACCAGATAGGCGGGGTATTAAATAAATAAACAAACAAACTGGCTGGACAGTTCAACGATTTAAGCATCTGGTTGTGGAGCCAGAGTTGGGGGTTCTATTCCCCACTGTGCCTGTGTGGCCTTGGGTAAGCTGCACAGTCCCACGATGCCCTTAGAAGAATGGACTGGTGAAACACTTCTGAGTATTCTCTACCTGGAAAAATCTGAAAAGGGTTGCCATAATTAAGAATTGACTTTATGGCACATGATTAATAGTTTATTACCAAGTATTATAATGTCATGAAGGGACTAAATCTTGTCATAGGCATCCTTCAGTCTCGAGAGACTATGGTAACATGCTCTGTATCGAGAAGTGTCCTCTCCAGAGCATGAAGCCTGGGTAAAGTATTATGGACGATAGGCTGTTACCCAAGCAGCAAATCCCCCCTCTCCACATTGCTGAAATGGTCCAATGGAAAGGCAAGAGCCAATACAACTGGTTCCAGCAACGTTGCAGGAGTTGCCACAATGAAACGAACTGCCTTCAGGACTCTAGCTCAGGACTAAACCATATACTAAATTATCTGGAAGTTGAATCATGGCAACTGATAAGCTCACCTGGTTTACTGAGAATCTTCACAGATACATATATTAAATTAGTCACACTTTTCAAAAGCACATTTAAACTGGTTGTTTTTATTTTGAGCAGTTGGCAGGACTAATATCTATGTATTTTTAGAATACCTGCTCTCTAAATGAGATAGAATCAACATTTGTTTGGGGATAAGATTTGTACAATTCTTTTGAGAGATTTTTGAAACAGCTGAAGTTTCTGCCAGAATTGGTTTCCCATGAGTGCAATCTGGAAGATACTTGCACAGAGAAATTCTATGAACAATCTTGTTTGGGGAATAATTTGCTGTCCTCTGTAATTATAATTCTTCATTAGTCATATAACCTTTCAGCTGATCCATAGTCAGTCATATTTGGATTAATAAAGGCATTTCCAGATGAGGGGTTGCCTCTTCTGGAATCACTCTAAAGTCCAGAAGCTTGTGAAATCCACAAGCACCAGCACAGTTTCAACAAAAAAGAGGAAAGTATGAAGCTCAACAAAACTTGGCTCCCAGCTCTCAAAAATACAATGTGCAAAAAGTCAACGAACTCTACCCAGCCACAAGGACAGGGGATCACTACACACAAAAGACCAGCTAATGACACCGATCAACCACAGGAACAGATAATCTCTTCTCCTTAGCACAACAATACACCAGAACAATACACACTCATCACCCATCTACAGAAAAAGACATAAGCCTATCTCACAGCCATAAATAATGCACTCCCAAGCCAACTACACCAGAGCACAGGTTGCTGTCCTCTGAAGATGCCGGCCACAGAGACTGGCGAAACGTTAGGAAGAACAACCTTCAGAACATGGCCAAAGAGCCCAAAAAACCCAGAACAACCTCCAGAAGCTAACCTGGAATTCGTGGATATTTCAGTAGAGATGCAATGTGAAGCAATGTTAAGATAATTCAAGCTAAAAAGTGATAGCATACCTCAACTGTAAACTCTTGAATGATAAGAATTAAGAAAAACCCAAGGCATTATGCCACTGAGGTGAAGCAGCATATGGGACCTCCAGCAAACTCCACTAAAAGCTACATGGTACTCAAAGCCAACCACACTATATTTCTGCACATGAAGCAGAAAATTTCACAAACATCTTTCCTCTCGTAGTAAAAATAACAGTAATCACAAAGCGAACAACTAAACCATTTCTACCTTGTCATGATACCCCGGATTTGTTGCCTGAAGCAATCCCTCACTCTGCTTAACTTTGGGGCCAACCCTGATAAGGTCTTGCAACTAGTTCATTTTCTAAATAAGTGGTGACTTTTATACTAGCCATATGGAACATGTCTTGCCCAATTTATTTATGCATGGATGAAAAAGGGTTATAGATTTATTCTTTTATTTTTAACAAGAACATCCTTGCACGAGCAAATCAGGAAAGGGTGTGGTCCGAGCTCCTTTCCATCTGTTTCGAATTCTCAGCCTTATCTTGTTTTGTTAGCCTTTTTGTCTTTGTGGTTCCTCACAAAACCCGCTAAACTGACTTTCTTTGCAAGTTTCTGAGTGCCAAGTATTGGGTATCTATAGTGCATAGAAGAGGGAAACAACAGAGAAAAGGAAGATAGTGTGGGATGCAGGTGGGGTGGGGGTCGGAAGGAGAAGAGGCTTCCTCTTAAGAATTATTGCTGCAGACAGGCCCCCCAACCCTGCCTGCCTGACACTGTAAATCTATACAGAGAGGTTGTTTGAGGGGAGTATGTCAGATTGACAGTGCAAATGTGTAACACCCACAGCCCTGTGAGAGAGGAGTCTGCCGGCGGGTGGGAGAGCGCTGGCTGAGTGTTGGTCACACGGAGATTGAATTACAGTTGAATTAGATCAGAGCTGTGGGAAACATCACCTCCTAAACACACACAGTCTGGGGAGGGGGGTGAGGGAAGGAGGAAGTGTGGGGGTTGGGGGAGGGAGGAGGGCTGGCAGAGGCTGGGAGTGTTGTGGGGGGAGAGATGGAGGCGGGCAGCTGGGGTGAAGGACTAAAAGCAGCTCACAGAAGCTAGGAGCTAACTTAATTACTGGAGACCTCTCTGCAGCATGCTTGCCAGCCTTTGGAGACTTCAGCTCTTTCAGCTTGAAAGGCTCCAGGATGGCAGGCCAAAGACAGGGCAGGCCACACTTCATACAAAACCTTTGTTTCCAAGAGGGGGAGAGAGAGAGGGGGAGGAGGCAGGGAAGCAGCCTCAAAAATAGCGAAAACATCATTACAAACCGTATGGGAAAGATCTGCACAGGCCTTTCAGCTTCACAGCTGTAAAGGTCAGACTCCAAAGAGGATTTGGGTGGCTTCCACTGCTACCTTTTAAGATCAGATGTTTTATTGCATTTATGCTCAGATTGCTGTGGGAGGGAGGAGGTCTTAACACAAAAAACGGTTTCCTCCCTCCTCAGGGAAGATGAAAAGTGCCCTCCTTTTTTTAATCCTCTAGGAATTCCAACCTACTTACCCCACCCTCAACACAACACCCTCAACTCTCCTCATCTTGTTCCCAAATGACACATTGCAAACCCAGATTACACACATGTGTCTCATGGTTGGGATCACAGCATGTCGTGTAAAGGGTGATGGGTGGGAGGTGAGGAAGTCAGGAGAGGAGGACGGAAGAAAGCTGGAACCTTTTAAGCTCTATTAAAGACAGGGCAAAAAGTCACTTGGCGTTGAAATGAGTTCACCCAGCAGGGATGAGAGTGGGATTTCCAGGAGACAGCGGGGCAGCATTTGTTTCCTCGGCTGGCACTGAAATGCTGGCTTGTGATGAAGAGCACAATGCATGGCATTCTCTGGTGCAACTGCACCTCGGCGCCTTAAAAATACGTCTCTCTCTTTTAGTGTCACTCTGCAAGGAGTTGGGGAAGGGGGAGGAGAAATGCGCCAGGGAAGGATGGAAACAGCCTCCCTCCTGCTTATTTCACCCTGCTTTTAATCTCCCGGGTTTGCCCATGTCTTTGTGGGCAGGGATGAGAACCTGAGCTCTAAACCCTTGCTAACAGAATACTTGGGGTTGTTTTATTATTATTATTATTATTATTATTATTATTATTATTATTATTATTATTATTATTATTATTATTATTATTATTATTATTATTATTATTATTATTATTATTATTATTATTATTATGCAACCCACTTTCAGGACAATCCTCTCTATTTGATTTCCAGTTGCCTAAGCCTGGCAAAAGCATTCTCTCTCTCTTATTATCAGTTTAAAGACTCACTTGTACAGTAGATTAAGCAACTGCTAATCAGGTGTGATCTTCAATAGCTGAGCCATTTCGTAAGCCTAGCTTCATTTTTAAATTACAACCGTCCTGGTCTAAATTTGTTCTGTTGCTTTATATTTGCTCTCTTATTTGTTGTGGATGCTTTCACTTTGCTGGTTAATATGACTGTTCAGTTTTGAAGAAGAATGTATATGTATGCTTTATGCACTGCTGTCATTTTTGTTTCTTGGCATTCCTTTGACACATCCTTTGTTATCTCCCCCTTGGTAAACTACAATCCTAAATTACAAGTATTTGCCAGAGTTGACAGTTCTTGATTCAACTGGGGCTTTTGTGCTTTCAGTAGCCCAGGAAGGCATTCAACAGATGCACTGACACTGAAGGGAAACAGTACATCAAGTCTTTCAGCAGGCAGTTCCTGGCCCTACGGATGATGTTCCCATAATTCTCAAAGAATGGTGAATGGGAAACCTATGATGTCTCATGAAACGGACCCTAGACCATGAAAAGTTATGCCAGCCTTTTGGTCTTTAAACTGCAATAAGACTCTTTTGTTGATCTCAGGTCATGCTATGTAAATCAGTACTGGAACATTCTAGATCTTATCTTTGTACATGTTTTGTCTGGGGACAATATCTAGGTAACACAGTCTATGTTAGGGCTGTACAGGAGGTAAATCAGATTTGCTGGTGTATCTTTTGGTAATTCATAGTCAATTACCCATGGCTTCTGCCCCTAATTTTTCAGCTACAGCTACAATTGTAAAAAGGTTCCCTTGCACCATATTAGGCCACTAACATGTATAATGTGTGAGTAGAAAGCAGAGCAGGCTTTTGTTTGAAAGTACTGGAAGCCTGATTTTTGGACAGAAGACTAATTTCCCAACTGAGCTTGTGTTAAGAGATACTCTATTTCTTCCTTAGCTGCTTTTCTACCCTTCCTTTCCTCTGGTGAGCTGAAGATGGTGTACGTGGCTTTACTCCTCCCACTGTAGCCTTACATAACCCAGTAGGATAGGTTTGGCTGAGTGACTAAGACTAGCTTAAGGTCAACCTGTGAGTTTAGTAATAATATAATATAATATAATATAATATAATATAATATAATATAATATAATATAATATAATATAATATAATATAATATAATATAAATGGTACAATGGCTGAGTAGAGATTTGAACCCAGCTCTCTTGATATATAGTCCAACATCATAGCTACCATACCACACTGACTGCCCATGTATACCTATTTCCTATGCAACTATTCTTCTTTTTTGCTCCAGTTGGTTGATTTGCCCAACCCTGACTGATTTCACCCTATCTTTCATTTCATTTAGATACCCAGTGCAATGTAGTGATGGAGTAGGGAGCCTGGGTTCAAATCTCTGCTTAGCCATGGAAACTCACTGGGGGTGTGGAACTGGTAAAACCTTCTATTGTAGGCATCTTTCAGTCTTGAGAGACTATGGTAATGTGCTCTGAATAGAGGTCTTGGAACAACAACTAGTGTAGCTGAGAAGGCCAATTTGAGAGTGACAATCCCTTCCACACTGAGGACAAATACGATCTGTCCCCTGTCCAGCTCTCTGATTTTGCTGGTTTTGGGATGGCCTCTTTGCCTCGGCCTGCTGGACAAGGGTCTCTTCAAATTGGGAGAGGCTGTGATGCACTGCCTGCCTCCAGGCTGAATGCTCAGATGTCAAAGTTTCCCATCTGTTGAAGTCCATTCTTAAGGCCCTCAGATCCCGCTTGCAAATATCCTTGTATCGCAGCTGTGGTCTCCCGCTGGGGTGCTTTCCCTGCACTAATTCTCCATACAGAAGATCTTTCGGAATCTGACCATCAGCCATTCTCACAACATGCCCGAGCCAACCTAGATGTCACCGTTTCAGTAACTGGTAAAACTATTCCTTAAATGTCTCACTTACTTTGAAAGACTTATTTGGGTTCCTATAAGTCAGTTCTGATTTGATGGCACATAACAGCAACAACATTTTATAATAATAGCCCTTCATGCTGCCCTGTACTCAGTGCTATCCATTCCAACTGGGTTGAGGGAAGGTAAAATAGCCTTTCCCTAATACAGACTCTTCCAAATGTAGAGTACAAGTCACATCATCTAACTTTAGCTACTATGACTGGAGCTTATGGGAGTTTTAGTCCAAAACATGCAGAAGAGCCTTGATTAAATAAGGCTGTTGCAGAAATTCTCAGGCAGATGTCTTCTGCTAGAGCAGTGATCCCCAACCTTGGGCCTCCAGATGTTCTTCAACTTCAGTTCCCAGAAATCCTGGTCAGCAGAGTTGGTGATGAAGGCTTCTGAGAGTTGTAGTCCAAGAACATCCGGAGGGCCAATGTGGGGGACCATTCTGCTACAGCACTCAAAAAATACACACATTGTGGCCAAATGGTGTAGAATACTCTTTACAGGAAAGTACAACTAACCAAATTTTCACATTTACATAGGGATCAGAATGTACATATATCTGTTCTTCACACAACACACACACACACACACACACACACACACACACACACACACACACACACACACACACACACACACACACACACACATGTTCAAAAGGATATACTGTGACCCAGAGCTTAGTTGATTTAGCCATACATAAACCACAGATGGAATTCAGACCTTTGATATGGGTTTGGACTGAGGCATTGAAACAGGGCACGTGTGTGAGAGAGTTTATCCAGCACATATTATACAGCTGCAAAGTCAGTTTCTTGTTTCCTTTCCTGGCTGAAAATTATACTCCAGATATAGAACCTTGTGTTTAGTTAGTAATGAAACATAGGAGTTGATGCACACTTGCTTGGTGAGGCTCGCAGGCTGATGACATCGGGAAAATATCAGATTTCTGATCCATCACAGGTTACAAGTCGTGATGGGGATGTATACTCTCCAGTCTTAGAAGGGACCTCCAAATGCCAGATGCAGAGGAGGGGTATCAGGAGCCAGGTATCTAGTTGTCTTGTGTGCTCCCAGAGGCAACTGGTGGGGCCATTATGAGATACAGGGAGCTGGACTAGATGGGCTCTTGGTCTGATCCAGCAGGGCTCTTCTTATGTTCTTATATGAGTCTCTTCCAACTGCTTGGCCTGCTTCAGATCATATATCTCCTTTAGAAAACCCGTACTAGGTGTCAAAAATAGGCAGAAGAGAAGACTCTGTGTTAAGAACCTCTTTAAATGACTTTCTGAAAGCACCAGCAGAAAGATGCAAAATCATGTTTTGGATGTGTGTGTGTAGGCCATTGGAGGGTTCAGGTCTACTGGACCTATCCAGTTATACTGAGGCTAGTCTTTCTTATGCAACAACTTGCTTCTATCCATTTATACTTCCACTGGTTGTACAAAATAGCTTATCACACTCCAGAAAGTCTAAAAAGCTCTAGTCCAAAAACATCTGGTTAAGGTTAGAAATCACTTCCACAGAGCTAGTTCCCCTTCATAGATTGCTGCCTTGTTGTGGTGAAGGGGCTTGAGTAATTCAGAAAAGGTATGGACTATGTGGTGCAGGGACACCCAAGATGGACAGGTCATAATGGAGAGTTCTGACTAAGTGCGATCCACCTGGAGCAGGAACTGGCAAGCCACTCCGGTATCTTTGTCAAGAAAACTCCATGGACAGAAACAAAAGGCTAAAAGATATGAAGGTCAGAAGATGAGCCCCTCAGGTCGGAAGGCGTCCAACATGCTACTGAGGAAGAGCAGCAGACACGTACAAGTAGCTTCAGAGCTAATGAAGTGGTTGGGCCAAAGCCGAAAGGATGCTCAGCTGCGGACATGCGTGTAAGTGAAAGGAAAGTCCGATGCTGCAAAGAAAAATACTGCATAGGAACCTGGAATGTGAGAGCTATGAACCTTGGTAAGCTGGATGTAGTCAAACAGGAGATGGCAAGAATAAACATTGACATCCTGGGTGTCAGTGAACTAAAATGGATGTGAATGGGCGAATTCAATTCAGACGATTATCATATCTACCATTGTGGGCAAGAATCCCATAGAAGAAATAGAGTAGCCCTCATAGTCAACAAAAGAGTGGGAAAAGCTGCACTGGAATACAATCTCAAAAATGATAGAATGATTTCAATACGAATCCAAGGCAGACCTTTCAACATCACAATAATCCAAGTTTATGCACCAACCACCGATGCTGAAGAGGCTGGAATTGACCAACTCTGAAGCCCACATTTTGTATTTTTAAATTATTCAAAAATACTATAAAGAGTTAGATAATGATTTAATTAGCAAACGGTTTATTAAAATGAATAGTTAACACAAATACTTCAACGCTTCTGCTAATGTTTGCAGTGTCTGGACCTGATAGTCCTGGCCTGAGCCACCTATAGGCCAAACTTATATCCTTGAAGGCTTCCCAGACTCCTCTGCCATTTGCAAGGATGGCTCAGCATACTAGTTACTGTGAATATGGTTCTCTAGAGATAGAAACCATGAAAACTGCTGCCTTACACTAGGTTCATTGCCTGCCCCACACAGAACTGGCTTTCAAAGCATACCATAACATAAATATACAGTGATATCTTATTAAGTCCAAAGGTGTGAGGAAAAATGGCTTCTTATGTTCACAGACATTATCTTGAGGCTGGTTTTCAAAGCAGCATAATCTGGGAGAGGGGAGGACAACTTTTCAGAAGAGAAACAAATCTCATTCTGCAGCAGGTTGCTAAAGAACAAACGGTGACAGCTGTTGGAAGCAGCTCAGAAGTTTGGAATGTTAGAAGCGGATCCAGATGGAATGGATTAGTGAAATGTGTGGAGGTGAGGCAGTCAAAGGTGAGCCATTAATTAATTTTATTGCACACGCAGCAGTGTGACAATTCATGGTACCCTCTTCCTTATTTGGTGGATGTAGTTTTTTGGGAGGTTGAGAACTATTCATTCCTACCTGTCTGACCAGAAGGCATCATCTCCTACCCTCCAGCCCTGCCCGTCACAGATTCCTTTATCTTGAATTCTGCTGTGACAAACAGGAAGGCAGTTAAGGGGGTTCTTTTCACGACATATGCATGCTGGGAAAACTTCAGCTGTCAAATTTCAGTTTGTCGTGCAGCTGTTAAAGACAGGGCTGAATTCAATTATTAGTCCTAACAAGAGTTGACTCATGGAATCAATGGGACTTACACATATGTTGACTCAACAAGTTCTAGTCATTAAGCAGGTCTACTGTAGTTGGACTCACAATGGTCCAGAGAAGTGAAACTACATATGAAGCATGCAGCTCTAATTTGAGCTAATGAAATGTTTTACAATTATGTATGTATCCAGGCTGCAAGCATGTGTCGAGTAGGGAATTAAGAAAGTAATTACTGAGAAATATATTGATACTGTTATCCTTATGACAATCTATACAAAACCAAGATCAGTCTCATGTGTCCTGCCTTCTCCTGGTACACTCCAGATGTTTTGCACTACAAAACCAACCATCATGGCTAGCAGTGATGGCTGCTGGGAGTGGTAATGATTTCACTGGAGAAAGTTAAGCACATGGATAACTTTCCCTCCACTGAAACCACTGGGAATTAAATATGGTAAATTTCTGCTGGATCTTGCCATTGATAGATTAGTTTTTAAGTGAAAATGGACAGAGATTAAAACCTATGCAAAAACAAATAATCTGTGAAAAACAATCTGTTTGTAAAATAACAGAAATTGCTGCATGAGGTCATCTGGAAAAGAGGTGAAAAACACATGTAGCATGCAGAAGTTCTTACGTTGAATGCCTGTTCTCACTTCCTTTTCTCTCCTTTCCACTCTAAAAGGGTATCAGGTAGGATGGCCAGAAACAGAAGAGAACAGACTTTATCTGTTCCATAATATTGGTTTGTGTTGTACAGCGTATGATAGCTGTGGAAATCTCCTTGTCTGCACTACCATGCAGGATCACTGTCAGATTAGTACACAAATTATGTGAGTTGGAAGGAACTCTAAATATGATCTTAAAATATAATTTAGAATCTTATATGACTGTTAGAGTAATGCACAGTCTGTGTCTGTATCTTTTGTTTCATTAATGCTGTGGGCTTCTTAAATTTGGAATAGCTGAGTGTCTAGCCATGTCTTAATCTGTTCCCATACAATAATCCAAAGAGTTCAGTTGTTCACTCTTAAGAACCACCCAGATTTGATTTTCCTTAGAGGAAGAAATGGCATTTTGGTAATATTTACTTTAATTAAAAATATAGAGATAAAGCATAAGTGAACACAAACAACATCTGCATCCCTATTAAGCAGGGATCCCAAAGCAGATTTCTCCTTTGATAATCTCTCCCTGCAACCTTCTTCTTTCAGCGCCCTGTACCCCTCCATGTATGAGGCCCACTCTCATATATGAAACCCATAATGGAATAGTCATTTGGCCTTGATTCTAACTCACTATGTTCCAAAATAGTAGGGCTGGCCCTAATATTAGGCAGAGTGAGCCAACTGTTTCAGGGAGTGAATGCTGGGGAAAGGGATCAGCAGCGAAATGTTGGAGAACAGAGGGATGTGTGTACACCCTTGCCCTGTCCTGTGACACCTTAACTAGGAAGATGTGTTAGTAATTACCAATGATCTAGCTCATCTGAAATGAAATAACACTATCCTTCATAAGAAATGCAACCATACCAGGTTCATGTTAGCCTGTGGTGACAGCTGCTTCTCTGCATGACTTGGAAATGTTTATGCCACTTGCTAATGGTTTTAGCCTGGGGTTAATGCTTTGTTTTGTTCCTCCTAGATTTCTTAGGGCTTGCTTTTTGTATTTAATGCACTTCAGGGCTACTTGTTAGACCACACAAATTGTAACTATTTCCAAAATAGCCAGATCTCTAACAAGCTTGGGAATGGAAAGGCTCATGAGCAGCGGTGGAAGGAAATCAGCTTAAACCCCAAAGACCATATATCCAAAGGAAATGGAAAAATGTTGGGATTCAGGAACATGACAAAATAATAATCTGAGAATCCCTCTTTAAATAATTTCCATGATCCATCGGCTGTTGCAGTAGAGGAGGGTGGGAGAAAGTTTTCCTTTTATGTCCTCATTTATAATTTCATAAACCATCAAATACCTGGGGCTAGAGTTTCTTAGTATGTCTTCTTTTTTCAACTCAAGTATAGCAAGAATGGGCAATCCAGTTTTCACATGCGTGCCCTGACTTGGCTCCATTCCCTTGCATTAACGGGGTATAAGCTTTTGTGTTCAGGAATCGGCACAGTTTCATGTTAGTTCAGATCCTGCTTTCGTTAGAGAGGCATCTTTACCATAAATTGCTTGGCATGTGATTGTTTTCTTAAATATCACATATTGCTTGTGCAGTTTGTAGTTAATACTATACTCTGTCCCAGTTTGTGGCTCAGCTTCTGTTCTTCCTTTTAAGTAGTAAAATTAGTACCTCTCAGACATGCCAATAACCTTAGCCATGGTTATTTGGACAAAACTTACAATTCCTTTCATCCTGGCCTTTGTTTCATCTCTTTTTCATCACCAGGTTTAAATCTTTATAAAATGTGTTTTAACATGCTTTAGGAGATGCCTGGTTATTTATCAACCCATCTGCAAGAAACACTTGTTTTTAATTGATTTCCCTGGTATTTGGATATATATTCTTGCTATTTTAGAACCTAAGATGTATTTTTAGATTTTCCACAGCCCCATATATCTAGGCTATCTCGACATGTCTACTCAGAAGTAAGTCCCTCTGGTTTCAGTGAGATTTATTCACAGTTAGGTACTCAATTACAGCATATAGTTGCTATCCCAAACAGACTTGCTAAATAGTAAATCAGCGGATTTATGGTAAAAAGATTTACTTCCAAGTAAACATGCATTGGATCAGTAAATGTTAAAATTTTCATTGTACTGTATTGTATATTCCCAATAGTCAATATAGTATTTCTCATTGGGAAGAAAGCAAGCAAACAAGCAAGAACAGTTGTGCCTGGAGACCAGAGCTTTGCCCATTTCTGGCATCTCGCATTAAAACAGAGGTGCTCTACCTCAGACCTTTTAAAAGTTTACTGGATTACAGCTTCCATCACTGGTGATAATTGAATATGCTGTCTGGGAATAATGGGAGTGGATTTCAAGAACACTTGGAGGCACAAACTGGGCAATGTGGGTATCTAGATGTTGCTGAACTCCAGCTCACACCATAGAACAATGGAGTTGGAAGGGGCCATATAAGGCCATCAAGTCCAGCTCCATGTTCAATGCAGGAACCCAAATCAAAGTATATGTGACAGATGTCCACCAACATTGGCGGTTTGGGCTAGGGTGATAGGAATGCAACCCAACAACATCTAGAGGGCTTACATGTTGCCCTATATTAAAATATCAAGTGGAGCAGGGCTTCAAAAGACTTTGGACAACTCTTGCCTGCAGGGCCACCTCTCCCACTAGGCAAAATAAAGTGGCTCCAACTACTGACATAGGCTGAGGAGCTGAGAGCAGGATATTTTTCTATGCTTTTAATTATATTTATTGTATTGTAATTTTATCCTCATTGCACTTTATGACTTTGATTTGCACCCCTAATGTATTGATGTTGTTATTTGCTATTTTGCTTCTTTGTTGTTTTATATATTACTTGTTGTAAACCTCCAAGAGTGGCCTTGGCCACCAGATGGGTGGTTGGTAAATAAATAAATAAATAAATAAATAAATAAATAAATAAATAAATAAATAAATAAATAAATAAATGACAGAGGTGCTTGGTGAACACAGTTAAGTGTGCCACAGGGCTTCCCTGTGCTCCCTGATCTAACTTGTTGCCCTCAGATATGGTAGGAGAAGGTGTCTCATTACCGCCACTGTTTAAGCAAGATTCTGGTCAAAGTCTGGTTGGCATCTGTATGTGGAAGAGTGGCGGGGAGGGAAGGCCTTCTTGTTCTTCAGCTACAAGTAGCAAAATGTCTTAGGCTAGCCCTGATTGATAGTGACAGTAGATAAAAGAGGACTGACTCATAGGTAACCTACATGAGCAGCAGATCACATATGGACCTGTGCCTCGACGGGCTAGCTTCAGACCACAGCCAAGAATTAGATGACTGGAGGCTGCTCTCTACTAAAAGCTATCTACTCATTCATCATCCTGCCATATCCCAAACTAGGCCACAACCTGCAAATTAGTATTGCTTGGAAATTTTCCTTTTTGAGACTATCACTTCCATGACCACTCAGCCAGGATGGCCATTGGCTAGGAATTCTAGGAGCTGTAATCCAGAAAAAGGAACTTTACCAAGACAAGAGAACTCTAGACTGCCCAATCTTTCTCTTTCTCTTCTCTTTGCTAGCCAGACTAACTTCAGCCCCAGCAGGAGGCCACCTTGTTATGGTTGTTGTTCCTTTCCTTCTTTTCTTATGCAATCGGAGTAGAAGGCTTTTATCTCCAGCACTAGCAGGAAGTCTTTGAAAATGCCCCCTTTGCTAAAATAAACCAAGGGTGGGTGGAGTATGTGTGTGTGTGTGTACACACACTGCATCCATGTGTGTGTGTGTGTGTGTGTGTGTGTGTGTGTGTGTGTGTGTATGTGTGTGTGTGTGTGTGTGTGTGTGTGTATAATATACAACACAGAGACATAGATGATATATAGATATCTCAGAAAAGAGAAATAGCCCACATAGCTATATGTCTGTCTGTCTGTCTGCATGCATGCATGCATGCATGTATGTGTCTCTTTAAATGTTTTAGCTGTATGGTCTCTTTCTCTTTTTTCATTCTGAATATTTGTCAGCTAGTATCAATCAAGATGATTTTTTAAAAATAGTATTGTTTTGCAATACTACTCTACTCTGCTCTACTCTGATTTTATTGGTTTCAGTAACGTTCTTGTTATTAATTCTGAAAAATGGTTTCATGTGTGTGGGGGGGGGGAAAGGGGGAAGCAAGGAGATTGTCTGGCTTTGCTGGAATCCTCCAGGAACTGATCTTCCTGCAGTTGCTCCAGCCACACGACTCCCAGCATGGCAGTGGCTCCAGCTAATTAGCACACGTGATGAGAATAGGAAACAACAGCCCAAACAATGGTAGCATGGGAATGCAGTGTAAACCTCAATTACACCCCTGCTTTAAAAAAAAAAGAAAAATCAAACAAAGACTGCAACTCACAAGCCAGTCATTGGGAAATCGTCTCCCAGGCTGGGACTGGACAACTGCTGGAGCCAAAGGGGGTGGGTGGGTGGCGGCAGGGAATGTGTTGCCTTCCAGATGTTGTTGGCCTGCGACTCTCCTCATCCCTGACCAGTACAATTAATGATGTGGCATTATGAGAGTTGTAGTCCAACAACTTATGGAAAGCCAGATATTTTCCTCCATCTCTGGTCTAGTGATATTGGTTTGCAGATTTAAACTTAGACTGAAAAGATTGTAACCCACAGATAGTCAAGCTAAGGTACGCATGCATAGCTCATACCAAGCTCTTCACTGACTATAGTATAGCAATTGTTTGTAATTTTTTAGTTACATTCTGATAATCAAACATTTTTAAAGGGCCTCCTTCCATTATTCATTGCTTCTTTTGCTTTCAAGTCCTCCAAGTCATTACCTTGGTTCCCCTTCTGCAATCATCAGGCCAGAAAAACACTGGGAAGCACCCTTTCATTCACCTTAGTCTTCTGATTTTGCACCCTGCAAATATTTTCAAAAAGACAAAACTGAATAATTTCTTTGCCACTTAAATAATGATAGGAAATCTGAAAAATTCCTGTCAAAATGTCTCCAAAACTTGCAAACAAATTGCAACTTTTAAAAATAAGTAGATAACATTACTCATTATATCAAAATGTCTTGTGTAACTATTTGCTACATTACTTTGACTTTCTAATTACTCATTACCCAAAAACAGTTAGTTATAGGCACCCACATGAATTGCAACTACTGTAGTTACTTCCACCCACAGTTTGTTTATATTCTGCCCTTCCACCAGCAAGCTCAAAATGGTATAATAATATTCATGTGCCGTTAAGTCAATTACAACTGAATGATGACCCTTTTCAGAGGTTTTCAGGTAGAAAATAACATAGAAGTGGTTTACCATTCCCTTCTTTTGAGGGCGTCATCAGAGTCTGCAGCTTGCCCAAAGCTACACAGGTTGGCTTACTTGCTGGAATCAAACTCCCAACCTCTGGCTCCACAGCCAGATACTTAAGCCACAGAGGTATCTACTGCTCAAAATTGCATACACTATTCTTTTTCCTCAATACCATCTTATGAGATCAGGCACACTGACAGATACTGTAGTGACTGGACATCCAGTGAGCTTCATGGTTCATTGGAGAATTCATCACAGATCTCCAAATCTTAGCTCTTACTACTACTAAATGACTATGACTACTACTACTGTTGAAAAGACCGACAACTAGGAACTGCATTTGTCACTTCATTTGTGAGGAAAGTTGAGACAATGAAGGTAGTTATCCTCCTCCTAAAATACAGCCAGTTGTTCTGACTGTTGTAGTTCTACGTACAATGGCTGAGGAGAGATCCCAACTTCCCTCGGTTGCTCATACCATCTTGAAAACTCTTAGAGAAGACCCTTGACAGATTAACCACATTGGCTATGGTGCTGTTGCTCTGTGATGTGTAACAGCCGTGGCTAGCCCTTGGGGAAATATTATTCATCATAACAATCTACTGCATTTCTGTAAAACTCATCACGGTGCTTTCTGAGCACATTGGATTTATTGTTTGAAGGTGCAATTCTACATTACTACATTCTACAGAAATAAGTTAAAACAGAGACTCTTTATGGATTTGGATGCTTAAATCTTCAAAAGTATTTCTCTATTTACTTCCTTAGAAAAATCTACACTGCCTTTCACTATGAAATTCCTAGGGTGGTTTCATAAAAGGGGAATCTGCACTATCAAATTTACTGTAAATTGATTTATCTGCAAGTCTCCTTTACCTCTTCTTTTCCAAGGAATTTTAAGTAAGGTAATATTGTGAGGAATCCCCAATGTGAAGTGGATAGAGTAATGGACAAGGACTCAGGAGGTTTGGGTTCAAATTCCCATTCTACCATGGAAACTTACTGGGGGTAAACTGGTAAACCCATTCCTTAAATATGTCACTTACCTTGAAAGCCCTGTTAGGGTCAATATTAAGTCAGATCCAACTTGAAGGCTCCTAACAAGAACAACAAATGCCAGATTACTTTGGGGAGAAACAGGACTGGTGAGGCCATTTAAATTTTTTTTCAGGATTATATTTGCTTTGCTATCATCTCCCGCCCCACCCAGACCCTCTTCTCTACTTATCTCTTCCAGACATTTAGTGTTAGGATAACTTGCAAATTGTCTGTGAACTTGTTTGATTGCTATTATTCCAATATTATGAAATAGTTTGTGAGGTCTATATGACATGCGTTTGTACTGCAGACCTAAATCATACTTTTTAATAGAGATATTTCTGTGAACATCCTTCAGGTGTTACCAGGTACAGAGGGTCTTGCCTGGCAGCCATGCTGCGGCTCCTGCCTTTGCCTTCTTTGGCTGATATACATGTCCCCACCACCACTAAACCCAACTGGGATCTATGTGGTACTTACCTGTGTGCATAGCATCGTATCACAAGGTGACACTAGGGGATGGTTGATGGACACGGGAAGTGGCCTTTGCATATGTTGGCTACAGGTGTGTGTGGCTGTTGGGTTCAGTTCTGCATCCCATCAATACATGAGCATATTCATATGAACACACTCTTCAACTGCTAGTGGTTGAATTAGAGCATTGCCAGCACAGCAAAAAGTGAAAATAAATGATTTGTGGTACTTTTACATTTACAACCCATCTCCTGCATCTGAGGAAGTGGGTTGTAAACTTCAAATGCTCATGCCAACATAAATCTGCCAGCATTAAAGGTACCTCAAGACTCTTCTCCCAATTATTCTTTCTTATTTTTGGTTGTGCTTGAAATGCGTTCTGTGTCACCATAACCTAGTGTTTTTTTAGTGAATCAGCCAATTGAATGGTGCAAAAGAACCACTACGTCATCGAATAGCATCTTAACATTAAAACCATATTCAACAAAGACAGTTCACACCTCCAACTGTGAACCACTGTATGATACGCTGAGCAGTGTACATTCATATGTGAATCAGACTGACTGTGTGTCCTGTGATAGGATATGTGTGTGTGTGTGTGTGTTGGGAAGATATGTTAGGTGTATCTGTGGTTATACAGCTGGGACTGAAACCTTGTGCTATGTTAAAAATTAATTTTACATAAATAGTCTAAAATATGTTTCCATTGTTCATTGGGTCTGCTGAGGCTGCTCAGCGTCAACCCTTTTAAGGGATGCAGACAAATTTGTCCTATTCAGAATTGTTGCTACTCACCTAAAGTTGTCAAGATAACTTGTGTGGCACACTGCCTGTAGTCTTGAAAGAAGACTGCAAAGATATTATTCAGATCCATAATAAAGCTCACGGAGTGATTCAATCAGTCACAGTCCTTCACACTAAAGACTGTACCACAGTTGAACAACAATTTTTTTTTCAAATGCAAGAGTAGGTGATACTTTTTATTGGATCATTACAAATGGGTATTCCGTTTCAGATTGGACATGCTATTAAGCCCTGGGGCCTACAACACTGTGTTGCTGTTATATGCCATCAAGTAGCCTCTGACTTATGGTGATCCTATGAATGAGTGATATCCAAAATGTCTTTTTCTCAACAACTCTGCTCAGCTCTTGTTTTTTTAGTTTATATTTTTATTATTTTTAAAACAGAAAATAAATACAAAAAAACAGTGCTTACTATACATTAAATTCTACTGTGGACCCCATACTCACGGGACCCCATTGAACAATATTTTTATTACAAACTTCATTTCCAAAACTGTATAGATTGTTTAGAGGCTTTCCCCATTTCTTTCACTAATACAAATTCAACAAATCCACCCCAAATAGCACAAAAAATATTGGAACTTATTTCCCCTCTTTTTATGTTGCGTTCAATAGTCAATTTATCATTTAATGCAATGTCCCAGACTTCACCATACCAGTCTTCTAATTTAATATCATTTTTGTCTTTCCCAAACCTAGCTATTAATATTCTAGCACTTGTCATAAAGTAGAAATCAATTCCTTCGAATAATAATCAAGATCTATCTTATCAAAAATTAACAAAGCAATTTTAGAATTAAATTCAATATCTTTAACAAATATATCACATATTTCCTTAAAAAGCAGTTTCAAAATTTCTTAACCAATTTACAATCCCACCATATGATAATATGTGCCAATTTCTTCATCACATTTCCAACAAGCTTTAGAGTAATCTGAATTTATCATGTATTTGCGAAGGCTTTCACGGCCAGGATCTAATGGTTGTTGTGGGTTTTTCGGGCTCTTTGGCCATGCAGAGCACAGAGTGCTGTCCTCTGAAGATGCTGGCCACAGAGACTGGCGAAAAGTTAGGAAGAACAACCTTCAGAACACGGCCAAAGAGCCCGAAAAACCCACAACCATGTATTATATTCATTTTCACAGGAGTCAAATACCACATTAAACAGATTAAATTTTTTTCCCTTTATTCTTATCGATATTGACCTTAAAACTCCCATCCTCCACATTTTTATCCAATCCTCTATTTTAGTTTCTGTCTTTAAATCATTTTCCCAAATTAATTTCAAACCTTCTATTCCCCTTTTTCCTCTTGTTCCAAAATTATATTATATATTCTACTTATTACTCCCTTCATCAAATCATCTTTCAACATATCTTCATGTGATGATAGAAATTGTTCGTACTTAGTGCATTCTCTACATTTACCATTAGTTTTCAACCTATCATTTGTGTCTAACTGAATATAAATATACCATGATAGTTTATTAGTTTGAAGTTTAACTCTAATAAACTCCTTCGATCCCATTTTATTCATCCAATCCTTAAATCTTGCAACACTTTTATCCTTAAACAAATCTACTAAACCCTTTAGGTTTGTAGGAAATTTTTCTATTTCAGTCACTAATTTTAATGGTGAAGTTGAGGGACATAGCTTCTCTCTATATCTATTCCATATATTTAACATATTTCTTAAAAAGGGGCTTTTTGTCTGATTTATTGTATTTCTTTTTACTACATTAAACAAGTATTTTTCAACATTCCCATTTCTTTCTGAGGATTCCATATCCCACCAAATTAATTTTTCTTTATTGTATATAATCTCTCTAATAATTCTTAATTGATTTGCTATATAATAATTTTTTACATTACGCATACCTAAACCTCCTTTTTTTGGGTCTTCTACCAATATCTTTTATTTATTCTAGATTTTTTACCTTGATTGCAAAATCCATTAACTAATTGCTGCCAATACTTGAAATCTTCTTCTTCTAATTGTATCGGGAGCATCCTAAATAAAAGGTAATTTTTGATAATATTTTCATTTTAATCATAGTGATTCTCCCAAACCATGATAATTTCAATTTAGAGTACTCTTGCAATTTATCTTTGATATCACTTTTTAGTTTATTAATTTTTTCTCCTTTAATTCTTGAGTCATTTTAACAATATTTATACCTAAATATTTAAGATTACACATTTTAAAACTATATTTATTCATAAACATTTCTTGTTCCTGTTTATTGTGATTAAACATCATTATTTGTGTTTTTTGCCAATTAATAATTAATCCTGTTATTTCCCCAAATTTTTCTAAGTGCTTTTTAATATTGTCCATACTCTGTAATGGGTTTTTAATAGATTCAATAATGAATCATCTGCTCAGCTCTTGTAAAATCAAGTCTGGGGTTACTTCACAGACTCAATCTCAATATTTGGTCTCCCTCTTTTCCTGCTGCTTTCAAGCTTTCCCGACAACATTGTCTTTTCCAAAGAATCTTGCCTTCTCCTGATGTGCCCCAAGTAGGACAGTCTCAGTTTCAACATTTTTGCCTCCAGAGATCATTCAGGCTTGATTTGTTCTTGGATCTCCTTATTCTGTCAGTCCAGGGTATCCACTACACATGGTGAAAGGGTTTGAGTGTGTCAGTGAGGCTGAGAGCAACACTGTCAGGAGGCTAGACTCCATTGCAAGCCTGGGCTCCTAACAAGGTCACCCAAGGCAGAAAGGGTGACAGCGGGGGGCACCAGACGAAGATGCATCCACCCTCTGCAGGGCAGTTACTGGGCACCCACAGTAGCTGAAAGAGACACGGGCAGAAGCGACAAGGGCAATGACACTCAAACTAACTTTTGTCAGTGCTGTGCAGTGGGTGGCAATGGTAAACCCCAGCTAACTTTTCTTACCATTAAAACTCTATAATGAAGCAGTTCAAATTCAATACTGTACTTTGGGGGCATTAGATCTTTGTATTGGCTGAGGTAGGGATGCTAGAACCCATTAGCTGATCTGGAAGGGATGCTAGAACCATTAGCTGATCTGGGGAAAGTAATCAATCATGAATTTTCAGGATTTGGTATATTAATTTGAAACAATCACTCTTCTGTTGTTTCTCCTTCAAGGGAAAAAAAGGTCCAAAGAGAAAAGTTTTAGAGTTAATTTAGCAGACCTACTACAACAAAGGTCAACAGCAGCTGGTTTCCTGTTTAGGGTGCCTTAAACCAGCAACCCCTGTCCTTTTGTTGTTATTTTGACTAGATTCATGCAACTGCCCTACAGGAGAAGGAAACAGGAAAGGACAGGAAATGCATCCAGAAATAAACACTGACCTCCCCCACTCCCCAGACGCTGGCGTGGTACAAAGAAATGGTTAGACTCCCCCACCCACCAGGACTGATCTGTGGTTTGCTGGACAGCAGTCAGCTCTTCCTCTGAAAGACTTAGTGATCCACATCTCCAGAAAAGAGAAGAAAGCATGATTTCAACACTTCTCTGTTCAGACAGTTCTTGGCTGCTGAAAATCCGTTTAGGGCTATAACATATGAAAATAAATCCTTGGACATCTTGTCTTGCTTCAATCCCCAGGGTGAACACAAGGAATCCTAAGGCCAGTTCAAAGGTAAATTAAACATTTAAGAGTCTGCAGACAGAAAAGCAGTAGCAGAACTGTTTTCTCCTCCTGCTTGCCATCATGCAGAACTCTGGTATAGTAAGCAGGAGAGAAAAATAAGTAGAAAAAATATAGGCAGAGCTTGTTGCTTTAAATAATTAATTAATTACCCTTTAACCATGGCATTCCCCTGTAGTCAGTTACCATTATAACTACAATTTTAAAAATGTATCTGCTACTTCCCTGTTTCTGAAAATTAATTCCTTTGGAATTACTAAAAACCTATCTGAATGTTGCAAGGCACAAAACCCCCTCCTCCCATTTACTTTATTATTGCTTCAGGACCCACAGTAGAACATTAGGCAGCAGTGTGATCAATCCATTAGTCCTCCTCTAACACTGAGTGTAGCTATGGCACATAACTATAAATGTAACTGGAAAGTTCTTACAGGAGGCTGAAATGCTATCTCTTGTTAAGTTATAGCAATAACATAATATATGCCTTTTTATTGTTCAAAGGAATTGATTAGAAGTTGTTAGCTATCTGTAAATGGTTTACCTCCAAACTACAACTAGACATCAGAGTCCGGGAATGATCCCCAACAACTCCAGGTAGGGTTAGAAAAACCCTTGCCTAAAACCCTACCAAGGAGTGTCAACAAATCCTGGCCTAGACAACCTTGCCTGACTCAGTGAAAGGCAGCTTCCTGCCTGTCCCGTCATCTGACCAGACAGCCTGTAGGTTGCAGGTAATTAGTCCCTTTAGCATCCCATCTGATTCATCTGCAAGTACTTACCCAGGCATGCCTGGATGTTAGCTGCCCCCATAAATTTCTTTTGAAGTGGCTAGAAAGAGGCTAAAAGAATCCCAGAGGTCTCTTAGGTCAGCACTGAGCATCAAAAGCAGATGTGTACATTGTAAAATTGTTCTGTTCAGACTCCCTGTGTGTATCAGGGCTTCCAGGTGTGAATTGCCTCCTCTTCTCCTGACCTGTACCGATGGCCAGGTTGGTTGGCGCTGATACAAATCAGTCCAACAACATCTGGATGGCCACAGGGCTGCTATATACACAGTGAAACAATTCAGCACACAGGTACATGAACATTTCTAGGAGTATAGCATCTTCTCATTGAAATAAGACTATAAGACGTGTGTACATGGAATATATTACAAGACACAGGAGCTTGGGCTGCATGGATGGCTAGGTTTGGGGTGCCCACCCCCCTTATTTATTTTACTTTTCTTCCTGATAGAAAGTGAAAAACATAGTTCTAAATGATCTTTCAGATATTGGCTAGCACCTAAATAGGTCATCTTCACAAATGGTCAGCTATGATTAGGGTCCATTTCTGCTATTTTGACTGGTTTCGGGTAACTCAGATCACAATCAGCTTGCTGAGAAGACTGTCAACACTCCCACAGCCTTAAAGCTGAATAGGTACCCGCACAACCCTTTTATATTGGATTCTGTATAGGGGAAAGGGAGACAATAAATTAAAAGAAATGAACTACAGTTTATAAATATGGCCCACTTGGGAAGATCGTGCAGCAATTAATTGGCCTAGGATTCAGAATACTTGGGTTCCTATTCTCATACAGGAAGCTCAGCAGGTGACCCGGGTCAGTCACACTTTCTAACCTACCTCACAGGGATGTTGAGAGGATAAAAACAGGAAGACCTAATGAGCTCCTTGGAAAGGCAGAGTACAAATGTAGATAAAATCCCTAACAACATATTTAACCCGTGCCTCATGTTATTGTTGTACAGCAGGTCATTTGCCCCTGTATTTGTGAAGTGACCCCATTGAACTTCTGTCTGCGATGTCCCATTCACACGCTTAAAAAAAAGAAAAGACTTCACTAGTGTCAGGAAGCAATAAACACCCGCGTGTTCCTTAAGGGGGAAAAAACCCGAGGAAGTTGCCATAGATATAGTTACAGACCATAGATAATACGATCAGGAGCTTGAGCTAAAGGAGCCTTGGGATCTTTTTTTATCTCCCCGCGATTTCCCCAAATGTTGCCGGGCAGGCCTCAGACGGCAAAGTGCCGTTGAAAATTCAAGGAAACCCACCTCGGAAATTACCCCACGGGAGAAGCCGGTACGACTTGGACCTGCTTAGCTCTGCCTGCCAGGACTGGAAAGCGAGGAGCTTCTCTTGGGCTCCGAACTACAACGGGGCTGGTCGGAGGAGGGGGGGTGTGAGAGGGGGCGCCGGGGCTCCCAAGCAATCCCCCGTTCCCCGCGAGGCTCCCGGCGGCAGCGGCGGCGGCCCTTTGTGACGCCGGCGGCCGAGCGCGCTGGGCAACACCAGCCGCCGGCCCCAGCGCCATCGCCGCTCCACCCCGCGCCCAGGGGAGGTTCACACGCGGCAGCCGCCGCTCCTGCACGCCCCGCTCAGCGCCAGCGCCGTCGCCGCCGGCCCCGCTTGGCTGCCAGCCGGGGACAGAGCAACTTTCCCACGGCTGCTCGGCCACGCGTGTGGCTTTTACCAGCTCCCACCTGGCCCGGCGCCCGGCCAATGGCCACAAGCGGGAGCGGCGGGAAAAGGGAAGGGGGGGGCGAGCGGCGGCGGCGGCGAACTTGGCCGCGGATCCCCTCGGAGGGGACGCCTCAGCCAATCGGAAGCAGCGGGGGGGGTGTAAAGAGAAGGGCGTGTCCCGGCTTGGTCTTTAGGTCAGCACCTATTGGCTAGCTGCCTCCGAGCCTTAGCCAACCAAGAGAGTCGGGCTCGCAGATGGCTACACAGAGTCCTCTGTGGCCGGGAGCGCCTGGCGCTCCTCCCCGCCCGCCCCTCCCTCGGGTAAGAGGCGAAGCGTGGGAACGGGATGGGGGAGACGCGGGCAGAGGGAGAGGGAGAGGGCGGCCAGCGGCGGCGGCGGCGGCGGCGTGGGGAGCGGAGAGCGCGCTGTTGAGCTGGCGCCGGGGGATCGCCGCCACCCACCCGCTCGCTCGCCGCGGCAGCCTTCCAGCGGTGTTCCGGCTGGTAGCCCAGAAGCCAGGGAGCATGAAGCGGGCTCACCCGGACTACAGCTCTTCCGACAGCGAGGAGTTGGACGAGCCCATCGAGGTGGAAAAAGAGAGCGCGGACGAGAATGGGTGAGGCGCGGCAGCAGTCCTGGGGGGGGGGGGCCGGCGGTGACCGGCTGGCCTGGTGGGTCGGTGGGTGGATGGGGAAGCACCGGGCGAGGGTCTCCGGGGACGTTGCCAGTCCTTTCCTCGGCCCGTATCTCAGGGGGAGGGTCGTGAGCGGTCCCCCTGCCGCTTCTCTCTAGCGGCAATAATAAGGCAAGGGGTGCCCACTCTATGTTGACTTCTTGGGATTTAGCCTCACTAAATGCGACGCAACTTCGAATAAAGGCGCCTTCCCGCCTCCCCCCCCCTCCCGCTTTGGTGGGACCGCACCTCGTTGCTCCTTTACTAAATTCGGTGTTTTCTTCCGATTCCGTTTGTTCAACATGCCTAAAAGCAAAGGCGGAGGGACAAGGAAGCGGGAAGGAGAAGGCAGCTGCTGCCCATTGATCACAGACTCTGTGGTTATGGTGGTGGCGAAGAGAAGGCACTCTGTACCTGTTCTAGGCAGTCTCTTTTATGCCTCGTCACTTCTCACCTTTCCAAAGACCTGCTGGCTAGATTGCAAATTTTGACACTGGAAGCAGGAACACATGGAATGGGGCTGGGGGGGGGGTTTGCCGATGATTAAAATATGCTCCCACCCTTGCTATTTGCACCCTGCGTTTGTTAAGATGGTGGTTACCTGGGATTAGTCAGAAGTCAACGTTTCTCACCTGAGTCTATTCCTGTACTGTACTTACAGTTTTGTGCTGTAATCTGATAGAAATCTCTCCAACCTTGTCAGCTTTTTTTTTCTGGATCTGCACTGACCTTTTCTTTCTTTTTGCTGGTTTCAGAAACTTGAGCTCTGCTCCGGGTTCCATGTCTCCAACCACCACTTCCCAGATCTTGGCTAGGAAAAGACGCCGAGGAGTAAGTCTCTTGCTGCTGTGCTAAATGCCCCCCCTCAATTCCCATTACTGCCCTTGCAACAAAAATGCCTCTTTCCTTGCAGATCATTGAGAAGCGTCGCAGGGATCGGATTAACAATAGCCTGTCTGAGCTAAGGAGGCTGGTGCCGAGTGCCTTTGAAAAGCAGGTAATTTTTAGGTAGCTGGGAGTGATGTTGGTGCTTTTGGGCTCCCTCTGTTTTCATTGAGTTTCTGCTCTCTTGCCCTCTTTGCTTGGCTTGAATCCATCTGCCTTTATGCTGATGACTTGTCATGTTGTTTTTTTTAAAGGGATCGGCCAAACTGGAAAAAGCCGAAATCTTGCAGATGACTGTGGATCATCTGAAAATGTTGCACACAGCAGGAGGGAAAGGTGAGGTTTCTTGCCTAGCAGACCCATACTCTGGGTCTGATTCCTTATCTAGCCAAAATGGCAAAACTCAGGCACAAGAAGGAATCCTGTATGAGTTTATGGGAACCCTGAGTTTTGCAGAAGCATAAAATAGCTTCAGGGGAAAAAAATCTTGCATGGAAACATGCCAGTGAAAGGAAATGGAATGAAGTATTCTGGAAGAGGATGTGGCTGGTTGGCTGTAACGTGGAACAGGGCCCCCCTAGGCTGCAACAATTGAGTTGCAGGTCTCAACTGTGACACCGTAGTGCGTCATAGTGAAGATTTATTCAGAATGCAGATACTTTCTCTTTGGCATGTTGACTGTCAGTACAAATCCACAGACTGCATACTCTTGGGCAGATTTAGAAGAGGTAACTGTGTTAGTCTGTGCTAGCATGTCAGGCAAAAACAAAATAAAAAATAAAGAAGATAAAGCCATTGTAGCATTTTAAAGATTAACTGCCATATTTTACATTAATATAGTAGTTAGTCATTAAGGTGCCACAACATCTTTATCTTCTATATTTTTTACTTTTCATTTGTTTTTGCCTGATACCTTGGCCTACTCTGGAATAAATGGGGTGGAAGGATGGAGACATTTTTTACCCTTTTTACACATTTACTTTCTTTAGAGGGAAGGGAATGATGTTCTACTGAAAGCAATAGAATGCACGTCTAGGTAACTTTAGGGTTGGGCTGTGCATAGTTTATCTTTTCCTTTGTTCTTTTAATTGTGGTTATATTTTAAGAATTTTATAGTGTTTCTGTTTTTTAGCATTTTAGCTTGTGAGCTGTCTCATGGACCAAAACTCACTATACAAACATAATAAACAGTTAATTGTATGCCCTAAAAGAAGGTGTGAGAAAGTGCAGTGTTGTTTACAAATAACCTGTTAGTAATAAGCTTTTTATTGATGTACAATAGCTGCAATTTACAACCTATTAATAACTCCTATTAAAATCAGAATTACTGCTCCAGAATATCTAGGTTTTGGGTTGTGACTAAGGAGGTTTAGAATTAACAGACACATGTTGTTTATAGACTGTATCAGGTTCAATCCACTGTGTTGCTAGTAGGACTAGAAGCAAATCCTGAACTCTAGAGAGAGCCACCATGAGTTGACATTACTGGCCTGAATAGACCAATGGTGGTTCTGCATTAAACAGCTTATGTTCCTAGGAGAGAGAAAAGGAGAAGCTGCAGAGTGGAGACATGTATATGGCAGTGCCTGTAGCTACATGGCAAAAGGTCCCTCCAATTAATAGTATCTTAATAGCTATGCTGGATGGCTGGGAGCTTCCAGAGTTGTAGGCCACCAAAGAGAATAATTTACTGCGAACTAACTTAGCACAGGTCAACTGCACATTAACTAGCATTTTGCTACTGCATGACATTTATCTTTTTGTTGTGAATGAATCTGTGGAGGAAAGACCTGGGAATAAGGAAATTTCCCTCATGTGCGGATTTTGGTAATAGTCTTGGGCAGCTTCAGCTCAGAGCTGAGTGTGCTTGCTGTTTGGTCACCTAACATGTCAGTCAGATTGTACTATATCGCTAATGGCTAGAACCTGCTGTGCTAATGGGCAGAAATTGTTTAAAATGAATGTGGAGTTGAAACGCCTCTTTGCCATCTTGTGCCTTTCATTTTCACAGGATCTGGCCAGGAAGTTTCTGCAGTTGTATTCATATTTTATTCTGATTCTTTTGGGATGTTAGGGAGAATTCTTTAGGGAGAATTAAGGCTGCCTGGTATAGATTTCATACTTCAAATCTTGGGTCTCTAGATCTTGTCAAACTACAGTTCCCAGAAGCCTTGACCATGCAGACTGAGGCATTTTGGGAGCTGAAGTCCAAGAACATGTAGGAACCATAGAGATCATTGGTCAAGAGATAATAAATGGAAAGAGACGTCTATTCTGAACATACCCCTTTTTTGTTTTTCTTCCAGGTTATTTTGATGCTCATGCACTTGCTATGGACTACAGGAGTCTAGGTTTTCGAGAATGTTTGGCTGAAGTTGCCCGTTATCTGAGCATCATTGAGGGCCTAGACACTTCCGATCCTCTTCGTGTCCGCCTCGTGTCTCACCTGAATAATTATGCCTCTCAACGGGAAGCAGCAAGCAGCTCTCATGCAGGGCTTGGACAGATTCCATGGGGCAATGCTTTTGGACATCACCCCCACATCTCCCACCAATTGCTGCTGTCTCAGAATGGGCATACGTCTACAAATGGCACCATCTCTTCTGCAGAAGGCCATCATCCAAGCAGAAATGCGGCTCCTCATGCTGAATCATCGTCATTGAGACTGCCCCCTACGGGTGGCATTGGACCAGTGCTTCCTGTAGTCACTTCTGCTTCTAAACTCTCTCCCCCTTTGCTGTCCTCCATGGCTTCCCTTTCTGCGTTTCCTTTTCCTTTTGGTTCGTTCCATCTGTTGTCCCCTAACACTCTCAGTCCATCCACGCCAGCACAATCTGCCAGCCTGGGCAAGCCTTACAGACCATGGGGGACTGAGATTGGTGCATTCTAAGGGGGTAGAGAGGGGGCTGTGTGCATGTGGTATGTGTGTGTAAATATCCAGCTGAGCTGGGGCCTTTCCAACTTCAGTTCTAAATTCTCTTTAACAGTTTTTATGTAAAAGGTACAATTTTGCTTTTAACAGAGTTTGTACAAAAAAAGAGTGTTCCTCTTCTTCCTTCCCCATAATGTGTTAGCAGTTGGGGGGGGGATTGCCCAATATTTATCCAAATCTTTAAACCACAGTAGATGTTATTTTTAAAAATAGACTTGTGCTGACTATCTTATTATGTTAGTCAATTAGTGGAATTTCTTGAATGATCCTGTTTGTCTGAGAACGCTGGGTCTTTTTTTTAAAGAGTAGAATATCTTTTTGCTTAGAACAAAAGAGCCTTAACACACATTTTGTTCTGTTTTTGTCTTTTCTCTCTCTCTCTCTCTCTTTCTTTTGGTGAAACTGAGATGTTTTTCAAAGGAGACAATCTTGTGTTAACTATATTCTAACTTCTGTATTTCTGAGCAAAAGCATTGACAAACCAGATGGACCTGATTTATCTGAGAAGAAGAATATAACTTTTGTTACTAGATCAGTGGTTCAGTCTAGCTTGCAGATTCTAATACATCTTGATTTCCATTTTAGAACCCTTGCTCAGTTTCATGTGTCAGATTATATTTCTTCCCCCCCCTTCCCATGAAGCCAACATCTACAAGTATCACTTATGCTAGGAGCTTTTCCTTATTTACTTCAGCTTTTGATATACAAGGTTGCACCGAAGCCAGGCAGCACAAGTCTTGTGTCTACTACAGAGTAAGTTGTAGAGTTCAATCAAATCCTCCCAAGTAATCATGTACAGAACTGCAGCCCAAGTTAGCATGCATTTTTTTGAGTGCAGTGTCAGTCAATCACCCTCTTACCCCACTAATTTCAACTAAATTATCTTCAGCTGCCTTCGTTGGGATCCAACCAATTAGCTGAAACCCTAGTGCTTAGTGTAGAAAGTCAATCTAGTGCAGGCCCATTGAATAAGTGGGGATTTGGTGAGTCAAGTCCTCTGTAGGTTCCTATTCTAGTTGCAACTTGCTATGCTAAGCAACAGGATGTCACCCATTATCTCACTTCCGTCCTTTTTTCTTGTCTGAATTTAGGTAAGTCATCACTTTAAGTCACTCTAAGAAAGGTTGTCCAGTTTCAGCCAGAGAACATGGGCTGAGATCCAGGCCTAGTTAATGATTGTTAGTCTCAGTGAAATACATAGAACTTATGTCAATGAACACAAACTTTTTAAGCTGATAACAAAAGAACATAAGTGTGATTAATCTTGTTTCAACTGAGGTTCACTTTTAAATTTGGTGCTGATTAAAGTGAGGTCTGAGGTATTTCTGGTTCTCTCCTTGGGTTGCTCTCCTTAAAACCCCTTTTAACCATAACCTCTTGACTGGACTTGGAAATGAGTATCTTCAAGGGAACAGATAATTCGGTGGACAGCTACTTGGTATTTTGCTTTCTTGGCGTGTCATAAGAAAGATTAGATTTCTTCTTCCTCTTTCCTTCAGATATATTATTCCCCATCTGTTGCAGAGAATTCCCAAACAGTACTGAAAAAGATTTAGGATGACAAAGGGAACCATGGGGTGCAGAAAGTTCTTATTTGGTGACAGAAGTACATAACCTATGAAATAAAACCCATTGCCTGTTATTTTCACACCTGGACACAGCAGAATATCACCTATTGTGATGGCAGAACATGAGAGAATATGGTGGTACCTGAGGAAACTTGAGCTGCTAAGATTTATTTTTTCCAAATTGGAGGTTCCACTGCTGTAGAACAGCTGTGGAAAGCATAACATGTTACACCTAATGCTTATATATGAAAAAGGCTTCATGTGGTCTTCCAGTAGCTGAGAAACGGAGAAAATGACAGCAATTCCAGGACTTTTCCTGGTGCTCTTAGCTAATGTTTATTGAACTGTCATAGAACTATGGAGTTGGAAAGGACCTATAAAGCCATTGAGTCCAACCCTCTCATTATATTTGATAGAGGAGTATCAGACTTTGTCTTGAATGCTTCCAGTGTTGGAGCACACATCATCTCCTGAGATGGTTGGTTCTATTGTTCTGCTCTAACAGGAAGTTTTTCTATTGCTCCATCACACTGCAGTGGGCTGGCCCAAGACATATTGCTATCTGAGGCATAATAGCAAATAGAGCTCTTCCTCCCCAAAGCCAATGGGCACAATATCCTAAATTAGTGACATTGCTTGGCACCAGAGGCAGAAAGTGAAATAAACATGTAATTACAACATATTTGCAGTTTGTTACCCTTTCATAACATTTGAAGTAATCTGCCAGAGGCAACCTCATCACTCCACTTAAAGGTGGGGCCAATTGTACTGTCACATATGCCATTGATCTTCTGTCCCATGGGGGTGGGTGGGACTAGCTAGAAGAAGAAAATGTGCTAATTCTGCTTTTAACAATACAATAGAAATGAAGATAATTTAGTTTAGAATCCTGTTATTTACAACTTTAGTGTAATTGCATAATTCTTAGTGGCAAATTGGTGCATGTTAAGAGGTCAGCATAGATGTGTGCTTCATAACAGGAAATGTATAGGCTGATTTCTCAACTTGCAAATATTTGCCACTGAAATTCTTATCAGTTGATTTTTCCCAGTGTAAATGTGTAATAGGATTCTGGCCAATATTTGCTGCAATCTGTGTCATTCCTTTCTTCCGTTAGTTTTCATGTCACAGAACTTTGGATTTTACAGTGCAGTATTCCGGTGGCTCAAAACATAGAATAGATGAACATCATCAAGATCACTGTAATACATGGGGGAGGGGTTTTTTGGGCTCTGGACTTAACCTTGGAGGGTAATGAGAAAAGGACCCCACATTTTGGGGAAACCTCTTGTATACTGGTTTGAATATATAAAATCTCCCTGAACAGGTTTGCCCTTTAAACAGAAACTCTAAAGAGAGTTCCACCAAATTCAGTTTGATCTTTCTCTCTTTTTTTGTATTTGTCTTTAAATAAAATAAGAAGATAAAGTTGAATGGCAGCTTTCTCTAGCTACACAAAAGGAAAAAACAGTTTTCAACAGGTTATGGTGAAGATGTCATCTTTTGTATTGCTCTAAATGTAATGTTCAGTAAATAATGTATGTTTCTATTTCACTGTTATCTTCTAATTGTCCTATGAAGTCAACTTTCACAATACAGTGGTGCCCCGCAAGACGAATGTAATTCGTTCTGCGAGAATCACTGTCTTGCGAAAAAATCGTCTTGTGAGGTTCCCTATGGGAACCTTGCAAGACAAATGAAATGTATTCGTCTTGTGAGGCATTGGTCTTGGGAAAAAGAAAACCCGTCTTGCAAAGCATGGTCATAGAAGAAACCATCTTGCGAGGCACCATAGCAATTGCAAAAACTAATCGTCTTGCGGGTTTTTCGTCCCGCAAGGCAATCGTCTTGCGAGGCACCACTTATTTGCAAGGTGAGCATTAGGAAACCTCTTTAAAATTATTTGATAGTCCCATATCTGCAATAGAAAAATAATCAGTTTCATGTGTTTGGTTAAATATGCTTGTGCTTTGCATATAAGAACCATTTTCATGGGCCTAAACCTGTTTTCCAGTCTCAACTAGAATAGATACCTTGACTGAAATACTGCTGCACAACTCTGTATAGTGAGGATGTATTCATCCGTGGCAAATTGCCACTGATTGAAGATAAATAGCTGCTGGTTATCGGCACTTTTGGGGTGTGTACAACTCACACTCAATGCAACAAAGTAGCATACACTCTGCCAAAGGAAGCCTTTAGTCAGTGACAATTTGCTTCACTTGATGACATGATCACAATTGTGAACATGGATCTGCACAACAGGATTTCTGCCACTGAATCAATGGGAAATTGGTAAGTTAACAGTTGTGTAAGTACCATTGACTCAAGAGGTCAGTTGTATCAGTGACTGAGAGGGATCTCCTACAGTTGAATTTCAGCTATTGTCCCAGTGCCATCTGGTCATTGCATTTGCATGCCACTTTTCCTCAAGAGAACTCAAGGTGACATACGTGGCTTTTCTTGTCTCCAGTTTAATCTCACAACAGCCGTGTGAGGTAGGTCAAACAGAGAGTGTCTGGCCCTAAGTCAGTGAGTTTTGTAGCTGAGCGGGCATTTGGAAGCAGCGTGTTTCTAAGTTGAAACTCTACGTTGCCTGCTCTTGCTGTCCAGCAAGATCTGGAGGGTCAAATGTACCTCATTCCTACTCATAAAAGGTACAGCAGACAAAAGGAAGAACAGAACACGTGATCCCACCTGGGGATGTTTGCTTAGTGTGCACACAAAAAAAGTCAAGTGTCAAGGAGACTTTTTTTTAAACCCCAGATGCGAAAGGCTGTTTTATTTTTCATTATTCACATTTTGAAACTTCATGATAGGGCAAAACTGAGGGATGTTGCCTTGCACTCTCCTACCAATGTTTTTATTCTTTTGCTCCTCTTTTGTGATGGTTGTGTTTATTGATATAAACTGAAAACAAAACCCAACAAAATAGCGGATGAGTTAGGTCTAGGGTAGTGTTCAGTGGGGTTCCACTTGCAATCAAAAGTTGGGGGAGGTGACTGATGTGATTCCTTCATCCCCTTGCGACTACTTCAGAAAGGTGTTCTGGAGAGTGGGGAATGAACTTCCATCCATGCAACTTAAATCTGCCCCAGTATTTCTAGGGCATCTGTTGATGAAGACTTGCAAAAATAAAATAAAATAAAAATCACAAAATAAATATGTTCCATAGCTGTGGCAGAACATTACAAATGGAGAACAAGGAACAAGAATGAAAGTAAAGTAGTAGCACATTGTAGCAATCCCTGTCATCCAGGCAAATGAAGAACCTGTGATAGGAGCCATCTGAAAGATCCAAAGAGCTGGGGCACAGACTTCATAAACTGTTTACTGTGATTAAAAGGTCAGTAATTTCAACCAACTACCTTTTACCTATTGACATTGATAGGTAGGTTTTGCTATCTTGTGCTTGAGGACGTGGTCCAGCTGCTAGTCATTTCTGAAGAAGTGAATGCATAGCTTCTGATGGGTGCAGCCTCCTTTGCCACTTCATTTTCTCTCATGAATTTATCTCTGTGGAGGACTTCCATCTACAAATGGGCTGAGATATGGGCCATAAGACAGCATCTCTCATTGAATGATCTTGGGTTCTAAAGCTTCAGAGGTGGTTCTTCTACCAGAAATGAAAAGCAGAAGGTGCACTTAGGACCTTGTTTTGTATTTGGCTTCAGGAGTCCAAAAGGTGCAAAAGTGAACTTTCCCACTTCTGACAGCTGAGTGCTTAACAGTGGAAAGCTGGCCAAGTATTAAGCAGTAACCTGGGGGTGGCCCTAACAGTTGTCTTGGTTTCTCCTGAAAAATGAATGGCTTGAGATTGTGGGTGGTGGGAACTGGAATGTAGTGACCTTCTTTTGTACATAGAGCTTGGAGAAAAAAACATTGTCAACCCCCAAGATGTGATGAATAAATCCTTGAATACAGAAGGATTAGGTTTCGAAAGAATAGCTGTGTTAGCCTGTGCAAGCACATCAGACCCAATTTTAAAAAGCAGAACAAAAACAAAAAACAAAGCAAAACCAAATGATAAAATATTTTGGCACTTTGAAGACCAACTATTATATTTTAATGTGAGCTTTTGTAGATCAAGTCTACTTCATCGGATATAAGAGTGAAATTATATGATTGGTATATGTTTACGTGGCCCCATGACCAGGTAGGGATATCTGACCAGAAGGACTTAATTGTGTTCTTGGGATCCATATGTTCCCTCTGTTGAGAATGGCTGGCTTAGGCTACCTATCCACGAGCGTGTGGAGAGAAAGCTGAGCAGAAAATTTTGTCATGCTTTCCCTCACTATGGCAACACAAATTTTCATTTAAATTGCATGCAGTATTTCTAAATATGCATTATTTCTATTATAAGATTTGGAAGAAACAAGTTACAAATAGTATACTGTAATTACCTCCAACTTGTTACTCTGAAGGGAATGTGGGAATGAGGGTTGCAACAAAGCTAGATTTTAGAAGAGGGGTAAGGAATTCAAACTATTGTTCTAAATCTTTTGAAGCAGAGTAAGTAATGCATTTATTCTTTAATTACAGTTTAAGCCATGTTAGGTATTTTATAGAATTTTTGAGCTTTTTTTTTGCCATTCTCATATGGATCTTGAGGCTATTTTTAAAAAAGAACAAACTACCATAACAAAGTTATTAGCAATATTCAACTGAAATTGTTTGGTAACCCTAATGTTAACAAATGTTTCTTTTTTTTTCTTTGTGTCAATGCAATGCAACTGATACATTTTCACCCATTAACAGGCAACATCAATAGCATTTTTGGGGGGCAGCTAGCATCACATCTTCCATGGTACATCTTCAGGAGCATAGAGTACGCTGACATAGTTGTGAAGTTGCTTGTTCTTCTTTGCACTCACAAAGAAATGTGCCAGTACAAAAGTCCCATTTTCTTTCTATTAAGTGACTCTCAAGTAACTCCATGTGGCTGGTGTTCCATCCATTTTAAGAAGTGGATTATTTTTTTCTTTCCACATTATCGTTATGGCATTTTCTGTTGTTCCTTCAAGATTTGCAGATGTTATTTAAAAAGCAACAACTTTACCTTGGTTTTAATCTGGAATGGTAGCCAGAGAATGGATGCACATTTGATGCATGTGTTTTGAGTCTTTCACTCTTAGTTGCTGCCTCTTTGTGTATGTCACTGAGTGGTGCAATGGCTGCTAGATTACTGATTTTTTCCATAGAGGTTGGCTTTAGGTCACCAGTAAAGATTCTACAGCTTTCATTGAGCACTCCATCTACCTACTTGAAATGGACAGAAATTTACCACAATGGGCTTGTGTATTCACCTGCAAAAGAGCATAGGGCCAGGGCTGCGATTCTTGGTATATGTTGTTCCGTGCTCCAGGTGGTTCCCAATAGCATTTATATGAAAGCAGTGTTAAAAAGTAAGCGGTCAGGCACTATGTAGTTGCAAACAGAAAGATTATACAAAACCTGTCTTTTCCTTCCTCCTTTTCTTTTTGGTAGACAAGTGGCCACCCTAACTGCAGAGAAGGGCATTTCTTTCAGGTTCTGGCCTTAGTCTACATGGAATAGATTACGTTTCAGATCCAGATGTTTGCTTATAATTTAAACCCTCATGAACTGTGAAGCTGTCTGCCATATCATTCACATCCATATCGGTTAAGGCATAATTAGGTTCAAGAAAGCAACCAGACAAATTCATACAAGAGGGATTGTTAGTGGTAACAGAATAGGATACTCTAGGCAGCTGCTTTATGGTGAACTAACAATGAAGTGCATAGGTGTGGGGTGTGTATGACAATAGAACACTTCATTAATACCCGATACTGTTGAAAAAGCACAGATCTGGCCATAGCAGGAGACTGGGATGAAAGGATAATTGTTCTGGCCCAAGTGCAACTGGTCTTCATTAAGGTAATAAGATTTGTCCTGAAGCTTGCAGGATCGGGGCCCTGGATCTTAAGCCAGGTAATTAAACTTTACTTTTCCCCCCAAACTCTCTATTTCTTCCATACACAACCAATATTCTGAGGGGAGAAAAAAATTCATGCTCTACATAAGAGGCTGCACAAGTGCTAATTAGGGAATGGATGTACAGTTTAGAAAGCCTGAAAAGAATAATGAACCACATTGCTTTTTATACCTCTGCCTCTGATCCCATTGTTCTTAAATGACCATGCTGTGGGACTGGAGTGCCCTCAAAGATTGAACACTGATGTTTATAGTGTAACAAAATGTCCTGCCCTGGGCTAATTATCATTTCCTTTTGTCAAGGGAAGTAACATTCATGAAGGATAGTTATGCTTCCTATCCAATGGTATGCTCCTATATCTGCAAACGGTTCCTCAGTTGCACACACGCGCGCACGCGCATGCACGCACGCACGCACGCACGCACGCACACACACACACACACACACACACACACACACACACACACACACACACACACACACAAAAGGGTCTTGCTGACAAATCAGTGCTGTTTCCCATGGGCTACTACAGTGTTTTCATGGATCACCAGGAGCCCAAAGGTGGTTATGGAAGGTGGCCAACTGCAACGTACAGTATGTGTTTGGGGCTTTTTTTGCAAGGTATGTTGAGAACACGTTGAGAATAAAAATCTTGCATTTGTTGGAATCTTGACATGGCTGTTATAACAGATTAGGTGCAAGGGGTATCAAGAGCACTGACTAGCGCAGTTTTGTGGGATGAATGCCAGTGAGCATGCCCTCAAAATGTAGACTAGGTATTTAGACAGATTTCTATTCTTCACCCTTGCACCTCCTTTGGGATCTCTTGCATCCCTTCTACTTTGGCCCATGGACAATTGTGGAATAGTATCATGGCACTGTGAAAGATGTCTGCTTTGTTGTTTAGTCGTTAAGTCGTGTCCGACTCTTCGTCACCCCATGGATCAGAGCACGCCAGGCCTTCCTGTCCTCCACTGCCTTCCAGCTTCGATGACACTGTCCAAACATCTCGTCCTTTGTCGTCCCCTTCTCCTCTTGCCTTCACACTTTCCCAACATCAGGGACTTTTCCAGGGACTGTTTTACAGCCAACAATAATGCATTTCTTGTGCTATAGGAGCCTTGTGGTGCAGTCATTAAAGTGCTGCACTGTAGCCAAAGCTGCTCACAACCCAGATTCAATTCCAGGTAGCCAGCTCAAGGTTGACTCAGCCTTCCATCGTTTCAAGGTCAGTAAACTGGGAACCTAACCTTCAGGGGAGGGGGAATGTTTAGTCTCCATAATTAAATTGTAAGCCACTCAGAGAGTGCTTTAAGCACTATGGGGCAGTATATACGCAGTATGCTTTGCTATGCTATAAGTGGCTTGCCCAAATGACACTCACTCTTGAATAGATGCAGGCACCCATAACAAAAAAGAAAAGACCCCCTCCTTTAAAAAAAATCCTCCCTTAATTAGGAACATATTTTTACTTGATAAAAAGGGTCTCAGTGCAATAATCTAGCTGCTTACTGTTAACTAAAGAGCAACACTGCCAGCCTGTAGTTATCTGTACAAGTTAACCTGGGATTAGCTCTGTCTGATATGATGGGCCTTACTTACAAGTGAATATAACTGGGGAAGTGGGCAGTACACAGCTCATGCTTTTAAATGTGATCATCATCTGTCCAGTTTTCAGATCCCAGTGTCTCTATTTGCTGCTGCTGCTATCAGACTATACTGTAAAAGGAGGAGAGGTGCTACGGCTTCTGGGAGGTAACCCAATCCAGCCACACAATTCCAGTCACCCACCTGCTTCACTTCTGGAAGGAAAGGAAAGATTTTGACCTGCACACTGGTAAGGTTCCATGGTTCAGGAAGATGTGCTGGAATCCTCCTGTCCCATCAGGAACTTCCATAGTTACTAGCACATGCCTATAGCTGTAGTGGCAGCAACAAAATTAGTGGCCACAGATGAATCTTGATTGGTTTCTAAGGAGTGGTGTGGATCTAATACAGCACCCCATCCTATTCCATGGTAGAAAACATCAGCAATATCTCCAAGTTTTGAAGGAAGATGACTAGAATGGTGGATTAATATGAAAACCTGATGGCCACATAGTTTATCAATCACTTTGTAATGTAGCAGCCACCACTTTCTGGATTAAATGTTTTTATTGCCATTTTGCAATTCATTAAAAGTCTTCTGGAATGATCTTATTTTAGCCAAACCTCTATGTGAGCTGTCATGAGACCATTCCACAAACTGAGAGCCACTACAGAAAAGTTCTTGATCCCAGGAAAAAAACATGGAAACAAACTGGCAACCAGTATTGGTACAAATTGGGGATTTCTTCTCAGAGGAGATACTACATTCAAAGAAGTGATAATTCTCAGTAGGAAGAGAGGGGGTAAATTCCCTTCAGGCTAATTGGATGCAATTAATTACAAGGGGCCATGAAACCATTTGCATTGAACTCCCTGCTTTGCATATCTGATGCAGACACATTTAAGCCTGTGTGTAGCTTGGCTCTATCAACAGGGCCATTAGGTTTTTGTATTAGTTCATGACCACAGAACATGCAGCATTCTTGTGCCATGTTAAAAATAGCTCTTCTCTGGATTACTTATAAGGAAAACATCAGTTAAGTTGAACAATCTATCTTTTGTATCACATAGATTCTCCCTTTGAATTTTCTTTGGCCATTATTGCCTCATCTTTTCAAAGGAAGCTATCAACAACAAGAGGAAATCCCGTACTAGAACTGAATGGTCCTTATTCAAAATGTACTTCCTTCTGGTGGGAAGTATACGTAATCAGCAACACACTCCATGAAACAGATGAAGTACCAAAACAAGGGGATAGGTGGACTTTATTCAGGGGGACTACGTAAGTTATTGTGTATCAAAGGCAGGAGAGTCATTTAAAGTGGAAATCATTTTTCTCCAGTTGGCCTCTGCCTGACAAGAAGGGACTAAGGAAAAAGAAGAGGAAGCTGGAGCTCTTTGGAGCATTCAAAGACATTTATTTAATCTCATCATAATTATTATGTTCTTTTATACACAGGTTCCCAAGAACAACATGTTACCAAGAATACTTGACTATAGAACATGAATTAGGAACATTAAACTACTATGACCACAATTAAGGCATACATGCATAAGCCTAAAACCATTGTCATACTGGCACAGTTGCACAAATTATCCACCCCCACTGTACAAGTGACCGTGCCATCATCCAAAAACTGGCCTCAGAGCATTTCCTAGTTCTCTAGTGCTGTGTTCCCCAGATGTTCTTGGACTAACACTCTCAGAAGTCTTCACCACTAGTTGTGCTGATCAGAATTTCTGGGCACTCTAGTCCACGGAAAATGGGGAACTCCAGTCTGGGAACTCAAGCCACTGGTCTAGTGAAAACCTTTGGAGGTCTGTTTCACCAAAGGTCCAACTTGCAACATAGCCCACACTGCCTCCTCAATAGAACATTGACTGCTTGCTGGATATTGTGGGTTAAATTACTAAGTACTTGCAGTGTGAGGCAATCTTACCATCACTTCATTACTTCAGTTCAGGTCTACTCTGGTCACAAACTTGCCATACTATTTTAGTTTTTGAACTGACTCAGAGAAACTCTGTAAATCTAAGCAGAGTCTTAAGGTTGTTTCTCAATGATTAGATATATTCTCTGTCAGGTTTTAAGAACAATAGCTCAGCTTGGAAAAGCAACAGCGGTGAAATCAAGAATTGTTCATTTCCACCACCCCCAAGACACCTTTAAGTGATTCTACAGTTCCATTTTTCAGTAACATAGGATTTTTTTGGTTTTGACCCAGAAAGTAACACAGAACATTTGAATTCAATTTCACAAGGATTGGCTTCTGTTCAGTTTTTTGTGTGTGACTTAAACAGGTTTTAGCTGCAAGCACCATGTGGTTGTTAAGGAGTACTTTAAGCTTTAAAAATCCCTGAGCAGTTAAAATGAAGTGTTACTTTCTTATTTATGTTACTTTATGCCCACATGTTATTCCCAAAGGCTTATATGTTTCTGTGCTGAAGCAGACCTACTTGAATTCTTAGGCACTGAATGACAATAACAGTGATGGCTAAATACAAACACAGAGTAAAAGATGTATATTATGGGCACCCCTTGCATTTCTTCTTTGTTTTTTCTCTAGCGACCATTAAGACCATCTTGTCCCAGGAGAATTTCAGAAAGAAAAACCCTGTCTGAAAGGCTGAAGACTTCCATAACATTCAAGTACATGTAAATAAATGCTATCATGCTTCTGTTAACAAGTTCATGGGGCCTTATCTATCATAATAAACACAGCTTTTGTACAATGGGTAATTGTGATTGGTGTAATGATTTTATATGTTACCTTGTGCATTCTCAAGTATGTGATTTGTGTGAGGATTCTCAAGTTGTAGCTGCCCACGGGATGAGGCATGAATATCCTAGCTTTACCATTTGGTTTCATTCTGAACTTTCTTGTTCCTAACAGTGTTTAGGATGAACTCAACTGATGCTTGCTCTGCACAAAATCTCTTAAAAGATCTGCCATCAACTAGATGCAGTGAATCTTGAACTATTATCAAGCTACGAGCTAGAGGCCATGTTCTCTGGCCCACCATTGGTGAAGAAACATGCTGGTAGACACCAGGATATATCCTGTTTGGAGCCACTCCCCAGTTGTGGAATTCTCACTATGAGAAGGTTCCATCAAACCCTTCTCTCCTTTGCTTCCTCAGAATTTATTTATTTTTTGTTCCACAATTAAAAAAAATGAATAATCCTATATTGGTTTTTATCCTTGTATACTTGAAATAAATTACTCTGCTGTTCTACCTTTAAACTATCCTGGAAACAGCTTTGTTTTTAAAAGCAGGATATAAATACACTAATAAGTAAATGAGTTTTTAAAATAGGAGATATTAGAGCCAATAGCCTTAATCCTATTATGTGTATAACTTGCCTTAGCAGATAGGGGGCAACTGACAGAAGTGCTGGGTGTGTGCTTGACACACAAACAGGATTGTGACCAGGCATGCAGCTGAAGCTGGTTCACACTGCTTCTGTACAATGAAACAGGTTAGAAGTTGGACAAGCCATGGGACAGAAGAAGGAGGTCTTTAATTACTGAAAATCATTCCCTGTCAGTGATAACATCACCCTTCCACAGGCATAACATACACAATAGGATTTTGGTCAGAGAATCTTTTGAAATTTGCCTGAGCTTTTAAAAACTTTTATTAAGCTAAGATTCTTGAAATCGCTAATGGAGTTGTACAAATACATGTCTTCTGTAGATGGGAATTTAAAATGCATTCATTTGCTGGACTGGACTGTTTAATACTAATACAGTACTTTAATATCCCATTGTGCTTTGCTTAGTTAATATAATTATTTTTTGTATCTCATATATTATTTTACATTGCCTTTTAAGACTTACATTATAACCACTTCATTTGCTATATTTTAGACATTTTTACAATTATTTTTACTGCAAAATATTGTGTTTTCACTGTTTTGAAAGGTATAAACATTTATGATTTTTACAGTTTTGTCTGTTCAATACATGTTAAAATGGATTTGGGCTTAATGGTAATTCTCCATAAGCTTATTGGTGCCCAATGGCAAGAATAAAGAACTCCTTTGTCAACTATTAATGTTTAGTTAAAGATATACTATGGAAGGAAAACAGATTTGCTTTGCTTTGAGCATTCTGAATTTGAGGTTGTAACGATTTTAAAAGGTCAAAGGAAAGATCTTTCTAATGGCACATTTTTGAGTAAGACAGCAAAATGATCAGTTCAGAAAGAGAAGAATTTACATACTGTACTACTGTACTGTTTTGTGGAGGAAATACGTTAGAAAACATATGGCAAAATGTTTCCAGTCTATGGGATCTAACTCACCTTGACATGAAATTTAAACAAGGAAACCACTGTTGCAAAAAGGTGTCTGGTTGACTTTGTGGAGATGATGCATGTCAGACATACATGATTTGTTGTAATAATAATAATAATAATAATAATAATAATAATAATAATAATAATAATAATAATAATAATGATGATGATGATGATGATGATGATGATGATGATGATGATGATGATGATGATGATGATGATGATGATGATGTGCTGTCAAGTCAATTCTGACTTATGGCAACTCTTTTTCAGGGTTTTCCAGATAGAGAGTACTCAGGAGTGGTTGACCATTCTCTTCTTCTTGAAGTGCCCTGGGACTGTGCAGCTTGCCCAAGGCCATACGGGATAGAGTCTTCACCCAGGACTTCACAATGGGAAGTCAAACTCCCAACCTCTGGCTCCTCAGCCAGATACTTAAACCACTGAGCTATCCAGCCAGTTGACTTTTAATAAACACTCCTATTTCAGCTCACAGTTCTCATGTCTCAAACTACATTGCCTGAGGAAGATTCCCCCCCCCCCCGGTGGGGTATGCTGCAGCAGAATGTCATAGCATTCTTCCTCCAGGTAAGCCAGCTGAACAGCACTTGGCACAGGCAGGGTTTAATGAGCTAGAGTACTGGTAGTCTGAGTTTCTGAGGAGGTCTATGAATGACAGGTTTATTTTGCTCTCCACAGGCCTTTTATTTGGATACTTACAGATTTATGCCAAACTGCACGAGCAACACAGTAATTTAGAAGGTACAGAATGGCATGCCTCCTTTTGAACCTGCTGGTAGGAGGGGGAAAGGAAGAATAGATTAAGAGGGCCCTGTTAATGAATCCTTGCATTTCTGCTGTGTCGGTAGGTGAATTTAACCAAAATGTAAAACTCAGCAACATAACTCACCTCCTTTTTTTGCATTTTTAAATTTAATGAAATACCTGACTTGAAGAGCAAAGTTTGTTGCCTCTTATTATACATACATATTTTAATCCTTTTTCTTAATTACTTTGAGCTCTCCACAGAAAAGGCAAGGCTACAGACGTTCTATGCAAATAAAATACATAAATAAGAATTATGTAACTTTTCTGTTCCTAGCTGGGTAGCTGAACGAGTTGGGTACCCTGTGTGAGGAAATGTGTGCAGTAGAGCTAGAGGTAGGGATTTTGATTCCTTGCTGTACCCGCTCGGAGAAAAGCCATCCTATGTAGCCTTGAGCAACTGAATAGTGTCAGAGCGCTCCCAGAAGAAGGGGCTGATAAACCATCTCTGTACCTAGAAAACATGAAAAAAGTCATTAATTTCCATGACAGCTATAAGCTGGAATTGACTTGAGGCATGTAATTAAACTTTCTAGTTGGCTCTAATTTGGCTTTTGGTTTGTTTTTGTTCTACATTTTAATGAGCCAGTGTGGTTGCAATCAGGTTATAAACACACCACTTCATATTAAAGGTTAATTTTTCCATCTTTTTTCATTAAGAAATGATTGATCATCTCTCAGAGTTACATTTCTCCTAGAAGTTCACAAAATACTTTGTTATTTTAACTATTTGTGCCCTGTAGTGAATAATAAATTTTAAAATCTGTAGAACTAGACACCTCCCTGAAGATTAGTCGTATTCTGCTTTCCACTTTGTAAACCTCATTTACATGGGGGCAGGTCATACTCTTGGCTTGCAGTCTTTACCTTGACATGGCTACACTGGAGCAGATGTGCCTGAGTTTGCACAGCTGACGATTTGCCCACAAATTGCAACATTTCACAATGAAATTTTTCAGAAAGATTTGTAAGATATTTCCAAAGCAGATATTTACTCGCAAAGATTTGTGAATGCTTCCAGCAGAAATTATCCTTAGGGTCAATATTCCTTTTGTGTTTTTGTCCTGCTTTCTTGCCAGGACTGATAAAATACATTTTCTTTCTGAAGACAAGGGACAAAATGAAGTTTCCCTCCAGTTCCATGTTAAAAATGCATTGGTATAGGGTGGGTACCGTGTAGTGTAGTGGAGGGAGTGAAGGACTAAGACTTGGGAGACTTGAGTTCAATTCTCTTTTTGGCTACAGAAATTCACTGGGGGCAGAGTGGAACTAGTAAAACCATTCTTTAAATATCCCACTTCTCTTGAAAGCCCTATTAGGATCACTATAAATCATTTTGATTTGATGGCACATAACGGGAGGTTGGACTGAGTAGCCTTTGGAGTCTATGATTCTGTTTTTTGATTCTGTGACAAGATAAGTCCCTGGTCTCATTCAGTAGGACTCATCTGATGTTCACTATGATGTTATTCTCAACTGGATTCAGTTTTCACTAGTTAGTAAAATAACACTTAAGGTGACTTTTTGTATTTGATTCAGTCCCTTATAAAGGCATAAGTAAGCTGAGCATCACACAGACAAATATGCTTCTGCAAGCAGATAATGCAACTGCTAAGCTTGATTTGATGAGCTGAAAATGAGAATTATTGGCAAGAATGATTCAGTTTCAGCCCAGTTTTCGCTGTCTTATTTTCTTTCTAGGCACTTTCCATATACAGTATTAATGATCCAGTGTTGCCCTCTGGCGATGAGACAGGATTTTACAGATTTTTCTTCTAAAAATATCCAATGTGAAATCAGATTAGATACACTGAGATTGTAAGTGTGTGTTTCAGGGCAACAATTAATGCACATAAAATGATATGTAAGAATTTTTATTGGTAAATGCAATGTATGATTTGCTTCTTACAGCTTTTCTGGAATATCATGTGATTCATAAAGTGATGAGTATCCAGGCCAGTGGTTCCCAACCTTGGGTCTGCAGATGTTCTTGGACTACAACTCCCAGAAATCCTGGCCAGCACAGCTAGTGGTGAAGGCTTCTGGGAGTTTAGTTCAAGAACATCTGGGGACCCAAGGGTGGGAACCACTGGTCCAGACCAACTTTCCAAACTTGCTGTCTGCCAGGTATGTTGGATGACTACTCCTATAGTCCCCCAGCCAACAATGTTACATTATTTTGTGGGGTTATAGGAGTGGTAGTCCAACACGTCTGGCACCCAGGAACTACCACAGTTGCCATTCCCAAACAATGCACACAGCCTTAGCGACAGCATACATGACATATGAAGAGTCTATCCATGTGGGCTTTGAACAGGGGTTAGAGAGCTAACTGCCATTCAGATGATTTTGCCACCCCAGGGCTTGCACTACTGCTGCTAGGACTTCTGTAAGAAGAAGGCTCATGAGTCATGATACTCATGGACCTCTCCCCTTGTTCCAAATAGCACAACAGTCCTAGGTGCATATACCCACCACCTCTCTCCCCATGTCCTTCTCCATGGCTTTGGTTGCACCAGTGTTGTGCAAGTGCAATACACATAGAACCACCACCATGCCGAGCCTTACAGCAGCTGGGAATGTCTGGATATGGATGTCTATCCTTTTAAAGTCCACCTCACACTTAAAAGAAAATAAATAAATAAATAAATAAATAAATAAAAAGGAAAAAAGAGAAAGAGAAAGAAAGAGCTCAGATTATCCCCTCCTCAAGTGCTGCTTGCCCAGAGATACATGACTTCACTGATATACCTGGGCAAGTATTGTAATTCCTTGAGACTTCAGCTGGTGTCCAGACTAGGATGTCCACTGCTCTGTCACCAAAAGGAGGACATGGGTGATAAACACTAAACAGGAAGGCACTTATGCATTAAACTTGCACATGTTAATTTAAGTTACTATATGCAAATATTATGTTGGGCATTATTACTATGATTTAAGTAGGAGCACACTATAGCTCATCATATAGCTCCTTTTGGGAGCACAGAACTTAGAGAAAGAGGGGATTAAATCAAACAAATAAACAAGAGAGGGCACTGTAGTTTTATTGAATTATCTAGCCAGACAACAGTCAGTTATTTCAGAAGAATAGTCTGAATAGTGCTTTCAAAATATCCAGTCCTGAGATTGGTCTCACATCTGAAATTCATACAGAATTGACATGCTGTGCCATATCCTTCCTGGCATTCATCAGTAGTTATATCAGTGTGTATAGTTTGTTTCTTTTCTTATAAAATGACACCCCCCTTATTACTATTTTCTTTTAAAAAATGAGGGAGGGCTGATTAGACACATTTACCAATCAAAGCCTCTATTATATTCAAGAGAATGTATTCAAGAGAAAACTGGACCACCATCTGTCAGATCTGCATTGATTTGGATTCCTGCATTGAGTAGGGGGTTGGACTCAATGGGCTTATAGGCCCCTTCCAACTCAATTATTCTATGATTCAATACATACAGGCTTCAATCCTGTTGCACAACTCCATGGTCATAAAGGCTGATGGCCATCAGTGATCACCCATGGACGTTAAGGTTTAATTTAAAATTTCCTATCCCCCCAGTCAAGTTTCAAGGCTCCCTTGGGATCCTTTTCAACCTTGGGAAGATGTTGGAAGCCTTAGGATGAGAGGAGATTTTAATATCTGAAAATCACTATAGGCAGTCTCACCCTAGGGATTAGGACTGCCAATGGCCATTTTCAAATACGTATTTAAGAATCCTCTGTACCCCTGAAAGTCTTGAGTCTCCTAAAGACTTTCCCAAGTCAAAAGGGATCTTTGGAACTTGAGGGTAGGGTAGGAAACTTTAAATTAAAGATTAGTGACTGATGATATCAGCATTATGATTGCTCAGCTCTCCCAACTTCATACATAAATTACGCATAATAACTTGGCTTCAGCTTCTGACCAAGATGATTTTAATGAATTTTCTCTGTCTTTCCCCTGCAGCCAATGCTATAAAGCCCAATCTTTTCATACTAGTGAAAATATGCATTCATATTAGTGGTCACTAATCAATGTTTGACTGTTTAAGCCCAATTACAAATGGATTGAAATCACTAAATTTGATTTTTCTTTTCCCATCTTTTTCCTTTCCTTTCCTTCCTTAGGCTTTCTAGCTTCTCCATATGGTTTGGGTTTTATTATTTTGATTTGAATAGGTCAAATGACCATGATAAACATTGACTTGACTTAATGGGAATTTGACTGGATAAAAAGAAAATAGAAATGTCATCATTCACTCATCCACCATGTTTCCCTGAAAATAAGACAGGATCTCATATTAATTTTTGCTCCAAAAGCGCATTAGGGCTTATTTTCAGGGGATTTTTTTTCATGTACAACAATTTACATTTATTCAAATACAGTCATGTCATCTTCTTCTGGTTGCTGCGCAATGGTGGAGGGTGGGGTTTCATTTAACTGGGGCTTATTTTGGGGTAGGGCTTATATTACAAGCATCCTAAAAATCATACTAGGGCTTACTTTCAGGTTAGGTCTTATTTTGGGGGAAACAGGATATCTATTAGGTTTTTTTGAGCTGTGTTGTGTTTTTACAGGTAGTGTAGAGGAAAAGGTTGGAATTCTAGGCAAATTTACAAAAATGTTGCAGGGAGAAGAGAAAAAGGGCAGTGACATGCACAGCAGAAAACTCTGTGTCATTTAGTAGGCTGTGCCTGTGTGCCTACTTAATCAGAAAAAGGAAACATTGTCTCCTTCCCACATTAACATGGGCAGATCTGTTGTCAGGGTAGGTGGATGGAAGTGGTAGATTGCCTGAACATTTCCTGCAAACGGAATCAGTAACAGAAATAAATGAAATGTACTTTGGTCTTCCATGGATAGGAACAGGAAGGTTATAAAATGCACAGTCTATTACATTTTCTATAGAACAGGAACATTTTGTCAAATTGGACATGTCTGAAGTCCTGTGGCAAGGAAACCTACAGAGTAACTGAACAGTGTAATGTGATTTAGATCAAAGGTTTAATAATCATGTGCCGTCAAATCAATTCTGACTTTTGATTTATTATTCCCTTCTTCTGGGGGGTGCCCTGGGACTGTACAGCTTGTCCAAGGCCACACAGGGTGGCTCTACTCCCAGTGGGGAACTGAACCCCCAATCTCTTGCTCTGCAGCCAGATACCTAAATCAATGAGCTATCCATCCAGCCTGATCACAGGTATAGGCAGCATAAAAATGTCTGGGTCTTTCATTGAAATCAATGGAAGAACCAGTTAAGCTGATTGATTAGTCCTGTTCAGATGAAAGACAATTGAAACCTAATGTTAGCAAGGGGAAAATGAAACAACCCCACCCTCACCATAAACCTCTAGGTCATGCAAATCAGTGATTCTCAACCAGTGAGGCATGTACCACCAGTGGAATGCTGAAATTGTTTTGGTGGAACAAATTAGTAAGAATTCATTTTTCACAATTCCCATGTCTTCCTGCAGGTGTAAAGTGTCTTCTATGAAGTCTACCATAAATTATCCATCTATGACTATTTACCATGCTTGTAGAAACTCTGGACACCTGCATGTACTCTCAACATTAGTGATATGAATCTCATATCCTAACTTACGCTAAGTGTGAAATATAAGAGAACGGCCAAACTCCATGTGCACATGTACAGTTTGCATAATTTGCTGTGTCTAATTGCAGCTAATTGTCGAAGTGTTGGGGCGCATTTCAGTTGCGTAACCAACCAGGGACAAAATCAAGACATACTAATTAGAGTATGCAAAATTAGGCAAAATGCCTAATTAGAGGCAGCAAATTGTGCAGTTATTATGCATATATATGCAGTTCCAAGAAAAAGTGGGCCTTTTGTTTCAAACATGATGGGAACATGATTTATTGAGAGAATGCCTGATGGGCTGTAGGATACAGAAGGCTGAAAGCCAAGTATACGTCTCGACACCTGTAACGTAGCACAGAAGGGGTTGAGTGAGACAACAGACTAGTCCTTTTTCAGTTCACAGAACCCCAATTCTTTATTAATCACAGCTTGCTCACAATGACATACAGGAAAAGTAGCACTAATGTAGAATATGCAGGCAGCAATTTCAGAACATCTTTTTGGGAAGAATGTGAAGTGTTGATCTGGTAAGACTGGACTTGGCACAAGCTCCCTGACCAATCCCCCCCCCCCCTGCTGCTTCAGCCCTTGTTACTTCACCTATCTTTTTACAACCTAGGCAGGACAGACTAATGCCACAGAGCTGAGGTCAGCAGGATCACACTCAGCTCACTAAGTCCAGATGAAAAATATCATACAGAGCATCTTGTATTATAATGAAACAGAGTAGCTTAAGGCTGGAATCCTGCCCGCAAAGATCCACCTCTTGGCCCCCACTGATTTCAGCAACCATGGACAGAACTATGGCCTAAAATAAATAGAACAAGTCAGTCACAGCATCTATACCTACAAGCCCCTTGACTCCAATTAATGCATTTCTCTAACAGTGACTTGGAAGTTGGCAACTTGGATTCATTTTGGAATCCATCCTTAACAACAAAAGAAAAAAGCAATTTGGCCCCGATATAATTGATAATTCTCAGCTGCATCTAATAGCTAGCTAAAGTGCAAAATTGCTTCTATTTGCCTCCTCAATGTGGAGAAGCAATTTTTCTTTTGAAGGTGGGTGAAAATGCTTGCCATGAAAGCCAATTTACAGTGCAAAGAGAGACATGTTTACTCAGAAGTAAGTCCTTTTGCATTCAACAGGACATATTCCCTTGTAAGTATATTTGGTCTGCTGTCTTGAACTTGCGACTTTATACATATTTACTTGGGATTATGTTCTGTTGAACTCAGGGAAGTTTACTTCACATAGTCATATATTCTATGTGTAATGCAATCCAATTTTTGGTATACAACCAAAGTTGTCGTGCAACTGTTTAATATTCTAAGGCTATATTTTCAGGACTGCTGTTGAGCCTGAAATTTGCTTATTACCTTAAGGAAGTGTATTGATTACAAAGCTTTTAGGTAATTAGGCAATGACTGGAGTCTAGCACCATAGACCTTCTACCGACTCAGTTGTTCAGTTGGAATGAGTATAGTTCGGCATAGATTTTGCTGCAGGGAACTTCATAGCAAAGTTCTAACAAATTCAACTGAATGGAAGTAGACAACATCAAAAGCCTGTTACAGGACATGTAAAGATTATGAAATAACTTGCATAATGCAATACTTGTATTTTTTAACAAAAATGTAAGTATTTACAAAATAAGATCCAAGTTTTATTTTTTAAACATCAAGCAAATCATTCTGCAAAGACTGCATTGTTGTAATGTTTTTGTTTTGTTTTTATTGAGTTCTTGATTTCTTTTTTTTAAACCATGTCATACACTTCCCATACTAATATCTCATGATCTGTAATAATATAGGCAAGGGAGTTGGGGAGAGCAACGGGGCCTCATCCCACCCTTTCCGCTGCTGGGCTCAGCCAGACAGTTCCACCTGGAGCTCCTTGTTTCTGCGGACCTCTGCAGCATGCCTCTCCTGGAGGGGAAAAAGCCGAGAAGGTGTTTGGTGTCAGTCTTGTGGCCTTTCTTTGATGTGACAACCACGTTTGCTTTCATGCATTTAGGATAGGCAGCAATATAACAAACATTTTTATTTAGGCAAACATAACCCATTTTCTCTACCGTCCCCAATGCTTCCTTCTTTACATCTATAGAGAAGAATGACCAGAGATTGGTGAAAAGATGGTATGCGGAATCACAGTAGACATGGGATATTTGTATTCATAACCCTGGGGATATAAATATGACTATCGGCACCACAGGTGCTTGGGAAAACTGGACCTTCTCCCCAAACTGGCAGGTCCACTTTCTGCTTGCTGCATGACATTCGCAAGGCTGGTGTCATTCTCGTTGAGCCAATCTGGGAAGCAGCCTGGCTGGTGCTTCCCTGCCTCCCCGAGCAGCCGACCATTCTGGCAAGGAGACAGGATAATGAGTCTCCCTGCTCAGCTGTTGAGTGGTCAGCTGTGCAGGGAGGCAGGAAAACACTGGCTGGGTTGAGAATAATTTCCCCAGGCTTGATGAAGTATCTTTGGCAGATTGTTTTTTATTTGGACATGCCCACCTTTGCTTTCCCCAAACCCCACAGTCCCGCCATGCTTACCTTCTCCTGGAGGCGTTCAATAAGAGCAGCTAGGTTAGCTTCACGGTTTTCTTTGATCTGTTCCATTTTCAGTATCAGTTTTTCCTCTGCCATTTTGCTGAAGTTATTGTTCTCCTCCAAAGCCTTCTGAAGGACTTCTCGTTCATGTTCTCTCTTTTCTGCCAGTTGTTTCAACACCTGGGCCTCCTGGGACTAAGATTTACGGGATAGGGGAAAAAAAGAGCAATACAATGGATCCAGATTTCAAAATCACATCAATTACAAAAACATTTCAGTACATCATTTGAAGGACTTTCTATTTTGTCTCAAGTGGCTGGAGGCAAAGGATATGCAACAGGAGAAACTAGATGAAACATAATGTTTCCAGGGGATTTACTAGACACAAAGCTGGTTTCTATTCCAGCAATAAAGATTTTCTTGCATTTGTACACCAGGAGTGACATGCCTACATGGAAAACTTTAAATGTTATGAGGATAGCTGAGAAATATGGATCTCTGAATAAGATTGTTACTGATGACACCACTCCCAAATATCCTGTTTTGGGGATCCTGTTTTGGTTTGCTCCTTTTCCTGGTGACCACAGGACATACGTGCCATCACAAACCAGCCTGTCCCTGATTGTTGCCTACTTGCACCTTTTCTAGGTCACTGTCAGGGGGTACTGTTTTATTGGCGTGGGTAGGATTGCTCTTTTTTGGTTTGGTTCTATACAGTGGCTAGCTGTCACTTTGCTTAGCCCCTTAACAATCTTGAGAAATGGAAAGCTTTCTTCCTACTCCCCTATGGAGGGGAAGTGAGGGGAATTTTTCAATTTCTTTCAATTGCTACTAATATATCAGTGGTGCTCTGAAAAGGCTTTTATGCTGTGTCAGCAATAATTAAAAAGAAATGGAAAACTTTTTGTCCCTTCCCCTCCACAGAAGAGTGGGAAAGATGTTTTCCCTTTCTCAAGATCATTAAGCAGCTTAAGTAAAGCTCAGAGGAGTAGACAGGAGGGGAATTTTGTTTTCTGGAAAAGGTGACACATTGTGCTAGACCTTGCTAGAAGACAGAACTAAGGTTACAACTTACTATGTGGCCAAATTTGGCTGGCTAGCCATCAAGCTAAGGTAAGTTCGGATTAATCAAATGGATAACAGCCTCATTGAGTAGCATATGGTGACTAAGGCCATTTATGCTAGCAAAGGCCCCTCAGGACACTAAAGGATGACAGTACAGTGGACCCTTGACTTACAGATGGCTTGACTTACAGACTTTTTGAGTTACAGACTTCTCTGGACGCAAAATTTAGGTTTGACTTGCAGCCTGAGAATTGACTTACAGACCAGAAAAAAACCAAAATGGAACAAAAACCGCCTGTTACGGGATTAATCAGTTTTCAATGCACTGTAGGTCAATGGAGACTTGACCTACAGACTTTTTGACCTGCAGCCACCGTTCCAATACGGATTAATTCTGTAAGTCATGGGTCCACTGTATAAAAATAGAGTTCTTCTCTATTTTATAAGAGTCTTATATATACTGTTAGTTTTGTATGGTTTGTCCTTGGTACTTAGAAAACCCTTGGAAGTGTTGGCATAAGTTGGAATCAGACTTGATGCTATGTAATTATTAAGAAATGAAACCACGTTGGAAGAAGCTCTCTTTCATAAAGTTGCAAATTCAGGAAGAATGGATAAAGAATCACATTTTTATTTATCATCACTCAGCAAGGACAGTTAGTGTAGAGCTTGTAAGTAGTACATTAAAATTTTGGTGCTAGTAATGTTGATTAGTAGGATATGACTCGAGTGGATCTTGTTTGTGTACACGTCTGTTGTTTTGGCTTCTAAAGTAAGAGGTTGGTTACCTTTCTCCTCTCCTCTGCAGCTTCCAGTTTCTTCTGGATCTCCTCAAGGGACAAATCCTTCTTCTTTGGAGAGGCTAAAGTTCGTGGTGCTTCCGAAACTGGAGAAGGTGGCTTTAAGATCAGTTCAAAAGCTTGGCCAGAGGCACGTTTGTTGATATGTTTAATTTCCATATCTGTGAAGGTAAAGGTACAGTATCTAAGTCGGACATCAGGCCAATAACTGGTGTTGATGAAAATAAGGGGTGATGTGTGGCTCAGACACGTGAGGCTGAAATTTTGAGGTGAAGCACATTCCTCCTTCAACCACGAGCCAGCCTTAGTCAAGAAGCAATAAGCATTACTTCCTGGGTTGTATAGTGGGATGATACTTCCAATTAACTAAGTGGCATCTTTTAATAAATGAAGAAGATATTTTTATTACAGAATTGAGGAAAATCAAGCCTACTATGAGGCCTACAGTCATTCGTTGGATCCTGTTTATAGTGTTTCAGGACTACATTTGTATATGAAATTCATGAAATTTAGAGAAAGATGTATACAGAACAAAGGAAGATCAATAAGGGTAGGATACTGAGTTTATGTTGTACTAGATGTAGAAGTATAATGAAGCAATAAGCTAAAATTGGTGTACTGGAGTTTTTGTAGCACAATGAAATACTCACTTGAAAGCCGACCTATTAATTCTGAGAGCTGCTGAGCCTAGTCTAGACTTGTATCACAACCAAAAGATAGTTGTTTTTTTCTGTTACAGCTCCCATAATCCAGTTTCCAACATGGCCAGCATAACTAGGTGTGACCCAACTGATAATTTACCCTGACACTGTGGGGTGAGGCATCTTCTTCTTTAGATCATGAACTGCCTATTTTGGCCATTTCTGGTTGTATAACCTGACTGTGATTTATATACTTTTAAAAAGTATTCAAATATTTCAGTTAATATTTGTTGTTAACTAGCATGTATCTATCTGAATGGCAAGGTGATTCATTGTGATCAGTTGTAGGGCAAGTGAGATCTACTGGGCAGAAACAATCATGAGATCACCAACAAGACAACAGGTTGAACTTCTGAGAGCGATATGCACCATTTTCCAGGAATGGCCAAACAACCCCTTGCTAAGCAAGACAATTTTCACTGAAAGTTACTTACCATCATATGTATATATATTAATATTGCGAGGCTCAGGATAAAAACAGGAGCAGATCAAAGACAGCATGGACAGCTCCTTCATCTTTTCCTTGTAGGCTGAAATGAAAACGATTATATTACTATTGTTCACCTTTCTAGTTTTCTGCAACACAGAATATTTAATTTAGATGATAATCAGTATTACTGGTAGTTCCATAAAATTAATTGCTACTTTGCGGAAATATCTGTCAAGGTGAAAGGTTTCACCTAAATAGTTGCTTTTGATCTATTTCTATGCATCTAAACATCTGATTGTTCTCTCTTCCTCTTTCTCTTACACACATGGACACTTTGAATCTCCTCATTTATTAGAAGTAAAGGTCAAAAGTCAAGTCAAAGCAACCTATAGCCCAAGCAGGAAGAGGATTCCACTCCAAATCCAGAGGGAGAGTTGACCCTTCCATGTTGAACCATCAGTTGCCCCACCACTAGGATTCCCAATGAGGTCTTTCTTATGGGTATAACTGTCTTTCACTGGAGAGATGGGAAGAAAACTGGAATGTACAATGCATGTGCAGATGGAATGATGAAGGCAAGATCCAGCACATGAATGGACTCCACCTCCCCACAAAAGGATAGTTTGTATGAACACTAATTCTCCCACTGTCCTACTAAAATGGCCAAGATAAGAGGTTGCTTCTAGCTTAAATGTCTGTGTTGAAGTACAAGCTGTATGTCAACATTTCACATGCCTGCAGGCTGGCAAGACTGGTACTATGACATACTTTGACTCAACTTCAAATATTGTCTTTAGGCATGAACTTTTAACTGTGGCAGACTGTTATTCCACCATCACCATTGCCGTCTGTTTCTGAAGCTCCCACACCAAAATTAAAATCCAGTAATAGAAATGCAACTCTCAGAATAACTCAGTGAGCATGATTGTTGGGACTTACAATTTTGAGATATAACTTTTTCTATGTGTCCGTGATATTTTCCTTCTACATGCATAGAGCAACATAATGTAAGATATGCTCAGTTTTAATGCAGGAAAATATGCTTTGCATTACATATGACTTATTGTGACAGGGATTGCAGGTTACATAAAGAAAACTGTAGTTCACATGGTGGTATGCAACCTATATAGTCTAGTTAACATTTTGTAAGAGTTTTGGAGGAAAGGCTTTCAGCTGCACTGTATTATGCCCACAGGCCCTACTACTCCCTTACCATTCCTCATGGTACTTATAATTCTTGTTGCACTTGCTGCAACTGGCTAACATATGGTAGCTACCTTGCTAAGAAGGTTCTGCTGGATGCTCATTGGTTTAGGTATCTGGCTGTGGAGCCAGAGGTTGGGAGTTCAATTCCCCACTGAGCCCATAGGTCTCTCTCAACTCTAAGATTATTATTATAATGATAAGAATTTCCCAGAATCATAATTGTAAAGCTGGAAGGAACCAGATGAGTTACCATGTCCAAACCCCCAAAGAAGCAGGAAACCTACAGCTAAACCATTCCTGACAGATGGACATTTGACCAATGTTTAAAAATCTCCAATACCTGCTGAGGTATTGCTGAGGTATTTCATCACTGAACAGCTCTTGATGTCAGGACGTTCTTCATAATGCTCAAACAAAATCTCCTTTCTCATGATTTGAATATATTGCTTTGGATCATAAATTCTGGAGTGCAGAAAACAAGCTTGTTCTGTCTTCTACACACAACCCCTTCAAATATTTAAAGATAGCTATCACCTCTCAGCCTTTTCTTTTCCAAGTTGAACATACTCAACTCTTCCAAAGTTTCACAACAAGAAATATCAGGTCAAAGACATGCAAATTAGCTCTATGATGGTGTGTATTTTATTTTATTTTATGTTTTACTATATGACTTTATGATTTACTTGAGGGAGACTTGTACATTTTTTCATAATTAAAAAACCCTCCCTGTCTCTCTTTCTCTGCAGGCGATGGAGAGGAAGATTTGTGCATTGTTCCATGTCCTGAGGTATTTGTTTGTAATTATTGGTTATAACCTCAGTGCTCATCCAACCAAATTCCAAGGTACTTATGTTTGCCAACGTACTCAACACTTTCCTCTTTTATCTTTCACATCATTTCTTGGGTTGCTTGCTTTTTGTTGATTACCGCAAACATGGTTTTCTCAATATTCATTTTTGGAATATTTTGATGTCACACTTGTTGGTTTTATTGAGTTACCTTTGCAGACTATCAAAACTGTCAGCTAGTAAAGCTGTGGTATTTCCGTATTGGATGTTAATGGCAACCTCACAATTGACAATAATACTGTCTTTTGAATCAGGAAGTGCTTATCAAGATAGTTTGCAGAATACAAATTGAAAAATAGTGGTGAAAGTACAAATCTTTATTGTAGACCTGTTCATGTCCTCTTTCATCTTTCTTCACCTTTCCTTGTACCTTATTGTTTTCAGTACAAGTTTCCAATATGAATATATCTTGAATAAATAGTTTTATTTACTAACTAATCCATCAGCTTTAGACAATTCTATTCTCCTGCCATGCTGGAGTTTATCAAAGGTTTTCTTTTACTCAATAAAGTGAACCTACATATCTAAGTTCCTGTTGCATCGTCTGTCCCCTAGTATTTATAAACAACCTACTTAATTACAGTGATTTGCATAGCTCAGTGGTTTAGGTAGAGGCAAAGAGTTTGATTCTCCACTGTGTCTACACAGGCTGATAGTCACGGGCAAGCTGTGCAGTCCCAGGACCCCCCTAGAAGAAGGGAAGGGTAAACAACTTCTGTATTCTTTACCTAGAAGATCCTGAAAATGGTCGCAATAAATCAGAATCCACTTGATGGCATACAAACATACACAAAGTCCATTTTAATCTAAAAAACACAATGTCTTCAAAATTTTAAGTGGAAAGCACATACAGTACCATGTTTCCCCCAAAATAAGACAGGGTCTTATATTAATTTTTGCTCCAAGAACATTAGGGGTTATTTTCAGGGGATGTTTTATTTTTTTCATGTAGAACAATCTACATTTATTCCAATACAGTCATGTCATCTTCTTCTGGTTGCTGCACAAGGGTGGAGGGCAGGGTTTCACTTAACTGGGCCTTATTTTGGGGGTAGGGCTTATATTATGAGCATCCTGAAAAATCATACTGGGGTTTATTTTCAGGTTAGGTCTTATTTTTGGGGAAACAGGGTACAGTACTTCATATTGCTACTGCGCTGCTGAATTTCAGCAACACGTGCCTAATTCTGGTTGAGCTTATCTGGAGGACACTGATCATAATGTCTCTGGGCCTAATACAAATTTGCCACATAGGTTCTATCAATGTTTCCAATGATACATTCTATGTTTGGAAAAACTGACCAGAAAAGATTTCACCTGCTTTGAAAATTCTACCCCTAACTTTGATGAGTATTATTTTTGTTGCCGTATCCCATGTTCCTTACATTTTTGGCTGCCTGAATTGTAGCTATAGTTAGATATAGCAGCTGTTGGATTTTGATGGTAGAATCTCTTCAGACACTCTTTCTTCCCCTGGAATCTAGTGTCAGTTCTTCTATATATTTTAGAGACCAGATGCCAAACACATTTACTCATACTGTCTGAGGCCTGTAAATCATAACCTAACCATGGATCACTATTAAGGTGCTTCTCAGTCCCTTATTTTGTATCCTTTTGCCGAACAAAATGAAGTGCTGAAGGGAAAAAGTTTGGTGCTTTGTTTTGGCAAAATGAGATCCCCGAACCAACCCAGTTGGTTGTTTTTTCTGGTTTGTGGTTCGTTTGTGCCTATCTCTACCTGTAACACACTACTTTGAGAAAATGAGAGTGTAGTCACGCTCCTTTAATAAACAAACACAATGATGCGTAGGATGCACTTGCCACTTCTTCTTAACTTAGTCTGGGGCTATTTTGAAGTTTTCTGTAGTAAGTCATTCTCTTTCTTTCTCTTTCAAGATGAACTTTTAAAAAAACTAAAAAGTAATATGTCACAGAGCAATGAGCAATGGTCATGAGATATAGGAAACCGTTCTTTTTGAAAAGTAACTTTCCAATCACTAGGCTTTGGCATCACATAAAACCAGTTACTTCACTGGCCTCATTATGACAGGATTCCCAACATGTACCAAATTTTCTTTTGTTGGCTGCAGGGACAAAGAGTCAGGAGCACAACATGGCCCCATCCCTCTTCTGAATCTTTTGTAGAGATTTTTGTTGTTGTTGTTGTTTTAAAGCAAGCTCTCAAGTTTGAGTTCCTGGCCCCAAATCCAATTTAATTTTATGCTTCGGGAGAGATGCCACAAGAGAAAAAGGAAAGAGAGTAAAATCAGATAGAGCATGAAATGCAAACCACTCATGGGTCACATTTCTTTTAGAGTACTGGAACTGTATTGACATTGATCTTTCGATGATCCCATTGATGAAAGCAGTTCCTTGAAGTCTGAAGGTTAAGCCATGTGGTTATAAGGGTACTTTCAGATTTGTATTAAACATGCTGCCCGACAGATGCTGCCATTTTTTCAGTATCAGGCTGCACCTAGGCCAAAATTTTATTGTGCAGTTACACAAAAGGTGTAATGTTTGGAAGTGAATTGCTGTAATTTAAGAAATGTCTCTAGACATCATTGCACGCTGAGTTTTGTGACTCAGCGTGCAACAGGTAATATCTACAGACATTTAATAACTTACAGCAATTTGCTTCCAAAAGTTATACCTTTTGCCTAACTGTGCAAGGGAATTGCAGCCATTATGTGAACTACAGTACATTGGGTACAGCTGTCCTCTTGATTATTTGTTCTTGCTTGAACACAGAGCTTGGAAATAACTAGTTGCATGTAACAACGGGTTTTTTTTTTTGTTTAAATGAAAAGTATAACTAAATGGCCAGTGTGGTGGTATGTCCTACACCATCTGAGTGATTGACTAGGGCTCAGGAGACCTGGGCTGAAGTGCCACTCAGCCACTGAAACTCACTAGGATAGTGATGGCACTGGCAAAAACTACTCTTTAAATACAGTACCTCATTTGTTGGGTTCTGATCAGTTAGAATTTGACAGCACATCACATAACTAAAATACATTTGCCCAAATCCTATTGCATATTTATGGATGCACAAGAGAACTGTTGAAATTGCTCTGGCTAATGGTGGCTAACTGACAAGGAGCTCAGTGCATGTCAGGTATGTGCCACATGTGTAATAAGGCATGACAACTGGAACCTTATCAAAAGGGTTCCTCTTGTGCATGTATAAATATCCACTTGGATTCCTGTCACTGTGATTGTAAGTTAAGAAGGGATAAATTTAGTCCTTTTGCAATTTAGCTTAACTTTTAAGACTTATTTATACTTCGGACTATGGCCTTGGTAAATGATATACCAACATGCTCAGTGGTCACTCATCCATGATGTGGGGTGCTTCAGTTTGATTTTTTTTTAAAAAAAAACCACACAACTCAGTTACTCTTGAGAAACAACACTTGGAATTAGAATGATGACTGATTCCTTTCTAATAGTAACACTGTAAGCTCTACTTAGAAGAAAATGAGTGACCATCAGTGTAGTGGATTGGGACCACTGCAAATGGAAAGGAGAGTAGCAGTTTCCATTTAGCAATGTGCCCAGCTAAAAGGAATAAAGAGCTTTCACTTATAAATATGTAACTTTCTTCATCTTTCTAACCTCCATTCCAAGCTAGGGTAATTTGGGAAGAATTGGGAGGGAGCTGGGTGCTCCTGTTCAAGGTAGAGAGGACTGCATGCAGTCTGTGTATCAGAACCAAGGCAGAGGCAGCAGGGTATTTGCCCCAGCCCTCATCTCACAAGGGAGGGGAGAAATCCCACCTCTGCCAAGGATACATGGCAATCATGCATTCTATGAATTAATTTTTTACATGCCATTCTTTACATTAAAGTATTTTTACCCCTTTTCCCAAACAAGGAGAGGTCCTCAGAGTTTGAAATGGCCCAGACTCATCTGAATTCTCAGAGAGCTTGCAATGGACCACAGATCATCATCTGTGTTGAATAGTCATTCCATCCCAGAAACATCTTCCAACATTTAGGATGCGAAACTGCTTTGTAGGAGAGCATACAGAGACTATAGCTTCTTTCTTTTGACAGTGCTCTGATGAAGGTTTTATTTGAAATAAGGTATAATACGTGCACTGCAGATGTTGTTCCTCCCATTTCTGCACTTCTACCACTCCTTTCTTTGGTCCTAACACCAGCTCTTCTCTTTTGTCCAAACTCCCCAATCCAGTACCAGGAGGCCAACAGATATAGGAGACAACCTTCCAATGCCTCTGAAGGACATTCTTCCAGAATGGACTGCTTCTACTTTAAGTATTTAAGTATTTTTAGTTCTCTTCTGGAGCCTGGCTGGGAAATAAATATATTAAGTGAAAAAATGAGAAGCCAATCTGTCCTATTTAGAAGGGGCTAAGAGTCTACTTCCATGGACACAGGGAGCTGCCTTATCCTGAGTTAGATCCTTGGTCCAGCTTGTCTGTACACTCTGTATTGTCTGGTCTCCTATCCAAGTACACATGAGGTATGACTGTGCTCACCTTCTGAAATTAGAAGAGACTGGATGTACTCAAGATGGCATAACCTGAACCATGCCAGAATCTGTAATGCTCACTGGACTATGACTCCAGAATCTGCCAGTCAACACAGCCAAAGGCCACAACTGGCTGAATGATTCTGGGAGCTGTAATCCCAGAAATTAACCTTTCCAGTTGTGATCCTGGTGCAATGTCTGCTACTCAAAAATTCTGACTTGAACCCCATCAGCTTACAGCAATGGTTCTGTGCCTGACTGATTACTTCCCAGTCAGCTGACCATCCTAAATATGTCTCTGATTTCCAGATACTCTCCGGAACTTATACACACTTATAGATTGACTCAATTTTGTATGTACAACATTTTATGATCTTCCATTTGAAAAAATGGTGGTCAAATAAACTATTGCAAATTGGCTGGATGCTTAACCATGGATTATGAAGAAATGGGATGTATGCTACATATAAACCCCCACAAAACATTCACAAAAGTATATGTCTGTTTGTTGACTGGAATGTTCAGAGAGTTAGGAGTTGGGAATTGAATTACCCCTGTGTATCCTAGGAGGAAAGTCAGCCTGTGTAGCCTTGGGCAAGCTGCTCTATGTTGAGCACTTGGACATACCTGGATCACTTGGTCGTGTGTCCAATGCATGAGCGTCAGTCAGAAAATGGTGACAAACATTTGCATAATTTCCTTTATATGCACAGTGTTTCCAACAGGATCCTGGCCGTTAGGCAGAGATTTGACTAACCTATTCATCCACTGTGCTTTCAATTGGACCGCTATTAAGTTGAATTGTTGATACTGACATTACATTATATTTTTCTTAAGCTAGAAGCTCAGAAACAAAAGGCATTGTTTGTTCATTTGGCTTTCTCATGCTAAAAGGGCAACAGGAAAGCCTGAAATAGTTAGTTTACAGCATTTTCAATTATACCCTTGTGTTTGAACAAGCTACCAAGAATCCTTTTATGGACTCATAAGGGTTATGGTCACTTCTGACATCAAGTTAATGGGGTAATTTTGTAGAGTGAATGTTAAAATGACATTTTATTTGTGACTTTTATTTTCCACCAGTGGAAAGCAGAGCCTCTTGTGCTACTTCCATTCTGCCTAAGTAAAATGTTTCAGCTGAGTTATTTCAGCTCTGTATTGTTTTTAAAAGAGGACAAATTAAAAGAACAAAAAGTGTACTCAATTATCTCTTATCATTGAATTATTTATATTTCAGTCAACCGTACTGAAAACAACCCAAAGCAATGGAATGATTTTACTCTCAACTGGACAAAATTTGTCTTTAAATCAGTAAGGCTGGTAGGTTATTCCTTCAAAAATCGGACAAAGCAGCCATTAAGCACTGACGGCAGATACCCAGGAGACTTTCATTTCATCTACTTTTTAAACATTCATCCAGGTGGATAAAAACTGAAATTGAGTTAGTTCCAGGATATATTGTGATCCCCTTGGGCTTCCACTGTATATTAGGCTAGCAGTAGGTTTAAGGTTGCAATGACACCTTATTAAAGATGGTCACAAATTGAAAAACAAATGACAAAATTAATCAAAAATTACTAATGCATTAATTTGTATTCATACAAATAAATGCCCCTGACAAATATGAATCAAAAATTTCTAAAATATTTTGATTCATTGGACTATAAAATGTTCCCCCCCCCGGCACCGAGAGACACCAAAATAGCAGAGATGCTTCCTCTGACTATGCTCTACAATTTCTCTACGTTTGGTGAAGTCTGGGTTTTGGATGTCCCAAGTTATGCACCCACAAAGAGGTCCCCCCCAAAAAAATTCCCTCCAGGCACCTAAAGACACCAAAATCACAGAGAAACTTCCCATGACCCTCCTCTCCTCAGTATATCCCAGCTTGGTGAAGACTTGAGTTTCCCCAAGCCAGTTACTAAAGGGCACTTTCCTGGGGGTGGGGCCACATTGTGGATATATTACTTGGATGTCTGACACCCAATCTTCACCAAACTTGGAGGGATTGTAGAGGGGGAAGCTTCTCTGTGATTTTGTTGTCTCTAGGTGTCTGGGGAAAAAAAAAATCTTTCCAGGGGTCACTCTTTGTGGGTGTATAACTCAGAAGTACAAACCCCAAACTTTTATCAAACTTGCAGGGCTTGTAGAGGAGAGTCAGGGGAAGCTTCTGTGATTTTGATGTCTCTAAGTGCTGAGGGGGGTATTTGATAGTCCAATGAATCAATTTGAATAGTTTTATAGGGTTTTAAATTAAAAAAATGTATTGACAAATTGATTCATCAGAAAAAATCATAAATTTGTTATTCGTGATTCATCAACCTTGATAAATCATGAATCAAAACAAATCACAATGCTGATTTGCTAGGTCAGCAATATTCAATTTTCTGAGAAAAAGATTGGACATACTGTATAGAGATGGGACCAGCAAGGCTTCGGACCAGATTGAGAACCAGCTTTGGACCAGCTGATCACTAAAATGGGCATTCAGAATTTGGGTAACTGAGCCCAGAACTCAGGTAGAACTTGACTCACCAGTTACCATGCCTCCTTAAAATAAGGAGTTGTCTTTTGGGGGGGGGGCTGCTGGGGAGGCAATCAAATGTTTCCAGCAGCTGCAGTGGTTGCAGCCCTTCCTGTTAGGGCTAAGATCCCTCATGATCTTACCTACAGCACACAATGTTACACAGGGTTGTTGCAGGTCCTACATTGTTGCTGGGATTTGGTGAAAATCTCACTGCCAGCCTCTGGGGAGGACTTCCCATAGGGTTTGCAGGGTTCTTGCCAGTGGTTGTGGAAAAAGAAGATTCACAAGTCCTGATCCCTGTCTTGCTCCAAAGGCACATTGCACCCTCTAGTTCTCTTAACAGTTCTGTTCTCTTCCCCCTGGGTTTCTACTGAGCCAGTAAAACAAACATAAAATATTTTTTTCAACTGAATTTTGTGCAAGCTAGGAGTGGGAGGAGAAGGCTGATTAGGCTTTAAAGCCACCTCACATACACAAATCAAATCTAATTTTCTCCTCCAGATCAGTGGTGCTTGTCCTGAGATTTCTCTCCCTGCCTGGAGGCTTCAGGAAACATAGCAGTTTGTTAAGATGTCAGCCAGGTCCCTGAAACTTCAGCCAGTGTTCTGAGGCCTGGTGACCCTAGATGACACCGGGCACCATGTTTTAGGATCCTAAAGTTTTTCAGACATATATAAACATTTCACAGGTGTGCCTGGCATAAGTACCACTGACTGAGCACTATGATGAGCAAACTAGTGGGAGGAACAGACGAAGGAAATACTGGCGGAAGGGGAAATGGAACAAGAATGAAAAGACTTTATGTAACATCCAACATTACAATAGAAAAAAAAGTACAAGTGGGATTGTTCTATTGACACTTCTGCAAATACTAGAAGAATAAATAGTACACCTAGTACACATAACACCTAGCCTAATGAAACTGTAATGAGTTGTACATGGGTTTTTGTACTACTTTGTGTGACAATTGATCCAGTATGGTGCACTGAATAGAATGTTGGATTAAGATCCAGGACATCTCCATTTAAATCCCTGCTTGTCCATGGGAAAAAAAAATCACTCCTTGAACATCTCACACAGTCGAATACTCTATCAGAGCCAGTATATGATAGAAGCAACTTGTTGATGCACAGCAACATCATGTAACAACTAGAGCAGTGACCAACCAACCAACCAACCAACCAACCAACCAACCAACCAGCCAGCCAACCAACCAACCAACCAACCAACCAACCAACCAACCAACCAAACAACCAACCAACCAACCAACCAACCAACCAACCAACCAACCAACCAACCAACCAACCAACCAACCAACCAACCAACCAACCAACCAACCAACCAACAACCATGTGAGTTAGATACATTGCTGTTTTGCTATGTAACTTACTTTATTTAATAAAAAAAGGAGAAAGTTAGCATGACCTGCTGAATGATGGCTGTGGGAACAGTTGGAGAAGGGCGCGGGCTGGGTGCAAACTGGAACAATCCAATCTGTCTGGACCCTTCTCATGGAAGGAAAAACATCCATCGGTGTAAATGGAAGGATCGCTCAAGTGAGAGATAAAATATATCATACTAAATATATGAATCTTTTACATGTAAACCAAATAGGCTCCCTCTGCCCCCTTATAATATAGGAATACAGTAGACTTTTCTTTTCTCTATTCCTCCAAATAAATAATTATCAGATTCTTTTTAGCTGACTATATTCATAAGCTTCCCCACCTGATATGTGTATAATTATGTGCCATCAAACCCATACCAATGTATGGTAACCCTCACCAGAATTTCCTAGCTTCAAAGTGCTTAGGAGTGGCTTGCCATTGTCGTTTTTCAGCAAATACTCTAGGATTGCGCAACCTGCCTAAGGCTCCACAGGCTGACTTTTCTCCTGGAAGGCACAGGGAGGAATATAATTCCTGACTCTGGCTCTGTAGCCAAGTCACTGAGCTATCCAGCCTTTGTATTCTCATGAAGCTGGGAAGCATATGAGTGCAGTCAGCTAAGTAATTGTAAGATTGGTTGAAAAAAATCTATGTATAGCAAGGACAGTTCTATCATTTGATTGATTGATTGATTGATTGATTGATTGATTGATTGATTGATTGATTGATTGATTGATTGACTGATTGATTGATTGATTGATTGATCGATTGGTTGATTGGTTGGTTGATTGATTGATTGACTGATTGACTGATTGATTGACTGACTGATTGATTGATTGATTGATTGATTGGATTTCTATACCGCCCATCTAGACCAAAGGTCTTACTCTGTATGGTTTTCACTGCTGAGTCATGCTGACAACTTTAATACTTCATTAGTAATTTTATACAGTTCAACATTCTTGCTTTTTGTTCCTGCCATTATAACATTAAAAAAATACTTTAGTGATAGCAGATAGGAATAAAACAAATAATGGCTCACTAGCCTAGACAAGCCTAGACAAATCAACTAAAAATGCTCACATTTTACAATGTTATTTAAAGCTCTGATTGTTCTGAAAGAACTAATTTTATGAAAATAATCCTCACAATATGGCATAATCTCTGTAAGTGTCATTTTCAGCATCTTGCCTGAAAATATTAATCCGGAACTCAAAATAGTTATTACAAAAGAGACTCTTCTGCCTTGCAAATGCTATTATACCCTGACACAACTGCACATGAAGTATCAAACGTAGGAGGCAGCACAAGGTGAGATTAAAAGAAATCCTGGATTTGTTTTTGGACTGCTCTAGGACATCCTAGTGAAACATTTCTTATCAGCACTCAAAATGGCTGGCTTAAAAAGCAAGGTACAGGCCCCCGGCTTTCATATGCAAACAGGATGTAAAAGATTATCATTATAACTACATGATACCAAAATAAGGGTTCTTGTTCAGACAGGTTCCTAGTTCAGCCTGCGGTAGCGATGCACAAACCATGCAAATGGATGAGCAATGCGTTACGTCCATAAGATTTTGAAGCAGAATATTTTAATTTAAGGAAGTGTCAATGGAAAATATGATGCAAGTTTGAATCCATGCAGAGATGGTAGTGCCTGGGAGCAAGTAGCCTGTATAATTAAAAATTGTAAACCGCCCGGAGAGTGCTTGTAGCACTATGGGGCGGTATATAAGTCCAATAAATAAATAAATAAATAAATAAATAAATAAATAAATAAATAAATAAATAAATAAATAAATAAATAAATAAATAAATAAATAAATAAATAAATAAATAAATAAATAAAGGTGAAATCAGTGGTGACTGGTGATGATTCCAATTTCCAGGGTGCTATGAATCCTCTCCAGGTCTTAGCCTGTCCTTTATGGGAGCCCTATTCCTCAAATAGGTTCAGAGTTATCTTGGATAACATTTGTCAAGAACACGCTAAAACCTAGAGTGGATTCACAGCTGCCCTTAAAATGGAGTCGCCCAGTCATTACTGGCTGAAACAAACATGGAAAGAGACCCAGCATTTACTTCAGTACCCAATGATATCTGTTTCTCTATTTAGGCCATAAATTTTCACAGGTTTTGCATATTTTATAGACACCAACACATTATTTGAGAAGTACTGTCTTGCTAAATATTGTAGATTTTTACAGATGCAGAAAGAAAGAAAATGAGTGCATTGGATGGATACCTTCCCTTCCCTTCCCTTCTGATTCTGGAAGCAGTTTCATAAACCTACAGAACTCCTTTCACAGCCTATAACAATGGGACATTTTTAAAAAAGCCTATAGCTCTACTTTATCTCCAGAGACCAGAAACAGTACTTTTTTGGACTATCATGTCTGGGAGTTATCATCCACAATACTTCAGCAGTTCTGCATATATCTCCTGGTGGTATCCCAAGCTCTCTCACTGCTTGGGAGCAGGTGTCGCCATCCTCTATCATCCCTGCCACCCCCTCATGTCAGTCTGAGAGTAAGACAGACAGCAGATATGTTCTATGATAAGTAGTGTTGATGGCATGAAGTGAATGTGGTTGGCCAGGTTTCACAGACTTACGAGCTGGGAAAACATGGGCAGGACACACTGGGAGATTGCCTCTGTTGCCCCAACACCAGGCCCTTCAGGGCACTGGGGCCTGGTTTGCTCTGAGGAGACCCATGCTTGCTGTTTAGAGCTGGACTGCCCCCCTCCTCACAGTACAGAGTGACCAAGGAGGTCTTGAGAACAGTAGTGCCAGCTGTCCCAGCAGAGTCAATGCACACACAACTTGTCACTTGTCCAGTGATGCCTCGCAAGACAAATGCCTTGCGCAATGAAAAACTCACAAGATGAAAGCATTTTGCGATTTTTTGTGACTTGCAAGACAATTTTTTTCTATGGCCGTGCTTCTTAAGACAAATAGGAACACATTAACTAAATTTCAATGCATTCCTATGGGAAATCGCACTTCGCAAGATGAAACTTTCGCAATACAAAACGACTCGCGGAACAAATTATTTTCATCTTGCAAGGCATCACTGTACTCAGCTAGCTGAAACAAGTGCTTCACACTGCCTAATGGGAAGGCCAGCTTTGATGACTTCCTGGAAAACTCTTTGGAAGCCCTTTCTTGTATAAGTTTGAGTAAAAAAATGATAATGATAATGTAATGCTACATATTATATTATGATGCTACCAAAATATGGGTAGCATAGTCACTGAAAGGAGATGGGGAAGAGCCACAGCTCAGTGAAAGCACACAGGTGAAGAGCTGCTATGTGGACCAATAGTATAAAACATGTTCCTATGAGTGCAGGCAGCTCACGGACCATGTCTAAGACCACCTTCCCCACAATTTTAGAGTGTGGTGCCTCCTCTGCTTGGTCTAGAATATATTACTGTTTCCAAAGAAATTACCTTAATCATTTTTGAGTGAAATTTAGTTTATGGAAGGATCTAAACCACATTTTATATATATGTTTTATTCCATAGACCCTCATCTGCTCAAACATAAACCAAAATTGGCACAAAAATGATTAAGTAATTACTGGTGGCAATCTGCAATAATCTTTGAAACTCATTTTTAGACTGTAACAATGCAATGCAATGTTTTCATCATGATTAGGAACTTATCACACATTTAGTGGCATTAATACCAAGAAGTTAAAGTATGTTTTTGGTTTGTTAATTTAAAGGACTGTTGCAACATTCAAGTTTAAGAAACAGATATAGTCAACAAAAAATGAATGCAGCAAGCATAAATTGAAAGATAAAGAACTTGCTATGTTAGTAGAATCTTATGAGAGTATAGGCTGTCAAGTTACTTCCACTGTATGGAAGCCTTACAAATTTATAATCTCCAGAAGATTTTATTGTTAAGATCCTTGCTCATGTGTTGCAAACTCCCTTCAAATGCTGGCTTACATTTTGTTTAAAAAACCCAGATATACAACATTTGTTTTTTTCCCCAAACATCTTCTTTTGTGAAAGTAGTTCAGATCGGCTTTATGCTTTGAAATTACTCTTTAAATGAGACTGTTCTGTTGTGTGATTCATAGGATGGATAATGTCTCAAAATTATTATTCATAGGATGTCTCAAAAACTGGGACCAATTTATGTATAATTTAGAAATAGAGAACTACATCAGTTACAGAGCTTAGTTTCATCTTTTTGTCACTGTGATCAAATGAACAAAATATCTGATGTGTAACTGGGGATCCAGTTTCAAATCCCACTCAAGCCTGTGGCAAGTCAATCTAGTTTAACCCATTTTTCTTTTAGCAATGCTTTGGAGGGATACTGTGTTATTTATTATTAATAATAACAATGTATCAAAGATTGTTGTGATGATAGCTGTGGACATGTTTGTTTTTATAAACAATAATGCCTTATTTCATTGATAGCTACTTTCAACGTGAAGAAGTACACTGAGCGCAGAATAGTCTGAACAAATTGGTAGACAGATTTGTAACAATTATTAGTTATATTACAAAATATTGCATTAATTAAATATTTATCTTTATGTTTTTCATTATTAAATTACTGCACATCCGCAATGTACACTTGAAGTAGTTTAACTATTGTCGCTCTTCTGAATAAAAACCCTGAACTGTAGTTCTGCGCTGGACATGGGTACGTACCCTTTTATGCAGGGGGGGGGGAATCTTTCTCTTAAGGACTTTTGAACAAACCCAAAATATGAAAGAGGCTATCCTTTGTGTAATCTGTGTTCTTTGGTTGGTTGCCAAAAGACAGCCTCTAAAAACATGCATTATTTGTCTTTATGAAAGATGAGTCTAGAGATGTGCACATTTCATTGGTTCATTTACTGCCGCAACAGGTATTTGGCAGTTCGGTGCTCTGCCCATTCTGGTGGGTGCCACTCAGAAGTAGTGCCAGGAGGAGGTGGGGCGGGGATGCCAGGATGCTGCTTTTGAATGGGTGCCTGTTAGAGGGGACAGGACACTGAATTGCTGAACATCTGTTCCAGCCATGAATGAACTGAGAAAAAACCACCAAATTGGTGGTTCACCCCATTTTCTAATAACAGGTTTTGTCTTTCTTTATGTTTTGTCTTTCATATAACTTTTCAGTGCCCTTTATAAGTCAAGCAGACCAAGAAATTTTTCAACCAATAGCATTGCAAGGGCTGTCAGCAGCCGCCAATCGGAATATGAGTGGGAATTCTGAATCTGTACAAGGGCCTTGAACCCAGTGAAGAGGAGTCTCTTTGATTTGGTTGTTGTTCCTTTGAGTGCCTGGTGCCCTCCACTGCAAATAACCTGCCTGCCTGCTTGCACCTCCATCCTGGATCTTCTTTTCCTTTTGTGCCTTGATTTTTGGGGGGGTGATTCTCACCCCTCATTTCTTTGAATAACTTTTTTGTTGCTGCCAGGCAACCCACCTATGCTACTATATCCATGCTTGTGTATGTCTGTATTGGTGCTTTCCTTTCTTGGATTATTTTTGCTCCCTTCTGTTGGACTCAGAAAAGAAGTAATAAAGTGGCAGGAAGAGAGAAATCTTCCCATATTCTAGTAGCTTTGGTTGATTGTGCGGATTTCTATTTTTTTGCCTTTATTTTTTCTTGTTTTTTTGGGGGGAGAAGTATTGTGTCTGGGTTTATTTTTATTTTATTATTTATTTTCCCCCCTGTGCTCACCTCAGAAGATAGGGGCAGAGGATGTAGTTTCTATCTCTCTGCCCTGCTCATGAGTTGCCTGCACTTACAGCTCAAGAATATTTGTTGTGAGGTGTTGTGATGGATTATGGACAACCTTAAACTATCAAACAATAGTTGAACAATAATTTCCATTCCTTTAAAAACAGTTGGTAGATGGGATTTTATATACTGAAGAGCGAGGAGGCTTGACTTCTGAAACAAAGTAGAAATAAGGCTTATAGAAGACTTATCTGTACTTGGCACAAAATTCTCTGGTTTATGGCCATCATATGATGAACACAGATGTTCTTTGATGGGTAATTGTTTGGATTTAATATCCAATCAATTGGATATTAAATCCAATTGCTTGGATATCCAACTGCCTTCACCTCTTTTATCAGCACTGATAAAATTATTTGTCTTTTGGGTAGAATTTATTTTAGGAAGGAGAACTACTGTGGTGTATATGTCTTAAGCTGCAGATACCTAGCGGAATTCCCTATCTTGTCACTAAATGTATTTGTTGACCTTTGGTAGTCAATCTAAAGTTTAAAGTAGGCGACCCATGCCCCAGTTACACAGGAAGATAATATAACTACCTGTGTCTGATTTTAACAGCAACGTGGTTCATGCATAATACGGAGCTCTCTTGCCTACCAGTCAACTTCTTTCAATCTCTTTCTCCATTTGATTTTATCTCAGCCAAGCCCATTTCTAATAACTAAGATCATAACTAAGATCAGCTGAGGAAAAAAAGTATGGGGAAACATAATGGAGTTGGGTTGAAATGTTGGGATTTATTAATTCACAGGGTCAAACTCATTTGTATCTATTCTTAAGCTTCCCTGCTTTGTCTTCATTTAGATTCATTATCCGCAGAAACTGGAGATGTGAGAGAGGATGGACTTTCCAAGTAATATGTTGTTGTGACTTATTTCCATCGTAGTACAACATTTTGAGATGGATTGTCCTTCAAGGCATAATCAAGACCCATTAACTTGACAACATGCTCTTTGCAGAGATGAAAAGGAATAGAAATAATCTGTTGATCAGGACAAATACAACTATCTACTTTTGGGGGCTGTTGGGGGCATGGCTGTGGGGATCACCATGCTAAAATATCATGGTGTAAAGGCAAGCTTTTGGTATCTCCTGAAAAGGATACTTCTTTTGTTGTTCATTCTGGACTCTTCGTAAACTTAGGTTTAAGGTAAACATTATCTGCCACTGTTGTGTCAAATCTGGAATTCTGTCTTAGCCAATCCTACCTCAAAATGAGAATAATGGTGGATGAGTGGATTTTTAAGCCTTTCCTGAGTGCCTTGGAGAAAGCACAGAATCAAAATGTAAAAAATTTGATGGTATATATAACAATAGTTGTGAAATGGGGAGGCATATCTGAAAGCTCATGTATGCTACCTTGTAACTTGAATGGAAATAGTTTAGGAGGCAATAATAAAAAAACCTTTGTGTTTTAAAGGAATCCTGACAACTAGCCTTTTGACATTTCTTGCCATAGGATATAATATAACTGCTAGATTTCAGAGAAAAGCATAGGCCAGTAGAGAAACTATGTATACAAATTTTATTTCTGATTCTTGATTTTCCATATGATAAGAGGCAAATAAGGGACCACTATTTTTAGAAGCATTTTCTGCAGGGGAATCTTTGCCTGGATCATGGTTGGGGGATGGTAGAACTCTCTCCCAAATTTGGGGCTACTTTACTGGGTTTGGATATGTCTATGCATCAAGACAGCGAAGTCCTATAAATTGAGCAACAGAAGGTCACTGAACTTTTTGGAAGAATAAAGTTAAACTATAAATAAACACTGAAGACATACAGAGGGTGGTGGAATGCTCTAGATCCGTTTAAGCCTAACACTGTCTTACTGTTTTGTGTGAATGATATGGTTAAAAGTATTGATACATTTCTGCAGAATTGGTTGTAAAATCAGCTGTTATCAAAATGAAAGGTGGAGAATATTATATGCGATTTATGGCCTAAAAGGTTTTCTCACATTAAGGCTAATAATTTCATAAATTGATGGTAATGCATTCAGTAGATAAGACATGATCCATTACCCTTTGTCTGCATAAGCAAAATATGGGGATTTTTAATAAAAGAAAAGAAAAATAGAGGCCCATGGAAAAAAAATGGAGATAATGAGCCAAGACTTGAGGGCCACATGCCTCCTGGTAGCAAGTGGTGGTCTAGGAGTGAGAGGTAACACACAGAAGTGGGCGGGGCCACCTTTTTGCTCCCCTTTCCTTCCTTCCTTCCTTCCTTCCTTCCTTCCTTCCTTCCTTCCTTCCTTCCTTCCTTCCTTCCTTCCTTCCTTCCTTCCTTCCTCCCTCCCTCCCTCCCTCCCTCCCTCCCTTCCTTCCTTCCTTCCTTCCTTCCTTCCTTCCTTCCTTCCTTCCTTCCTTCCTTCCTTCCTTCCTTCCTTCCTTCCTTCCTTCCTTCCTTCCGAGTTCTGAACTGGTCACTTGAAAGGGGCTTTTGGAAATTGCATTAAATTGCGTAGATGGATGGACACTCCTGTTCTAAGCACTTAAATGTGCTTGGCCTAGGCTGCATACCTAAACCAATTTACTTGGGACTGGGCCCCATCCACTGAAAAGTATGTTTCTGGCCTCTGCTATTGACTTTTTAATACAGTATATGAAAAATGTTGAATGTCCTCCAGCCAGTTTTAGGTGTTTTTTTGTTTGGTTTGGTTTTGTTTTTTGAGAGGAGAGTTTAGTCCATGCTCACACATCTTTCTTTTAAATGCTCACCTCTCTTAAAATCAGTAGGATTTCAAAAGAGCTCATTGGTTCAGTTGTAGAGTCTGGAAAGCTACCTTCACAATGAATGAATACAATGATATGCTGAAGCCATTCAGCAGTGAACCATGGTAGGGTGAAATGGCGAGACCCAGAGTATTCTGCTCCTATTGCTCAGTCATGGGTCACTTCAGCATGTCATTATAAAAATAAGTTTCCAAACTCTGGTACTGGTTATCTGATATCTTTAGATCAAAGGGTAAGAAAGAAATGGCTTAGAAAGAAATAATGTGCAAGTACAACTGGTTATGCCAAAAATATTGGACAGCCCTAGAAAACTCCCAAATATTAGCAAAATCACAGGACAAAAAGAACTAGAACTTAAGAATATTTATCATATGGGCAATATTCCTCAAAAACCATGAATTTACCTAGTAAATAATGTTTATTCCCCCCTCTTTTTTCCCCGTAAAATCAAGGCATCTTGCAACAGGTTCTTTAATACATGAAAATATAAACGTGATGCATAATAAAAATGACTATAAAGCTGTTTACAAATGGCCTTTTGGGATTTTCAAAGTGAATTTTATTTCTTTCACAACAGCCCCTACCTAGCATCACTCTAGGAATTGTGGAGGCAGTGGGAGTGGCAAAGCAGCTACCAAAAACATGGTAGAGAAATTATAGAAAGAATTCTGCAAATTCTGTAAACAATTCTGTCTTCTGTTTCTTGGGAAACCAGAATATTTTTTAGGGGGAAAAAGGGCTTCAGAGAAACTGTGGTTCAGTTTTTGTCATGTTTCATGTTGTAGTCCAGTGGTTTCCAGTCTTGTGTCCCCAGATGTTCTTGGACTATAATTCCCAGCAGCTTTCACCACTAGTTGTACTGCCCAGGATTTCTGTGACTCTAGTCCAAAAACCCTAAATTGGGAACCACTTGATTATTTTCTTCCCCAAGCCTTCAAAATGATACATTTTGGGAGTATCACTGTAAACAGATTTATGTGTGCTATATATACTTATAGCATATAGCCCTACATGGAAGCCTTATAGTAGGTATGAATAAGCACACTGCTGTGTCCAGCTCTAGTAAAATGATGATGCTAGTGCTGTGCCATGACTGGCCCTCCAATTTCACTTTTGTTTCCTTCAGCTGAGAAGAATTCAGTAGACAAAGATCTTTTCTGTATTGTTCCCCAAGAGAAGGCACGGAACGCAATAATAGGGCAGCTACAGCCATTAGAGGACAAAACACTTGGATGCAGTTGGTGCTATATGCTTAATTGCTCGATATTTCCCAATTCAGCTAAAATTTTGAGAATTATTTTTGAGGAACCAGTCTGCCCCCATTCGTCCCATGGCAGCTGTGTATAAAGAAAGACAGGAGGAGGAAGCTTCTGTGTGTCTTGTGAGGTGCTTAATCCTCTTGAGGATGCTTTCAAGACAAGGAACAGCATTCGGACCAGACTGAATGGTTAGATTTATCTGGAGTAGACCCAATGGCTCAGCAGGACTTGCAGATATTTTATCAAAGTCCCATTGATTCCATGGCTTTATTCTGGCTGGTAATAACAACTGGATTTAGTCCTTTCTGCATACTAGCAAGTGAGAATCTCAGCAGGAAAAAATGGATCATGGAGTAAGGGGGACATATTAACTGTATGGGTGCATCTAAGGACTGCCACTACTTTGCCAGCAATAGGCTAATGTGCTCCTCTTTAATCAAACCTTGGGGAGCCTTTGTGAGCCATGGGAGCAGAATTCTGAATGAAAGGCAGCCTTCTGCAACTATCAGTCTCCAGCTGATGACAAACGATCAATACTGATTCCTGATTGCTGCAATGGGGAGTGGAAGGGAAAGAAAGGGGCCAAGCCCAGCTCTGCAGGGTTGGATAGACTCCTATAGCTCCTGTCTGACTGGATTTGCATACACAGCTGTCTCATGCCCTCCCCTCAGGAATAACAAAGCTGTCTCTGTGCCACCAGGTTGGAATGGCTTCCTGTGGTGCCAAACATCCCTTGAATGCAAAGAAAGCAGTGTTTAATATTAATTCTAGACAATGAGCAGAAATGTCTAGCAAGATAAACGATAAAGCTTTTGTTTCCTGGTGGAAAAAAAATATGATACCTCCCCAAATCATGCATTTATTAACACTTTTAATGGGTATGGGTATGTTTAACAAGGCAGTCTTTTGAAAACTTGTCTCTCCCTCTTTGAATATTCTATTTTCCTTTTTTTTTTTTTTTTGCAAAAAGAGAAAATATATATTTTTTCTTTTAAAAAGCCCCTGCAAGGTTATGTGACACCCCTAGCCTGGCCATTTGTCCATTCCTCTTCCATGCTTCTCACCGCGCCCTTTACTGCAAGATCAGTTTTCTCTACCAGGAAGACAGATGATGATGATGATGATGATGATGATGATGATGATGATGATGTAGTATAGAATTGGAGGGGGGGAGTGAGGCAATGAAAAAGAAAATAAGCGAAAGGATAGGTGAAAGGAGATGCCAGCCCTTGTACAGAACAAGTAATAAATTACGGAACAGAGGAACTTGAGAAAAGGGGGGAAAGGAACGTCTTGATCGGAGTCCAAAAGCAGCTTCCTTTCCCCGCCCTGACCTGCAGTCTAGACTGCCTGGGCGCACTTCCCAGCACCGCAATGAACCTCTCCTTAGATGCAGGAGGAGAGAGGGAAGGAGAGAGGGAGGGGGAACGCAGCACCCAGGGGTGTGGCCGCGCGCCGCTGTGGGGGTGGGGGTCGGTGTTCAGTCTGCGGGTGGCTGGGGAGAGAGGCCGAGGAGGCTTTTTTTTTTTTTTTTTCCTCTAGCGAGACAAAATAAAAACAACGTCTCTCTAAGCATGAAAGAGCGGCTGGAGAAAACGGGTGGGGCCATGATGGCGGTGGGAAGAGGAAGGCAGCGGAGGGAGGGGGGGAAGAGAGAAGAGAAGGTGTAGGATCCAGTGACCTACTTTTGGGTCCATTGGGGCTGCAGCTCAGAAAAAAAAAATCCAGGGGAGGAGAAAAGGGGCTGCAGCGGCTCTCCCAGCAGCCCCACCATCAGAGCCGCAGGATTTGTACTCGTTTTGAGAGCAGGGGGGCGGCGTTCTCGGGGATGCCCCAGCAGAGAGCGCCTTTCGTGCCTCTTCTGGACTCAGCTGCCGGGTGGGTAGGTGGGTGGGTGGGTGGGTGGAAAGAGGGCGGACACAAGATTCCCCACTGCCCGTGTGCGGCGGCGGCGACGGCCGGGGTGGGGCCGGTCTGCATTGTGCAGGGCGTCTGCCTGCCGCTCCTGCCGCTGGAGGGGCGGTGCGGGGCGGGGGGGGGGGCGAGGCGTCGCGCTCTCTGCAGGTGCGCTTTCCCCGGGAACGCCCGCCTGCCCGTCGCCCGGAGAGCCTGACACACAAAGAAAGCCACCATCGACCGCAACGCTTAAGTCCCCACCCTATAAAGGGGGAGGGGGTGAGGGGTGTGTGTGTGTGGGGGGGTGGTCAATCACCCCCCACCAATCTTTAACACAAAGAAACTGTCAGGTGGCAGCGCGGCCGGATTCAGATCGCCGACCCACCCCGCCCACGCCTTCTTCCCTCTTTTCTTTCTCCCCCCCCCCCGCAACAACGATCTTTGAGATTTAATAGTTGTCTCCATTTAATTCACGTGCTGGCTAGGTCGATTTCCCCGGATGCCCTCTGACTATGCTTTCGTCCCCATCTGCCGAACGGATTCTGACCGCCCCAAAAAACGAAAGCCCCCCTCCGCGCCCCCCCCCCCCAGTGATCAGCAAGATGTGAAATGGCAGAGGAAAACAAACCCTCGGCATAAACAAACCCTCGAATCGCCTAATTTTTTTTTTTTTTTTTGGCACACGCCGACCTCTCTCTCACACAGCGGTCTTCCAGAATAGGAAGCTTGGGTGTAGGCGATCCGTTTAGGAGAAACACTAGACTACAAAATTTTAATCGGGTTAAATTATTCGGTCTAAACTGAAAAACTGGGGGATCGGACTCGAAAGTACCCGAGAGAAAAATCTGAAGCCTATATCCCATTCCTACACCTTCTAAGGAGCCCTCGCCTCCCAGTACAGGTAACATTAGCAACATTAAGGATGCTGAGAGTCTTAATCGTGATCCTGATCATCCTCAGGCGTCTCTTTTTGGTTCTACAAAGGCGAATGCAGCATCAAGGACAACGCCTGGGAAAGCCGGGCTTGCGATCCAGAAGGAAAAAGAAAAAAAAGACAAGTTTCTCTTACCCATTGCAGTTTTAGCCATGGTGGAGAGGACACAGATGCGCGGAGGTTGCGAAGGCAAAGAGGTCCAGCCACAGCAGTGGAGAAGGGGAATGAGAGAGCGCGAGCGAGAGACGACTAAGGCACTGAGTCAGCAGAGTGGGGCTGTGCAAAAGAAGGAGCCAGAGGCAGGAGCCCATGAATAATGATCACTCCTCAGTCCAAGCAGATTGGCTCGAGAGGTCCCCTGACATGTCTCCTGCCGAGCTAGAAGCTCCGGGCATTAAATATTGAGCTGCCAATGGTGCGGGAGGACAAGGTGCCAGAATGCAGTTTGACACGGAAACCGGCCCTTGGCTGTCGGTCCCCCCCTTTTCTTTTCCTCCGAGTAGTATATTCCATGTCAAAGGCTTAATGTCTTACAGGAACAGCCTATTGGTCTTGAATTCTGTGGCTGTTGCTATCTGTAAAACATGCAGTTCAGCCTATTTTGTGGCAGTAATAGGACAAGGCAGGGGAGAAAACGCAAAATGTTTTTCTCTTTTCTTTTCTTTTTAAATCGACTTCAAATCACAACTGATTTTGCATCCATGCATGGAGCTTATATATTTGTGGCTGCAGATCTATGCTTAGCTGTGTTCAAGGCCTGTGGAACACAGTGGGACTTACTTTTGTGTAAAGACGTATGGGGTTGCATTTTGTGTATGGACACAGCAATTTACTGCTCTTTTGTTCTCTTTCTCAAACTCATCTCCAGTAAGGGCCATGTCATAAAAAATGGCAGGTGGATTAACACTGTAGAAAACAGAGACGGGGGATCATCACAGACTATCTCTTAAACTAGGAAGGGGCCTGTTGTTGTTGTTTTTTTGAAAAACAAATCATAGACTAAGGAAATATGAACAATCCCACTAAGGGTAATCTCTGTGGTTTCACTTATGTATGTACAGTATCTGAAATTTAACAAAGAATAGAGAAAATCTCTTGAATACTCAGCATGGGTCAATATGAGACAGACATTTTTAAAATCCTTTTGTGCAGAACAATAAAAATGAAAGGGAAAAAAAACCCACCTTTGTTGTGATGCAAATCCATGGATGGAAAGATTAACATTGTCTTGAATTAGCATATCCCAAATTTAATGCAGAAGACTATCTAAGAGCAATGGTGTATCTAGGAGACCTCTTAAAGTGCAAGGAAGAAAACATCTTAACCTTAGACCAACTTTCCTACCAAACACCATGTCTGTTTTCTTAACTACATATTAACCCTCATGTTAATCCTCATATTGTCTGGAATGATGGGTGGTGTTTTTACATCTAAATCCTACATTGACTTAAGCATTGATTGAGAGCTTCCACGCATTACTTGGAGATGGAAATGAAAGTCTGAACTTAACTGGGTGTCATCAGTGCATCAGTTTCAACGAGGATGAGTTTGTTGTGTTAGTCTGTTGCAGCAAATACAATATTGTCTTGTGGAAAGTATTATTTAACACATTTTAATTGGTGTAAACTTTTGTGCACTTCAGATGTTATTGCTTCAGGTATTTATGTCCCACTATTCAAGGCAAAAGGCCTTCACAAAGCAGTTTACAATCTAGATTGTGATTCAGATGATGATGATTTTAACAGTACTGGGTCATCTTTGCATAGACATGAAGATTGGTCATTCACATCTTGTTATAGAAGGCAGGAGTTTATGACAAGCCAGCTAAGTTCTTCTTGGAGGACATAAAAACCTACACTCAAAAGCTGCATGATCCAACTCATCCTACTAGTTTCTGTGTACTGTATAAGCTTGTGCTTGTTGCCATTGGTATAAAGGAAGAACATTATACAAGTTAGTTAGATCTTTCATGTCTAGAGTTACAGAGTGTCTTTAAGTACCATCAATTCAGCAAGTTCTGATCAGGTTTTTTTTTTAGCAATATGGGGATAATACCTACTTACCAGGATAAGATGACAGCATCACTTCAATTTGTACATTGAAACCAGCTGGACTGTGAGTTGGAACAACTACCATGATGACAATTAGACAGCATCTTTTATTGCATTTTGGGATTATGACAAAGGCCACATATTATCATTTGCTCTGTCTTCCAGCCCCCAGTGTGGCTGCCTCATTCTTCCTAATGATAGGGGCAGTTCTTTACCCCAACCACATTGAACCTGGGATTGGCAATTCTGGGGATGCTTCTGGAATAAAACCAGACATAGATTATAGATACTTTTGTCTGGGGAAATTCCTTTTAATTTAAAGAGGATAGAAATGAATTGGAAGAAGAAGAGTCTTCTCTTTAGTTCAAGCATCGGGGATCAGAAGAAGATACATCTATTGCAATGGATAGACTCTTGGGCCATGATGAAGGAGACAGCTTTCACCCTAGTGATGAACTGTTACCATTCTGACAGGGCCACTCTAGGTTCCTTATATCTAAATATTATCACCAAAATACTATTGAAGATTTATAATATGTAAGTCAAATCATGTAAGAGGCAAATTGTCACTAATTAACTAGGTTCTGGTTTCATTCTGGTCACTTGCCCATTGCACAACTAGGTAAACAACTATCACCTTGCTAATAAGCAGCAATTCACTGTTGCAAGTTATGCAATTTCACTAACTTATGCATAAAGCCTAAATAGGATCCCTAATCGTATGGATCAGGAATTAATATATGAGATACTGCAGGTTTGGATAGGGCCAATGGCTGAATTTTGGGATCGATAGAGACAAAGGTTGCTGGTGAGATGCAAAATCCTGGGGTGGGGACACAGGTTGAAATGACTTGGTATTTGCGTTACTGGTGGTGTGTGTGTGGCGGGAGAGGCTCATGCGTCAGTGACTGAAAAAGGAGGGTAAGAACCTTAAACACTGTAATTCTGTTGGACGCTCATCAAAATCCTACCTCAGGAAATATTTAAATAGAAATCAAGTTACAGTGCAGATACAGAACAGAGTCATAGCTATTAGTTTGCACATTACACGTGGTCTCTGTCCTGGACTTAGATGCTCCGCAAGCTGGAGCTATGTTGCTATCCTTGGTCCTGAAATGCTCTGCTGACTTGCAAGCCATTACGCTGCAGCTCGAACCACTTAACTGAATTGTTCCGGTCATCCGACAGCTTGCCTCACCTCAGTAGTGACTGAAATCGGGAAGACATTGGCGAATCAGATTTTGGCTGAGGAAGAAATTGCATGTGTGGGTGTTTCCCTTCTATTGTTTATCCTGCTTCCCAAAATAAGAATTTGCTGTCTTCTCTCAGCACCTTGCCTCATTTCAGAGCATGTGTGAAGCTAGCGAGCTCAAAGCCCTGCCATCTGTTGGTCTGACCAAACAGCATGGAAGATTAATTTATTTCCCAGACTGAGGAATAGCAAATGGATGGGTTGTACGGGGTACAGACTGGGTGTAGAGGGGATGGACTCCAGTATCCTCACGTGGCACCTTTCCACCTCTATTCAGATGGACAGAAAGGTAATCTTTGGTTTTAAAAAGGAGATTTTCCGGCAAAATATCTGAGAAGCCAAGCTCCATACAACAGGCCAGTGAAAACAGACTGTCCAATACAAGTGCCTATATATGGCTGTGTTTCTGTGTCTGCATCCAGGTGTGTTTTCCTTAGGAAGAGGGAGAAAATATGTCCTTAGAAAGTGCATAGTTAAATTGTGGAATTTGCTACTGTAAGATGTAGGGGTAGTCGCCTACTTAGAGAGCTCTAAATATAGAATACGCACATTCGTGAAGAATAATGATATTAATGGGTTTTATTCATAAGGGCTGTACATTAGCTTCTATATTAGAGGTAATATGCTTCTGAATATCAGTTACTGTACTTCTCAAAGACATCAGATTGACAATGAGAATGGAACAGTATGTCCTCCATCTAATCCAATGTTAGCAATAACAAGGAACAACTGCTTTATAGTAGTTCTTTCTTGTTCAGTTCCTCATCATGGTTCCTGAAATCAAGAACTTTGGAATCCATTTGTCCAGTTACTAGGGGCGGAGGGAAGTTCCAGGAAAATATTGTATTCAATACTTCAATATGGAAATTTGTTGTTAATCCAACCTGTCCATTTGGTTGAGTTGAGTTTGGAGTGACCATCATCTGCTAAAACTGAAATACGAAGAAATGGAGTTGGAATGAAAGAATCTATTAACTGTACAAGAATTAATAACTGCTTGCAAAGCTCTACTGTCTTTCACCCCTTCCTCTCCATTGTCCCTTTTCCTCATTTGCAAGTGACATATTTCAAAAGGAGAACCAGCTGTGTCTGTGGAAGCACAAGACTCAAGCCAGGAAGTAGGAAAAGTTGAGTTCAGGCTCATGTATAGATGCAACCGGCTCACCTCTTCAAACACATTGCTTTGATATGAAGCAGCAATGGAGGGGTGTGGAGATTGGAGTGCTTCTCACTTTACATATAAGCATTCACAGGAAGATAACTCTTGAGAAGTACTCAAGGGTCCATGTAATCAAGCATTCTGTCTATAGTGGTGGCCAACTATATACAACAAAGCAGAGGGAACTGGTACATCCACTGGTGGCAAAAGTATAGGCTTGATGCATTTCAGTGGTGGCAAACTTTTAGAACTTTTGCTTCTAGTTTGGTCTGTACCAGCTCTAACATTAATCCAACATGCAAATACTATCCCTTATCTAAAAAGCCTGAGCTTTTAAGATAAGAATAAAATCTGCATTGCCAACATTTTTATACATCTTGAGATTCAGTATCTTGTACTTTTGTATCCAGCTATATACACAATGGGAAGCTAGCAGACTGCCATGTCTTGTTTGGTCCAGAAAACTGGGACAGTTATACTATTTCTAATCACAGAAGGCAGCTTCAATTTGCCATTGGTAGATCCATGCATTCACAAATCATTTTTATTTTTTGAAAGTTCACCTACAGTACTGGTCATCCATGTTAAGATCACAAACAAATCTGTGTTAATTGTGCATTTCATGAATAAGCATGTTTGAGTGCCTCTGTTGAATTTACTGAGGATAATCTTTATTAAAAATATTAAGAATAAGTATATTCTTATTAAGAATAAATATGCAATAATATCTGAATATGGACAGATGAATGTTATAAGAGCACTGTATCTGTAAATTTTAAGTGCCATCTTGGAAGAATGCATAACACCCCAGAGTCAGCTTCTTTGTTCTGTGGGACACCCATGGAAAAAATGGAAGAAGCAACTTGAGCCAAAAGGGGATTAGGAGGAATTTTGCTCATGGTGGCTTGCTGTGTATATCAAGATTTCCATATTTGAAAATAAAATGTGGCAGAGTAACAAGTCACCCTTATTATTATTTGTTATGTGTCAGGCACATAACAAAGCTTCCTGCTATCTCTGCTACCAGGGAACAGGGAGCAGGTTGCCTGAGCGCTGTAAAGATTTTCATCACCAAAAACTGGGCTCAAGAAATTACATGACAATCAAAATCATATCAACCACCTTGGCATTCCAGTTATTTATAGAGAATCATTATCAAACCACCTATAGAGCACTTGGGTCTACACGGTTTTTATTGTAGTGAGTTAATCATGCACTGTACAGGGAAAACAAGGGGGGCACTAAACTTTAGAATTGGATTTTACAATGGTGTCATTTACAATTTTCCCTTCAATGTTTTTCAGATATTTCCAGCTGTGAGAAACTACATGATTTTACAGTTGAATGGAAAATACCTACCTACCTACCTACCTACCTGCCTGCCTACCTACCTACCTGCCTGCCTGCCTGCCTGCCTGCCTGCCTACCTACCTACCTACCTACCTACCTATCTGGACTGAATTCTGTGAATGTTGTGTCTTCCAAACAGAAATGAGATCATATACAATGACTTTAGTCAATGCACTGAAGACACCAAGCACTGTTATGTTTTGCACATTGCATTTTAGAGAGTTAAGAAACCTCTTGCAGATGCAAATATATTATTTTTCATTTTTAATTATTTATTTCATTCTATAGTGCCCCTTTAATGCAATATAAAAACTGAACATAAACAGACAGACAGTAAATAAAAATACAATAAAAGTAGACGAGGGTAAAATAAACACATCAAATCTGAAAGCAAGATGGTGAATACACGTCATAAAAGAATGGTAGGGCAGTGGCAAAGGGTAATGCTATGATGTTGCTGTCAAATGCAACTCTAAATAGCACTGTTTTCAGCAGCCTCTTAAATGGGGTCCAGACACAGCTCAATCAATATTCTGGATGATTCTGTGAGTCCTCAAGTGAGGTAAGTGGGAATTCTTGAGAGTGAAAACATGGAGTAGGTTAAAGATAATATATCCCATTTAAATGATCAGAAAATTTGGCTGTCTTACATTTCACAGTTGGGTGCTCGGTTCAATTTCCATAATTCTGCTTGCCAAAGATGGGGAAAAAGTTATTTTTGGCCAATCTCCAGAATACAATAGGACCGCTGTATCTGCAAGGATCAATATCTGCAGATTCACTTATCTACAGACTGAAAATATTTAAAAATATTAAAAGAAAATGTCCCAGAAATATATATTTCTAACAATGAAGTTACCAGACCATAGAGTTTTCTATAATAATAGTGTTCTCTATAATCTTCAGGCTTCAGAATCCACAAGAGGGCTTGGATATGGGGGACTTACTGTATTCCCTGCAATATTCTGAGAGTTGCTGTTTAAGAACGTAACTTTTTCTATCTCTGTGTGCTTACTAAAGGAGAGCTGGAATCTTGACCTTTGAAAATATAGAGCAGCTAGCTGCCTATTGTTCGAGGCCAAATTTTGGGACACAACTCTCAGACTGTCCCAGCCAACATAGGCCACTGATAATGCCGGTATTGTGGATGTCATTATGCAGTAATATGTATGGAAAGTTCTGATTTTCATGTTACCAGCTTGCAGGATACATACCTGGAAAGGTTGGAAAAGGTTAACACCCTGATAAAGGTGTGATGAGATGTCAGTGTGATACCAGTGATGATTCACAGGTATCAGCCAATCAGATTCATTAAGAGATTTTTTTAAATTTCCAGCAAAAGCTTCCTTTCTGGCACTTGATGATTCTTCTTATCTGCTGGCCATGTGGGAGAGCTGATCCCAGAACAATGGGAGGTGAGAAGCAACCAAACGGCTGAGAGTGGAAACAGGGCTTTAGTCAGCTAGTTTGCAAAGGAAGACGTTTGTTCTTGGAAGACAAGGTCCAGAAGCTGGAGGCCTGTGTTTCTAATCTCTGTACTATTAGGGAGCAGGCTGGGTAGGTGGGGCTCATCAGCCTTGGAAGGCAGTCCATCTAGGAGAAGGAAAACTCTGATTTCAAACCTCCACTGCCTTGTGGCTATATCCACTTATGGAAAAGGCTTCAGGAGTTAACCTCAAGGCAAAATCCAGAGCTGGAGTCCCAGAGGCAGTTTGTGTCATTCTGGCAATTCCTGCGACGTCGCTGGAAACAGTTGTATTGGCTCTTGCCTTTCCATTGGACCATTTCAGCAACGTAAAGAGGGGGGATTTGTTGCTTGGGTAACAGCCTATCCTCCATATTATTTTATCCAGGCTTCGTGCTCTGGACAGGACACTCCAGCTTCTGATACAGTTTTGAAAGTTCCAAGTCCTCCATTCAGAGCACGTTACCATAGTCTCTCGAAACTGAAGGATACCTAATCTTGCAAAGGAATGTTAGTTTCTATTGCCTGTGCTGGTTACCCAACAATGTCTGCATCTGCTTTCTTGTGTGGTTTTTTTTTTGTACCACTTTGGTCTTTTCTACATTTTGTGCCCAGCAATGTGTGTCTGTGATTTTGTTTTAGCTTGCATTAACCTTTCTGCTTTGAATGTGTGGTAACTTTTTTCTTTTAAAATATAATGAAGTTAAGTTCCTTCTCACATGTAATCGCCTCTCTACTTGGTTGATGTACCAGAGAGTGCCTCAGTTAAGGACACGGAAGGCAAATTATTCAGCTTGGAATACTTTCTGGTTTCCTTGGGTTTCTTGTACTTCTCAGATTCAGGGAAGGGAACAGATATCACAACAGAAATCCTGCTGTATAGGATTCATAAGCAAGAGTTTCTTTCTTCTTGCATGGACAAAGGAGGGAGAGTTGGTGACAGCTACTAATTCCAGGTGATACAGAAGTAAGCTCTCCCTGGTTTTTCATAGACATTGGCTGGGAATAACCCTTGCAGCTGGCTAGGGGATTCTTGCACTTGCAGTTTCCCAAATTAAGTTTTCCATGTTTTAGACAAAATATGTTGAGGTTTTTTTAGTCAAAAGGTTTCTAGGAATTTGGTCATTCCTTTAGTAACAGAGTATGAGACAGAAAAACACAGAAACATTGAGAGATCATCCCAGTCTTGTCACCTGCTTCCTAGTTGCACACAAAATCTAAATCTTTCTCTATTGAATGTCACTCTCACTGCATTTTTATTAGAAAAAATATATATATTTACAGTTACCATTCATAGTTATGGTCAGAAGGAAGAAAGGTTAAAATGGAGCCTCTAGCATGCCAGAGTCCCACCATACTTGATGCTTCTCAGAAGAATGATCAGAGAAACAAGAGAGAAAGAGAAGAGATTATCAACAAGACAATATAATTCCAGGTAAAACATTAGGAAGACACTTGCTCCAATTGTCAGAGGTGGGTGGAACTTTACCTATCAAGGAATAATCACATTGGGCTGTAAAAGCCTCCTCCCACTGATACCCAGAATTTGCATTTACAAGATTACTATTTTTTCTGACAAGATGGGGACATGGTTTGACCCAGCATATGCTACTCCTACCTTCTCCAAGCTGGGGCCCTCCTAGATGCAATCAATGACAACTATCATCTCCAGTTAGCATGACTAATGGCTGGAAATGGTGGCCATTGCAGTCTGGCAGATATGGAGAGAACCATGTCGGGGAGGTCTGGGCTATTCTTTGTTTTCCTTCCACAAGCAGACAAAGATGTTTCTCTTCAAGCAAGCTTTCCTTTAAATGACTAGTTGACCAAGGGGATTTTTAAAAGGTTTTTTTAATTCTGTTGTTTTTCTTGTGTTTTTAATAATACTCTTATTTGTGAGTTTTAAATATGATACCCGTTTAATGCTTTTTTAATATTGTAAGAATTTATTATTTAGCCTTTACCTTTTTCTTTAATCCTGTAAGCTGCTTTGGATCCATTAGGAGAAAGGCAGCATATAAATGTTTTGAATGAATGAATAATTTGTAAAAGAGGCTTGACCTTCATTTCTGCTTTACAATTACTCAGTGGCCAAAATCCTGTTGTGCAGCTCTGCATGCACAACAGTGATAATGTGATCATCACCAGCAATGTGATTAAAGGTAAATGGCTGTAGTTTAAAAGCAATTTCAAGGCACACATGACCCATACGTGATAAAATCATTTAGCATACATTGCTAAAAGAAGACTTTGCCACTGCTTATGGCATCATCATTGTTGTGCATATGGAACTGTACCATAGGAATTCAGCAAGTATAATATTAAGACAGCAATAGGATTGCTACACATGGTTCATGTAAATTGAGCACTGAGGATCTTTCTTCAAAATGTCATCATCACTGTCAAGAAAATGAACATATATTTGACATTCTTATCAATGCATTCTTTGCTTTATACTATTGACACTTCAAGTATAAAACCTCCACTTCCACCTTGCTGTCCTTTCCATGCCTGGAAGGTGAAGAAAAACAGTTGAAGTATTTTAATCTCAGTTCAGCTTTAACACCTCTATTATGCCAAAGTCTCTGTCATAAAGTCTGAGTATTTCAAACAGAAATAGTAACCTACTTCTCTAAGTCTCAATATCACTTCAGAGCTATGCAAAATTCTGAAAATAACCTTTAAAACACAGTTATGTTGTTAATGCCTACCTGCCTAAAATGCTTCAGCAATTTTTGATGAAAAGCTCAAAGAATTTTGTTAAAAGCCTCTTCATGTGTTTCTTGAATTCATGCGTTACACCACATATCTGGTGGAATGCACAGATGGAAATCTATTGTGTATTTTAGTAAAGGATAAGCACTGAGGTAAAGGGTGGTGTGACTGTTACATTTATTAAGCTCCAATGCTGGGATCTGGGCAGAAAAATGGCATTCTAGATCCTTGGGCAGCTAGTGAGATGCATTTGATGCCTTAGTTGCTGTGAGCACATGTGATGCCCAGTGGGAGTAACAGTTGAACTGAACTTTCCAGAGCAGGGATGGAGGAAGTGTAACCCTGCAGGTGTTGTGCCATATTTCACATGCTTGAGTGGAACTATGCACAAAAAACTCAATGTATAGAAAATGCACTTTGCACATTTAAAAAATTAAAACAAAAACCATGAGAACTAGAAACTTGGTTCCCTTTTGAAAATTGAAAGCTGAACACTTCAACCATTACACATTCAAAGGTAAAAAAAAGTCCTTTAATGACTCGATCATGATACTCTTCTATATAACCCTGTGTGAAAAGAATGGAAAAGAATTAAAGGAAGGTAGCACCTAATTAGCTATCTATTACACAGAACATTGTTTCTTCCATTGCCTCTGTAGGCTTCTGAAAGCTTAAAGCTGAGTGTAATAACCATGGCCAGGAGTAATGAAACTGCTGCTGCAAATCATAATAAAAGAGAACACACTAAACTGAAAAAAGTTGGAAAAGACTGCAAGCTGTTATTAATTCGAATAAGCCAATTAAAACAGTAATTCACTGCTGCTGTCCAACATCAGAGGTTATATGATGCAAAACAATTATATTGCAGTCATGGTAAGGTTCTTATTTCAGGTTGAAAATTAAGAATGTTAAAAGGCTGTCTTGTTTAATTATTTATTCCCTCAAGTTCCATTATTGCTGTGACAGAACTCAAGAGTTGCCTTCCAACTTGTTAGCTGAAGGAGAACTTAACAGCTGAGGTTTACTTCATTCTCATTCATGGCTTGTTACATTTGAGCCTTGGATGATAATATTGGACTGTTAGGTGCCCAGTTGTAATGTGATTACAACCGAGGCTTCTTGTCGTCAGTTGCCTGAGCTTGGGAAAGTTTCTTCTTTGCACTACAACTCCCGAATCTCCCAACCAATATGGTCGTTGGACATGTTGGTTGGGGCCTCTGAGAGTTCTATGAAGATAGATAGATAGATAGATAGATAGATAGATAGATAGATAGATAGATAGATAGATAGATAGATAGATAGATAGATAGATAGATAGATAGATAGATAGATAGATAGATAGATAGATAGATAGATAGATAGATAGATAGAATCCTATTGGTCTTGGTATAAAGTCTGTAACTTGCCTAGGCTAATTGTGGCTAATTGATAAAGTGCTGGGGCACATCATGCTTATGCAATCAGATGCAACTGAGATGTATCTTGGCACTTTGACAATTAGCTGTAATTAGGTGCAGCAAGCCATACATACTTTTCAAAACTGGGCAAAGGATTCTAGACAATAAAAAGAAGACATGAATGAATGAATATATAAATAAAGAATTATATAATAAGAAATATTCCCAAGCTCTGATTCCAAGTTCAATTGCAGTTAATTTGGAACACAGAAGCTTGCAGCTCCAGAATGACTTTAGATAAGGAGTTGTGATGCCATCTGTTCAGCATCACTGTGATTAATGGATCTTCCTTGCTTCGAAAAGTGAATGAGAAGATTAAAATGGCTTTTAAGTTTTACTATTGTTTGTGAAATATTAGCATAGGGAAGTTAAGGAATGAAGAAGATAACTAAGGAGAAGCTTTACAATTATTTCCTTTCTGTTGTTGGGATTTCTGTTTTATGCTAGTTTTATGCTAGTTTAAGTGGATGTTTGCAACAGCTTGGCATGCTAGAGCATCAAGTGATTTGCAGTATGCAACCTCCCAGTTATTTAACAATAGTGATGTTCAGCAGTTGGACAATCTGTAATAACTAGATACAGATCTCAGTCTGTAAGAACTAGATGCAATTTTGTATTTGTTCATGGCCCATAGTGATTACCTCCATTGCTGTGAATACCATTTGCATCTGGTATTGTTTGGGGAATTTGGGGGCTTTTATAGTAAAAAGCAAAGTAGATCCTGTTACACCTCCACTAAACAGCAATATTTAGGTGAAAGGCAGTTTGTAATTATAAGTAAAAGCTAAATGTTTCATATCAGTTGTCTGAATATATTTTATTTGCTCTGTCTATAGACTTCCTTTAATTTGCTCTAGAGACTTTCTTCCTGTGAGCTGAAGGCAGAGTACATTTTATCTTTGCTTTGGATGCATTTCAACCAGCAGATTTTGTGCCTTCTAAACTTTAGTAACTTAGGTGAAAACCCTTCTCAGCTGACTTAGTTATAGCTCTATTCATATATGACTATATTTCTCTGTATTGCAAATGAGTACATTGTTTCACTAATCGTGTTTAATTTTTAAAATAGTCATGTGTTTTAACAAACTTTTCGCTTTGGTTTTCAACAATTTGATACAAGCAAGCAACAGTAAAAACAAGTTAAAATTAGTTGTATTATATTGTAGCATCCTGGCTCTTGGTTTTATAGTGTTCAATAACAACTCAGAAGCATCAGCTGGCCCAAAGTTGTGCTACGCACCTCTTTATGGATTTGAGATGACCCAATTCATATTGAACTAATTTTGTTTTTTTAAATTTGATTTATTCCTCACCTTTTCCCTAAGGAATGACACTCTAGGCATCTAACTATGATAGAATCAGATAAAGCAAATGCAATTAAAACATAAAATGGATGAAAAGCACAGTTGAGAACACATCAATAAAACAAAGAATAGCAGCCACATGGTTAAAAGCCCTTTCCACAGGACCCAACTTAATAATGAAAGGTCTGTTGAAATAAAAAAAAGCTCATGGCTTTTAACAGGCCTTTATCAAACAAATGCTTACTGGGGTCCATGTTGAGGTGTTTGTGATTACCTATAAAGAGTTTTATAGCTTCAGGCCTTAGGCCCATGTATCTCCGAAAAAGAGTATTTACCTGTTTACCATTCTCTGTTCAAGCTCAATTCCATTTCTATGTGAAGCAAGGGCTGTAAAAATTTGTAATAGCAATTACATTAATTGCCCCAAGGCTAGAGCCCATTTAGGAGTAATGTACAGAGTAATGACATAGCCACAGTAAAAGCAAGTTCGTGTTCAGGTGAAATAAGTAATATTTTCTAGTTTGTTGTTGTGGTTGTTCTTCCTAACATTTCGCCAGTCTCCATGGCCAGCATCTGTGGTCAGAGCTCTCAGGCTCCTGTCCTCTGAAGATGCGTTAGGAAGAACAGCCTTCAGAACATGGCCAAAGAGCCGGAAAAAACCACAACAACCATCAGATCCCAGCTGTGAAATTCTTCGAGAATACATTTTCTAGTTCCTTTCAAGCTTTGTTTTAAAAAGCTATTTGGGGGTATTTTAAGAAAATTTTGACAGGCATTTTTCAGATTTCTGTTACATTCTCTTATCAGTTCAAAGGGGTAAGGGAAGTACTTACAGTGGTGCCTCACTTAACGAGCGCACCGTTTCATGACGAATCCACATAGTGATGAGGTTTTTCGAATTGCAAAAGTGATTGCATAATGATGTTTTCAATGGGTAAACATCGCTTTGCAATGATCGGTAAGCGTTTCGCTTACTGATTATCGCATAACGATGTTTTAAAAACAGCTGATTGGCAGCTCCAAAATGGCCACTGGGTAAACAAAATGGCCACCCGCAGTGTTTTCGCACCCTTTCCTTGCTTACCGGGCAGTGAAAATGGCGGCCAGATGGAGGATTTCTGCATAGTGGTGAGTTTTTTCCCCATAGGAACGCATTAAACGTGTTTTAATGCGTTCCTATGGGTTTTTCCCCCTGCATTGTGATGAATCCGGATAGCGACAATTTTTTTGGAACAGATTATCATCGCTATGTGGGGCACCACTGTATTTTAAAACTGTTGATTGTTTTATATTTTTAGCTGTGGTGAGTTACCTTGGGTCCCCTATGGGGTGAAAGTTGGCATATGAATGAGCAAATAAATGAATAAATGAATATGTACTTTTTGTAAATGTTTCTAAGGTGCAATGTCAGAATTGGTCACTAGAGAGAACCAGATAGCACTTCCCTGTATTTTTCTGACCTGAACTCAATACTGTACAATGCAAGGTGTTAATAATGCTAGCAGGAGAAATAATAGCAGCATCCCAGTTCAGTCAAAGTAATGAGTTATGCAACAAGTTCCTTTTAAAAAAAACATTCCAAGCTATGTTCAAGGCTATGGAATGTACTTCCTACCAAAATCTATAATTGTTCTTCATTACCACCCTGCCCCCCTTTGTTATTTGGGGTTACAATGGCATTGATCTGAATCTTCTTTAAGCTTAAGATTTATTCTCTTTTAAACAGGTTGTAAAACAAGCTCCATATATATAGTGTTCAGATTTTGTAATATAATTTTATTCACAAAAATTATACTGTTTCTTATTTTCAGCAACATATTTACAGAAGTGTAACTGCTCGTCTTTGTATGACCATAAATGGATGAAAGTATAAAATATTTGTAAAAAATTTTCAAATAGGAAATATGGAAGGCAAACCATAAACCACTCAGCATAGTACCAATCAGCTAAAAATTAAATGATGCATTCTAATTACACATTGCTAGAATTAAGACTATTTAATATGGAAAGTCAAATCTTGCAGGACAGATTAATAACTTTATTAATATCTCCATTCAAAATGGTTGTTTTATAATATGGCATTCCTGGGATTTTCAAATTAACACTTGATAAGCAACACTCATAATGAGACATATACATTTATTAAAAGTCAAAACCGAAGGTACCACTTAAAATGATAATTGTATGGTGAAATCACATTTGAATAATAGGCACTTGCACAATTACTATAGTGATAGACGGATTAAGTAGCTTTGCATTTTAATGATTTATTTTCCTTATGTTGACATTTACTTGTTAGCTTTATTTTTATTTTACTGGTGGGACAGCTGCCCTCTTGGCTGATTTAGACTGATAGAAACTGGACCTACAGAAAAGCTTTATGGAGACATGACTTACAGAAATTGAATCAGTATATTGAAAGGGCCAGCTGTTTTTCACAATTTAGCCCTGCATCCAAATCTGCAAATATAGTGTCAACATTAAGGTTTTCTGTAACCAAGTTTAGGCTTCTTTTATCCTGCACATATTTCCTGAAACAATAAATATGCATTTTCAATTTTTAAATTCACTCTGATTTATCAATACCAAATATTCTTATAAAGCTAGACACAGCAGCAGCAGAGGAAGAAGGTGTGGGATGATTTTGGTTAAACCTAGGTCCTCTTTTGTCATGCCTGTTTGATTCATGTGAGGAACATAAAAACAGAAAGCTGTAAAAGTGCTGCTGCTGGTACTGGTGGGCATCACATAGGAAGACATGTTGTTTACTCCCCCCTCACTATCTATCCTCAAGTCTGTAACTGATCAAAAGGGGTTAGGGGTAAAAATTGCACTATGATACCCAAGTCCTTGGACACATCTAAAGCAACTCTTTGGATCCTGGCCAGACTGAATTTCAGGTTTCATTTTGCAGATTCTCATGCAATTTGCTGCAAGATGAAAAGCTAGTATTTTCAAAGTAAAGCCTTACTGGAGAAATGAACAAAGATTCAATAAAGATGAAGGCTCAGTGTAGCTTAGGCTTATTTAGAACATTGCCTCTAGAATGTTATTTGGTGCACCAAATCCTACACAAGTCTGTAGCTGGAAACAGCTCTCTGCCCCCAAAATGTGCTGCAGGCCAGAGGGGCTCTCACATTTAGTACCCAGGAGTGTGACACACAAGTTGTCCTGCATCACACGTGATGAGCACGAAGCACTTATAGACTTCAACTTGCAGATGAGATACTTTATTCAGTTCTGAGCATACTACAAACCAGATCTGCATTCTTAGCAAGCTGCAGTAAGGAGATGTTTCTTTCCATAGAGTGCTGGCTCTTACATTTTATGGGTCCTCAGATAAGATGCTATCATAAGATCCGTGTGTGGCCCTTCCTTGCATTTTTTGCCATTGCCTATTTGCTGAAGGGAATGCCCACACTTCCTTTCCCAAGATGCTTCCTTCAATTCTCAGTTTCTTCTCCTCCTGTATACTGAGTTGCTTGACTAAGTTCCTAAGTTCCTTTACTAAGTTCCTTTACTCCTTTACAATGCAGTGCACACATCAAACAAATGTACACATCACCACCACCACCACCACCACCACCATCATCACCATCTTAAAGTTGCAGAGCTGGAAGGGATCCTAAGGATCATCGAGCCCAGATCCTGTCAAGAAGGCACATTGAGGAATCGAATTTACAATCTCTGGCTCTCCAGCCAGATATCTAAACCACTGAGACTAAGGTGCAAAATCTCTTGCAGGGTAAACTACTTGGGTCTGTCCTAACTAGCATAACTGCAACTTGTTCTGCATGTTGTAAATTACTTTGCTTTTGTTTTGTGAGTGATTGGTCATTGCAGCATAAACACAGGCTTCATTTGTAGGTCTGACAGAAGTTTGAATGAGCTGTGTACCATGAGGGAAAACAGGAAATACCCATTTGGCAGTAGGAGGAAATATGCATCAATGCTCCCATTCTCTTCTTTTTCTTCCCTCTCTAATTAGGACTGAGTCAAATGAGGGGCCTGCAGCAATTTCTTTTACACATCTTTAAATCAAGGCCATTAAAAAGCAATAAATCAGTTTTTGTTTGATATAGTGTGATTGATGGATCTGCTTTGCAATGGTGATGTCATTCCTATGTATGAGCATACTTATTTAGTCATATTTGTCATTTGCATTGCACATTTCAAGTGTTCAAAGCACAGCCTAAGGCCCTTTAGTGAGTTAAAGTGAGACTGAATCAGAAAGTTCCTGGCTCAAATCTACTTAGCCACCTACATTAGTTCCTGGTTGAAAATCTAATATTTTCTTCCCTTTTTAAAGATTTGTACCCTGCTTTTTTGAGTCCCCAAAGAGGCTCACCAAACAGTCATAAAAGACAGCCATTCTATTAAAATCTTTGGCTTAGAAATTAACACTGTAAAAGTGTTATGAAGAGATGTCTATGAAGAGATGGAGAAGGGAGAGAGGAGCACGAGCTCGAAACAGAAAATTCAGCTCAAAAACTAGTCATAATAAGTAAGCAGTTCTCTTTCTCAGAATATGTGGGAAAGGATAGGCAGAAGGGACACTTGAAACCATGAGCAGGTATTTGATTGCTGCCTTGCCTGAAGGTACAATTGTGCCACTGGGCACAATTGATCATTGAGACGATCATTTCAGGTGACAGGTGCTGGGGGAGGAAAGGTGAAATTGTTCCTCCTGGACTCCCCAGCTGTTTGCTTCTGTTGGCATGCAAACTGGGCTATGTATGACACATATCCTGTCCTGTGCCTCCTAAACAAGTCTCCTGCCTCACATATAATAAGTGACACGGTCTAAAGTTGGACTAAGCTCTCCTGCTGCCTGAGGAGGAGAGGGAAGGGCAGCTACCTCAAATGGATGCCACCTGCTGCTCTTCCCTCAACCCTCAACCACAAGAGCAAGAGGGCAGAAAAGACCACTTGGTTGAGAGGAAGAAAAAGCAGGTAGTGGCTGCTTTGGGGGAAAAGAGCAACCAAGGGGAACATGACAGAGATGAGACTTACTTCATGCCATAGGAAAAAAAAAAGTTGTCTAGCTATGATCCTGAGGGGCTCTTCCTACTCTGAGTTGCCATTCTGGACTGGCCATTTCTCAGCTCATTAGTTCAAACACTGCTGCCTCTGGAGAGGACCTTTGGGACTAAGGCTTTGTGAAAAGGGGAATTTTTGAAGACTGCTTCAGTACAGCCTTAGCCTCAAGGACCAGACTCCTGAGCCAGCCATTTTTTTGATCTAATTAGCCATATGCAACCAGGATAGAGAAGTAGAGCAGTAAAAGCCCTCTGGAGCAGTGGCTGTGCTCTCTTTTCTTCTAAGCATGTGATGGCTGCCACCACCTTCATCTTTGTCATTGTCTGTTTTCTTCAAATAGCTGTCATTCATCTCTTCATCCTCTCAGCCAAATGACCCTCAAATTCTGGTAGTGAGTGGCTCTGGCAGAGGGATGTGATTGGTGGTGATGACTCTCAGGTCACTGTCCCCAGTACTGTGCCACCTGAAGCAGTCACCTGAGGTGACAAAGACAATCTGATTCCCATTTAAACTGCTCTCTAGCCAGTGTCTATATATGGAAAGAACTTCCTTTCACCTCAGCTTCCCTGCATCCCCTGGTTCTCTGACATGGGGCAGCTGGTGTTATACCTTGATCTGAAGTGCTTCCAGTTTGAGCATCCCACATACTGGTGATAAAAATCAAGAGGTATTGATTTTTTGGGGTCTCGAAAAAAATATGTGAAGGGGGATGTCTTATGACCATCAGTGCTGTTCTTAGCAGTTATCAGATAGTGGCTACCATTCTTTCCTCCAAATGTTCCTTGAACGAATACTGTACGGTTATATAATGCTTGTTTGATGACTGAAAAGAAAAAAGTATGTGTTTTCTGCTGTTGGGCGGAACAAGTAGTGCTGCCCTTAAACAGACACAGCATGCAATGCTAACTTTCCCCCTTAACTTTCCAAATAGGTGCCTCGCACAGCGAGGTTAATCCATTCTGGATTAACCCTCGCTGTGTGAAAGCATCGTTGAACGGGGCAGGAAAAGCCATTGGAACGCAATTGGGCCGAATACTCACCGTTCAGCGATGCTTCCCTATGACCGGCAGCCATTTTCGCGCCCTCCCCTCACTTAACGAGGGCGTGAAAATGCTGCAGGTGGCCATTTTGGGGCTTCCGGCAGCCATTTTGTAGCCGCCGAACAGCTGATCGGTGGGGCGCAAAGTGAAGGTCAGTAAGCAAACCGCTTACCGACCTTTGCTCTGCGATTTTCGCCCTATGCAGGCACCGTTTTGCGATCGCATTTGCGATTGCAAAACCGGCCTCGTAGAGCGAATTCATCGCTCTACGAGGCGCCCGTTGTGCGAGGCACCACTGTATTAACCCAATCCTAGGCATTTGCAGGGCCATTATGATGGTGGTGTGGTTAGTCCAGCTAAACCAGGATTTGACCATACTTTTGCCAGTTTATTTCCCTCTCCTGGCTCCTGTTAAACTCTTGATTTAATTTATTTATATATTTGGGTCTGGAGTCATAAATCTTGAATTGTAAAATATTGCTTAAATAAAAGTTCAGAAAATTTGTGCACGTGAGGTATTGTACCAGGCTAATCTGTTAAGACTGGATTTTGACCAGTGCCACAAACTGGAAATGGCAGTGGGAAACTCTGATATAACAAATTGTTAGAAACCAAACCTGCATGCGTACATGTTTATATTTATAAAGATTTTCTACAGAGAGAAGCAGCAGCTTTGCATTTGATATGCAGTTGAATTCTGGTCTTTAATTTTATCTGTGATTCCCCACACACAACACACTACAGCCCCACTTTAGATCTTCCACTTCACAGGCATGTTAACAATGAAAAAAATAATGGATTGTAGTCTTACAGTCACTTATCTTTTTTTACAAAAATTGGAAAGAGTTTTTTACACAATCCCTCAGATACAACCAGTACAAATGTAGGTAATTGTGTTGTACATGGCTACAATAGCACATACTGTACCTTAGTTGTATCCCTCCTGGATTACTGTAACACACTTTACGTGGGGCTGCCATTGAAGACAATTTGGACACTTCAGCTGGTTCAATATGCATCACATAGTCTGGTGAGTGAGACCAGTTATAAGGAGCATATAAGGCTCCTGCAGTTACAATAACTGCTCTGGCAAATAATCTGTTTCCAGGCCCAATTCAAAGTGCTAGGTACCACATATGAAGCCCTACACAGCTTGGGGCCAGGCTATCTGAAGGAATGTCTCCCCATATGAGCCTTCTAGATCATCAGAGAAGTGCCTGATGTTCAAGCTGGATTTCAAAAAGGAAGAGACACTCTAGATCAGTGGTTCTTAACCTTTTTGAAAGAAACACCCCCTTGAGCCATTGAGGAAGTTATCATCGCCCCCCTCGCTGAGGTGATGATATCTTACCTACCTACCTACCTACCTACCTACCTACCTACCTACCTACCTACCTACCTACCTACCTACCTACCTACCTACCTACCTACCTACCTACCTACCTACCTACCTCCCCACCCGGGTGTGAGGCAGCGCTTCACAGGGCAAAGATCAGGACCCAAGAGACCCTTTCCTTCCACCCGATCCACACTCAGTGCTCCCCTAAAAGAAAAAGGTGAGACGTGGCAGGTAGAAAGAGCTGGATCGTCTGGCGGCAGCAGCAGCACTGGATCTACTGCCAGCACTGCAGCTGCAGTCGCCTTCACAGGTTTGGCTCGCTCCAGCGCCCCCCTACCACCCCCTTCTGTTCTTTCGCCCCCACACCGCCCCTTTTCATTCTACCGCCCACCTGAAAAATGAAATCGCCCCCTGGGGGGCATTATAGCCCACGTTAAGAACCACTGCTCTAGATAACATTGCAAAAATCCATTGGCTATTGGAGTGCACCACAGAGTTTCCAAAGACCACTTTATGCTTTATAGGTAAAGGTTCCCCTTGACATTTAGTCCAGTCATGTCTGACTCTAGGGATTGTTGAGGACAGGGCATTTTGAGATCACCCATTCATAGGATCACCATAAGTCAGAGGCAATTTGATGGCACACAACAACAACAGCAACAAAGCATTCATAGAATTCAGAGAAGAAAAGTGTTGGAAGATTGTTAACAGGGCATTTATTACAAAGAAATAGGACATGGAGGACAAAGCTGGGCCTAAGAAGATATTGAATTTCTGATCAGAAAGAATTCAGAAATGGTGTGAAACTGAGCTTGAAAAGACTGGCCTTGAACTTTTCACCACTCAGGAAAATGTAATAATGCAACTGGAACCAACCTCAATTTCACATGAAAGACTCCAGTGAATAATGTAAAATGCTCTTCAAACCAAAACATCACTTCAATAACATTATTTCTATCATGTTGGCCATGTTCAAATCATTAGCTGAAGTAGGAATATGATTGTTAGTTTTACATTGTGTTATATATATCTGAAAAAAGGTTTAGATACAAAATTTCATTATAGACTGAGCAGTCCTCGCCTGCTCTTGGAACTGAATTCGGCCGTGAGTAATCTCATTACAGATAATCCATCTTTACAGGCATCCTCTTCACAGGATAATCTTGTCTGCTTTTCTCTGTGATCCATTAACTAACTGGATTCATTTCCTAAATACCTCTGCTGTCTATTCTATTTAAAGATTACCTTCCTTGGGACTTGACAGATAACTGTATTCAGCCAGATAAAACACGTGTGGAAAATCATGGTGACAAGGCCAGAATGAGACATTTGGCTACCTGAGGTAAAAGATAAGGCAGCTCTGCTCCTTGCACAGACATTGATCAGACTAACAGTTCAACTCTACTGTAACACTGGCAATGGAATAAAGCCCTCCACCACTCTGGATGGCAGTAGGTCAGTATAGAGAGGATGTTGGATGTTGGGGGAATGCAGCTTCTTCCTCCAAGCATCTGTTGCCTGAGGCAGTTGCTTCATTCTGCCTAATACTAAACCATCTCTCATGGGTATCTCATCAGGTGGGAAGGTTTGGGATTCCTGTAAATCTAATCAACTCTAAAGCCTGAGGTTACTGTATTGCAAGAGTTAACACACATCGTGTGAACATGAGGTTTGTCTACCTGTTTATGTTGGACATGTTGTAACCTTGCATGCAGTAATTGCAAGAAGAGAAGGGTTAAACCAGACAGCTAAGGGGGACTGTCTATCCACTTCAGCCAATTTATGGCATCTAAGGCTCCTCCTCTTAGTCATCTCGCCACCTGTTTTGAATCTATTGCAGAGCTTCCCATATGACAATAAACTGACTCATTGAACTTAAGTTGAATCTATGTACATTTCTACATATCTAAGCTAGTCTCTGAAGACATACAGGAGGCCCAGTTAAGTGGAAGATAAAGACAATAATGCAAACAATGATCTGAGGAGACACTGATAGTCATCTGAGTATGAGGTATGTGTGAGCCTTAGGAAGGTTGTATGCGTACAAACTGCATCTAAGGAAATGGGCTGCAGTCCACGAAATAAATCCTGTTTGTCTCAGAGATATCACAAGCCTTGTGGTAGATTTTTCTGCAATAGACCAGCAGAACCATATTCCTAGAAAGGGGTAGCTTGTTATCAATAAAGACACAGGGGAGCGATAGGAGACAAAGGTTGGGTTCAAACTTTGTAGGTTCCCATGGGTTCCTATGGCATGGACTGTAAATTAAAAAAAAAAAAAAACAAGGGTTCATCTTGAATCTTCCAAGACACACAAAAAGTGTCAGAAGCTGCACGGGTCCTCAGATTTTGCTGAACTGCAACATCCGTTATCCCTGACCCATAGTCATGCTAGTTTGGAATTTGGAAATGACTTCAGTCATAGTCCAACATCTGGGACTAGGGCTGGACCCACCACACTAGAGCACACCACTCCTTGCTCTTTGGCTCCCTGATTTCTGCCCTGCATTTTTAAAATCCTGCTGCAATTTCAAGTGGTTTTCTTTGACTCAGGATTATATGATAGCTTTGAGCCTATTTCTTTTTTTTTTCTTGGAGGCTGCTCCCTGTGACCTCTTTTTGCTGCAATGTGATTCTGAAAGTCTTGTAGATCGGGCTGATCTTGTGATGACTATGCTCATTACAGACATTGCTACAATAACAAAAGGAATCAGCTGTAAAGAAAAGATTATGTGGTATAGAGTTACTAATTTTGGCTCAGCAATACATCATAAAACCATTTATTCTTTATTTATTTCATTTGTTTTATTTATAGGCTACCTTTCTCCGAATAAGAAGACCCAAGGCATATATGGGTACAAATATGCATTATTATAGATTTCTGTAAGGTTTCACGTAAGAATAACAGAAATTAAGCAGAAGCTCTGAAAAAGCCTCTAATAGTCCAGAAATTGCTATACAGTGTGTGTGAGTGATTCTAATTGCCCTTGGAGTGACTGCTGCCTAGATTTAGTAAAATCAAAAGGAAATGAACAAATAGCCCATCACTCCACTGAACATGATTGGACTAAAAAAGCGAATAGCCAGCTGTAAAGGAGAGAGGCTGAACCTCTATTATGAGTGGTGTTTGGAAAAGTTATTTTTTTGCACAATAACTTCCAGAATGCCACAGCCAGGATGGCTGTAAGATTCTGAGAATTTTCAGGAGGGATGGAGACTTGAGTCATGGTATTTGTTGTCAAGTCAGACTTAAATTGCAATGGTGACTTGAGTTGGGTTCCCCCCCCCCCATGACTCAGACTCAAGTCACAACTCAGAACCCATGTACTCCTCCCTTTTTTTCTGGGGAAAAACTTATTTTTAATAGGGGCTAAGACTTGGGAGTCAGGGGTAATAAAGACTTAGACTTGGACGTGGGACTCGGACCCATAGACTTGCCAACATCCCTCTTTTTAAGTCCAAAAAAAGTAACTTTCCCAGTCTCAGAGTGAAGAGAACCTCAGCACAACAGCAACACAAAACTCTCTTCTTGTATGTTCTTGGCCAAAGTGATGCCTACATCAATGACAGGCTAATTCCATTTCAGCCAACATCTCTGGGTTAGGCATCAGATTTTACATCATTGCCCAAGAATGAGTTCTATAGAACAGGCCTTATTTGTAACTTTTTAGTGAACCAATAAAGGTATTGTCTAATTGATGTCTCTCTTTTTTGGTTGGTAATTACTGCAGTGAGATGCTTGGCAGCCTCTGAAACTTCAGTTGGAAACTTACAAGGCTTCCACATGCACATATATCCATTAAGAAGGTTTAGAACTTTTGTCTTTTAACTATTTTCTTTTTAATAAAACGCAGCTGTTTGGATTTTTGGCTGAGAGGATTGGTGGTACTAAAAGCAGGTCTTGCTAGCAGGGTCTTGGTGTTTGTGAGTGAGTGTAGTGGCAGCTTTCTACCTTGCAAAATGGCTGCAACTCTTATGTGCCTACCCTTGTGGATTTTTCAACTCCTTGGATACACTGCCAGAATGTAGTAAATTGGACTATTTGGGAATAAAACAGTTTCTGTCAAGGGTCATAGTCTCTGGTCCAGCTAGCTATTCTTTGCGCTTACCCACCCCAGGACAAGAAGGGTTGTGTGACAGAGTAGCTATAGAAGGAGGCCTCAACCAAGTACCATCACAAGGAGTATGATGATACAAGCACATATTGAGAAGTATGATGGTACAATCAGTGACGTAGGATAGTTGGTAAAGATGAAAGGCATTTCTGGTTCTCATCCATCTCAAAAGAGCAGATAGGACTTCCCAGAATCAAGAGGCCACACCAGTCAGGGACACATTCACTTGTGCAAAGCTGTGACACCATTTTCAGATACAGAGCCACACAGGGAAGAGAAAGGTGAAGTTTTGCAACACTCGTGATTAGCAGCAAGACCTTTTTAAACAAAGCCATGCCCAAGGCATAGCATAACTCCTCTGTCCAGATGGGTTAGCTCTGTCACCGTCTGGAGAATTGCACACAGCTGCATGAATGAAATGATAGGTTGAACTGGACAACGTCTCAATGCTCCATTTCTGGAACAATTGTCTCTTCCCTTTTGTTTTCCCTCATTAGCTTCTGAAACCATTCTTCCCACTTGGACTGGAGAGCAGTTTGCATTGTGATAACATAATTCTGTCAATGTCAGTGGCTGGTGATTCAGCCAAGAGCATGATCATTACCAACTGTCTGCTACTCGCCTTTGCATCACAGTGGGGTTTGGTCATTGACAGATGCCACATGCCATGCACCATTGTTTTAAAGCAATGTTGTACATGTTAAACTGATAGATTAATTAGCCATAAAATGATGTTGCTCCAACACTGACAATCTGGCTTGTTAAATGGTAACAAACGGTCCAAGGCTAGCAAGTGGCCCTGTTAACATTTTATAGCTCTGGATATCCTTTTGTTTCTCAGCATTGAAGTTGATATCATAGACTCCTTTTATTTAAGTTCATTTGCATAGAACTTCTTCCACCCCTCCTTTGTTTTCAACATTTATAATGCTATTCCACATAAATGAACACGTTTGCAATTATTATAAACACTTGAATACATAGTTTTCATTAAACTCTTCAATATGTTGCAAAATAATTGCGGAGCTGATCGCACCACTGAGCGAAGCAAAATTAAAGAAAACACATAACTAATTTCCTTCCTCTCCTTTTCAGCAGTAAACATATTTAAACTGTCTAGTATCTTATATTGTGGTACTGCCTTGATTAATTTTTTTGCTTTTGCTTTTGCTGGATGGTGGTGTACCAAGTGAGAGATACACATGTAATCGATTGTTAAAGTTGGATTATGATGTAGATACCACAAAGTTTAAGCCAAGAAAAAATTGTTGATGATTTGTACATCTGTGTAGATGAGCAAAGGGTACATTTTCTGGTTTTAATACTTCTTGTAAAAAAGAGGGTAAAAAGTAATAGTAAAATATGATGGATGTACCCTACATTTACTACTGACTTTCGTAGGCTTGTTGTGGTATAAATGCTCTGTAGAGAATAATAATGTCAATGAATTTGATAATAAGCTTCTAATTGTTAGAAGTTTGTGTAAAAACAGACTATGTAGATAAAAGAGCATGATTCAATGAAGCCAAGGTCTTATTTGTATTATTTTGCCAGAGACATTTTCAGTGGTCATGTGCAGCCTCTGGAAGATCATGCGGGTTGAAACGTGGTTCCCCGACTGCCAATTTTACCTACTCCTATTTTAAACCAAAGGAGTGTGGTGGCACTGTGGGTTAAACCACAGAAGCCTCTGTGTTGCAGTGTCAGAAGACCATCAGTCGTAAGAGCAAATCCATGCAATGGATTGAGCTCCTGTCGCTTGTCCCAGCTCCTGCCAATCTAGCAGTTCGAAAGTATGTAAAAATGTGAGTAGATAAATAGGTACCACCTCGGTGGGAAGGTAACAGCATCTAGTCACACTGGCCATGTGACCACGGAAACTGTCTTCAGACAAACACTTGGAAACGGGAATGAGCACCCTGTTTGAGACATGACTGGACTAAATGTCAAGGGGAAAATTTAACTTATTTTAAACCAACGATTGAAGCTTTGGAAGCATTTTGCATAGAATAATGGCCTCTAGACAAATAGTTAAAAACAATGATTATGTCTTGAGTCTGGATTGCTTTATATCTAAGGAAAGATTGCATGTGAAAAAAGTTTAAACCCTAGCTGTACATTCCATGTGAATGACTTCACTATTTAGGATGGCACAATCCTGCATTACCAGCTGGATTTGGAAATCACTGCATGGCCTGCTTAATGGGACCATTGTAAAAAGGCTGTGCCTCCATGGTCATTTGGCTGTTTGTTTGTTTGTATGTTTTTTTGTTTTACCCTGCCTTTCTCTTTAAAAGGATCCAGGGTGGCTTACATCATTAAAAGACAATATCAAAGCTAACAACAGTGAGTATACAAATACTGAAAAGGATTTTAAAAAATACCATTCATGAAAACTCTCCTGTCCTCTCACTTCTCCCTCACACCTCTCTCTTGGTTGCTTGCTAGCTGGCTCATTTCTAACTTCCTCCATCTTCTCTTTTCTTTCCCCTGGCCATTATTGCTTTCTTGCTGTTGCACTTGGTGGTGTAAGCATGTCAATTTACACAGTTGATCATAGTGTTCATACAAGTGGATGCTGGGAGAGGGGCATTAGTTAAGACTGGAATGGCTGTAATAGTGGGGGATTGTAATGTAAACCATTGTCATGACGCAGGTTCCTGTTAAGGAGAACTTGGTTGGCAGACAAAGAGTAATTGGGAGCTTGAGTACCCCTAAACAGCTGGGTAGAGTCCTGGTGACCCCAGCCAGGGTGTACAACAAACCCCTTCTTATAAGTTTGCCCTAAAAAGATACTTGCTTACGTTTAATTAAGTTCAGCAAGAAGTTGCATATGAGCTTTGTAGTCCTAAAATCTACTAAGCTCAATTAGGTATGACTCAGTAGCATACTGTGGCCTTGCCTCTCCCTCTGGGAATGGCTTTGGAAGGCTTTACTGTTCAAGAGACCAAAAGATTTTATAATTGAACTTTTTTATTGAAAAAATATAGATTTACAGAATAAAGTCAGTTTGATGCAAAAGCATAGCAATAATACATTTCCAAGGTTTGTTACAATTACAATTAAGGCAATGAATTCCCTTTTGATTATAAAAGCTCTAAAAATCTCTAAAAGTTTCTTTAGGGTAGGTAAAAGGCATAAAGCCTCCCTCCTCCTCTTTCTTCAACTCTCTACATCTCCCCAAGTCTTTTCCCTGGCACAGGGCAGCAGGAAAAAAGACCTAGAAAAATCTCTGGTTCCAACAAAGAAAAAAAAGGAACAAGATGGAACACTGCACATGGCAAAAGTTCATTTTTCTATCTTCTAGACTCCTCCTGTCTTCTTCGTCTCCCACACTGTCATCCAATCACGGTGTAAGGTGATAGAAGTAATCCCCTCCTTCTCTTCTCGTGAGAAACAGGTGTTGTTTTCCTCCGTTTATTCTCTTTTCCGCCATAACAAGTGTTTGGTCTTCTTATCTTGTATTGGCTTGTACTGGTCTAAAGGAAAAACATTCCCAAAGCCCTCTGGAACAACAATCCCATCATACAAAATCATTCTTATACAGGACCAGTATGGATCCATTTTACATTTCTTAACAACTACACAAACCCTCTTCATACATGCTTTAAACTCACACAATCTCAACCATGACAACCATTTTAATTGGGGTGGGATCACTTGCATATGGCAAAGTGGCCACAAATTGCTCATATTAATTGAACTAAAAATAATAATAATCCATAAGTGGATACTGGAGCTCCTGTTCTTTATTCTGAAGGAGTGTCATGAGTTCAGCCGAAGATCCGTATACAGTATACCTGTATACAGTACAGGTGTTTGCAGATGACATGGTCTTTATTCTAGAGAATCTGATAAATTCAATAGGGACATAAACAGAAAAAATAAATTTTTTGGAGAAGTATCCAAATGTTGTAGAATTGCATAATTGTTGTATAATTATCTACTAGAATTACTAGATGAAATAGTTAAAGAATGTATGATAAAATGGGCCCAAACTGTGGGCCACAATATTAAGTTAAAGTTATGGTCACAAATATGGGAAGGTAATATTAAGTTAACAAAAGCAATTAACTACAAAGAAAATATGTATAAGATGTTCTATAGATGGTATAGGACACCTGAAAAATTATTGAAAATATATCAAAGCACCTCTAACCAATGCTGGAAATGTAATTCAAAAGAAGGTAGCTTTTATCATATGTGGTGGTCTTGTAGGGAAGCTAAGTGCTTTTGGAAATTAGTCCATGAGTTTTTACAAAAATGTTATCCTCTATAATTCCATATGAACCTGAACTGTTTTTTTTTCAATATAATATCAGATTCTATAGAAAAAGAAAAAAATATATTTGATCATACATATAACTACAGCAGCAAGAATTTTATATGCCAAATACTAGAAAAAAGAGGAGACTCCAACAACCCAGGAGTTAATAGAAAAAAAAATTCTTGAAGTAGCAGAGATGGATATTTTAACTGAAGTATTAAAAAACAAAGACATTGCTGAGGCTAGAAAAAAGTGGGAACCTTTGTATAATTGGATGAGAGATAAGAATATGAAAGGGTTAAAATTATGAAAAAGGAAATATAAGATATAATTTTAGACTTTAAAGGCTTAGAAAAAATTGTAAGATAAGTGTGAAGTACGTTTAGTAAGAAACATATTGACAAATGTAATAATGATATATACTATTTATTCTCTATCACATTTTGTATTTTTATTAACCCCAATACCCTGATCCAAATCCCCTTCACTATGATCTTCCCTTACCCAATGGAAAATGAATAAAAAATAAAAACAAACAAACTACATTCCTCTTCTCATGTGAATAAAGGCCAGGGCTTGATGTTTATAAGTTTCTTAATATCCAATATGGCAAGCTAATATAAAATTGTACTACTTAAGCATGGCTAGGCATAAGCGTGATTGAAAATAAATTTCTGAACACGTTGATAGGGTCAGCTGATCAACTGATTCTGGGACTAGCACAGCTGTGGAGTCTTCATGGGAAGCACCACGTTCCCATCGTTTGTGAAAACTATTTTGGTTTTAGGGATACTATCATTGTCCTACTGCTCAGGCTTTTTGTTAAGCACAGAAATGGTGAACAAAGAATGTCAGAAGATGTCACATAGACATCTTGAGAGGAAGATGGCTTCAGATATATCGACTGTGGCTAGCAGTGATTTCTTTGGTACCAGTAAGGTTAGTAGAAACTGACACCCATATTTGATTATCCTTAGAACTTTCTTCTTTACATAGCTGGAAAGCTGACTTCCAATGAAATCAGTTTCAAGGTCTAATTGTTCTGATTAGTAATTACTATCAAGAATAAGCTATGAATGTTTGTTATACACGCAGAAAAGTAAGTATTGTTCAAAATATATTCAGACCTTTGAAGATTGCCAGAATCATTCACAACTCTAACATACCTGTCCTGGATTCTCCTTTTCTGCTCCTTTCCCCAGGGTTTTACTTGGTTTACCTTATACAGAAAGACATGTTGGTTAGGGGATTCTGGGATATGTAGTCCAAGAAAGCAACTTCTCTATGCTGTGCAACATGAAATGGACTGTATCTATCACTGCAAGAGACTATAGAGATATTTTATACTGCTGTTCCTTTTCCTCCCTTTTCTTCCCTC